>NW_027671449.1:717200-1434400 GCF_964165515.1 Mesoplodon bidens
GGAGAACCAATGAGAGAGTTACTGTTAGGCATTTGGACGGGCACATGTCACTCTAATTTCCCGGCAGGAAGAAGAATTAACCAGAGTCTCAGCCACCCACCGGGAACCAGTATAGGTCCTGAACCAAAATTTTCGACTTGCGTACAGCTCACAAAAAACGAGTTGAAAAATGGAGCTCAGGGGCACAGCAATTCACAAACTGGCAGAGTAATAAAGGACAACTATCGTCCAAAAATCTGTTGAGGGAAGGCAACGAGGCAGACTTGAAAGCCAGGCAGAATAGCAGGAAAGAGATTTCAAGAGGTACGTTGGAATCACCTTTAAAGCACAGGAAGAGGGGCACAACTTCGACAATGACGCAGTTGGCCAAAAAGGGCTTATGCGTTTTCTCCTGAATATATTTAGGAGAAAACGCATACGCCCTTTTTGGCTGAACAAGCAAGCGGGCAATGCAAATCTGCACTACAAAGAAGTATCACTTCCCACCTGTCAAAAGGGACATCCACAAAATGTGTAAAATCCAAAAAGGCAACACAGGCCCTGGAGAACAGGGAGCCTTGTTATGCAGATGGGCGGGATGTAAATTGCCAACTGCCTCACTGGAGGAGTGCATTGAGTTCCCTAAAACAAGTAAACAACAGAGCTACAGAGCCAAGGGCACTTCCTGTCTAGGGAATATACATTGGGAAAACTGAAAATCAATAAGACAGAGCCACCCCCAAATTTAGGGCTGCACTGCTTACAAGAACCTCAACTTAGGGACACCTTAAATATCCCAGAAATATAAAAATGGTTCAAAAAACTGTGGTATTTATGTCCGATGGAGTATCCCTCAGCCATGAAATCAATGTCATAAGACCAGGAGCAGCAAAGTGAGTGGATTCAGGTACGATGATTCTAAGTGAAATAAGTCACACAGAAAAAGAAACTTATCAAAAGATATGACTTATGAAGATCCTATAAACACGGCTACACATGAACTGAGTTAGGAAAGAGAACAGAGTCTCCCATTTAGAAAACACTCTTATGCCTGCTTAAGGGGAAAGGAGAGGTGGGGTGATGCATAAAACCAGAGTTTGATATAAGCACAGGTACCATTTCCAAAACCAACTGTGGAATAGACAAGACCTACACCTTCCTCAGTGAAAGGGACTCAAAACCCCATATTTCCCGCAGAGGAATAGATCTGACTAGTAAGAATCTTAAAACCTATGTATTGATATGTCTCTGTAAGGGAATCAAGTGTGTCTAGACTGGCATAAACATGGCAGCGAGAATCAGCTCAAACCCACTATAAAAAGTAATTTCAAAAACAAAACCAAAAAACAGGGAAATTCTTTACATTTCCTTCAGGTACTCTGATGAAACCTGGAATGACCCTATCTACAATGACAGCTGGATGTGCCATAAGGCTGGACACTTGGGACTGAGAGGATTGGTGAGATTGGGTGAGCAAATGCAGACCCTTTAAAGCAAAAATGCATGGCCCCCATTCCATGGGTCCCAACTCTCCATGTTGAAGGGAATATTACTACGGCTATAACATGTACGGGAAACCTAGAGAATGGACACACTGTGAATACAAAAGGTTTCTAAAACTCAACGAGTAGTCCCTCTCCTGGTGCTCCGGTTTGACTTTCCAACTGCTTTACTATCAATCTCCCACTTGGAGAGACAGCCCCTTTAACCTCCTGGTTCGCACAGGTTGCCAATTTGGCAGAGGATGGAAGGGAAGAGGGTGAACCAATGAGAGAGTTACTGTTAGGCATTTGGACGGGCACATGTCACACTAATTTCCCAGCAGTATAAAGAATTAACCAGAGTCTCAGCCACCCACCGGGAACCAGTATAGGTCCTGAACCAAAATTTTGGACTTGCGTACAGCTCACAAAAAACGAGTTGGAAAATGGAGCTCAGGGCCAGAGCAATTCACAAGCTGGCAGAGTAATAAAGGACAACTATCGTCCAAAAATCTGTTGAGGGAAGGCAACGAGGCAGACTTGAAAGCCAGGCAGAATAGCAGGAAACAGATTTCAAGAGGTACGTTGGAATCGCCTTTAAAGCACAGGAAGAGGGGCACAACTTCGAAAATGACCAACTTGGCCAAAAAGGGCGTATGCGTTTTCACCTGAATATATTCAGGAGAAAACGCATACACCCTTTTTGGCCAAGCAAGCAAGCGGGCAATGCAAATCTGCACTATAAAGAAGTATCACATCCCACCGGTCAAAAGGGACATCCACAAAATGTGTAAAAACCAGAAAGGAAAGACACGCCATGGAGAACAGGGAGCCTTGTTATGCTGATGGGCGGGATGTAAATTGCCAACTGCCTCACTGGAGTATTGCATTGTGTTCCCTAAAACAAGTAAACAACAGAGCTACAGAGACAAGGGCACGCCCAGTCTTGAGAATATACCTTGGGAAAACTGAAAATCAATAAGACAGAGCCTCCCCCAAATTTATGGCTTCACTGCTTACAAGAACCTCAACTTGGGTACACCTTAAATATCCCAGGAAATATAAAAATGGTTCAAAAAACTGTGGTACTTATGTACGATGGAATATCCCTCATCCATGAAAACAATGTCATAAGACCAGGAGCAGCAAAGTGAGTGGATTCAGGTACGATGATTCTAAGTGAAATACGTCACACAGAAAAAGAAACTTATCATAAGATATTACTTATGAAGATCCTGTAAACATGGCTACACATGAACTGAGTTAGGAAAGAGAACAGAGTCTGACATTTAGAAAACACTCTTATGCCTGCTTAAGGGGAAAGGAGAGGTGGGGTGATGCATAAAACCAGAGTTTGATATAAGCACAGGTACCATTTCCAAAACCAACTGTGGAATAGACAAGACCTACACCTTCCTCAGTGAAAGGGACTCAAAACCCCATATTTCCCGCAGAGGAATAGATCTGACTAGTAAGAATCTTAAAACCTATGTATTGATATGTCTCTGTAAGAGAATCAAGTGTGTCTAGACTGGCATAAACAAGGCAGAGAGAATCAGCTCAAATCCACTATAAAAAGAAATTCAAAAACAAAACCAAAAAACAGGGAAATACTTTACATTTCCTTCAGTGTCTCTGATGAAACCTGGAAAAACCCTGTCTACAATGACAGATGGATGTGGCATAAGGCTGGACACTTGGGACTGAGAGGATTGGTGAGATTGGGTGAGCAAATGCAGACCCTTTAAAGCAAAAATGCATGGCCCCCATTCCATGGGTCCCAACTCTCCAGATTCAAGGGAATATTACTACGGCTATAACATGTACGGAAAACCTAGAGAATGGACACACTATGAATACAAAAGGTTTCTAAAACTCAACGAGTAGTCCCTCTCCTGGTGCTCCGGTTTGACTTTCCAACTGCTATACTATTAAGCTCCCAAATTGGAGAGACAGTCCCTTTAACCTCCTGGTTCGCACAGGTTGCCAATTTGGCAGAGGATGGAAGGGAAGAGGGAGAACCAATGAGAGAGTTACTGTTAGGCATTTGGACGGGCACATGTCACTCTAATTTCCCGGCAGGAAGAAGAATTCACCAGAGTCTCAGCCACCCACCGGGAACCAGTATAGGTCCTGAACCAAAATTTTGGACTTGCGTACAGCTCACAAAAAACGAGTTGGAAAATGGAGCTCAGGGCCACAGCAATTCACAAACTGGCAGAGTAATAAAGGACAACTATCGTCCAAAAATCTGTTGAGGGAAGGCAACGAGGCAGACTTGAAAGCCAGGCAGAATAGCAGGAAACAGATTTCAAGAGGTACGTTGGAATCGCCTTTAAAGCACAGGAAGAGGGGCACAACTTCGACAATGACACAGTTGGCCAAAAAGGGCGTATGCGTTTTCTCCTGAATATATTCAGGAGAAAATGCATACGCCCTTTTTGGCCAAACAAGCAAGCGGGCAATGCAAATGTGCACTACACAGAAGTATCACTTCCCACCGGTCAAAAGGGACATCCACAAAATGTGTAAAAACCAGAAAGGCAAAACAGGCCCTGGAGAACAGGGAGCCTTGTTATGCTGATGGGCGGGATGTAAATTGCCAACTGCCTCACTGGAGGAGTGCATTGCTTTCCCTATAACAAGTAAACAACAGAGCTACAGAGCCAAGGGCACTTCCAGTCTAGGGAATATACATTGGGAAAACTGAAAATCAATAAGACAGAGCCACCCCCAAATTTAGGGCTGCACTGCTTACAAGAACCTCAACTTGGGTACACCTTAAATATCCCAGGAAATATAAAAATGGTTCAAAAACTGTGGTATTTATGTCCGATGGAATATCCCTCAGCCATGAAATCAATGTCATAAGACCAGGAGCAGCAAAGTGAGTGGATTCAGGTACGATGATTCTAAGTGAAATAAGTCACACAGAAAAAGAAACTTATCATAAGATATCACTTATGAAGATCCTGTAAACATGGCTACACATGAACTGAGTTAGGAAAGAGAACAGTGCCTGACATTTAGAAAACACTCTTATGCCTGCTTAAGGGGAAAGGAGAGGTGGGGTGATGCATAAACCAGAGATTGATATAAGCACAGGTACCATTTCCAAAACCAACTGTGAAATAGACAAGACCTACACCTTCCTCAGTGAAAGGGACTCAAAACCCCATATTTCCCGCAGAGGAATAGATCTGACTAGTAAGAATCTTAAAACCTATGTATTGATATGTCTCTGTAAGGGAATCAAGTGTGTCTAGACTGGCATAAACATGGCAGAGAGAATCAGCTCAAACTCACTATAAAAAGGAATTTCAAAAACAAAACCAAAAAACAGGGAAATTCTTTACATTTCCTTCAGGGTCTCTGATGAAACCTGGAAAAACCCTGTCTACAATGACAGCTGGATGTGGCATAAGGCTGGACACTTGGGACTGAGAGGATTGGTGAGATTGGGTGAGCAAATGCAGACCCTTTAAAGCAAAAATGCATGGCCCCCATTCCATGGGTCCCAACTCTCCATGTTGAAGGGAATATTACTACAGCTATAACATGTACGGGAAACCTAGAGAATGGACACACTGTGAATACAAAAGGTTTATAAAACTCAACGAGTACTCCCTCTCCTGGTGCTCCGGTTTGACTTTCCAACTGCTTTACTATCAATCTCCCAACTTGGAGAGACAGCCCCTTTAACCTCCTGGTTCGCACATGTTGCCAATTTGGCAGAGGATGGAAGGGAAGAGGGAGTACCAATGAGAGAGTTACTGTTAGGCATTTGGACGGGCATATGTCACTCTAATTTCCTGGCAGGAAGAAGAATTAACCAGAGTCTCAGCCACCCACTGGGAACCAGTATAGGTCCCGAACCAAAATTTAGGACTTGCGTACAGCTCACAAAAAACGAGTTGGAAAATGGAGCTCAGGGCCACAGCAATTCACAAACTGGCAGAGTAATAAAGGAAAACTATCGTCCAAAAATCTGTTGAGGGAAGGCAACGAGGCGGACTTGAAAGAGAGGCAGAATAGCAGGAAACAGATTTCAAGAGGTACGTTGGAATCGCCTTTAAAGCACAGGAAGAGGGGCACAGCTTCGACAATAACAAACTTTGCCAAAAAGGGAGTATGCGTTTTCTCCTGAATATATTCAGGAGAAAACGCATACGCCCTTTTTGGCCAAGCAAGCAAGCGGGCAATGCAAATCTGCACTACAAAGAAGGATCACTTCCCACCGGTCAAAAGGGACATCCACAAAATGTGTAAAAATCAGAAAGGCAAGACACGCCCTGGAGAAAAGGCAGCTTTGTTATGCTGATGGGCTGGATGTAAATTGCCAACTGCCTCACTGGAGGAGTGCATTGTGTTCCCTAAAACAAGTAAACAACAGAGCTACAGAGCCAAGTGCACTTCCAGTCTAGGGAATATACATTGGGAAAACTGTAAATCAATAAGACAGAGCCACCCCCAAATTTAGGGCTGCACTGCTTACAAGAACCTCAACTTGGGTACACCCTTAATATCCCAGGAAATATAAAAATGGTTCAAAAAACTGTGGTATTTATGTCCGATGGAATATCCCTCAGCCATGAAATCAATGTCATAAGACCAGGAGCAGCAAAGTGAGTGGATTCAGGTACGATGATTCTAAGTGAAATAAGTCACACAGAAAAAGAAACTTATCATAAGATATCACTTATGAAGATCCTGTAAACATGGCTACACATGAACTGAGTTAGGAAAGAGAAGAGAGTCTCACATTTAGAAAACACTCTTATGCCTGCTGAAGGGAAAGGAGAGGTGGGGTGATGCATAAAACCAGAGTTTGATATAAGCACAGGTACCATTTCCAAAACCAACTGTGGAATAGACAAGACCTACACCTTCCTCAGTGAAAGGGACTCAAAACCCCATATTTCCCGCAGAGGAATAGATCTGACTAGTAAGAATCTAAAAACCTATGTATTGATATGTCTCTGTAAGGGAATCAAGTGTGTCTAGACTGGCATAAACATGGCAGAGAGAATCAGCTCAAACCCACTATAAGAAGGAATTTCAAAAACAAAACCAAAAAAACAGGGAAATTCTTTACATTTCCTTCAGGGTCTCTGATGAAACCTGGAAAAACCCTGTCTACAATGACAGCTGGATGTGGCATAAGGCTGGACACTTGGGACTGAGAGGATTGTTGAGATTGGGTGAGCAAATGCAGACCCTTTAAAGCAAAAATGCATGGCCCCCATTCCATGGGTCCCAACTCTCCAGGTTGAAGGGAATATTATTACAGCTGTAACATGTACGGGAAACCTAGAGAATGGACACACTGTGCATACAAAAGGTTTCTAAAACTCAACGAGTAGTCCCTCTCCTGGTGCTCCGATTTGACTTTCCAACTGCTTTACTATCAATCTCCCAACTTGGAGAGACAGCCCCTTTAACCTCCTGGTTCGCACAGGTTGCCAGTTTGGCAGAGGATGGAAGGGAAGAGGGAGAACCAATGAGAGAGTAGCTGTTAGGCATTTGGACGGGCACATGTCACTCTAATTTCCCGGCAGGAAGAAGAATTAACCAGAGTTTCAGCCACCCACCGGGAACCAGTATAGGTCCTGAACCAAAATTTTGGACTTGCGTACAGCTCCCAAAAAACGAGTTGGAAAATGGAGCTCAGGGCCACAGCAATTCACAAACTGGCAGAGTAATAAAGGACAACTATCGTCCAAAAATCTGTTGAGGGAAGGCAACGAGGCAGACTTGAAAGCCAGGCAGAATAGCAGGAAACAGATTACAAGTGGTACGTTGGAATCTCCTTTAAAGCACAGGAAGAGGGGCACAACTTCGACAATGACGAAGTTGGCCAAAAAGGGCGTATGCGTTTTCTCCTGAATATATTCAGGAGAAAACGCATACGCCCTTTTTGGTCAAACAAGCCAGCGGGCAATGCAAATCTGCACTACAAAGAAGTATCACTACCCACAGGTCAAAAGGGACATCCACAAAATGTGTAAAAACCAGAAAGGCAAGACAGGCCCTGGAGAACAGGGAGCCTTGTTATGCTGATGGGCGGGATGTAAATTGCCAACTGCCTCACTGGAGGAGTGCATTGCGTTCCCTAAAACAAGTAAACAACAGAGCTACAGAGCCAAGGGCACCTCCAGTCTAGGGAATATACATTGGGAAAACTGAAAATCAATAAGACAGAGCCACCCCCAAATTTAGGGCTGCACTGCTTACAAGAACCTCAACTTGGGTACACCTTAAATATCCCAGGAAATATAAAAATGGTTCAAAAAACTGTGGTATTTATGTCCGATGGAATATCCCTCAGCCATGAAATCAATGTCATAAGACCAGGAGCAGCAAAGTGAGTGGATTCAGGTACGATGATTCTAAGTGAAATAAGTCACACAGAAAAAGAAACTTATCATAAGATATCACTTATGAAGATCCTGTAAACATGGCTACACATGAACTGAGTTAGGAAAGAGAACAGAGTCTCACATTTATAAAACACTCTTATGCCTGCTTAAGGGGAAAGGAGAGGTGGGGTGATGCATAAAACCAAGTTTGATATAAGCACAGGTACCATTTCTAAAACCAACTGTGGAATAGACAAGACCTACACCTTCCTCAGTGAAGGGGACTCAAAACCCCATATTTCCCGCAGAGGAATAGATCTGACTAGTAAGAATCTTAAAACCTATGTATTGATATGTCTCTGTAAGGGAATCAAGTGTGTCTAGACTGGCATAAACATGGCAGAGAGAATCAGCTCAAACCCACTATAAAAAGGAATTTCAAAAACAAAACCAAAAAAACAGGGAAATTCTTTACATTTCCTTCAGGGTCTCTGATGAAACCTGGAAAAACCCTGTCTACAATGACAGCTGGATGTGGCATAAGGCTGGACCCTTGGGACTGAGAGGATTGGTGAGATTGGGTGAGCAAATGCAGACCCTTTAAAGCAAAAATGCATGGCCCCCATTCCATGGGTCCCAACTCTCCATGTTGAAGGGAATATTACTACAGCTATAACATGTACGGGAAACCTAGAGAATGGACACACTGTGAATACAAAAGGTTTATAAAACTCAACGAATAGTCCCTCTCCTGGTGCTCCGGTTTGACTTTCCAACTGCTTTACTATCAATCTCCCAACTTGGAGAGACAGCCCCTTTAACCTCCTGGTTCGCACATGTTGCCAATTTGGCAGAGGATGGAAGGGAAGAGGGAGAACCAATGAGAGAGTTACTGTTAGGCATTTGGACGGTCATATGTCACTCTAATTTCCTGGCAGCAATAAGAATTAACCAGAGTCTCAGCCACCCACTGGGAACCAGTATAGGTCACGAACCAAAATTTTTGACTTGCGTACAGCTCACAAAAAACGAGTTGGAAAATGGAGCTCAGGGCCACAGCAATTCACAAAATGGCAAAGTAATAAAGGAAAACTATCGTCCAAAAATCTGTTGAGGGAAGGCAATGAGTCGGACTTGAAAGCGAGGCAGAATAGCAGGAAACAGATTTCAAGAGGTACGTTGGAATCGCCTTTAAAGCACAGGAAGAGGGGCACAGCTTCGACAATAACAACCTATGCCAAATAGGGCGTATGCGTTTTCTCCTGAATATATTCAGGAGAAAACGCATACGCCCTTTTTGGCCAAGCAAGCAAGCGGGCAATGCAAATCTGCACTACAAAGAAGTATCACTTCCCACCGGTCAAAAGGGACATCCACAAAATGTGTAAAAATCAGAAAGGCAAGACACGCCCTGGAGAAAAGGCAGCCTTGTTATGCTGATGGGCTGGATGTACATTGCCAACTGCCTCACTGGAGGAGTGCATTGTGTAACATAAAACAAGTAAACAACAGAGCTACAGAGCCAAGGGCACTCCCAGTCTAGAGAATATACCTTGGGAAAACTGAAAATCAATAAGACAGAGCCACACCCAAATTTAGGGCTGCACTGCTAACAAGAACCTCAACTTGGGTACACCTAAAATATCCCAGGAAATATAAAAATGGTTCAAAAAACTGTGGTACTTATGTACGATGGAATATCCCTCAGCCATGAAATCAATGTCATAAGACCAGGAGCAGCAAAGTGAGTGGATTCAGGTACGATGATTCTAAGTGAAATAAGTCACACAGAAAAAGAAACTTATCATAAGATATCACTTATGAAGATCCTGTAAACATGGCTACACATGAACTGAGTTAGGAAAGAGAACAGACTCTCACATTTAGAAAACACTCTTATGCCTGCTTAAGGGGAAAGGAGAGGTGGGGTGATGCATAAAACCAGAGTTTGATATAAGCACAGGTACCATTTCCAAAACCAACTGTGGAATAGACAAGACCTACACCTTCCTCAGTGAAAGGGACTCAAAACCCCATATTTCCCGCAGAGGAATAGATCTGACTAGTAAGAATCTTAAAACCTATGTATTGATATGTCTCTGTAAGGGAATCAAGTGTGTCTAGACTGGCATAAACATGGCAGAGAGAATCAGCTCAAACCCACTATAAAAAGGAATTTCAAAAACAAAACCAAAAAAACAGGGAAATTCTTTACATTTCCTTCAGGGTCTCTGATGAAACCTGGAAAAACCCTGTCTAAAATGACAGCTGGATGTGGCATAAGGCTGGACACTTGGGACTGAGAGGATTGGTGAGATTGGGTGAGCAAATGCAGACCCTTTAAAGCAAAAATTCATGGCCCCCATTCCATGGGTCCCAACTCTCCATGTTGAAGGGAATATTACTACAGCTATAACATGTACGGGAAACCTAGAGAATGGACACACTGTGAATACAAAAGGTTTATAAAACTCAACGTGTAGTCCCTCTCCTGGTGCTCCGGTTTGACTTTCCAACTGCTTTACTATCAATCTCCCAACTTGGAGAGACAGCCCCTTTAACCTCCTGGTTCGCACAGGTGGCCAAATTGGCAGAGGATGGAAGGGAAGAGGGAGAACCAATGAGAGAGTTACTGTTAGGCATTTGGACGGGCATATGTCACTCTAATTTCCTGGCAGGAAGAAGAATTAACCAGAGTCTCAGCCACCCACTGGGAACCAGTATAGGTCCTGAACCAAAATTTTGGACTTGCGTACAGCTCACAAAAAACGAGTTGGAAAATGGAGCTCAGGGCCACAGCAATTCACAAACTGGCAGAGTAATAAAGGACAACTATCGTCCAAAAATCTGTTGAGGGAAGGCAACGAGGCAGACTTGAAAGCCAGGCAGAATAGCATGAAACAGATTACAAGAGGTACGTTGGAATCGCCTTTAAAGCACAGGAAGAGGGGCACAACTTCGACAATGACGCAGTTGGCCAAAAAGGGCATATGCGTTTTCTCCTGAATATATTCAGGAAAAAACGCATACGCCCTTTTTGGCCAAACAAGCAAGCGGGCAATGCAAATCTGCACTACAAAGAAGTATCACTTCCCACCGGTCAAAAGGGACATCCACAAAATGTGTAAAAACCAGAAAGGCAAGACAGGCCTTGGAGAACAGGGAGCTTTGTTATGCTGATGGGCGGGATGTAAATTGCCAACTGCCTCACTGGAGGAGTGCATTACGTTCCCTAAAACAAGTAAACAACAGAGCTACAGAGCCAAGGGCACTACCAGTCTAGGGAATATACATTGGGAAAACTGAAAATCAATAAGACAGAGCCACCCCCAAATTTAGGGCTGCACTGCTTACAAGAACCTCAACTTGGGTACACCTTAAATATCCCAGGAAATATAAAAATGGTTCAAAAAACTTTGGTATTTATGTCCGATGGAATATCCCTCAGCCATGAAATCAATGTCATAAGACCAGGAGCAGCAAAGTGAGTGGATTCAGGTACGTTGATTCTAAGTGAAATAAGTCACACAGAAAAAGAAACTTATCATAAAATATGACTTATGAAGATCCTGTAAACACGGCTACACATGAACTGAGTTAGGAAAGAGAACAGAGTCTCACATTTAGAAAACACTCTTATGCCTGCTTAAGGGGAAAGGAGAGGTGGGGTGATGCATAAAACCAGAGTTTGATATAAGCACAGGTACCATTTCCAAAACCAAATGTGGAATAGACAAGACCTACAGCTTCCTCAGTGAAAGGGACTCAAAACCCCATATTTCCCGCAGAGGAATAGATCTGACTAGTAAGAATCTTAAAACCTATGTATTGATATGGCTGTGTAAGGGAATCAAGTGTGTCTAGACTGGCATAAACATGGCAGAGAGAATCAGCTCAAAACCACTATAAAAAGGAATTTCAAAAACAAAACCAAAAAACAGGGAAATTCTTTACATTTCCTTCAGGGTCTCTGAGGAAACCTGGAAAAACCCTGTCTACAATGACAGCTGGATGTGGCATAAGGTAGGACACTTGGGACTGAGAGGATTGGTGAGATTGGGTGAGCAAATGCAGACCCTTTAAAGCAAAAATGCATGGCCCCCATTCCATGGGTCCCAACTCTCCAGGTTGAGGGAATATTACTAAAGCTATAACATGTACGGGAATCCTAGAGAATGGACACACTGTGAATACAAAAGGTTTCTAAAACTCAACGAGTAGTCCCTCTCCTGGTGCTCCGGTTTGACTTTCCAACTGATTTACTATCAATCTCCCAAATTGGAGAGACAGCCCCTTTAACCTCCTGGTTCGCACAGGTTGCCAATTTGGCAGAGGATGGAAGGGAAGAGGGAGAACCAATGAGAGAGTTACTGTTAGGCATTTGGACGGGCACATGTCACTCTAATTTCCCGGCAGGAAGAAGAATTAACCAGAGTCTCAGCCACCCAACGGGAACCAGTATAGGCCCTGAACCAAAATTTTGGACTTGCGTACAGCTCACAAAAAAACGAGTAGGAAAATGGAGCTCAGGGCCACAGCAATTCACAAACTGGCAGAGTAATAAAGGACAACTATCGTCCAAAAATCTGTTGAGGGAAGGCAACGAGGCAGACTTGAAAGCCAGGCAGAATAGCAGGAAACAGATTTCAAGAGGTACGTTGGAATCACCTTTAAAGCACAGGAAGAGGGGCACAACTTCGACAATGACGCAGTTGGCCAAAAAGGGCTTATGCGTTTTCTCCTGAATATATTTAGGAGAAAACGCATACGCCCTTTTTGGCTAAACAAGCAAGCGGGCAATGCAAATCTGCACTACAAAGAAGTATCACTTCCCACCTGTCAAAAGGGACATCCACAAAATGTGTAAAATCCAAAAAGGCAACACAGGCCCTGGAGAACAGGGAGCCTTGTTATGCTGATGGGCGGGATGTAAATTGCCAACTGCCTCACTGGAGGAGTGCATTGCGTTCCCTAAAACAAGTAAACAACAGAGCTACAGAGCCAAGGGCACTTCCAGTCTAGGGAATATACATTGGGAAAACTGAAAATCAATAAGACAGAGCCACCCCCAAATTTAGGGCTGCACTGCTTACAAGAACCTCAACTTAGGGACACCTTAAATATCCCAGAAATATAAAAATGGTTCAAAAAACTGTGGTATTTATGTCCGATGGAATATCCCTCAGCCATGAAATCAATGTCATAAGACCAGGAGCAGCAAAGTGAGTGGATTCGTGTACGATGATTCTAAGTGAAATAAGTCACACAGAAAAAGAAACTTATCAAAAGATATGACTTATGAAGATCCTATAAACACGGCTACACATGAACTGAGTTAGGAAAGAGAACAGAGTCTCCCATTTAGAAAACACTCTTATGCCTGCTTAAGGGGAAAGGAGAGGTGGGGTGATGCATAAAACCAGAGTTTGATATAAGCACAGGTACCATTTCCAAAACCAACTGTGGAATAGACAAGACCTACACCTTCCTCAGTGAAAGGGACTCAAAACCCCATATTTCCCGCAGAGGAATAGATCTGACTAGTAAGAATCTTAAAACCTATGTATTGATATGTCTCTGTAAGGGAATCAAGTGTGTCTAGACTGGCATAAACATGGCAGAGAGAATCAGCTCAAACCCACTATAAAAAGGAATTTCAAAAACAAAACCAAAAAAACAGGGAAATTCTTTACATTTCCTTCAGGGTCTCTGATGAAACCTGGAAAAACCCTGTCTACAATGACAGCTGGATGTGGCATAAGGCTGGACCCTTGGGACTGAGAGGATTGGTGAGATTGGGTGAGCAAATGCAGACCCTTTAAAGCAAAAATGCATGGCCCCCATTCCATGGGTCCCAACTCTCCATGTTGAAGGGAATATTACTACAGCTATAACATGTACGGGAAACCTAGAGAATGGACACACTGTGAATACAAAAGGTTTATAAAACTCAACGAATAGTCCCTCTCCTGGTGCTCCGGTTTGACTTTCCAACTGCTTTACTATCAATCTCCCAACTTGGAGAGACAGCCCCTTTAACCTCCTGGTTCGCACATGTTGCCAATTTGGCAGAGGATGGAAGGGAAGAGGGAGAACCAATGAGAGAGTTACTGTTAGGCATTTGGACGGTCATATGTCACTCTAATTTCCTGGCAGCAATAAGAATTAACCAGAGTCTCAGCCACCCACTGGGAACCAGTATAGGTCACGAACCAAAATTTTTGACTTGCGTACAGCTCACAAAAAACGAGTTGGAAAATGGAGCTCAGGGCCACAGCAATTCACAAAATGGCAAAGTAATAAAGGAAAACTATCGTCCAAAAATCTGTTGAGGGAAGGCAATGAGTCGGACTTGAAAGCGAGGCAGAATAGCAGGAAACAGATTTCAAGAGGTACGTTGGAATCGCCTTTAAAGCACAGGAAGAGGGGCACAGCTTCGACAATAACAAACTATGCCAAATAGGGCGTATGCGTTTTCTCCTGAATATATTCAGGAGAAAACGCATACGCCCTTTTTGGCCAAGCAAGCAAGCGGGCAATGCAAATCTGCACTACAAAGAAGTATCACTTCCCACCGGTCAAAAGGGACATCCACAAAATGTGTAAAAATCAGAAAGGCAAGACACGCCCTGGAGAAAAGGCAGCCTTGTTATGCTGATGGGCTGGATGTACATTGCCAACTGCCTCACTGGAGGAGTGCATTGTGTAACATAAAACAAGTAAACAACAGAGCTACAGAGCCAAGGGCACTCCCAGTCTAGAGAATATACCTTGGGAAAACTGAAAATCAATAAGACAGAGCCACACCCAAATTTAGGGCTGCACTGCTAACAAGAACCTCAACTTGGGTACACCTTAAATATCCCAGGAAATATAAAAATGGTTCAAAAAACTGTGGTACTTATGTACGATGGAATATCCCTCAGCCATGAAATCAATGTCATAAGACCAGGAGCAGCAAAGTGAGTGGATTCAGGTACGATGATTCTAAGTGAAATAAGTCACACAGAAAAAGAAACTTATCATAAGATATCACTTATGAAGATCCTGTAAACATGGCTACACATGAACTGAGTTAGGAAAGAGAACAGACTCTCACATTTAGAAAACACTCTTATGCCTGCTTAAGGGGAAAGGAGAGGTGGGGTGATGCATAAAACCAGAGTTTGATATAAGCACAGGTACCATTTCCAAAACCAACTGTGGAATAGACAAGACCTACACCTTCCTCAGTGAAAGGGACTCAAAACCCCATATTTCCCGCAGAGGAATAGATCTGACTAGTAAGAATATTAAAACCTATGTATTGATATGTCTCTGTAAGGGAATCAAGTGTGTCTAGACTGGCATAAACATGGCAGAGAGAATCAGCTCAAACCCACTATAAAAAGGAATTTCAAAAACAAAACCAAAAAAACAGGGAAATTCTTTACATTTCCTTCAGGGTCTCTGATGAAACCTGGAAAAACCCTGTCTAAAATGACAGCTGGATGTGGCATAAGGCTGGACACTTGGGACTGAGAGGATTGGTGAGATTGGGTGAGCAAATGCAGACCCTTTAAAGCAAAAATTCATGGCCCCCATTCCATGGGTCCCAACTCTCCATGTTGAAGGGAATATTACTACAGCTATAACATGTACGGGAAACCTAGAGAATGGACACACTGTGAATACAAAAGGTTTATAAAACTCACCGTGTAGTCCCTCTCCTGGTGCTCCGGTTTGACTTTCCAACTGCTTTACTATCAATCTCCCAACTTGGAGAGACAGCCCCTTTAACCTCCTGGTTCGCACAGGTTGCCAAATTGGCAGAGGATGGAAGGGAAGAGGGAGAACCAATGAGAGAGTTACTGTTAGGCATTTGGACGGGCATATGTCACTCTAATTTCCTGGCAGGAAGAAGAATTAACCAGAGTCTCAGCCACCCACTGGGAACCAGTATAGGTCCTGAACCAAAATTTTGGACTTGCGTACAGCTCACAAAAAACGAGTTGGAAAATGGAGCTCAGGGCCACAGCAATTCACAAACTGGCAGAGTAATAAAGGACAACTATCGTCCAAAAATCTGTTGAGGGAAGGCAACGAGGCAGACTTGAAAGCCAGGCAGAATAGCAGGAAACAGATTACAAGAGGTACGTTGGAATCGCCTTTAAAGCACAGGAAGAGGGGCACAACTTCGACAATGACGCAGTTGGCCAAAAAGGGCATATGCGTTTTCTCCTGAATATATTCAGGAGAAAACGCATACGCCCTTTTTGGCCAAACAAGCAAGCGGGCAATGCAAATTTGCACTACAAAGAAGTATCACTTCCCACCGGTCAAAAGGGACATCCACAAAATGTGTAAAAACCAGAAAGGCAAGACAGGCCTTGGAGAACAGGGAGCTTTGTTATGCTGATGGGCGGGATGTAAATTGCCAACTGCCTCACTGGAGGAGTGCATTACGTTCCCTAAAACAAGTAAACAACAGAGCTACAGAGCCAAGGGCACTACCAGTCTAGGGAATATACATTGGGAAAACTGAAAATCAATAAGACAGAGCCACCCCCAAATTTAGGGCTGCACTGCTTACAAGAACCTCAACTTGGGTACACCTTAAATATCCCAGGAAATATAAAAATGGTTCAAAAAACTTTGGTATTTATGTCCGATGGAATATCCCTCAGCCATGAAATCAATGTCATAAGACCAGGAGCAGCAAAGTGAGTGGATTCAGGTACGTTGATTCTAAGTGAAATAAGTCACACAGAAAAAGAAACTTATCATAAAATATGACTTATGAAGATCCTGTAAACACGGCTACACATGAACTGAGTTAGGAAAGAGAACAGAGTCTCACATTTAGAAAACACTCTTATGCCTGCTTAAGGGGAAAGGAGAGGTGGGGTGATGCATAAAACCAGAGTTTGATATAAGCACAGGTACCATTTCCAAAACCAAATGTGGAATAGACAAGACCTACAGCTTCCTCAGTGAAAGGGACTCAAAACCCCATATTTCCCGCAGAGGAATAGATCTGACTAGTAAGAATCTTAAAACCTATGTATTGATATGGCTGTGTAAGGGAATCAAGTGTGTCTAGACTGGCATAAACATGGCAGAGAGAATCAGCTCAAAACCACTATAAAAAGGAATTTCAAAAACAAAACCAAAAAACAGGGAAATTCTTTACATTTCCTTCAGGGTCTCTGAGGAAACCTGGAAAAACCCTGTCTACAATGACAGCTGGATGTGGCATAAGGCTGGACACTTGGGACTGAGAGGATTGGTGAGATTGGGTGAGCAAATGCAGACCCTTTAAAGCAAAAATGCATGGCCCCCATTCCATGGGTCCCAACTCTCCAGGTTGAGGGAATATTACTAAAGCTATAACATGTACGGGAAACCTAGAGAATGGACACACTGTGAATACAAAAGGTTTCTAAAACTCAACGAGTAGTCCCTCTCCTGGTGCTCCGGTTTGACTTTCCAACTGATTTACTATCAATCTCCCAAATTGGAGAGACAGCCCCTTTAACCTCCTGGTTCGCACAGGTTGCCAATTTGGCAGAGGATGGAAGGGAAGAGGGAGAACCAATGAGAGAGTTACTGTTAGGCATTTGGACGGGCACATGTCACTCTAATTTCCCGGCAGGAAGAAGAATTAACCAGAGTCTCAGCCACCCAACGGGAACCAGTATAGGCCCTGAACCAAAATTTTGGACTTGCGTACAGCTCACAAAAAAACGAGTAGGAAAATGGAGCTCAGGGCCACAGCAATTCACAAACTGGCAGAGTAATAAAGGACAACTATCGTCCAAAAATCTGTTGAGGGAAGGCAACGAGGCAGACTTGAAAGCCAGGCAGAATAGCAGGAAACAGATTTCAAGAGGTACGTTGGAATCACCTTTAAAGCACAGGAAGAGGGGCACAACTTCGACAATGACGCAGTTGGCCAAAAAGGGCTTATGCGTTTTCTCCTGAATATATTTAGGAGAAAACGCATACGCCCTTTTTTGCTAAACAAGCAAGCGGGCAATGCAAATCTGCACTACAAAGAAGTATCACTTCCCACCTGTCAAAAGGGACATCCACAAAATGTGTAAAATCCAAAAAGGCAACACAGGCCCTGGAGAACAGGGAGCCTTGTTATGCTGATGGGCGGGATGTAAATTGCCAACTGCCTCACTGGAGGAGTGCATTGCGTTCCCTAAAACAAGTAAACAACAGAGCTACAGAGCCAAGGGCACTTCCAGTCTAGGGAATATACATTGGGAAAACTGAAAATCAATAAGACAGAGCCACCCCCAAATTTAGGGCTGCACTGCTTACAAGAACCTCAACTTAGGGACACCTTAAATATCCCAGAAATATAAAAATGGTTCAAAAAACTGTGGTATTTATGTCCGATGGAATATCCCTCAGCCATGAAATCAATGTCATAAGACCAGGAGCAGCAAAGTGAGTGGATTCGGGTACGATGATTCTAAGTGAAATAAGTCACACAGAAAAAGAAACTTATCAAAAGATATGACTTATGAAGATCCTATAAACACGGCTACACATGAACTGAGTTAGGAAAGAGAACAGAGTCTCCCATTTAGAAAACACTCTTATGCCTGCTTAAGGGGAAAGGAGAGGTGGGGTGATGCATAAAACCAGAGTTTGATATAAGCACAGGTACCATTTCCAAAACCAACGGTGGAATAGACAAGACCTACACCTTCCTCAGTGAAAGGGACTCAAAACCCCATATTTCCCGCAGAGGAATAGATCTGACTAGTAAGAATATTAAAACCTATGTATTGATATGTCTCTGTAAGGGAATCAAGTGTGTCTAGACTGGCATAAACATGGCAGCGAGAATCAGCTCAAAACCACTATAAAAATTAATTTCAAAAACAAAACCAAAAAACAGGGAAATTCTTTACATTTCCTTCAGGTACTCTGATGAAACCTGGAATGACCCTATCTACACTGATAGCTGGATGTGGCATAAGGCTGGACACTTGGGACTGAGAGGATTGGTGAGATTGGGTGAGCAAATGCAGACCCTTTAAAGCAAAAATGCATGGCCCCCATTCCGTGGGTCCCAACTCTCCATGTTGAAGGGAATATTACTACGGCTATAACATGTACGGGAAACCTAGAGAATGGACACACTGTGAATACAAAAGGTTTCTAAAACTCAACGAGTAGTCCCTCTCCTGGTGCTCCGGTTTGACTTTCCAACTGCTTTACTATCAATCTCCCACTTGGAGAGACAGCCCCTTTAACCTCCTGGTTCGCACAGGTTGCCAATTTGGCAGAGGATGGAAGGGAAGAGGGTGAACCAATGAGAGAGTTACTGTTAGGCATTTGGACGGGCACATGTCACTCTAATTTCCCAGCAGTATAAAGAATTAACCAGAGTCACAGCCACCCACCGGGAACCAGTATAGGTCCTGAACCAAAATTTTGGACTTGCGTACAGCTCACAAAAAACGAGTTGGAAAATGGAGCTCAGGGCCAGAGCAATTCACAAGCTGGCAGAATAATAAAGGACAACTATCGTCCAAAAATCTGTTGAGGGAAGGCAACGAGGCAGACTTGAAAGCCAGGCAGAATAGCAGGAAACAGATTTCAAGAGGTACGTTGGAATCGCCTTTAAAGCACAGGAAGAGGGGCACAACTTCGACAATGACCAACTTGGCCAAAAAGGGCGTATGTGTTTTCACCTGAATATATTCAGGAGAAAACGCATACACCCTTTTTGGCCAAGCAAGCAAGCGGGCAATGCAAATCTGCACTATAAAGAAGTATCACATCCCACCGGTCAAAAGGGACATCCACAAAATGTGTAAAATCCAGAAAGGAAAGACAGGCCCTGGAGAACAGGGAGCCTTGTTATGCTGATGGGCGGGATGTAAATTGCCAACTGCCTCACTGGAGTAGTGCATTGTGTTCCCTAAAACAAGTAAACAACAGAGCTACAGAGCCAAGGGCACGCCCAGTCTTGAGAATATACCTTGGGAAAACTGAAAATCAATAAGACAGAGCCTCCCCCAAATTTATGGCTTCACTGCTTACAAGAACCTCAACTTGGGTACACCTTAAATATCCCAGGAAATATAAAAATGGTTCAAAAAACTGTGGTACTTATGTACGATGGAATATCCCTAATCCATGAAATCAATGTCATAAGACCAGGAGCAGCAAAGTGAGTGGATTCAGGTACGATGATTCTAAGTGAAATACGTCACACAGAAAAAGAAACTTATCATAAGATATGACTTATGAAGATCCTGTAAACATGGCTACACATGAACTGAGTTAGGAAAGAGAACAGAGTCTCACATTTAGAAAACATTCTTATGCCTGCTTAAGGGGAAAGGAGAGGTGGGGTGATGCATAAAACCAGAGTTTGATATAAGCACAGGTACCATTTCCAAAACCAACTGTGGAATAGACAAGACCTACACCTTCCTCAGTGAAAGGGACTCAAAACCCCATATTTCCCGCAGAGGAATAGATCTGACTAGTAAGAATCTTAAAACCTATGTATTGATATGTCTCTGTAAGGGAATCAAGTGTGTCTAGACTGGCATAAACATGGCAGATAGAATCAGCTCAAACCAACTATAAAAAGGAATTTCAAAAACAAAACCAAAAAACCGGGAAATTTTTTACATTTCCTTCAGGGTCTCTGATGAAACCTGGAAAAACCCTGTCTACAATGACAGCTGGATGTGGCATAAGGCTGGACACTTGGGACTGAGAGGATTGGTGAGATTGGTTGAGCAAATGCAGACCCTTTAAAGCAAAAATGCATGGCCCCCATTCCATGGGTCCCAACTCTCCGGGTTGAAGGGAATATTACTACAGCTATAACATGTACGGGAAACCTAGAGAATGGACACAATGTGAATACAAAAGGTTTCTAAAACTCAACGAGTAGTCCCTCTCCTGGTGCTCCGGTTTGACTTTCCAACTGCTTTACTATCAATCTCCCAACTTGGAGAGACAGCCCCTTTAACCTCCTGGTTCGCACACGTTGCCAATTTGGCAGAGGATGGAAGGGAAGAGGGAGAACCAATGAGAGAGTTACTGTTAGGCATTTGGACGGGCACATGTCACTCTAATTTCCCGGCAGGAAGAAGAATTAACCAGAGTCTCAGCCACCCACCGGGAACCAGTATAGGTCCTGAACCAAAATTTTGGACTTGCGTACAGCTCACAAAAAACGAGTTGGAAAATGGAGCTCAGGGCCACAGCAATTCACAAACTGGCAGAGTAATAAAGGACAACTATCGTCCAAAAATCTGTTGAGGGAAGGCAACGAGGCAGACTTGAAAGCCAGGCAGAATAGCAGGAAACAGATTTCAAGAGGTACGTTGGAATCGCCTTTAAAGCACAGGAAGAGGGGCACAACCTCGACAGTGACGCAGTTGGCCAAAAAGGGCGTATGCGTTTTCTCCTGAATATATTCAGGAGAAAATGCATACGCCCTTTTTGGCCAAACAAGCAAGCGGGCAATGCAAATCTGCACTACACAGAAGTATCACTTCCCACCGGTCAAAAGGGACATCCACAAAATGTGTAAAAACCAAAAAGGCAAAACAGGCCCTGGAGAACAGGGAGCCTTGTTATGCTGATGGGCGGGATGTAAATTGCCAACTGCCTCAATGGAGGAGTGCATTGCGTTCCCTAAAACAAGTAAACAACAGAGCTACAGAGCCAAGGGCACTTCCAGTCTAGGGAATATACATTGGGAAAACTGAAAATCAATAAGACAGAGCCACCCCCAAATTTAGGGCTGCACTGCTAACAAGAACCTCAACTTGGGTACACCTTAAATATCCCAGGAAATATAAAAATGGTTCAAAAACTGTGGTATTTATGTCCGATGGAATATCCCTCAGCCATGAAATCAATGTCATAAGACCAGGAGCAGCAAAGTGAGTGGATTCAGGTACGATGATTCTAAGTGAAATAATCACACCGAAAAAGAAACTTATCATAAGATATGACTTATGAAAATCCTGTAAACATGGCTACACATGAACTGAGTTAGGAAAGAGAACAGAGTCTCACATTTAGAAAACACTCTTATGCCTGCTTAAGGGGAAAGGAGAGGTGGTGTGATGCATAAAACCAGAGTTTGAATTAAGCACAGGTACCATTTCTAAAACCAACTGTGGAATAGACAAGACCTACACCTTCCTCAGTGAAAGGGACTCAAAACCCCATATTTCCCGCAGAGGAATAGATCTGACTAGTAAGAATCTTAAAACCTATGTATTGATATGTCTCTGTAAGGGAATCAAGTGTGTCTAGACTGGCATAAACATGGCAGCGGGAATCAGCTCAAACCCACTATAAAAAGGAATTTCAAAAAGAAAACCAAAAAACAGGGAAATTCTTTACATTTCCTTCAGGGTCTCTGATGAAACCTGGAAAAACCCTGTCTACAATGACAGCTGGATGTAGCATAAGGCTGGACACTTGGGACTGAGAGGATTGGTGAGATTGGGTGAGCACATGCAGACCCTTTAAAGCAGAAATGCATGGCCCCCATTCCATGGGTCCCAACTCTCCAGGTTGAAGGGAATATTACTACAGCTATAACATGTACGGGAAACCTAGAGAATGGACACACTGTGAATACAAAAGGTTTCTAAAACTCAACGAGTAGTCCCTCTCCTGGTGCTCCGGTTTGACTTTCCAACTGCTTTACTATCAATCTCCCAACTTGGAGAGACAGCCCCTTTAACCTCCTGGTTCGCACAGGTTGCCAATTTGGCAGAGGATGGAAGGGAAGAGGGAGAACCAATGAGAGAGTAGCTGTTAGGCATTTGGACGGGCACATGTCACTCTAATTTCCCGGCAGGAAGAAGAATTAACCAGAGTCTCAGCCACCCACCGGGAACCAGTATAGGTCCTGAACCAAAATTTTGGACTTGCGTACAGCTCACAAAAAACGAGTTGGAAAATGGAGCTCAGGGCCACAGCAATTCACAAACTGGCAGAGTAATAAAGGACAACTATCGTCCAAAAATCTTTTGAGGGAAGGCAACGAGGCAGACTTGAAAGCCAGGCAGAATAGCAGGAAACAGATTTCAAGAGGTACGTTGGAATCGCCTTTAAAGCACAGGAAGTGGGGCACAACTTCGACAATGACGCAGTTGGCCAAAAAGGGCGTATGCGTTTTCTTCTGAATATATTCAGGAGAAAACGCATACGCCCTTTTTGGCCAAAGAAGCAAGCGGGCAATGCAAATCTGCACTACAAAGTAGGATCACTTCCCACCGGTCAAAAGGGACATCCACAAAATGTGTAAAAACCAGAAAGGCAAGACTGGCCCTGGAGAACAGGGAGCCTTGTTATGCTGATGGGCGGGATGTAAATTGCCAACTGCCTCACTGGAGGAGTGCATTGCATTCCCTAAAACAAGTAAACAACAGAGCTACAGAGCCAAGGGCACTTCCAGTCTAGGGAATATACATTGGGAAAACTGAAAATCAATAAGACCGAGCCACACCCAAATTTAGGGCTCCACTGCTTACAAGAACCTCAACTTGGGTACACCTTAAATATCCCAGGAACTATAAAAATGGTTCAAAAAATTGTGGTACTTACATACGATGGAATATCCCTCAGCCATGAACTCAATGTCATAAGACCAGTAGCAGCAAAATGAGTGGATTCAGGTACGCTGATTCTAAGTGAAATAAGACACGCAGAAAAAGAAACTTATCATAAGATATCACTTATGAAGGTCCTGTAAACATGGCTACACATGAACTGATTTAGGAAAGAGAACAGAGTCTCACATTTAGAAAACACTCTTATGCCTGCTTAAGGGGGAAGGGGAGGTGGCGTGACACATAAAACCAGAATTTGTTATAAGCACAAGTACCATTTCCAAAACCAACTGTGGAATAGACAAGACCTACACCTTCCTCAGTGAAAGGGACTCAAAACCCCATATTTCCCACAGAGGATTATATCTGCCTAGTAATAATCTTAAAACCTATGTATTGATATGTCTCCCTAAGGGAATCAAGTGTGTCCAGACTGGCATAAACACGGCAGAGAGAATCAGCTCAAACCCACTATAAAAAGGAATTTCAAAAACAAAACCAAAAAACAGGGAAATTCTTTACATTTCCTTCAGGGTCTCTGATGAAACCTGGAAAAACCCTGTCTACAATGACAGCTGGATGTGGCATAAGGCTGGACACTTGGGACTGAGAGAATTGGTGAGATTGGGTGAGCAAATGCAGACCCTTTAAAGCAAAAATGCATGGCCCCCATTCCATGGGTCCCAACTCTCCGGGTTGAAGGGAATATTACTACAGCTATAACATGTACGGGAAACCTAGAGAATGGACACACTGTGAATACAAAAGGTTTCTAAAACTCAACGAGTAGTCCCTCTCCTGGTGCTCCTGTTTGACTTTCCAACTGCTTTACTATCAATCTCCCAACTTGGAGAGACAGCCCCTTTAACCTCCTGGTTCGCACAGGTTGCCAATTTGGCAGAGGATGGAAGGGAAGAGGGAGAACCAATGAGAGAGTTACTGTTAGGCATTTGGACGGGCACATGTCACTCTAATTTCCCGGCAGGAAGAAGAATTAACCAGAGTCTCAGCCACCCACCGGGAACCAGTATAGGTCCTGAACCAAAATTTTGGACTTGCGTACAGCTCACAAAAAACGAGTTGGAAAATGGAGCTCAGGGCCACAGCAATTCACAAACTGGCAGAGTAATAAAGGACAACTATCGTCCAAAAATCTGTTGAGGGAAGGCAACGAGGCAGACTTGAAAGCCAGGCAGAATAGCAGGAAACAGATTTCAAGAGGTACGTTGGAATCGCCTTTAAAGCACAGGAAGAGGGGCACAACTTCGACAATGACGCAGTTGGCCAAAAAGGGCGTATGCGTTTTCTACTGAATATATTCAGGAGAAAACGCATACACATTTTTTGCCAAACAAGCAAGCGGGCAATGCAAATCTGCACTAGAAAGTAGTATCACTTCCCACCGGTCAAAAGGGACATCCACAAAATGTGTAAAAACCAGAAAGGCAAGACAGGCCCTGGAGAACAGGGAGCCTTTTTATGCTGATGGGCGGGATGTAAATTGCCAACTGCCTCACTGGAGGAGTGCATTGCGTTCCCTAAAACAAGTAAACAACAGAGCTACAGAGCCAAGGGCACTTCCAGTCTAGGGAACATACATTGGGAAAACTGAATATCAATAAGACAGAGCCACCCCCAAATTTAGGGCTGCACTGCTTACAAGAACCTCAACTTGGGTACACCTTAAATATCCCAGGAAATATAAAAATGGTTCAAAAAACTGTAGTATTTATGTCCGATGGAATATCCCTCAGCCATGAAATCAATGTCATAAGACCAGGAGCAGCAAAGTGAGTGGATTCAGGTACGATGATTCTACGTGAAATAATCACACCGAAAAAGAAACTTATCATAAGATATGACTTATGAAAATCCTGTAAACATGGCTACACATGAACTGAGTTAGGAAAGAGAACAGAGTCTCACATTTAGAAAACACTCTTATGCCTGCTTAAGGGGAAAGGAGAGGTGGGGTGATGCATAAAACCAGAGTTTGATATAAGCACAGGTACCATTTCCAAAACCAACTGTGGAATAGACAAGACCTACACCTTCCTCAGTGAAAGGGACTCAAAACCCCATATTTCCCGCAGAGGAATAGATCTGACCCGTAAGAATCTTAAAACCTATGTATTGATATGTCTCTGTAAGGGAATCAAGTGTGTCTAGACTGGCATAAACATGGCAGCGGGAATCAGCTCAAACCCACTATAAAAAGGAATTTCAAAAACAAAACCAAAAAACAGGGAAATTCTTTACATTTCCTTCAGGGTCTCTGATGAAACCTGGAAAAACCCTGTCTACAATGACAGCTGGATGTAGCATAAGGCTGGACACTTGGGACTGAGAGGATTGGTGAGATTGGGTGAGCAAATGCAGACCCTTTAAAGCAGAAATGCATGGCCCCCATTCCATGGGTCCCAACTCTCCAGGTTGAAGGGAATACTACTACAGCTATAACATGTACGGGAAACCTAGAGAATGGACACACTGTGAATACAAAAGGTTTCTAAAACTCAACGAGTAGTCCCTCTCCTGGTGCTCCGGTTTGACTTTCCAACTGCTTTACTATCAATCTCCCAACTTGGAGAGACAGCCCCTTTAACCTCCTGGTTCGCACAGGTTGCCAATTTGGCAGAGGATGGAAGGGAAGAGGGAGAACCAATGAGAGAGTAGCTGTTAGGCATTTGGACGGGCACATGTCACTCTAATTTCCCGGCAGGAAGAAGAATTAACCAGAGTCTCAGCCACCCACCGGGAACCAGTATAGGTCCTGAACCAAAATTTTGGACTTGCGTACAGCTCACAAAAAACGAGTTGGAAAATGGAGCTCAGGGCCACAGCAATTCACAAACTGGCAGAGTAATAAAGGACAACTATCGTCCAAAAATCTGTTGAGGGAAGGCAACGAGGCAGACTTGAAAGCCAGGCAGAATAGCAGGAAACAGATTTCAAGAGGTACGTTGGAATCGCCTTTAAAGCACAGGAAGAGGGGCACAACTTCGACAATGACGCAGTTGGCCAAAAAGGGCGAATGCGTTTTCTCCTGAATATATTCAGGAGAAAACGCATACGCCCTTTTTGGCCAAAGAAGCAAGCGGGCAATGCAAATCTGCACTACAAAGTAGGATCACTTCCCACCGGTCAAAAGGGACATCCACAAAATGTGTAAAAACCAGAAAGGCAAGACTGGCCCTGGAGAACAGGGAGCCTTGTTATGCTGATGGGCGGGATGTAAATTGCCAACTGCCTCACTGGAGGAGTGCATTGCATTCCCTAAAACAAGTAAACAACAGAGCTACAGAGCCAAGGGCACTTCCAGTCTAGGGAATATACATTGGGAAAACTGAAAATCAATAAGACCGAGCCACACCCAAATTTAGGGCTCCACTGCTTACAAGAACCTCAACTTGGGTACACCTTAAATATCCCAGGAACTATAAAAATGGTTCAAAAAATTGTGGTACTTACATACGATGGAATATCCCTCAGCCATGAACTCAATGTCATAAGACCAGTAGCAGCAAAATGAGTGGATTCAGGTACGATGATTCTAAGTGAAATAAGACACGCAGAAAAAGAAACTTATCATAAGATATCACTTATGAAGGTCCTGTAAACATGGCTACACATGAACTGATTTAGGAAAGAGAACAGAGTCTCACATTTAGAAAACACTCTTATGCCCGCTTAAGGGGGAAGGGGAGGTGGCGTGACACATAAAACCAGAGTTTGATATAAGCACAGGTACCATTTCCAAAACCAACTGTGGAATAGACAAGACCTACACCTTCCTCAGTGAAAGGGACTCAAAACCCCATATTTCCCACAGAGGATTATATCTGACTAGTAATAATCTTAAAACCTATGTATTGATATGTCTCCCTAAGGGAATCAAGTGTGTCCAGACTGGCATAAACACGGCAGAGAGAATCAGCTCAAAGCCACTATAAAAAGGAATTTCAAAAACAAAACCAAAAAACAGGGAAATTCTTTACATTTCCTTCAGGGTCTCTGATGAAACCTGGAAAAACCCTGTCTACAATGACAGCTGGATGTGGCATAAGGCTGGACACTTGGGACTGAGAGGATTGGTGAGATTGGGTGAGCAAATGCAGACCCTTTAAAGCAAAAATGCATGGCCCCCATTCCATGGGTCCCAACTCTCCGGGTTGAAGGGAATATTACTACAGCTATAACATGTACGGGAAACCTAGAGAATGGACACACTGTGAATACAAAAGGTTTCTAAAACTCAACGAGTAGTCCCTCTCCTGGTGCTCCGGTTTGACTTTCCAACTGCTTTACTATCAATCTCCCAACTTGGAGAGACAGCCCCTTTAACCTCCTGGTTCGCACAGGTTGCCAATTTGGCAGAGGATGGAAGGGAAGAGGGAGAACCAATGAGAGAGTTACTGTTAGGCATTTGGACGGGCACATGTCACTCTAATTTCCCGGCAGGAAGAAGAATTAACCAGAGTCTCAGCCACCCACCGGGAACCAGTATAGGTCCTGAACCAAAATTTTGGACTTGCGTACAGCTCACAAAAAACGAGTTGGAAAATGGAGCTCAGGGCCACAGCAATTCACAAACTGGCAGAGTAATAAAGGACAACTATCGTCCAAAAATCTGTTGAGGGAAGGCAACGAGGCAGACTTGAAAGCCAGGCAGAATAGCAGGAAACAGATTTCAAGAGGTACGTTGGAATCGCCTTTAAAGCACAGGAAGAGGGGCACAACTTCGACAATGACGCAGTTGGCCAAAAAGGGCGTATGCGTTTTCTACTGAATATATTCAGGAGAAAACGCATACACATTTTTTGCCAAACAAGCAAGCGGGCAATGCAAATCTGCACTACAAAGTAGTATCAATTCCCACCGGTCAAAAGGGACATCCACAAAATGTGTAAAAATCAGAAAGGCAAGACAGGCACTGGAGAACAGGGAGCCTTGTTATGCTGATGGGCGGGATGTAAATTGCCAACTGCCTCACTGGAGGAGTGCATTGCGTTCCCTAAAACAAGTAAACAACAGAGCTACAGAGCCAAGGGCACTTCCAGTATAGGGAACATACATTGGGAAAACTGAATATCAATAAGACAGAGCCACCCCCAAATTTAGGGCTGCACTGCTTACAAGAACCTCAACTTGGGTACACCTTAAATATCCCAGGAAATATAAAAATGGTTCAAAAAACTGTAGTATTTTTGTCCGATGGAATATCCCTCAGCCATGAAATCAATGTCATAAGACCAGGAGCAGCAAAGTGAGTGGATTCAGGTACGATGATTCTAAGTGAAATAATCACACAGAAAAAGAAACTTATCATAAGATATGACTTATGAAGATCCTGTAAACATGGCTACACATGAACTGAGTTAGGAAAGAGAACAGAGTCTCACATTTAGAAAACACTCTTATGCCTGCTTAAGGGGAAAGGAGAGGTGGGGTGATGCATAAAACCAGAGTTTGATATAAGCACAGGTACCATTTCCAAAACCAACTGTGGAATAGACAAGACCTACACCTTCCTCAGTGAAAGGGACTCAAAACCCCATATTTCCCGCAGAGGAATAGATCTGACTAGTAAGAATCTTAAAACCTATGTATTGATATGTCTCCGTAAGGGAATCAAGTGTGTCTAGACTGGCATAAACATGGAAGCGAGAATCAGCTCAAACCCACTATAAAAAGGAATTTCAAAAACAAAACCAAAAAACAGGGAAATTCTTTACATTTCCTTCAGGGTCTCTGATGAAACCTGGAAAAACCCTGTCTACAATGACACCTGGATGTGGCATAAGGCTGGACACTTGGGATTGAGAGGATTGGTGAGATTGGGTGAGCAAATGCAGACCCTTTAAAGCAGAAATGCATGGCCCCCATTCCATGGGTCCCAACTCTCCAGGTTGAAGGGAATATTACTACAGCTATAACATGTACGGGAAACCTAGAGAATGGACACACTGTGAATACAAAAGGTTTCTAAAACTCAACGAGTAGTCCCTCTCCTGGTGCTCCGGTTTGACTTTCCAACTGCTTTACTATCAATCTCCCAACTTGGAGAGACAGCCCCTTTAACCTCCTGGTTCGCACAGGTTGCCAATTTGGCAGAGGATGGAAGGGAAGAGGGAGAACCAATGAGAGAGTTACTGTTAGGCATTTGGACGGGCACATGTCACTCTAATTTCCCGGCAGGAAGAAGAATTAACCAGAGTCTCAGCCACCCACCGGGAACCAGTATAGGTCCTGAACCAAAATTTTGGACTTGCGTACAGCTCACAAAAAACGAGTTGGAAAATGGAGCTCAGGGCCACAGCAATTCACAAACTGGCAGAGTAATAAAGGACAACTATCGTCCAAAAATCTGTTGAGGGAAGGCAACGAGGCAGACTTGAAAGCTAGGCAGAATAGCAGGAAACAGATTTCAAGAGGTACGTTGGAATCGCCTTTAAAGCACAGGAAGAGGGGCACAACTTCGACAATGACGCAGTTGGCCAAAAAGGGCGTATGCGTTTTCTACTGAATATATTCAGGAGAAAACGCATACACATTTTTTGCCAAGCAAGCAAGCGGGCAATGCAAATCTGCACTATAAAGAAGTATCACATCCCACCGCTCAAAAGGGACATCCAAAAAATGTGTAAAAACCAGAAAGGAAAGACAGGCCCTGGAGAACAGGGAGCCTTGTTATGCTGATGGGCGGGATGTAAATTGCCAACTGCCTCACTGGAGTAGTGCATTGTGTTCCCTAAAACAAGTAAACAACAGAGCTACAGAGCCAAGGGCACGCCCAGTCTTGAGAATATACCTTGGGAAAACTGAAAATCAATAAGACAGAGCCTCCCCCAAATTTATGGCTTCACTGCTTACAAGAACCTCAACTTGGGTACACCTTAAATATCCCAGGAAATATAAAAATGGTTCAAAAACTGTGGTAGTTATGTACGATGGAATATCCCTAATCCATGAAATCAATGTCATAAGACCAGGAGCAGCAAAGTGAGTGGATTCAGGTACGATGATTCTAAGTGAAATACGTCACACAGAAAAAGAAACTTATCATAAGATATGACTTATGAAGATCCTGTAAACATGGCTACACATGAACTGAGTTAGGAAAGAGAACAGAGTCTCACATTTAGAAAACATTCTTATGCCTGCTTAAGGGGAAAGGAGAGGTGGGGTGATGCATAAAACCAGAGTTTGATATAAGCACAGGTACCATTTCCAAAACCAACTGTGGAATAGACAAGACCTACACCTTCCTCAGTGAAAGGGACTCAAAACCCCATATTTCCCGCAGAGGAATAGATCTGACTAGTAAGAATCTTAAAACCTATGTATTGATATGTCTCTGTAAGGGAATCAAGTGTGTCTAGACTGGCATAAACATGGCAGAGAGAATCAGCTCAAACCAACTATAAAAAGGAATTTCAAAAACAAAACCAAAAAACCGGGAAATTTTTTACATTTCCTTCAGGGTCTCTGATGAAACCTGGAAAAACCCTGTCTACAATGACAGCTGGATGTGGCATAAGGCTGGACACTTGGGACTGAGAGGATTGGTGAGATTGGTTGAGCAAATGCAGACCCTTTAAAGCAAAAATGCATGGCCCCCATTCCATGGGTCCCAACTCTCCGGGTTGAAGGGAATATTACTACAGCTATAACATGTACGGGAAACCTAGAGAATGGACACAATGTGAATACAAAAGGTTTCTAAAACTCAACGAGTAGTCCCTCTCCTGGTGCTCCGGTTTGACTTTCCAACTGCTTTACTATCAATCTCCCAACTTGGAGAGACAGCCCCTTTAACCTCCTGGTTCGCACAGGTTGCCAATTTGGCAGAGGATGGAAGGGAAGAGGGAGAACCAATGAGAGAGTTACTGTTAGGCATTTGGACGGGCACATGTCACTCTAATTTCCCGGCAGGAAGAAGAATTAACCAGAGTCTCAGCCACCCACCGGGAACCAGTATAGGTCCTGAACCAAAATTTTGGACTTGCGTACAGCTCACAAAAAACGAGTTGGAAAATGGAGCTCAGGGCCACAGCAATTCACAAACTGGCAGAGTAATAAAGGACAACTATCGTCCAAAAATCTGTTGAGGGAAGGCAACGAGGCAGACTTGAAAGCCAGGCAGAATAGCAGGAAACAGATTTCAAGAGGTACGTTGGAATCGCCTTTAAAGCACAGGAAGAGGGGCACAACCTCGACAATGACGCAGTTGGCCAAAAAGGGCGTATGCGTTTTCTCCTGAATATATTCAGGAGAAAATGCATACGCCCTTTTTGGCCAAACAAGCAAGCGGGCAATGCAAATCTGCACTACACAGAAGTATCACTTCCCACCGGTCAAAAGGGACATCCACAAAATGTGTAAAAACCAAAAAGGCAAAACAGGCCCGGGAGAACAGGGAGCCTTGTTATGCTGATGGGCGGGATGTAAATTGCCAACTGCCTCACTGGAGGAGTGCATTGCGTTCCCTAAAACAAGTAAACAACAGAGCTACAGAGCCAAGGGCACTTCCAGTCTAGGGAATATACATTGGGAAAACTGAAAATCAATAAGACAGAGCCACCCCCAAATTTAGGGCTGCACTGCTTACAAGAACCTCAACTTGGGTACACCTTAAATATCCCAGGAAATATAAAAATGGTTCAAAAACTGTGGTATTTATGTCCGATGGAATATCCCTCAGCCATGAAATCAATGTCATAAGACCAGGAGCAGCAAAGTGAGTGGATTCAGGTACGATGATTCTAAGTGAAATAATCACACCGAAAAAGAAACTTATCATAAGATATGACTTATGAAAATCCTGTAAACATGGCTACACATGAACTGAGTTAGGAAAGAGAACAGAGTCTCACATTTAGAAAACACTCTTATGCCTGCTTAAGGGGAAAGGAGAGGTGGTGTGATGCATAAAACCAGAGTTTGAATTAAGCACAGGTACCATTTCTAAAACCAACTGTGGAATAGACAAGACCTACACCTTCCTCAGTGAAAGGGACTCAAAACCCCATATTTCCCGCAGAGGAATAGATCTGACTAGTAAGAATCTTAAAACCTATGTATTGATATGTCTCTGTAAGGGAATCAAGTGTGTCTAGACTGGCATAAACATGGCAGCGGGAATCAGCTCAAACCCACTATAAAAAGGAATTTCAAAAACAAAACCAAAAAACAGGGAAATTCTTTACATTTCCTTCAGGGTCTCTGATGAAACCTGGAAAAACCCTGTCTACAATGACAGCTGGATGTAGCATAAGGCTGGACACTTGGGACTGAGAGGATTGGTGAGATTGGGTGAGCACATGCAGACCCTTTAAAGCAGAAATGCATGGCCCCCATTCCATGGGTCCCAACTCTCCAGGTTGAAGGGAATATTACTACAGCTATAACATGTACGGGAAACCTAGAGAATGGACATACTGTGAATACAAAAGGTTTCTAAAACTCAACGAGTAGTCCCTCTCCTGGTGCTCCGGTTTGACTTTCCAACTGCTTTACTATCAATCTCCCAACTTGGAGAGACAGCCCCTTTAACCTCCTGGTTCGCACAGGTTGCCAATTTGGCAGAGGATGGAAGGGAAGAGGGAGAACCAATGAGAGAGTAGCTGTTAGGCATTTGGACGGGCACATGTCACTCTAATTTCCCGGCAGGAAGAAGAATTAACCAGAGTCTCAGCCACCCACCGGGAACCAGTATAGGTCCTGAACCAAAATTTTGGACTTGCGTACAGCTCACAAAAAACGAGTTGGAAAATGGAGCTCAGGGCCACAGCAATTCACAAACTGGCAGAGTAATAAAGGACAACTATCGTCCAAAAATCTTTTGAGGGAAGGCAACGAGGCAGACTTGAAAGCCAGGCAGAATAGCAGGAAACAGATTTCAAGAGGTACGTTGGAATCGCCTTTAAAGCACAGGAAGAGGGGCACAACTTCGACAATGACGCAGTTGGCCAAAAAGGGCGTATGCGTTTTCTCCTGAATATATACAGGAGAAAACGCATACGCCCTTTTTGGCCAAAGAAGCAAGCGGGCAATGCAAATCTGCACTACAAAGTAGGATCACTTCCCACCGGTCAAAAGGGACATCCACAAAATGTGTAAAAATCAGAAAGGCAAGACTGGCCCTGGAGAACAGGGAGCCTTGTTATGCTGATGGGCGGGATGTAAATTGCCAACTGCCTCACTGGAGGAGTGCATTGCATTCCCTAAAACAAGTAAACAACAGAGCTACAGAGCCAAGGGCACTTCCAGTCTAGGGAACATACATTGGGAAAACTGAATATCAATAAGACAGAGCCACCCCCAAATTTAGGCCTGCACTGCTTACAAGAACCTCAACTTGGGTACACCTTAAATATCCCAGGAAATATAAAAATGGTTCAAAAAACTGTAGTATTTATGTCCGATGGAATATCCCTCAGCCATGAAATCAATGTCATAAGACCAGGAGCAGCAAAGTGAGTGGATTCAGGTACGATGATTCTACGTGAAATAATCACACCGAAAAAGAAACTTATCATAAGATATGACTTATGAAAATCCTGTAAACATGGCTACATATGAACTGAGTTAGGAAAGAGAACAGAGTCTCACATTTAGAAAACACTCTTATGCCTGCTTAAGGGGAAAGGAGAGGTGGTGTGATGCATAAAACCAGAGTTTGATATAAGCACAGGTACCATTTCCAAAACCAACTGTGGAATAGACAAGACCTACACCTTCCTCAGTGAAAGGGACTCAAAACCCCATATTTCCCGCAGAGGAATAGATCTGACCAGTAAGAATCTTAAAACCTATGTATTGATATGTCTCTGTAAGGGAATCAAGTGTGTCTAGACTGGCATAAACATGGCAGCGGGAATCAGCTCAAACCCACTATAAAAAGGAATTTCAAAAACAAAACCAAAAAACAGGGAAATTCTTTACATTTCCTTCAGGGTCTCTGATGAAACCTGGAAAAACCCTGTCTACAATGACAGCTGGATGTAGCATAAGGCTGGACACTTGGGACTGAGAGGATTGGTGAGATTGGGTGAGCAAATGCAGACCCTTTAAAGCAGAAATGCATGGCCCCCATTCCATGGGTCCCAACTCTCCAGGTTGAAGGGAATATTACTACAGCTATCACATGTACGGGAAACCTAGAGAATGGACACACTGTGAATACAAAAGGTTTCTAAAACTCAACGAGTAGTCCCTCTCCTGGTGCTCCGGTTTGACTTTCCAACTGCTTTACTATCAATCTCCCAACTTGGAGAGACAGCCCCTTTAACCTCCTGGTTCGCACAGGTTGCCAATTTGGCAGAGGATGGAAGGGAAGAGGGAGAACCAATGAGAGAGTAGCTGTTAGGCATTTGGACGGGCACATGTCACTCTAATTTCCCGGCAGGAAGAAGAATTAACCAGAGTCTCAGCCACCCACCGGGAACCAGTATAGCTCCTGAACCAAAATTTTGGACTTGCGTACAGCTCACAAAAAACGAGTTGGAAAATGGAGCTCAGGGCCACAGCAATTCACAAACTGGCAGAGTAATAAAGGACAACTATCGTCCAAAAATCTGTTGAGGGAAGGCAAGGAGGCAGACTTGAAAGCCAGGCAGAATAGCAGGAAACAGATTTCAAGAGGTACGTTGGAATCGCCTTTAAAGCACAGGAAGAGGGGCACAACTTCGACAATGACGCAGTTGGCCAAAAAGTGCGAATGCGTTTTCTCCTGAATATATTCAGGAGAAAACGCATACGCCCTTTTTGGCCAAAGAAGCAAGCGGGCAATGCAAATCTGCACTACAAAGTAGGATCACTTCCCACCGGTCAAAAGGGACATCCACAAAATGTGTAAAAACCAGAAAGGCAAGACTGGCCCTGGAGAACAGAGAGCCTTGTTATGCTGATGGGCGGGATGTAAATTGCCAACTGCCTCACTGGAGGAGTGCATTGCATTCCCTAAAACAAGTAAACAACAGAGCTACAGAGCCAAGGGCACTTCCAGTCTAGGGAATATACATTGGGAAAACTGAAAATCAATAAGACCGAGCCACACCCAAATTTAGGGCTCCACTGCTTACAAGAACCTCAACTTGGGTACACCTTAAATATCCCAGGAACTATAAAAATGGTTCAAAAAATTGTGGTACTTACATACGATGGAATATCCCTCAGCCATGAACTCAATGTCATAAGACCAGTAGCAGCAAAATGAGTGGATTCAGGTACGATGATTCTAAGTGAAATAAGACACGCAGAAAAAGAAACTTATCATAAGATATCACTTATGAAGGTCCTGTAAACATGGCTACACATGAACTGATTTAGGAAAGAGAACAGAGTCTCACATTTAGAAAACACTCTTATGCCTGCTTAAGGGGGAAGGGGAGGTGGCGTGACACATAAAACCAGAGTTTGATATAAGCACAGGTACCATTTCCAAAACCAACGGTGGAATAGACAAGACCTACACCTTCCTCAGTGAAAGGGACTCAAAATCCCATATTTCCCACAGAGGATTATATCTGACTAGTAATAATCTTAAAACCTATGTATTGATATGTCTCCCTAAGGGAATCAAGTGTGTCCAGACTGGCATAAACACGGCAGAGAGAATCAGCTCAAAGCCACTATAAAAAGTAATTTCAAAAACAAAACCAAAAAACAGGGAAATTCTTTACATTTCCTTCAGGGTCTCTGATGAAACCTGGAAAAACCCTGTCTACAATGACAGCTGGATGTGGCATAAGGCTGGACACTTGGGACTGAGAGGATTGGTGAGATTGGGTGAGCAAATGCAGACCCTTTAAAGCAAAAATGCATGGCCCCCATTCCATGGGTCCCAACTCTCCGGGTTGAAGGGAATATTACTACAGCTATAACATGTACGGGAAACCTAGAGAATGGACACACTGTGAATACAAAAGGTTTCTAAAACTCAACGAGTAGTCCCTCTCCTGGTGCTCCGGTTTGACTTTCCAACTGCTTTACTATCAATCTCCCAACTTGGAGAGACAGCCCCTTTAACCTCCTGGTTCGCACAGGTTGCCAATTTGGCAGAGGATGGAAGGGAAGAGGGAGAACCAATGAGAGAGTTACTGTTAGGCATTTGGACGGGCACATGTCACTCTAATTTCCCGGCAGGAAGAAGAATTAACCAGAGTCTCAGCCACCCACCGGGAACCAGTATAGGTCCTGAACCAAAATTTTGGACTTGCGTACAGCTCACAAAAAACGAGTTGGAAAATGGAGCTCAGGGCCACAGCAATTCACAAACTGGCAGAGTAATAAAGGACAACTATCGTCCAAAAATCTGTTGAGGGAAGGCAACGAGGCAGACTTGAAAGCCAGGCAGAATAGCAGGAAACAGATTTCAAGAGGTACGTTGGAATCGCCTTTAAAGCACAGGAAGAGGGGCACAACTTCGACAATGACGCAGTTGGCCAAAAAGGGCGTATGCGTTTTCTACTGAATATATTCAGGAGAAAACGCATACACATTTTTTGCCAAACAAGCAAGCGGGCAATGCAAATCTGCACTACAAAGTAGTATCAATTCCCACCGGTCAAAAGGGACATCCACAAAATGTGTAAAAATCAGAAAGGCAAGACAGGCCCTGGAGAACAGGGAGCCTTGTTATGCTGATGGGCGGGATGTAAATTGCCAACTGCCTCACTGGAGGAGTGCATTGCGTTCCCTAAAACAAGTAAACAACAGAGCTACAGAGCCAAGGGCACTTCCAGTCTAGGGAACATACATTGGGAAAACTGAATATCAATAAGACAGAGCCACCCCCAAATTTAGGGCTGCACTGCTTACAAGAACCTCAACTTGGGTACACCTTAAATATCCCAGGAAATATAAAAATGGTTCAAAAAACTGTAGTATTTATGTCCGATGGAATATCCCTCAGCCATGAAATCAATGTCATAAGACCAGGAGCAGCAAAGTGAGTGGATTCAGGTACGATGATTCTAAGTGAAATAATCACACAGAAAAAGAAACTTATCATAAGATATGACTTATGAAGATCGTGTAAACATGGCTACACATGAACTGAGTTAGGAAAGAGAACAGAGTCTCACATTTAGAAAACACTCTTATGCCTGCTTAAGGGGAAAGGAGAGGTGGGGTGATGCATAAAACCAGAGTTTGATATAAGCACAGGTACCATTTCCAAAACCAACTGTGGAATAGACAAGACCTACACCTTCCTCAGTGAAAGGGACTCAAAACCCCATATTTCCCGCAGAGGAATAGATCTGACTAGTAAGAATCTTAAAACCTATGTATTGATATGTCTCCGTAAGGGAATCAAGTGTGTCTAGACTGGCATAAACATGGAAGCGAGAATCAGCTCAAACCCACTATAAAAAGGAATTTCAAAAACAAAACCAAAAAACAGGGAAATTCTTTACATTTCCTTCAGGGTCTCTGATGAAACCTGGAAAAACCCTGTCTACAATGACAGCTGGATGTGGCATAAGGCTGGACACTTGGGATTGAGAGGATTGGTGAGATTGGGTGAGCAAATGCAGACCCTTTAAAGCAGAAATGCATGGCCCCCATTCCATGGGTCCCAACTCTCCAGGTTGAAGGGAATATTACTACAGCTATAACATGTACGGGAAACCTAGAGAATGGACACACTGTGAATACAAAAGGTTTCTAAAACTCAACGAGTAGTCCCTCTCCTGGTGCTCCGGTTTGACTTTCCAACTGCTTTACTATCAATCTCCCAACTTGGAGAGACAGCCCCTTTAACCTCCTGGTTCGCACAGGTTGCCAATTTGGCAGAGGATGGAAGGGAAGAGGGAGAACCAATGAGAGAGTTACTGTTAGGCATTTGGACGGGCACATGTCACTCTAATTTCCCGGCAGGAAGAAGAATTAACCAGAGTCTCAGCCACCCACCGGGAACCAGTATAGGTCCTGAACCAAAATTTTGGACTTGCGTACAGCTCACAAAAAACGAGTTGGAAAATGGAGCTCAGGGCCACAGCAATTCACAAACTGGCAGAGTAATAAAGGACAACTATCGTCCAAAAATCTGTTGAGGGAAGGCAACGAGGCAGACTTGAAAGCCAGGCAGAATAGCAGGAAACAGATTTCAAGAGGTACGTTGGAATCGCCTTTAAAGCACAGGAAGAGGGGCACAACTTCGACAATGACGCAGTTGGCCAAAAAGGGCGTATGCGTTTTCTACTGAATATATTCAGGAGAAAACGCATACACATTTTTTGCCAAACAAGCAAGCGGGCAATGCAAATCTGCACTACAAAGTAGTATCAATTCCCACCGGTCAAAAGGGACATCCACAAAATGTGTAAAAATCAGAAAGGCAAGACAGGCCCTGGAGAACAGGGAGCCTTGTTATGCTGATGGGCGGGATGTAAATTGCCAACTGCCTCACTGGAGGAGTGCATTGCGTTCCCTAAAACAAGTAAACAACAGAGCTACAGAGCCAAGGGCACTTCCAGTCTAGGGAACATACATTGGGAAAACTGAATATAAATAAGACAGAGCCACCCCCAAATTTAGGGCTGCACTGCTTACAAGAACCTCAACTTGGGTACACCTTAAATATCCCAGGAAATATAAAAATGGTTCAAAAAACTGTAGTATTTATGTCCGATGGAATATCCCTCAGCCATGAAATCAATGTCATAAGACCAGGAGCAGCAAAGTGAGTGGATTCAGGTACGATGATTCTAAGTGAAATAATCACACAGAAAAAGAAACTTATCATAAGATATGACTTATGAAGATCCTGTAAACATGGCTACACATGAACTGAGTTAGGAAAGAGAACAGAGTCTCACATTTAGAAAACACTCTTATGCCTGCTTAAGGGGAAAGGAGAGGTGGGGTGATGCATAAAACCAGAGTTTGATATAAGCACAGGTACCATTTCCAAAACCAACTGTGGAATAGACAAGACCTACACCTTCCTCAGTGAAAGGGACTCAAAACCCCATATTTCCCGCAGAGGAATAGATCTGACTAGTAAGAATCTTAAAACCTATGTATTGATATGTCTCTGTAAGGGAATCAAGTGTGTCTAGACTGGCATAAACATGGAAGCGAGAATCAGCTCAAACCCACTATAAAAAGGAATTTCAAAAACAAAACCAAAAAACAGGGAAATTCTTTACATTTCCTTCAGGGTCTCTGATGAAACCTGGAAAAACCCTGTCTACAATGACAGCTGGATGTGGCATAAGGCTGGACACTTGGGATTGAGAGGATTGGTGAGATTGGGTGAGCAAATGCAGACCCTTTAAAGCAGAAATGCATGGCCCCCATTCCATGGGTCCCAACTCTCCAGGTTGAAGGGAATATTACTACAGCTATAACATGTACGGGAAACCTAGAGAATGGACACACTGTGAATACAAAAGGTTTCTAAAACTCAACGAGTAGTCCCTCTCCTGGTGCTCCGGTTTGACTTTCCAACTGCTTTACTATCAATCTCCCAACTTGGAGAGACAGCCCCTTTAACCTCCTGGTTCGCACAGGTTGCCAATTTGGCAGAGGATGGAAGGGAAGAGGGAGAACCAATGAGAGAGTAGCTGTTAGGCATTTGGACGGGCACATGTCACTCTAATTTCCCGGCAGGAAGAAGAATTAACCAGAGTCTCAGCCACCCACCGGGAACCAGTATAGGCCCTGAACCAAAATTTTGGACTTGCGTACAGCTCACAAAAAACGAGTTGGAAAATTGAGCTCAGGGCCACAGCAATTCACAAACTGGCAGAGTAATAAAGGACAACTATCGTCCAAAAATCTGTTGAGGGAAGGCAACGAGGCAGACTTGAAAGCCAGGCAGAATAGCAGGAAACAGATTTCAAGAGGTACGTTGGAATCGCCTTTAAAGCACAGGAAGAGGGGCACAACTTCGACAATGACGCAGTTGGCCAAAAAGGGCGTATGCGTTTTCTCCTGAATATATTCAGGAGAAAACGCATACGCCCTTTTTGGCCAAAGAAGCAAGCGGGCAATGCAAATCTGCACTACAAAGTAGGATCACTTCCCACCGGTCAAAAGGGACATCCACAAAATGTGTAAAAACCAGAAAGGCAAGACAGGCCCTGGAGAACAGGGAGCCTTGTTATGCTGATGGGCGGGATGTAAATTGCCAACTGCCTCACTGGAGGAGTGCATTGCATTCCCTAAAACAAGTAAACAACAGAGCTACAGAGCCAAGGGCACTTCCAGTCTAGGGAATATACATTGGGAAAACTGAAAATCAATAAGACCGAGCCACACCCAAATTTAGGGCTCCACTGCTTACAAGAACCTCAACTTGGGTACACCTTAAATATCCCAGGAACTATAAAAATGGTTCAAAAAATTGTGGTACTTACATACGATGGAATATCCCTCAGCCATGAACTCAATGTCATAAGACCAGTAGCAGCAAAATGAGTGGATTCAGGTACGATGATTCTAAGTGAAATAAGACACGCAGAAAAAGAAACTTATCATAAGATATCACTTATGAAGGTCCTGTAAACATGGCTACACATGAACTGATTTAGGAAAGAGAACAGAGTCTCACATTTAGAAAACACTCTTATGCCTGCTTAAGGGGGAAGGGGAGGTGGCGTGACACATAAAACCAGAGTTTGATATAAGCACAGGTACCATTTCCAAAACCAACGGTGGAATAGACAAGACCTACACCTTCCTCAGTGAAAGGGACTCAAAACCCCATATTTCCCACAGAGGATTATATCTGACTAGTAATAATCTTAAAACCTATGTATTGATATGTCTCCCTAAGGGAATCAAGTGTGTCCAGACTGGCATAAACACGGCAGAGAGAATCAGCTCAAAGCCACTATAAAAAGGAATTTCAAAAACAAAACCAAAAAACAGGGAAATTCTTTACATTTCCTTCAGGGTCTCTGATGAAACCTGGAAAAACCCTGTCTACAATGACAGCTGGATATGGCATAAGGCTGGACACTTGGGACTGAGAGGATTGGTGAGATTGGGTGAGCAAATGCAGACCCTTTAAAGCAAAAATGCATGGCCCCCATTCCATGGGTCCCAACTCTCCGGGTTGAAGGGAATATTACTACAGCTATAACATGTACGGGAAACCTAGAGAATGGACACACTGTGAATACAAAAGGTTTCTAAAACTCAACGAGTAGTCCCTCTCCTGGTGCTCCGGTTTGACTTTCCAACTGCTTTACTATCAATCTCCCAACTTGGAGAGACAGCCCCTTTAACCTCCTGGTTCGCACAGGTTGCCAATTTGGCAGAGGATGGAAGGGAAGAGGGAGAACCAATGAGAGAGTTACTGTTAGGCATTTGGACGGGCACATGTCACTCTAATTTCCCGGCAGGAAGAAGAATTAACCAGAGTCTCAGCCACCCACCGGGAACCAGTATAGGTCCTGAACCAAAATTTTGGACTTGCGTACAGCTCACAAAAAACGAGTTGGAAAATGGAGCTCAGGGCCACAGCAATTCACAAACTGGCAGAGTAATAAAGGACAACTATCGTCCAAAAATCTGTTGAGGGAAGGCAACGAGGCAGACTTGAAAGCCAGGCAGAATAGCAGGAAACAGATTTCAAGAGGTACGTTGGAATCGCCTTTAAAGCACAGGAAGAGGGGCACAACTTCGACAATGACGCAGTTGGCCAAAAAGGGCGTATGCGTTTTCTACTGAATATATTCAGGAGAAAACGCATACACATTTTTTGCCAAACAAGCAAGCGGGCAATGCAAATCTGCACTACAAAGTAGTATCAATTCCCACCGGTCAAAAGGGACATCCACAAAATGTGTAAAAACCAGAAAGGCAAGACAGGCCCTGGAGAACAGGGAGCCTTTTTATGCTGATGGGCGGGATGTAAATTGCCAACTGCCTCACTGGAGGAGTGCATTGCGTTCCCTAAAACAAGTAAACAACAGAGCTACAGAGCCAAGGGCACTTCCAGTCTAGGGAACATACATTGGGAAAACTGAATATCAATAAGACAGAGCCACCCCCAAATTTAGGGCTGCACTGCTTACAAGAACCTCAACTTGGGTACACCTTAAATATCCCAGGAAATATAAAAATGGTTCAAAAAACTGTAGAATTTATGTCCGATGGAATATCCCTCAGCCATAAAATCAATGTCATAAGACCAGGAGCAGCAAAGTGAGTGGATTCAGGTACGATGATTCTAAGTGAAATAATCACACAGAAAAAGAAACTTATCATAAGATATGACTTATGAAGATCCTGTAAACATGGCTACACATGAACTGAGTTAGGAAAGAGAACAGAGTCTCACATTTAGAAAACACTCTTATGCCTGCTTAAGGGGAAAGGAGAGGTGGGGTGATGCATAAAACAAGAGTTTGATATAAGCACAGGTACCATTTCCAAAACCAACTGTGGAATAGACAAGACCTACACCTTCCTCAGTGAAAGGGACTCAAAACCCCATATTTCCCGCAGAGGAATAGATCTGACTAGTAAGAATCTTAAAACCTATGTATTGATATGTCTCTGTAAGGGAATCAAGTGTGTCTAGACTGGCATAAACAAGGCAGAGAGAATCAGCTCAAATCCACTATAAAAAGGAATTTCAAAAACAAAACCAAAAAACAGGGAAATACTTTACATTTCCTTCAGGTTCTCTTATGAAACCTGGAAAAACCCTGTCTACAATGACAGCTGGATGTGGCATAAGGCTGGACACTTGGGACTGAGAGGATTGGTGAGATTGGGTGAGCAAATGCAGACCCTTTAAAGCAAAAATGCATGGCCCCCATTCCATGGGTCCCAAATCTCCAGGTTGAAGGGAATATTACTACGGCTATAACATGTACGGAAAACCTAGAGAATGGACACACTATGAATACAAAAGGTTTCTAAAACTCAACGAGTAGTCCCTCTCCTGGTGCTCCGGTTTGACTTTCCAACTGCTTTACTATCAATCTCCCAACTTGGAGAGACAGTCCCTTTAACCTCCTGGTTCGAACAGGTTGCCAATTTGGCAGAGTATGGAAGGGAAGAGCGAGAACCAATGAGAGAGTTACTGTTAGGCATTTGGACGGGCACATGTCACTCTAATTTCCCGGCAGGAAGAAGAATTAACCAGAGTCTCAGCCACCCACCGGGAACCAGTATAGGTCCTGAACCAAAATTTTGGACTTGCGTACAGCTCACAAAAAACGAGTTGGAAAATGGAGCTCAGGGCCACAGCAATTCACAAACTGGCAGAGTAATAAAGGACAACTATCGTCCAAAAATCTGTTGAGGGAAGGCAACGAGGCAGACTTGAAAGCCAGGCAGAATTGCAGGAAACAGATTTCAAGAGGTACGTTGGAATCGCCTTTAAAGCACAGGAAGAGGGGCACAACTTCGACAATGACGCAGTTGGCCAAAAAGGGCGTATGTGTTTTCTCCTGAATATATTCAGGAGAAAATGCATACGCCCTTTTTGGCCAAACAAGCAAGCGGGCAATGCAAATCTGCACTACCAGAAGTATCACTTCCCACCGGTCAAAAGGGACATCCACAAAATGTGTAAAAACCAGAAAGGCAAGACAGGCCCTGGAGGACAGGGAGCCTTGTTATGCTGATGGGCGGGATGTAAATTGCCAACTGCCTCACTGGAGGAGTGCATTGCGTTCCCTAAAACAAGTAAACAACAGAGCTACAGAGCCAAGGGCACTTCCAGTCTAGGGAATATACATTGGGAAAAGTGAAAATCAATAAGACAGAGCCACCCCCAAATTTAGGGCTGCACTGCTTACAAGAACCTCAACTTGGGTACACCTTCAATATCCCAGGAAATATAAAAATGGTTCCAAAAACTGTGGTATTTATGTCCGATGGAATATCCCTCAGCCATGAAATCAATGTCATAAGACCAGGAGCAGCAAAGTGAGTGGATTCAGGTACGATGATTCTAAGTGAAATAAGTCACACAGAAAAAGAAACTTATCATAAGATATGACTTATGAAGATCCTGTAAACATGGCTACACATGAACTGAGTTAGGAAAGAGAACAGAGTCTCACATTTAGAAAACACTCTTATGCCTGCTTAAGGGGGAAGGGGAGGTGGCGTGACACATAAAACCAGAGTTTGATATAAGCACAGGTACCATTTCCAAAACCAACGGTGGAATAGACAAGACCTACACCTTCCTCAGTGAAAGGGACTCAAAACCCCATATTTAACACAGAGGATTATATCTGACTAGTAATAATCTTAAAACCTATGTATTGATATGTCTCCCTAAGGGAATCAAGTGTGTCCAGACTGGCATAAACACGGCAGAGAGAATCAGCTCAAAGCCACTATAAAAAGTAATTTCAAAAACAAAACCAAAAAACAGGGAAATTCTTTACTTTTCCTTCAGGGTCTCTGATGAAACCTGGAAAAACCCTGTCTACAATTACAGCTGGATGTGGCATAAGGCTGGACACTTGGGACTGAGAGGATTTGTGAGATTGGGTGAGCAAGTGCAGACCCTTTAAAGCAAAAATGCATGGCCCCCATTCCATGGGTCCCAACTCTCCAGGTTGAAGGGAATATTACTACAGCTATAACATGTACGGGAAACCTAGAGAATGGACACACAGTGAATACAAAAGGTTTCTAAAACTCAACGAGTAGTCCCTCTCCTGGTGCTCCGGTTTGACTTTCCAAGTGCTTTACTATCAATCTCCCAACTTGGAGAGACAGCCCCTTTAACCTCCTGGTTCGCACAGGTTGCCAATTTGGCAGAGGATGGAAGGGAAGAGGGAGAACCAATGAGAGAGTTACTGTTAGGCATTTGGACGGGCACATGTCACTCTAATTTCCCGGCAGGAAGAAGAATTAACCAGAGTCTCAGCCACCCACCGGGAACCAGTATAGGCCCTGAACCAAAATTTTGGACTTGCGTACAGCTCACAAATAACGAGTTGGAAAACGGAGCTCAGGGCCACAGCAATTCACAAACTGGCAGAGTAATAAAGGACATCTATCGTCCAAAAATCTGTTGAGGGAAGGCAATGAGGCAGACTTGAAAGCCAGGCAGAATAGCAGGAAACAGATTTCAAGAGGTACGTTGGAATCGCCTTTAAAGCACAGGAAGAGGGGCACAACTTCGACAATGACGCAGATGGCCAAAAACGGCGTATGCGTTTTCTCCTGAATATATTCAGGAGAAAACGCATACACATATTTGGCCAAACAAGCAAGCGGGCAATGCAAATCTGCACTACAAAGAAGTATCACTTCCCACCGGTCAAAAGGGACATCCACAAAATGTGTAAAAACCAGAAAGGCAAGACAGGCCCTGGAGGACAGGGAGCCTTGTTATGCTGATGGGCGGGATGTAAATTGCCAACTGCCTCACTGGAGGAGTGCATTGCGTTCCCTAAAACAAGTAAACAACAGAGCTAGAGAGCCAAGGGAACTTCCAGTCTTGGGAATATACATTGGGAAAACTGAAAATCAATAAGACAGAGCCACCCCCAAATTTAGGGCTGCACTGCTTACAAGAACCTCAACTTGGGTACACCTTCAATATCCCAGGAAATATAAAAATGGTTCCAAAAACTGTGGTATTTATGTACGATGGAATATCCCTCAGCCATGAAATCAATGTCATAAGACCAGGAGCAGCAAAGTGAGTGGATTCAGGTACGATGATTCTAAGTGAAATAAGTCACACAGAAAAAGAAACTTATCATAAGATATGACTTATGAAGATCCTGTAAACATGGCTACACATGAACTGAGTTAGGAAAGAGAACAGAGTCTCACATTTAGAAAACACTCTTATGCCTGCTTAAGGGGAAAGGAGAGGTGGGGTGATGCATAAAACCAGAGTTTGATATAAGCACAGGTACCATTTCCAAAACCAACTGTGGAATAGACAAGACCTACACCTTCCTCAGTGAAAGGGACTCAAAACCCCATATTTCCCGCAGAGGAATAGATCTGACTAGTAAGAATCTTAAAACCTATGTATTGATATGTCTCCGTAAGGGAATCAAGTGTGTCTAGACTGGCATAAACATGGAAGCGAGAATCAGCTCAAACCCACTATAAAAAGGAATTTCAAAAACAAAACCAAAAAACAGGGAAATTCTTTACATTTCCTTCAGGGTCTCTGATGAAACCTGGAAAAACCCTGTCTACAATGACAGCTGGATGTGGCATAAGGCTGGACACTTGGGATTGAGAGGATTGGTGAGATTGGGTGAGCAAATGCTGACCCTTTAAAGCAGAAATGCATGGCCCCCATTCCATGGGTCCCAACTCTCCAGGTTGAAGGGAATATTACTACAGCTATAACATGTACGGGAAACCTAGAGAATGGACACACTGTGAATACAAAAGGTTTCTAAAACTCAACGAGTAGTCCCTCTCCTGGTGCTCCGGTTTGACTTTCCAACTGCTTTACTATCAATCTCCCAACTTGGAGAGACAGCCCCTTTAACCTCCTGGTTCGCACAGGTTGCCAATTTGGCAGAGGATGGAAGGGAAGAGGGAGAACCAATGAGAGAGTAGCTGTTAAGCATTTGGACGGGCACATGTCACTCTAATTTCCCGGCAGGAAGAAGAATTAACCAGAGTCTCAGCCACCCACCGGGAACCAGTATAGGTCCTGAACCAAAATTTTGGACTTGCGTACAGCTCACAAAAAACGAGTTGGAAAATGGAGCTCAGGGCCACAGCAATTCACAAACTGGCAGAGTAATAAAGGACAACTATCGTCCAAAAATCTTTTGAGGGAAGGCAACGAGGCAGACTTGAAAGCCAGGCAGAATAGCAGGAAACAGATTTCAAGAGGTACGTTGGAATCGCCTTGAAAGCACAGGAAGAGGGGCACAACTTCGACAATGACGCAGTTGGCCAAAAAGGGCGTATGCGTTTTCTCCTGAATATATTCAGTAGAAAACGCATACGTTCTTTTTGGCCAAAGAAGCAAGCGGGCAATGCAAATCTGCACTACAAAGTAGGATCACTTCTCACCGGTCAAAAGGGACATCCACAAAATGTGTAAAAACCAGAAAGGCAAGACTGGCCCTGGAGAACAGGGAGCCTTGTTATGCTGATGGGCGGGATGTAAATTGCCAACTTCCTCACTGGAGGAGTGCATTGCATTCCCTAAAACAAGTAAAGAACAGAGCTACAGAGCCAAGGGCACTTCCAGTCTAGGGAATATACATTGGGAAAACTGAAAATCAATAAGACAGAGCCACACCCAAATTTAGGGCTGCACTGCTTACAAGAACCTCAACTTGGGTACACCTTAAATATCCCAGGAACTATAAAAATGGTTCAAAAAATTGTGGTACTTACATACGATGGAATATCCCTCAGCCATGAACTCAAAGTCATAAGACCAGAAGCAGCAAAATGAGTGGATTCAGGTACGATGATTCTAAGTGAAATAAGACACGCAGAAAAAGAAACTTATCATAAGATATCACTTATGAAGATCCTGTAAACATGGCTACACATGAACTGATTTAGGAAAGAGAACAGAGTCTCACATTTAGAAAACACTCTTATGCCTGCTTAAGGGGGAAGGAGAGGTGGCGTGACACATAAAACCAGAGTTTGATATAAGCACAGGTACTGTTCCAAAAACCAACCATGGAATAGACAAGTCCTACACCTTCCTCAGTGAAAGGGACTCAAAACCCCATATTTCCCACAGAGGATTATATCTGACTAGTAAGTATATTAAAACCTATGTATTGATATGTTTCTGTAAGGGAGTCAAGTGTGTCTAGACTGGCATAAACATGGCAGCGAGAATCAGCTCAAACCCACTATAAAAAGGAATTACAAAAACAAAACCAAAAAACAGGGAAATTCTTTACATTTCCTTCAGGGTCTCTGATGAATCCTGGAATGACCCTATCTACAATGACAGCTAGATGTGGCATAAGGCTGGACACTTGGGACTGAGAGGATTGGTGAGATTGGGTGAGCAAATGCAGACCCTTTAAAGCAAAAATGCATGGCCCCCATTCCATGGGTCCCAACTCTCCATGTTAAAGGGAATATTACTACAGCAATAACATGTACGGGAAACCTAGTGAATGGACACACTGTGAATACATAAGGTTTCTAAAACTCAATGAGTAGTCCCTCTCCTGGTGCTCCGGTTTGACTTTCCAACTGCTTTACTATCAATCTCCCAACTTGGAGAGACAACCCCTTTAACCTCCTGCTTCGCACAGTTTCCCAATTTGGCAGAGGATGGAAGGGAAGAGGGAGAACCAATGAGAGAGTAGCTGTTAGGCATTTGGATGGGCACATGTCACTCTAATTTCCCGGCAGGAAGAAGAATTAACCAGAGTCTCAGCCACCCACCGGGAACCAGTATAGGTCCTGAACCAAAATTTTGGACTTGCGCACAGCTCACAAAAAACGAGATGAAAAATGGAGGTCATTGGCACAGCAATTCACAAAGTGGCAGAGTAATAAAGGACAACTATCGTCCAAAAATCTGTTGAGGGAAGGCAACGAGGCGGACTTGAATGCGAGGAAGAATAGCAGGAAACAGATTTCAAGAGGTACGTTGGAATCGCCTTAAAAGCACAGGAAGAGGGGCACAACCTCGACAATGACGCAGTTGGCCAAAAAGGGCGTATGCGTTTTCTCCTGAATATATTCAGGAGAAAACGCATACGCACTTTTTGGCCAAGCAAGCAAGCGGGCAATGCAAATCTGCACTACAAAGAAGTATCACTTCCCACCGGTCAAAAGGGACATCCACAAAATGTGTAAAAACCAGAAAGGCAAGACAGGCATTGGAGAACAGGGAGCCTTGTTATGCTGATGGGCGGGATGTAAATTGCCAACTGCCTCACTGGAGGAGTGCATTGCGTTCCCTAAGACAAGTAAACAACAGAGCTACAGAGCCAAGGGCACTTCCAGTCTAGGGAATATACCTTGGGAAAACTGAAAATCAATAAGACAGAGCCACCCCCAAATTTAGGGCTGCACTGCTTACAAGAACCTCAACTTGGGTACACCTTAAATATCCCAGGAAATATAAAAATGGTTCAAAAAACTGTGGTATTTATGTACGATGGAATATCCCTCAGCCATGAAATCAATGTCATAAGACCAGGAGCAGCAAAGTGAGTGGATTCAGGTACGATGATTCTAAGTGAAATAAGTCACACAGAAAAAGAAACTTATCATAAGATAGCACTTATGAAGATCCTGTAAACTTGGCTACACATGAACTGAGTTAGGAAAGAGAACAGAGTCTCACATTTAGAAAACACTCTTATGCCTGCTTAAGGGGAAAGGAGAGGTGGGGTGATGCATAAAACCAGAGTTTGAATTAAGCACAGGTACCATTTCTAAAACCAACTGTGGAATAGACAAGACCTACACTTTCCTCAGTGAAAGGGACTCAAAACACCATATTTCCCGCAGAGGAAGAGATCTGACTAGTAAGAATCTTAAAACCTATGTATTGATATGTCTCTGTAAGGGAATCAAGTGTGTCTAGACTGGCATAAACATGGAAGCGAGAATCAGCTCAAACCACTATAAAAAGGAATTTCAAAAACAAAACCAAAAAACAGGGAAATTCTTTACATTCCCTTCAGGGTCTCTGATGAAACCTGGAATGACCCTATCTACAATGACAGCTGGATGTGGCATAAGGCTGGACACTTGGGACTGAGAGGATTGGTGAGATTGGGTGAGCAAATGCAGACCCTTTAAAGCAAAAATGCATGGCCCCCATTCCATGAGTCCCAACTCTCCAGGTTGAAGGGAATATTACTACAGCTATAACATGTACCGGAAACCTAGAGAATGGGCACAAAGTGAATACAAAAGGTTTATAAAACTGAACGAGTAGTCCCTCTCCTGGTGCTCCGGTTTGACTTTCCAAGTGCTTTACTATCAATCTCCCAACTTGGAGTGACAACCCCTTTAACCTCCTTGTTCGCACAGGTTGCCAGTTTGGCAGAGGATGGAAGGGAAGAGGGAGAACCAATGAGAGAGTAGCTGTTAGGCAGTTGGACGGGCACATGTCACTCTAATTTCCCCGCAGGAAGAAGAATTAACCAGAGCCTCAGCCACCCACCTGGAACCAGTATAGGTCCTGAACCAAAATTTTGGACTTGCGTACAGCTCACAAAAAACGAGTTGAAAAATGGAGCTCAGGGGCACAGCAATTCACAAACTGGCAGAGTAATAAAGGACAACTGTCGTCCAAAAATCTGTTGAGGGAAGGCAACGAGGCGGACTTGAAAGCGAGGCAGAATAGCAGGAAACAGATTTCAAGAGTTACGTTGGAATCGCCTTTAAAGGACAGGAAGAGGGGCACAACTTCGACAATGACGCACTTGGCCAAAAAGGGCGTATGCGTTTTCCCCTTAATATATTCAGGAGAAAACGCATACGCCCTTTTTGGCCAAGCAAGCAAGCGGGCAATGCAAGTCTGCACTACAAAGAAGTATCACTTCCCTCCGGTCAAAAGGGACATCCACAAAATGTGTAAAAACCAGAAAGACAAGACAGGCCCTAGAGAACAGGGAGCCTTGTTATGCTGATGGGCGGGATGTAAATTGCCAACTGCCTCACTGGAGGAGTGCATTGCGTTCCCTAAAACAAGTAAACAACAGAGCTACAGAGCCAAGGGCACATTCAGTCTAGGGAATATACCTCGGGAAAACTGAAAATCAATAAGACAGGGCCACCCCCAAATTTATGGCTGCACTGCTTTCAAGAACCTCAACTTGGGTACACCTTAAATATCCCAGGAAATATAAAAATGGGTCAAAAAACTGTGGTATTTATGTACGATGGAATATCCCTCAGCCATGAAATCAATGTCATAAGTCCAGGAGCAGCAAAGTGAGTGGATTCAGGTACGATGATTCTAAGGGGAATAAGTCACACAGAAAAAGAAACTTATCATAAGATATCACAGATGAAAATCCTGAAAACATGGCTACACATGAACTGAGTTAGGAAAGAGAACAGAGTCTCACATTTAGAAAACACTCTTATGCCTGCTTAAGGGGAAAGGAGAGGTGGGGTGATGCATAAAACCCGAGTTTGATATAAGCACAGGTACCATTTCCAAAACCAACTGTGGAATAGACAAGACCTACACCTTCCTCAGTGAAAGGGACTCAAAACCCCATATTTCCCGCAGAGGAATAGATCTGACTAGTAAGAATCTTAAAACGTATGTATTGATATGTCTCTGTAAGGGAATCAAGTGTGTCTAGACTGGCATATACATGGCAGAGAGAATCAGCTCAAACCCAGTATAAAAAGGAATTTCAAAAACAAAACCAAAAAACAGGGAAATTCTTTACATTTCCTTCAGGGTCTCTGATGAAGCCTGGAAAAACCCTGTCTACAATGACAGCTGGATGTGGCATAAGGCTGGACACTTGGGACTGAGAGGATTGGTGAGATTGGGTGAGCAAATGCAGACCCTTTAAAGCAAAAATGCATGGCCTGCATTCCATGGTTTCCAACTCTCCAGGTTGTAGGGAATATTACTACAGCTATAACATGTACGGGAAACCTAGAGAATGGACACACTCTGAATACAAAAGGTTTCTAAAACTCAACGAGTAGTCCCTCTCCTGGTGCTCCGGTTTGACTTTCCAACTGCTTTACTATCAATCTCCCAACATGGAGAGACAGCTCCTTTAACCTCCTGGTTCGCACAGGTTGCCAATTTGGCAGAGGATGGAAGGGAAGAGGGAGAACCAATGAGAGAGTCACTGTTAGGCATTTGGACGGGAACATGTCACTCTAATTTCCCGGCAGGAAGAAGAATTAACCAGAGTCTCAGCCACCCACCGGGAACCTGTATAGTTCCTGAACCAAAAGTTTGGACTTGCGTACAGCTGACAAAAAACGAGTTGGAAAATGGAGCTCAAGGCCACAGTAATTCACAAACTGGCAGAGTAATAAAGGACAACTATCGTCCAAATATCTGTTGAGGGAAGGCAACGAGGCAGACTTGAAAGCCAGGCAGAATAGCAGGAAACAGATTTCAAGAGGTACGTTGGAATCGCCTTTAAAGCACAGGAAGAGGGGCACAACTTCGACAATGACGCACTTGGCCAAAAAGGGCGTAGAGGTTTTCTCCTGAAAATATTCAGGAGAAAACGCATACGCCCTTTTAGGCCAAGCAAACAAGCGGGCAATGCAAATCTGCACTACAAAGAAGTATCACTTCCCACCGGTCAAAAGGGACATCCACAAAATGTGTAAAAACCAGAAAGGCAAGACAGGCCCTGGAGAACAGGGAGCCTTGTTATGCTGATGGGCGGGATGTAAATTGCCAACTGCCTCACTGGAGGTGTGCATTGCGTTCCCTAAAACAAGTAAACAACAGAGCTACAGAGCCAAGGGCACATCCAGTCTAGGGAATATACCTTTGGAAAACTGAAAATCAATTAGACAGAGCCACCCCCAAATTTAGGGCTGCACTGCTTACAAGAACCTCAACATGGGTACAACTTAAATATCCCAGGAAATATAAAAATGGTTCAAAAAACTGTGGTATTTATGTACGATGGAATATCCCTCAGCCATGAAATCAATGTCATAAGAAAAGGAGCAGCAAAGTGAGTGGATTCAGGTACGATGATTCTAAGTGAAATAAGTCACACAGAAAAAGAAACTGTTCATAAGATATCACTTATGAAGATGCTGTAAACATGGCTACACATGAACTGAGTTAGGAAAGAGAACAGAGTCTCACATTTAGAAAACACTCTTATGCCTGCTTAAGGGGAAAGGAGATGTGGGGTGATGCATAAAACCAGAGTTTGATATAAGCACAGGTACCATTTCTAACACCAACTGTGGCATAGACAAGACCTACACCTTCCTCAGTGAAAGGGACTCAAAACCCCATATTTCCCGCAGAGGAATACATCTGACTAGTAAGAATCTTAAAACCTATGTATTGATATGTCTCTGTAAGGGAATCAAGTGTGTCTAGACTGGCATAAACATGGCATCGAGAATCAGCTCAAACCCACTATAAAAAGGAGTTTCAAAAACAAAACCAAAAAACAGGGAAATTCTTTCCATTTCCTTCAGGTTCTCTGATGAAACCTGGAATGACCCTATCTACAATGACAGCTGGATGTGGCATAAGGCTGGACACTTGGGACTGAGAGGATTGGTGAGACTGGGTGAGCAAATTCAGACCCTTTAAAGAAAAATGCATGGCCCCCATTCCATGGGTCCCAACTCTCCATGTTGAAGGGAATATTACTACAGCTATAACATGTACGGGAAACCAAGAGAATGGACACACTGTGAATACAAAAGATTTCTAAAACTCAACGAGTAGTCCCTCTCCTGGTGCTCCGGTTTGACTTTCCAACTGCTTTCCTATCAATCTCCCAACTTGGTGAGACAACCCCTTTAACCTCCTGGTTCACACAGGTTGCCAATTTGGAAGAGGATGGAAGGGAAGAGGGAGAACCAATGAGAGAGTAGCTCTTAGGCATTTGGACGGGCACATGTCACTCTAATTTCCCGGCAAGAAGAAGAATTAACCAGAGTCTCAGCCACCCACCGGGAACCAGTATATGTCCTGAACCAAAATTTTGGACTTGCGAACAGCTCACAAAAAATGAGTTGAAAAATGGAGCACTGGGGCACAGCATTTCACAAACTGGCAGAGTAATAAAGGACAACTATTGTCCAAAAATCTGTTGATGGAAGGCAACGAGGCGGACTTCAAAGCAAGGCAGAATAGCAGGAAACAGATTTCAAGAGGTACGTTGGAATCGCCTTTAAAGCACAGGAAGAGGGGCACAACTTCGACAATGACGCACTTGGCCAAAAAGGGCGTATGCGTTTTCACCTGAATATATTCAGGAGAAAACACATATGCCCTTTTTGGCCAAGCAAGCAAGCGGGCAACGCAAATCTGCACTACAAAGAAGTATCACTTCCCACCGTTCAAAAGGGACATCCACAAAATGTGTAAAAACCAGAAAGGCAAGACAGGCCCTGGAGACGACGGAGCCTTGTTATGCTGATGGGCGGGATGTAAATTGCCAACTGCCTCACTGGAGGAGTGCATTGCGTTCCCTAAAAGAAGTAATCAACAGAGCTACAGAGCCAAGGGCACATTCAGTCTTGGGAATATACCTTGGTAAAACTGGAAATCAATAAGACAGAGCCACCCCCAAATTTAGGGCTGCACTGCTTACAAGAACCTCATCTTGGGTACACCTTAAATATCCCAGGAAATATAAAAATGGTTCAAAAAAAGTGGTATTTATGTACGATGGAATATCCCTCAGACATGAAATGAATGTCATAAGTCAGGAGCAGCAAAGTGAATGGATTCAGTTACGATGATTCTAAGTGAAATAAGTCACACAGAAAAAGAAACTTATCATATGATATCACTTATGAAAATCCTGTAAACATGGCTACACATGAACTGAGTTAGGAAAGAGAACAGAGTCTCACATTTAGAAAACACTCTTATGCCTGCTTAAGGGGAAAGGAGAGGTGGGGTGATGCATAAAACCAGAGTTTGATATAAGCACAGGTACCATTTCTAAAACCAACTGTGGAATAGACAAGACCTACACCTTCCTCAGTGAAAGGTACTCAAAACCCCATATTTCCCGCAGAGGAATAGATCTGACTAGCAAGAATCTTAAAACCTATGTATTGATATGTCTCTGTAAGGGAATCAAGTGTGTCTAGACTGGCATAAACATGGCAGCGAGAATCAGCTCAAACCCACTATAAAAAGGAATTTCTAAAACAAACCCAAAAAACAGGGAAATTCTTTACATTTCCTTCAGGGTCTCTGATGAAACCTGGAATGACCCTATCTAAAATGTCAGGTGGAGGTGGCATAAGGCTGGACACTTGGGACTGAGAGGATTGGTGAGATTGGGTGAGCAAATGCAGACCCTTTAAAGCAAAAATGCATGGCCCCCATACCATGGGTCCCAACTCTCCATGTTGAAGGGAATATTACTACAGCTATAACATGTACGGGAAACCTAGAGAATGGACACACTGTGAATACAAAAGGTTTCTAAAACTCAACGAGTAGTCCCTCTCCTGGTGCTCCGGTTTGACTTTCCAACTGCTTTCCTATTAATCTCCCAACTTGGTGAGACAACCACTTTAACCTCCTGGTTCGCACAGGTTGCCAATTTGGCAGAGGATGGAAGGGAAGAGAGAGAACCAATGAGAGAGTAGCTGTTAGGCATTTGGACGGGCAGATGTCACTCTAATTTCCCGGCAAGAAGAAGAATTAACCAGAGTCTCAGCCACCCACCGGGAACCAGTATAGGTCCTGAACCAAAATTTTGGACTTGCGTACAGCTCACAAAAAACGAGTTGAAAAATGGAGCACTGGGGCACAGCAATTCACAAACTGGCAGAGTAATAAAGGACAACTATCGTCCACAAATCTGTTGAGGGAAGGCAAAGAGGCGGACTTGAAAGCAAGGCAGAATAGCAGGAAACAGATTTCAAGAGGTACGTTGGAATCGCCTTTAAAGCACAGGAAGAGGGGCACAACTTCGACAATGACGCACTTGGCCAAAAAGGGCGTATGCGTTTTCACCTGAATATATTCAGGAGAAAACACATATGCCCTTTTTGGCCAAGCAAGCAAGCGGGCAATGCAAATCTGCACTACAAAGAAGTATCACTTCCCACCGTTCAAAAGGGACATCCACAAAATGTGTAAAAACCAGAAAGGCAATACAGGCCCTGGAGAAGACGGAGCCTTGTTATGCTGATGGGCGGGATGTAAATTGCCAACTGCCTCACTGGAGGAGTGCATTGCGTTCCCTAAAAGAAGTAATCAACAGAGCTACAGAGCCAAGGGCACATCCAGTCTAGGGAATATACCTTGGGAAAACTGAAAATCAATAAGACAGAGCCACCCCCAAATTTAGGGCTGCACTGCTTACAAGAACCTCATCTTGGGTACACCTTAAATATCCCAGCAAATATAAAAATGGTTCAAAAAAATGTGGTATTTATGTACGATGGAATATCCCTCAGACATGAAATGAATGTCATAAGTCAGGAGCAGCAAAGTGAATGGATTCTGGTACGATGATTCTAAGTGAAATAAGTCACACAGAAAAAGAAACTTATCATAAGATATCACTTATGAAAATCCTGTAAACATGGCTACACAGGAACTGAGTTAGGAAAGAGAACAGAGTCTCACATTTAGAAAACACTCTTATGCCTGCTTAAGGGGAAAGGAGAGGTGGGGTGATGCATAAAACCAGAGTTTGATATAAGCACAGGTACCATTTCTAAAACCAACTATGGAATAGACAAGACCTACACCTTCCTCAGTGAAAGGGACTCAAAACCCCATATTTCCCGCAGAGGAATAGATCTGACTAGCAAGAATCTTAAAACCTATGTATTGATATGTCTCTGTAAGGGAATCAAGTGTGTCTAGACTGGCATAAACATGGCAGCGAGAATCAGCTCAAACCCACTATAAAAAGGAATTTCAAAAACAAAACCAAAAAACAGGGAAATTCTTTTCATTTCCTTCAGGGTCTCTGATGAAACCTGGAATGACCCTATCTAAAATGTCAGGTGGAGGTGGCATAAGGCTGGACACTTGGGACTGAGAGGATTGGTGAGATTGGGTGAGCAAATGCAGACCCTTTAAAGCAAAAATGCATGGCCCCCATTCCATGGGTCCCAACTCTCCATGTTGAAGGGAATATTACTACAGCTATAACATGTACGGGAAACCTAGAGAATGGACACACTGTGAATACAAAAGGTTTCTAAAACTCAACGAGTAGTCCCTCTCCTGGTGGTCCGGTTTGACTTTCCAACTGCTTTCCTATCAATCTCCCAACTTGGTGAGACAACCCCTTTAACCTCCTGGTTCGCACAGGTTGCCAATTTGGCAGAGGATGGAAGGGAAGAGAGAGAACCAATGAGAGAGTAGCTGTTAGGCATTTGGACGGGCACATGTCACTCTAATTTCCCGGCAAGAAGAAGAATTAACCAGAGTCTCAGCCACCAACCGGGAACCAGTATAGGTCCTGAACCAAAATTTTGGACTTGCATACAGCTCACAAAAAACGAGTTGAAAAATGGAGCACTGGGGCACAGCAATTCACAAACTGGCAGAGTAATAAAGGACAACTATCGTCCAAAAGTCTGTTGAGGGAAGGCAAAGAGGCGGACTTGAAAGCAAGGCAGAATAGCAGGAAACAGATTTCAAGAGGTACGTTGGAATCGCCTTTAAAGCACAGGAAGAGGGGCACAACTTCGACAATGACGCACTTGGCCAAAAAGGGCGTATGCGTTTTCACCTGAATATATTCAGGAGAAAACACATATGCCCTTTTTGGCCAAGCAAGCAAGCGGGCAATGCAAATCTGCACTACAAAGAAGTATCACTTCCCACCGTGCAAAAGGGACATCCACAAAATGTGTAAAAACCAGAAAGGCAAGACAGGCCCTGGAGAACAGGGAGCCTTGTTATGCTGATGGGCGGGATGTAAATTGCCAACTGCCTCACTGGAGGAGTGCATTGCGTTCCCTAAAAGAAGTAATCAACAGAGCTACAGAGCCAAGGGCACATCCAGTCTAGGAATATACCTTGGGAAAACTGAAATTCAATAAGACAGAGCCACCCCCAAATTTAGGGCTGCACTGCTTACAAGAACCTCAACTTGGGTACACCTTAAATGTCCAAGGAAATATAAAAATGGTTCAAAAAACTGTGGTATTTATGTACGATGGAATATCCCTCAGCCATGAAATCAATGTCATAAGACCAGGAGCTGCAAAGTGAGTGGATTCAGGTACGATGATTCTAAGTGAAATAAGTCACACAGAAAAAGAAACTGATCATAAGATATCACTTATGAAGATCCTGTAAACATGGCTACACAGGAACTGAGTTAGGAAAGAGAACAGAGTCTCACATTTAGAAAACACTCTTATGCCTGCTTAAGGGGAAAGGAGAGGTGGGGTGATGCATAAAACCAGAGTTTGATATAAGCACAGGTACCATTTCTAAAACCAACTGTGGAATAGACAAGACCTACACCTTCCTCAGTGAAAGGGACTCAAATTCCCATATTTCCCGCAGAGGAATAGATCTGGCAAGTAAGAATCTTAAAACCTATGTATTGATATGTCTCTGTAAGGGAATGAAGTGTGTTTAGACTGGCATAAACATGGCAACGAGAATCAGCTCAAACCCACTATAAAAAGGAATTTCAAAAACAAAACCAAAAAAACAGGGATATTCTTTACATTTCCTTCAGGGTCTCTGATGAAACCTGGAATGACCCTATCTACAATGACAGGTGGAGGTGGCATAAGGCTGGACACTTGGGAGTGAGAGGATTGGTGAGATTGGGTGAGCAAATGCAGACCCTTTAAAGCAAAAATGCATGGCCCCCATTCCATGTGTCCCAACTCTCCATGTTGAAGGGAATATTACTACAGCTATAACATGTACAGGAAACCTAGAGAATGGACACACTGTGAATACAAAAGGTTTCTAAAACTCAACGAGTAGTCCCTCTCCTGGTGCTCCGGTTTGACTTTCGAACTGCTTTACTATCAGTCTCCCAACTTGGAGAGGCAATCCCTTTAACCTCCTGGTTCACACAGGTTGCCAATTTGGAAGAGGATGGAAGGGAAGAGGGAGAACCAATGAGAGAGTAGCTGTTAGGCATTTGGAAGGGCACATGTCACTCTAATTTCCCGGCAAGAAGAAGAATTAACCAGAGTCTCAGCCACCCACCGGGAACCAGTATATGTCCTGAACCAAAATTTTGGACTTGCGTACAGCTCACAAAAAATGAGTTGAAAAATGGAGCACTGGGGCACAGCATTTCACAAACTGGCAGAGTAATAAAGGACAACTATCGTCCAAAAATCTGTTGAGGGAAGGCAACGAGGCGGACTTGAAAGCCAGGCAGAATAGCAGGAAACAGATTTCAAGAGGTACGTTGGAATCGCCTTTAAAGCACAGGAAGAGGGGCACAACTTCGACAATGACGCACTTGGCCAAAAAGGGCGTATGCGTTTTCACCTGAATATATTCAGGAGAAAACACATATGCCCTTTTTGGCCAAGCAAGCAAGCGGGCAATGCAAATCTGCACTACAAAGAAGTATCACTTCCCACCGTTCAAAAGGGACATCCACAAAATGTGTAAAAACCAGAAAGGCAAGACAGGCCCTGGAGAAGACGGAGCCTTGTTATGCTGATGGGCGGGATGTAAATTGCCAACTGCCTCACTGGAGGAGTGCATTGCGTTCCCTAAAAGAAGTAATCAACAGAGCTACAGAGCCAAGGGCACATCCAGTCTAGGGAATATACCTTGGTAAAACTGAAAATCAATAAGACAGAACCACCCCCAAATTCAGGGCTGCACTGCTTACAAGAACCTCATCTTGGGTACACCTTAAATATCCCAGGAAATATAAAAATGGTTCAAAAAAGTGGTATTTATGTACGATGGAATATCCCTCAGACATGAAATGAATGTCATAAGTCAGGAGCAGCAAAGAGAATGGATTCAGTTACGATGATTCTAAGTGAAATAAGTCACTCAGAAAAAGAAACTTATCATATGATATCACTTATGAAAATCCTGTAAACATGGCTACACATGATCTGAGTTAGAAAAGAGAACAGAGTCTCACATTTAGAAAACACACTTATGCCTGCTTAAGGGGAAAGGAGAGGTGGGGTGATGCATAAAACCAGAGTTTGATATAAGCACAGGTACCATTTCTAAAACCAACTGTGGAATAGACAAGACCTACACCTTCCTCAGTGAAAGGTACTCAAAACCCCATATTTCCCGCAGAGGAATAGATCTGACTAGCAAGAATCTTAAAACCTATGTATTGATATGTCTCTGTAAGGGAATCAAGTGTGTCTAGACTGGCATAAACATGGCAGCGAGAATCAGCTCAAACCCACTATAAAAAGGAATTTCAAAAACAAAACCAAAAAACAGGGAAATTCTTTACATTTCCTTCAGGGTCTCTGATGAAACCTGGAATGACCCTATCTAAAATGTGAGGTGGAGGTGGCATAAGGCTGGACACTTGGGACTGAGAGGATTGGTGAGATTGGGTGAGCAAATGCAGACCCTTTAAAGCAAAAATGCATGGCCCCCATACCATGGGTCCCAACTCTCCATGTTGAAGGGAATATTACTACAGCTATAACATGTACGGGAAACCTAGAGAATGGACACACTGTGAATACAAAAGGTTTCTAAAACTCAACGAGTAGTCCCTCTCCTGGTGGTCCGGTTTGACTTTCCAACTGCTTTCCTATCAATCTCCCATCTTGGTGAGACAACCCCTTTAACCTCCTGGTTCGCACAGGTTGCCAATTTGGCAGAGGATGGAAGGGAAGAGAGAGAACCAATGAGAGAGTAGCTGTTAGGCATTTGGACGGGCAGATGTCACTCTAATTTCCCGGCAAGAAGAAGAATTAACCAGAGTCTCAGCCACCCACCGGGAACCAGTATAGGTCCTGAACCAAAATTTTGGACTTGCGTACAGCTCACAAAAAACGAGTTGAAAAATGGAGCACTGGGGCACAGCAATTCACAAACTGGCAGAGTAATAAAGGACAACTATCGTCCAAAAATCTGTTGAGGGAAGGCAAAGAGGCGGACTTGAAAGCAAGGCAGAATAGCAGGAAACAGATTTCAAGAGGTACGTTGGAATCGCCTTTAAAGCACAGGAAGAGGGGCACAACTTCGACAATGACGCACTTGGCCAAAAAGGGCGTATGCGTTTTCACCTGAATATATTCAGGAGAAAACACATATGCCCTTTTTGGCCAAGCAAGCAAGCGGGCAATGCAAATCTGCACTACAAAGAAGTATCACTTCCCACCGTTCAAAAGGGACATCCACAAAATGTGTAAAAACCAGAAAGGCAAGACAGGCCCTGGAGAAGACGGAGCCTTGTTATGCTGATGGGCGGGATGTAAATTGCCAACTGCCTCACTGGAGGAGTGCATTGCGTTCCCTAAAAGAAGTAATCAACAGAGCTACAGAGCCAAGGGCACATCCAGTCTAGGGAACATACCTTGGGAAAACTGAAAATCAATAAGACAGAGCCACCCCCAAATTTAGGGCTGCACTGCTTACAAGAACCTCATCTTGGGTACACCTTAAATATCCCAGGAAATATAAAAATGGTTCAAAAAAATGTGGTATTTATGTACGATGGAATATCCCTCAGACATGAAATGAATGTCATAAGTCAGCAGCAGCAAAGTGAATGGATTCAGGTACGATGATTCTAAGTGAAATAAGTCACACAGAAAAAGAAACTTATCATAAGATATCACTTATGAAAATCCTGTAAACATGGCTACACATGAACTGAGTTAGGAAAGAGAACAGAGTCTCACATTTAGAAAACACTCTTATGCCTGCTTAAGGGGAAAGGAGAGGTGGGGTGATGCATAAAACCAGAGTTTGATATAAGCACAGGTACCATTTCTAAAACCAACTATGGAATAGACAAGACCTACACCTTCCTCAGTGAAAGGGACTCAAAACCCCATATTTCCCGCAGAGGAATAGATCTGACTAGCAAGAATCTTAAAACCTATGTATTGATATGTCTCTGTAAGGGAATCAAGTGTGTCTAGACTGGCATAAACATGGCAGGGAGAATCAGCTCAAACCCACTATAAAAAGGAATTTCAAAAACAAAACCAAAAAACAGGGAAATTCTTTACATTTCCTTCAGGGTCTCTGATGAAACCTGGAATGACCCTATCTAAAATGTCAGGTGGAGGTGGCATAAGGCTGGACACTTGGGACTGAGAGGATTGGTGAGATTGGGTGAGCAAATGCAGACCCTTTAAAGGAAAAATGCATGGCCCCCATTCCATGGGTCCCAACTCTCCATGTTGAAGGGAATATTACTACAGCTATAACATGTACGGGAAACCTAGAGAATGGACACACTGTGAATACAAAAGGTTTCTAAAACTCAACGAGTAGTCCCTCTCCTGGTGGTCCGGTTTGACTTTCCAACTGCTTTCCTATCAATCTCCCAACTTGGTGAGACAACCCCTTTAACCTCCTGGTTCGCACAGGTTGCCAATTTGGCAGAGGATGGAAGGGAAGAGAGAGAACCAATGAGAGAGTAGCTGTTAGGCATTTGGACGGGCACATGTCACTCTAATTTCCCGGCAAGAAGAAGAATTAACCAGAGTCTCAGCCACCAACCGGGAACCAGTATAGGTCCTGAACCAAAATTTTGGACTTGCGTACAGCTCACAAAAAACGAGTTGAAAAATGGAGCACAGGGGCACAGCAATTCACAAACTGGCAGAGTAATAAAGGACAACTATCGTCCAAAAGTCTGTTGAGGGAAGGCAAAGAGGCGGACTTGAAAGCAAGGCAGAATAGCAGGAAACAGATTTCAAGAGGTACGTTGGAATCGCCTTTAAAGCACAGGAAGAGGGGCACAACTTCGACAATGACGCACTTGGCCAAAAAGGGCGTATGCGTTTTCACCAGAATATATTCAGGAGAAAACACATATGCCCTTTTTGGCCAAGCAAGCAAGCGGGCAATGCAAATCTGCACTACAAAGAAGTATCACTTCCCACCGTTCAAAAGGGACATCCACAAAATGTGTAAAAACCAGAAAGGCAAGACAGGCCCTGGAGAAGACGGAGCCTTGTTATGCTGATGGGCGGGATGTAAATTGCCAACTGCCTCACTGGAGGAGTGCATTGCGTTCCCTAAAAGAAGTAATCAACAGAGCTACAGAGCCAAGGGCACATCCAGTCTAGGGAACATACCTTGGGAAAACTGAAAATCAATAAGACAGAGCCACCCCCAAATTTAGGGCTGCACTGCTTACAAGAACCTCATCTTGGGTACACCTTAAATATCCCAGGAAATATAAAAATGGTTCAAAAAAATGTGGTATTTATGTACGATGGAATATCCCTCAGACATGAAATGAATGTCATAAGTCAGCAGCAGCAAAGTGAATGGATTCAGGTACGATGATTCTAAGTGAAATAAGTCACACAGAAAAAGAAACTTATCATAAGATATCACTTATGAAAATCTTGTAAACATGGCTACACATGAACTGAGTTAGGAAAGAGAACAGAGTCTCACATTTAGAAAACACTCTTATGCCTGCTTAAGGGGAAAGGAGAGGTGGGGTGATGCATAAAACCAGAGTTTGATATAAGCACAGGTACCATTTCTAAAACCAACTATGGAATAGACAAGACCTACACCTTCCTCAGTGAAAGGGACTCAAAACCCCATATTTCCCGCAGAGGAATAGATCTGACTAGCAAGAATCTTAAAACCTATGTATTGATATGTCTCTGTAAGGGAATCAAGTGTGTCTAGACTGGCATAAACATGGCAGGGAGAATCAGCTCAAACCCACTATAAAAAGGAATTTCAAAAACAAAACCAAAAAACAGGGAAATTCTTTACATTTCCTTCAGGGTCTCTGATGAAACCTGGAATGACCCTATCTAAAATGTCAGGTGGAGGTGGCATAAGGCTGGACACTTGGGACTGAGAGGATTGGTGAGATTGGGTGAGCAAATGCAGACCCTTTAAAGGAAAAATGCATGGCCCCCATTCCATGGGTCCCAACTCTCCATGTTGAAGGGAATATTACTACAGCTATAACATGTACGGGAAACCTAGAGAATGGACACACTGTGAATACAAAAGGTTTCTAAAACTCAACGAGTAGTCCCTCTCCTGGTGGTCCGGTTTGACTTTCCAACTGCTTTCCTATCAATCTCCAAACTTGGTGAGACAACCCCTTTAACCTCCTGGTTCGCACAGGTTGCCAATTTGGCAGAGGATGGAAGGGAAGAGAGAGAACCAATGAGAGAGTAGCTGTTAGGCATTTGGACGGGCACATGTCACTCTAATTTCCCGGCAAGAAGAAGAATTAACCAGAGTCTCAGCCACCAACCGGGAACCAGTATAGGTCCTGAACCAAAATTTTGGACTTGCGTACAGCTCACAAAAAACGAGTTGAAAAATGGAGCACAGGGGCACAGCAATTCACAAACTGGCAGAGTAATAAAGGACAACTATCGTCCAAAAGTCTGTTGAGGGAAGGCAAAGAGGCGGACTTGAAAGCAAGGCAGAATAGCAGGAAACAGATTTCAAGAGGTACGTTGGAATCGCCTTTAAAGCACAGGAAGAGGGGCACAACTTCGACAATGACGCACTTGGCCAAAAAGGGCGTATGCGTTTTCACCAGAATATATTCAGGAGAAAACACATATGCCCTTTTTGGCCAAGCAAGCAAGCGGGCAATGCAAATCTGCACTACAAAGAAGTATCACTTCCCACCGTGCAAAAGGGACATCCACAAAATGTGTAAAAACCAGAAAGGCCTGACAGGCCCTGGAGAAGAGGGAGCCTTGTTATGCTGATGGGCGGGATGTAAATTGCCAACTGCCTCACTGGAGGAGTGCATTGCGTTCCCTAAAAGAAGTAATCAACAGAGCTACAGAGCCAAGGGCACATCCAGTCTAGGAATATACCTTGGGAAAACTGAAATTCAATAAGACAGAGCCACCCCCAAATTTAGGGCTGCACTGCTTACAAGAACCTCACATTGGGTACACCTTAAATATCCAAGGAAATATAAAAATGGTTGAAAAAACTGTGGTATTTATGTACGATGGAATATCCCTCAGCCATGAAATCAATGTCATAAGACCAGGAGCTGCAAAGTGAGTGGATTCAGGTACGATGATTCTAAGTGAAATAAGTCACACAGAAAAAGAAACTGATCATAAGATATCACTTATGAAGATCCTGTAAACATGGCTACACAGGAACTGAGTTAGGAAAGAGAACAGAGTCTCACATTTAGAAAACACTCTTATGCCTGCTTAAGGGGAAAGGAGAGGTGGGGTGATGCATAAAACCAGAGTTTGATATAAGCACAGGTACCATTTCTAAAACCAACTGTGGAATAGACAAGACCTACACCTTCCTCAGTTAAAGGGACTCAAATCCCCATATTTCCCGCAGAGGAATAGATCTGGCAAGTAAGAATCTTAAAACCTATGTATTGATATGTCTCTGTAAGGGAATGAAGTGTGTTTAGACTGGCATAAACATGGCAACGAGAATCAGCTCAAACCCACTATAAAAAGGAATTTCAAAAAGAAAACCAAAAAAACAGGGATATTCTTTACATTTCCTTCAGGGTCTCTGATGAAACCTGGAATGACCCTATCTACAATGACAGGTGGAGGTGGCATAAGGCTGGACACTTGGGAGTGAGAGGATTGGTGAGATTGGGTGAGCAAATGCAGACCCTTTAAAGCAAAAATGCATGGCCCCCATTCCATGTGTCCCAACTCTCCATGTTGAAGGGAATATTACTACAGCTATAACATGTACAGGAAACCTAGAGAATGGACACACTGTGAATACAAAAGGTTTCTAAAACTCAACGAGTAGTCCCTCTCCTGGTGCTCCGGTTTGACATTCGAACTGCTTTACTATCAGTCTCCCAACTTGGAGAGGCAATCCCTTTAACCTCCTGGTTCACACATGTTGCCAATTTGGAAGAGGATGGAAGGGAAGAGGGAGAACCAATGAGAGAGTAGCTGTTAGGCATTTGGACGGGCACATGTCACTCTAATTTCCCGGCAAGAAGAAGAATTAACCAGAGTCTCAGCCACCCACCGGGAACCAGTATATGTCCTGAACCAAAATTTTGGACTTGCGTACAGCTCACAAAAAATGAGTTGAAAAATGGAGCACTGGGGCACAGCATTTCACAAACTGGCAGAGTAATAAAGGACAACTATCGTCCGAAAATCTGTTGAGGGAAGGCAACGAGGCGGACTTGAAAGCAAGGCAGAATAGCAGGAAACAGATTTCAAGAGGTACGTTGGAATCGCCTTTAAAGCACAGGAAGAGGGGCACAACTTCGACAATGACGCACTTGGCCAAAAAGGGCGTATGCGTTTTCACCTGAATATATTCAGGAGAAAACACATATGCCCTTTTTGGCCAAGCAAGCAAGCGGGCAATGCAAATCTGCACTACAAAGAAGTAACACTTCCCACCGTTCAAAAGGGACATCCACAAAATGTGTAAAAACCAGAAAGGCAAGACAGGCCCTGGAGAAGACGGAGCCTTGTTATGCTGATGGGCGGGATGTAAATTGGCAACTGCCTCACTGGAGGAGTGCATTGCTTTCCCTAAAAGAAGTAATCAATAGAGCAACAGAGCCAAGGGCACATCCAGTCTAGGGAATATACCTTGGTAAAACTGAAAATCAATAAGACAGAGCCACCCCCAAATTTAGGGCTGCACTGCTTACAAGAACCTCATCTTGGGTACACCTTAAATATCCCAGGAAATATAAAAATGGTTCAAAAAAAGTGGTATTTATGTACGATGGAATATCCCTCAGACATGAAATGAATGTCATAAGTCAGGAGCAGCAAAGTGAATGGATTCAGTTACGATGATTCTAAGTGAAATAAGTCACACAGAAAAAGAAACTTATCATATGATATCACTTATGAAAATCCTGTAAACATGGTACACATGAACTGAGTTAGGAAAGAGAACAGAGTCTCACATTTAGAAACCACTCTTATGCCTGCTTAAGGGGAAAGGAGAGGTGGGGTGATGCATAAAACCAGAGTTTGATATAAGCACAGGTACCATTTCTAAAACCAACTGTGGAATAGACAAGACCTACACCTTCCTCAGTGAAAGGAACTCAAAACCCCATATTTCCCGCAGAGGAATAGATCTGACTAGAAAGAATCTTAAAACCTATGTATTGATATGTCTCTGTAAGGGAATCAAGTGTGTCTAGACTGGCATAAACATGGCAGCGAGAATCAGCTCAAACCCACTATAAAAAGGAATTTCAAAAACAAAACCAAAAAACAGGGAAATTCTTTACATTTCCTTCAGGGTCTCTGATGAAACCTGGAATGACCCTATCTAAAATGTCAGGTGGAGGTGGCATAAGGCTGGACACTTGGGACTGAGAGGATTGGTGAGATTGGGTGAGCAAATGCAGACCCTTTAAAGCAAAAATGCATGGCCCCCATTCCATGGGTCGCAACTCTCCATGTTGAAGGGAATATTACTACAGCTATAACATGTACAGGAAACCTAGAGAATGGACACACTGTGAATACAAAAGGTTTCTAAAACTCAACGAGTAGTCCCTCTCCTGGTGCTCCGGTTTGACTTTCGAACTGCTTTACTATCAATCTCCCAACTTGGAGAGGCAATCCCTTTAACCTCCTCGTTCGCACAGGTTGCCAATTTGGCAGAGGTTGGAAGGGAAGAGGGAGAACCAATGAGAGAGTAGCTGTTAGGCATTTGGACGGGCACATGTCACTCTAATTTCCCGGCAGGAAGAAGAATTAACCAGATTCTCAGCCACCAAGCGGGAACCAATATAGGTCCTGAACCAAAATTTTGGACTTTCGTAAGGCTCACAAAAAACGAGGTGAAAAATGGAGCTCAGGGGCACAGCAATTCACAATCTGGCATAGTAATAAAGGACAACTATCGTCCAAAAATCTATTCAGGGAAGGCAACGAGGCGGACTTGAAAGCGAGGCAGAATAGCAGGAAACGGATTTCAAGAGGTACGTTGGAATCACCTTTAAAGCACAGGAAGAGGGGCACAACTTCGACAATGACGCACTAGGCCAAAAAGTGCGTATGCGTTTTCTCCTGAATATATTCAGAAGAAAACGCATACGCCCTTTTTGGCCAAGCAAGCAAGCTGGCAATGCAAATCTGCACTACAAAGAAGTATCACTTCCCACCGGTCAAAAGCGACATCCACAAAATGTGTAAAACCCAGAAAGGCAAGACAGGCCCTGGAGAACAGGGAGACTTGTTATGCTGATGGGCGGGATGTAAATTGCCAACTGCCTCAATGGAGGAGTGAATTGCGTTCCCTAAAAGAAGTAATCAACAGAGCTACAGAGCCAAGGGCACATCCACTCTAGGGAATATACCTTTGGAAAACTGAAAATCAATAAGACAGATCCACCCCCAAATTTAGGGCTGCACTGCTTACAAGAACCTCAACATGGGTACACCTTAAATATCCCAGGAAATATAAAAATGGTTCAAAAAACTGTGGTATTTATGTCCGATGGGATATCCCTCAGCCATGAAATCAATGTCATAAGACCAGGAGCAGCAAAGTGAGTGGATTCAGGTACGATGATTCTAAGTGAAATAAGTCACACAGAAAAAGAGACTTATCATAAGATATCACTTATGAAGATCCTGTAAACATGGCTACACATGAACTGAGTTAGGAAAGAGAACAGAGTCTCACATTTAGAAAACACTCTTATGCCTGCTTAAGGGGAAAGGATAGGTGGGGTGATGCATAAAACCAGAGTTTGATATAAGCACAGGTACCATTTCTAAAACCAACTGTGGAATAGACAAGACCTACACATTCCTCAGTGAAAGGGACTCAAAACCCCATATTCCCCGCAGAGGAATAGATCTGACTAGGAAGAATCTTAAACCCTATGTATTGATATGTCTCTGTAAGGGAATCAAGTGTGTCTAGACTGGCATAAACATGGCAGCGAGAATCAGCTCAAACCCACTATAAAAAGGAATTTCAAAATCAAAATCAAAAAACATGGAAATTCTTTACATTTCCTTCAGGGTCTCTGATGAAACCTGGAATGACCCTATCTATATGTCAGGTGGAGGTGGCATAAGGCTGGACACTTGGGACTGAGAGGATTGTTGAGATTGGGTGAGCAAATGCAGACCCTTTAAAGCAAAAATGCATGGCCCCCATTCCATGGGTCCCAACTCTCCATGTTGAAGGGAATATTACTACAGCTATAACATGTACGGGAAACCTAGAGAATGGACACACTGTGAATACAAAAGGTTTCTAAAACTCAACGAGTAGTCCCTCTCCTGGTGCTCCGGTTTGACTTTCCAACTGCTTTCCTATCAATCTCCCAACTTGGAGAGACATCCCCTTTAACATCCTGGTTCGCACAGGTTGACAATTTGGCAGAGGATGGAAGGGAAGAGGGAGAACCAATGAGAGAGTAGCTGTTAGGCATTTGGACGGGCACATGTCACTCTAATTTCCCGGCAAGAAGAAGAATTAACCAGAGTCTCAGCCACCCTCCGGGAACCAGTATAGGTCCTGAACCAAAATTTTGGACTTGCGTACAGCTCACAAAAAATGAGTTGAAAAATGGAGCACTGGGGCACAGCAATTCACAAACTGGCAGAGTAATAAAGGACAACTATCGTCCAAAAATCTGTTGAGGGAAGGCAACGAGGCGGACTTGAAAGCAAGGCAGAATAGCAGGAAACAGATTTCAAGAGGTACGTTGGAATCGCCTTTAAAGCACAGGAAGAGGGGCACAACTTCGACAATGACGCACTTGGCCAAAAAGGGCGTATGCGTTTTCACCTGAATATATTCAGGAGAAAACACATATGCCCTTGTTGGCCAAGCAAGCAAGCGGGCAATGCAAATCTGCACTACAAAGAAGTATCACTTCCCACCGTTCAAAAGGGACATCCACAAAATGTGTAAAAACCAGAAAAGCAAGACAGGCCCTGGAGAAGAGGGAGCCTTGTTATGCTGATGGGCGGGATGTAAATTGCCAACTGCCTCACTGGAGGAGTGCATTGCGTTCCCTAAAAGAAGTAATCAACAGAGCTACAGAGCCAAGGGCACATCCAGTCTAGGGAATATACCTTGGGAAAACTGAAAATCAATAAGACAGAGCCACCCCCAAATTTAGGGCTGCACTGCTTACAAGAACCTCATCTTGGGTACACCTTAAATATCCCAGGAAATATAAAAATGGTTCAAAAAATGTGGTATTTATGTACGATGGAATATCCCTCAGACATGAAATGAATGTCATAAGTCAGGAGCAGCAAAGTGAATGGATTCAGGTACGATGATTCTAAGTGAAATAAGTCACACAGAAAAAGAAACTTATCATAAGATATCACTTATGAAAATCCTGTAAACATGGCTACACATGAACTGAGTTAGGAAAGAGAACAGAGTCTCACATTTAGAAAACACTCTTATGCCTGCTTAAGGGGAAAGGAGAGGTGGGGTGATGCATAAAACCAGAGTTTGATATAAGCACAGGTACCATTTCTAAAACCAACTGTGGAATAGACAAGACCTACACCTTCCTCAGTGAAAGGGACTCAAATCCCCATATTTCCCGCAGAGGAATAGATCTGGCAAGTAAGAATCTTAAAACCTATGTATTAATATGTCTCTGTAAGGGAATCAAGTGTGTTTAGACTGGCATAAACATGGCAACGAGAATCAGCTCAAACCCACTATAAAAAGCAATTTCAAAAAGAAAACCAAAAAAACAGGGATATTCTTTACATTTCCTTCAGGGTCTCTGATGAAACCTGGAATGACCCTATCTACAATGACAGGTGGAGGTGGCATAAGGCTGGACACTTGGGACTGAGAGGATTGGTGAGATTGGCTGAGCAAATGCAGACCCTTTAAAGCAAAAATGCATGGCCCCCATTCCATGTGTCCCAACTCTCCATGTTGAAGGGAATATTACTACAGCTATAACATGTACGGGAAACCTAGAGAATGGACACACTGTGAATACAAAAGGTTTCTAAAACTGAACGAGTAGTTCCTCTACTGGTGCTCCGGTTTGACTTTCGAACTGCTTTACTATCAATCTCCCAACTTGGAGAGGCAATCCCTTTAACCTCCTCGTTCGCACAGGTTGCCAATTTGGCAGAGGATGGAAGGGAAGAGGGAGAACCAATGAGAGAGTAGCTGTTAGGCATTTGGACGGGCACATGTCACTCTAATTTCCCGGCAGGAAGAAGAATTAACCAGAGTCTCAGCCACCAAGCGGGAACCAATATAGGTCCTGAACCAAAATTTTGGACTTTCGTAAGGCTCACAAAAAACGAGGTGAAAAATGGAGCTCAGGGGCACAGCAATTCACAACCGGGCAGAGTAATAAAGGACAACTATCGTCCAAAAATCTGTTCAGGGAAGGCAACGAGGCGGACTTGAAAGCGAGGCAGAATAGCAGGAAACGGATTTCAAGAGGTACGTTGGAATCACCTTTAAAGCACAGGAAGAGGGGCACAACTTCGACAATGACGCACTTGGCCAAAAAGGGCGTATGCGTTTTCAACTGAATATATTCAGGAGAAAACACATATGCCCTTTTTGGCCAAGCAAGCAAGCGGGCAATGCAAATCTGCACTACAAAGAAGTATCACTTCCCACCGTTCAAAAGGGACATCCACAGAATGTGTAAAAACCAGAAAGGCAAGACAGTCCCTGGAGAACAAGGAGCATTGTTATGCTTATGGGCGGGATTTAAATTGCCAACTGCATCACTGGAGGAGTGCATTGCGTTCCCTAAAAGAAGTAATCAACAGAGCTACAGAGCCAAGGGCACATCCAGTCTAGGAATATACCTTGGGAAAACTGAAATTCAATAAGACAGAGCCACCCCCAAATTTAGGGCTGCACTGCTTACAAGAACCTCAACTTGGGTACACCTTAAATATCCAAGGAAATATAAAAATGGTTCAAAAAACTGTGGTATTTATGTACGATGGAATATCCCTCAGCCATGAAATCAATGTCATAAGACCAGGAGCTGCAAAGTGAGTGGATTCAGGTACGATGATTCTAAGTGAATCAGTCACACAGAAAAAGAAACTGATCATAAGATATCACTTATGAAGATCCTGTAAACATGGCTACACAGGAACTGAGTTAGGAAAGAGAACAGAGTCTCACATTTAGAAAACACTCTTATGCCTGCTTAAGGGGAAAGGAGAGGTGGGGTGATGCATAAAACCAGAGTTAGATATAAGCACAGGTACCATTTCTAAAACCAACTGTGGAATAGACAAGACCTACACCTTCCTCAGTTAAAGGGACTCTAATCCCCATATTTCCCGCAGAGGAATAGATCTGGCAAGTAAGAATCTTAAAACCTATGTATTGATATGTCTCTGTAAGGGAATCAAGTGTGTTTAGACTGGCATAAACATGGCAACGAGAATCAGCTCAAACCCACTATAAAAAGGAATTTCAAAAAGAAAACCAAAAAAACAGGGATATTCTTTACATTTCCTTCAGGGTCTCTGATGAAACCTGGAATGACCCTATCTACAATGACAGCTGGATGTGGCATAAGGCTGGACACTTTGGACTGAGAGGACTGGTGAGATTGGGTGAGCAAATGCAGACACTTTAAAGCAAAAATGCATGGCCCCCATTCCATGGGTCCCAACTCTCCACGTTGAAGGGAATATTACTACAGCTATAACATGTACGAGAAACCTAGAGAACGGACACACTGTGAATACAAAATGTTGCTAAAACTCAACGAGTAGTCCCTCTCCTGGTGCTCCGGTTTGACTTTCCAACTGCTTTACTATCAATCTCCCAACTTGGAGAGACAACCCCTTTAAACTCCTGGTTCGCACAGGTTGCCAGTTTGGCAGAGGATGGAAGGGAAGAGGGAGAACCAATGAGAGAGTAGCTGTTAGGCATTTGGACGGGAACATGTCACTAATTTCCAGGCAGGAAGAAGAATTAACCACAGTCACAGCCACCCACCAGGAACCAGTATAGGTCCTCAACCAAAATTTTGGACTTGCGTACATCTCACAAATAACGAGTTGAAAAATGGAGCTCAGGGGCATAGCAATTCACAAACTGGCAGAGTAATAAAGGACAACTGTCGTCCAAAAATCTGTAGAGGGAAGGCAACGAGGCGGACTTGAAAGCGAGGCAGAATAGCAGGAAACAGATTTCAAGAGGTACGTTGGAGTCGCCTTTAAAGCAGAGGAAGAGGGGCACAACTTCGACAATGACGCACTTGGCCAAAAAGGGCGTATGCGTTTTCTCCTGAATATATTCAGGAGATAACGCATACGCCCTTTTCGGCCAAGCAAGCAAGCGGGCAATGCAAATCTGCACTACAAACAAGTATCACTTCCCACCGGTCAAAAGGGACATCCACAAAATGTGTAAAAACCAGAAAGGCAAGACAGTCCCTGGAGAACAGGGAGCCTTGTTATGCTGATGGGCGGGATGTAAATTGCCAACTGCCTCACTGGAGGAGTACATTGCGTTCCCTAAAACAAGTAAACAACAGAGCTACAGAGCCAAGGGCACATCCAGTCTAGGGAATATACCTTGGGAAAACGGAAAATCAATAAGAGAGGGCCACCCCCAAATTTAGGGCTGCACTGCTTACAAGAACCTCAACTTGGGTACAACTTAAATATCCCAGGAAATATAAAAATGGTTCAAAAATCTGTGGTATTTATGTATGATGGAATATCCCACAGCCATGAAATCAATGTCATAAGACCAGGAGCAGCAAAGTGAGTGGATTCAGGTACGATGATTCTAAGTGAAATAAGTCACACAGAAAAAGAAACTTATCATAAGATATCACTTATGAAGATCCTGTAAACATGGCTACACATGAACTGAGTTAGGAAAGAGAACAGAGTCTCACATTTAGAAAACACCCTTATGCCTGCTTAAGGGGAAAGGAGAGGTGGGGTGATGCATAAAACCAGCGTTTGATATAAGCACAGGTACCATTTCTAAAACCAACTGTGGAATAGACAAGACCTACACCTTCCTCAGTGAAAGGGACTCAAAACCCCATATTTCCCGCAGAGGAATAGATCTGGCAAGTAAGAATCATAAAACCTATGTATTGAAATGTCTCTGTAAGGGAATCAAGTGTGTCTAGACTGGCATAAACATGGCATTGAGAATCAGCTCAAACCCACTATAAAAAGGAATTTCAAAAACAAAACCAAAAATCAGGGAAATTCTTTACATTTCCTTCAGGGTCTCTGATGAAACCTGGAATGACCCTATCTACAATGACAGCTGGATGTGGCATAAGGCTGGACACTTGGGACTGAGAGAATTGGTGAGATTGGGTGAGCAAATGCAGACCCTTTAAAGCAAAAATGCATGGCCCCCATTCCTTGGGTCCCAACTCTCCATGTTGTAGGGAATATTACTACAGCTATAACATGTACGGGAAACCTAGAGAATGGACACAATGTGAATACAAAAGTTTGTTAAACTCAACGAGTAGTCCCTCTCCTGGTGCTACGGTTTGACTTTCCAACTGCTTTACTATCAATCTCCCAACTTGGAGAGACAACCGCTTTAACCTCCTGGTTCGCACAGGTTGCCAATTTGGCAGAGGATGGAAGGGAAGAGGGAGAACCAATGAGAGAGTAGCTGTTAGGCATTTGGACGGGAACATGTCACTAATTTCCCGGCAGGAAGAAGAATTAACCAGAGTCACAGCCACCCACCGGGAACCAGTATAGCTCCTGAACCAAAATTTTGGACTTGCGTACATCTCACAAAAAACGAGTTGAAAAATGGAGCTCAGGGGCACAGAAATTCACAAACTGGCAGAGTAATAAAGGACAACTATCGTCCAAAAATCTGTTGAGGGAAGGCAACGAGGCGGACTTGAAAGCGAGGCAGAATAGCAGGAAACTGATTTCAAGAGGTACGTTGGAATCGCCTTTAAAGCACAGGAAGAGGGACACAACTTCGACAATGACGCACTTGGCCAAACAGGGCGTATGCGTTTTCTCCTGAATATATTCAGGAGAAAACGCATACGCCCTGTTTGGCAATGCAAGCAAGCGGGCAATGCAAATCTGCACTACAAAGAAGTATCACTTCCCACCGGTCAAAAGGGACCTCCACAAAATGTGTAAAAACCAGAAAGGCAAGACAGTCCTTGGAGAAAAGGGAGCCTTGTTATGCTGATGGGCGGGATGTAAATTGCCAAATGCCTCACTGGAGGAGTGCATTGCGTTCCCTAAAACAAGTAAACAACAGAGCTACAGAGCCAAGGGCACATCCAGTCTAGGGAATATACCTTTGGAAAACTGAAAATCAATAAGACAGAGCCACCCCCAAATTTAGGGCTGAACTGCTTACAAGAATCTCAACATGGGTATACCTTAAATATCCCAGGAAATATAAAAATGGTTCAAAAAACTTTGGTATTTATGTACGATGGAATATCCCTCAGCCATGAAATCAATGTCATAAGGCCAGGAGCAGCAAAGTGAGTGGATTCAGGTACGATGATTCTAAGTGAAATAAGTGACACAGAAAAAGAAACTTATCATAAGATATCACTTATGAAGATCCTGTAAACATGGCTACACATGAACTGAGTTAGGAAAGAAAACAGAGACTCACATTTAGAAAACACTCTTATGCCTGCTTAAGGGGAAAGGAGAGGTGGGGTGATGCATAAAACCAGAGTTTGATATAAGCACAGGTACCATTTCCAAAACCAACTGTGGAATAGACAAGACCTACACCTTCCTCAGTGAAAGGGACTCAAAACCCCATATTTCCCGCAGAGGAATAGATCTGACTAGTAAGAATCTTAAAACCTATGTATGGATATGTCTCTGTAAGGGAATCAAGTGTGTCTAGACTGGCATAAACATGGAAGCGAGAATCAGCTCAAACCCACTATAAAAAGGAATTTCAAAAACAAAACCAAAAAACAGGGAAATTCTTTACATTCCCTTCAGGGTCTCTGATGAAACCTGGGATGACCCTATCTACAATGACAGCTGGATGTAGCATAAGGCTGGACACTTGGGACTGAGAGGATTGGTGAGATTGGGTGAGCAAATGCAGACCCTTTAAAGCAAAAATGCTTGGCCCCCATTCCATGAGTCCCAACTCTCCATGTTGAAGGGAATATTACTACAGCTATAACATGTACGGGAAACCTAGAGAATGGACACACTGTGAATACAAAAGGTTTCTAAAACTCAACGAGTAGTCCCTCTCCTGGTGCTCCGGTTTGACTTTCCAACTGCTTTCCTATCAATCTCCCAACTTGGAGATACAAACCCTTTAACATCCTGGTTCGCACAGGTTGCCAATTTGGCAGAGGATGGAAGGGAAGAGGGAGAACCAATGAAAGAGTAGCTGTTAGGCATTTGGACGGGCACATGTCACTCTAATTTCCCGGCAGGAAGAAGAATTAACCAGAATCACAGCCACCCACCGGGAACCAGTATAGGTCCTGAACCAAAATTTTGGACTTGCGTACAGCTCACAAAAAACGAGTTAAAAAATGGAGCTCAGGGGCACAGCAATTCACAAACTGGCAGAGTAATAAAGGACAACTATCGTCCAAAAATCTGTTGAGGGAAGGCAACGAAGCGGACTTGAAAGCAAGGCAGAATAGCAGGAGACAGATTTCAAGAGGTACGTTGGAATTGCCTTTAAAGCACAGGAAGAGGGGCACAACTTCGACAATGACGCACTTGGCCAAAAAGGGCGTATGCGTTTTCTCCTGAATATATTCAGGAGAAAACGCATACGCCCTTTTTGGCCAAGCAAGCAAGCGGGCAATGCAAGTCTGCACTACAAAGAAGTATCATTTCCCACCGGTCAAAAGGGACATCCACAAAATGTGTAAACACCAGAAAGGCAAGACAGGCCCTGGAGAACAGGGAGCCTTGTTATGCTGATGGGCGGGATGTAAATTGCCAACTGCCTCACTGGAGGAGTGCATTGCGTTCCCTAAAAGATGTAATCAACAGAGCTACAGAGCCAAGGGCACATCCAGTCTAGGGAATATACCTTTGGAAAACTGAAAATCAATAAGACAGAGCCACCCCCAAATTTAGGGCTGCACTGCTTAGAAGAACCTCAACATGGGTACACCTTAAATATCCCAGGAAATATAAAAATGGTTCAAAAAACTGTGGTATTTATGTACGATGGAATATCCCTCAGACATGAAATCAATGTCATAAGACGAGGAGCAGCAAAGTGAGTGGATTCAGGTACGATGATTCTAAGTGAAATAAGTCACACAGAAAAAGAAACTTATCATAAGATATCACTTATGAAGATCCTGTAAACATGGCTACACATGAACTGAGTTAGGAAAGAGAACAGAGTCTCACATTTAGAAACCACTCTTATGCCTGCTTAAGGGGAAAGGAGAGGTGGGGTGATGCATAAAACCAGAGTTTAATATTAGCACAGGTACCATTTCTAAAACCAACTGTGGAATAGACAAGACCTACACCTTCCTCAGTGAAAGGGACTAAAAACCCCATATTTCCCGCAGAGGAATAGATCTGACTAGTAAGAATCATAAAACCTATGTATTGATATATCTCTGTAAGGGAATCAAGTGTGTCTAGACTGGCATAAACATGGCAGCGAGAATCAGCTCAAACCCACTATAAAAAGGAATTTCAAAAACAAAACCTAAAAACAGGGAAATTCTTTACATTCCCTTCAGGGTCTCTGATGAAACTTGGAATGACCCTATCAACAATGACAGCTGGAAGTGGCATAAGGCTGGACACTTGGGACTGAGAGGATTGGTGAGATTGGGTGAGCAAATGCAGACACTTTAAAGCGAAAATGCATGGCCCCCATTCCATGGGTCCCAACTCTCCATGTTGAAGGGAATATTACTACAGCTATAACATGTACGGGAAACCTAGAGAATGGACACACTGTGAATACAAAAGGTTTCTAAAACTCAACGAGTAGTCCCTCTGCTGGTGCTCCGGTTTGACTTTCCAACTGCTTTCCTATCAATCTCCCAACTTGGAGATACAACCACTTTAACCTCCTGGTTCGCACAGGTTGCCAATTTGGCAGAGGATGTAAGGGAAGATGGAGAACCAATGAGAGAGTAGCTGTTAGGCATTTGGACGAGCACATGTCACTCTAATTTCCCGGCAGGAAGAAGAATTAACCAGAGTCTCAGCCACCCACCGGGAAGCAGTATAGGTCCTGAACCAAAATTTTGGACTTGCGTACAGCTCACAAAAAACGAGTTGAAAAATGGAGCTCAGGGGCACAGCAATTCACAAACTGGCAGAGTAATAAAGGACAACTATCGTCCAATAATCTGTTGAGGGAAGGCAACGAGGCGGACTTGAAAGCAAGGCAGAATAGCAGGAAACAGATTTCAAGAGGTACGTTGGAATCGCCTTTAAAGCACAGAAAGAGGGGCACAACTTCGACAATGACGCACTTGGCCAAAAAGGGCATATGCGTTTTCTCCTGAATACATTCAGGAGAAAACGCATACGCCCTTTTTGGCCAAGCAAGCAAGCGGGCAATGCAAATCTGCACTACAAAGAAGTATCACTTCCCTCCGGTCAAAAGGGACATCCACAAAATGTGTAAAAACCAGAAAGGCAATACAGGCCCTGGAGAACAGCGAGCCTTTTTATGCTGATGGGCGGGATATAAATTGCCAACTGCCTCACTGGAGGAGTGCATTGCGTTCCCTAAAACAAGTAAACAACAGAGCTACAGAGCCAAGGGCACTTCCAGTCTAGGGAATATACCTTGGGAAAACTGAAAATCAATAAGACAGAGCCACCCCCAAATTTAGGGCTGCACTGCTTACAAGAACCTCATCTTGGGTACACATTAAATATCCCAGGAAATATAAAAATGGTTCAAAAAACTGTGGTATTTATGTATGATGGAATATCCCTCAGGCATGAAATGAATGTCATAAGCTCAGGAGCAGCAAAGTGAGTGGATTCTGGTACGAAGATTCTAAGTGAAAGAAAAAGAAATTTATCATAAGATATCACTTATGAAGATCCTGTAAACATGGCTACACATGAACTGAGTTAGGAAAGAGAACAGAGTCTCACATTTAGAAAACAATCTTATGCCTGATTAAGGGGAAAGGAGAGGTGGGGTGATGAATAAAACCAGAGTTTGATATAAGCACAGGTACCATTTCTAAAAACAACTGTGGAACAGAAAAGACCTACACCTTCCTCAGTGAAAGGGACGCAAAAACCCATATTTCCCGCAGAGGAATAGTTCTGACTAGTAAGTATCATAAAACCTATGTATTGATATGTCTCTGTAAGGGAATCAAGTGTGTCTAGACTGGCATAAACATGGAAGCGAGAATTAGATCAAACCCACTATAAAAAGGAATTTCAAAAACAAAACCAAAAAACAGGGAAATTCTTTACATTTCCTTCAGGGTCTCTGATGAAACCTGGAATGACCCTATCTACAATGACACCTGGATGTGGCATAAGGCTGGACACTTTGGACTGAGAGGATTGGTGAGATTGGGTGAGCAAATGCAGACTCTTTAAAGCAAAAATGCATGGCCCCATTCCATGGGTCCCAACTCTCCATTTTGAAGGGAATATTACTACAGCTATAACATGTACGGGAAACCTAGAGAATGGACACACTGTGAATACAAAAGGTTTCTAAAACTCAACGAGTAGTCCCTCTTCTGGTGCTCCAGTTTGACTTTCCAACTGCTTTCCTATCAATCTCCCAACTTGGAGATACAAACCCTTTAACCTCCTGGTTCGCACAGGTTGCCAATTTGGCAGAGGATGGAAGGGAAGAGTGAGAACCGATGAGAGAGTAGCTGTTAGGCATTTGGACGAGCACATGTCACTCTAATTTCCCGGCAGGAAGAAGAATTAACCAGAGTCACAGCCACCCACCGGGAACCAGTATAGGTCCTGAACCAAAATTTTGGACTTGCGTACAGCTCACAAAAAACGAGTTGAAAAATGGAGCTCAGGGGCATAGCAATTCACAAACTGACAGAGTAATAAAGGACAACTGTCGTCCAAAAATCTGTTGAGGGAAGGCAACGAGGCGGACTTGAAAGCGAGGCAGAATAGCAGGAAACAGATTTCAAGAGGTACGTTGGAATCGCCTTTAAAGCACATGAAGAGGGGCACAACTTCGACAATGACGCACTTGGCCAAAAAGGGCGTATGCGTTTTCTCCTGAATATGTTCAGGAGAAAACGCATACGCCCTTTTTGGCCCAGCAAGCAAGCGGGCAATGCAAATCTGCACTACAAAGAAGTATCACTTCCCACCGGTCAAAAGGGACATCCACAAAGTGTGTAAAAACCAGAAAGACAAGACAGTCCCTGGAGAACAGGGAGCATTGTTATGCTGATGGGCGGGAGGTAAATTGCCAACTGCCTCACTGGAGGAGTGCATTGCGTTCCCTAAAACAAGTAAACAACAGAGCTACAGAGCCAAGGGCACATCCAGGCTAGGGAATATACCTTGGGAAAACTGAAAATCAATAAGACAGGGCCACCCCCAAATTTAGGGCTGCACTGCTTACAAGAACCTCAACTTGGGTACACCTTAAATATCCCAGGAAATATAAAAATGGTTCAAAAAACTGTGGTATTTATGTACGATGGAATATCCCTCAGACATGAAATCAATGTCATAAGACCAGGAGCAGCAAAGTGAGTGGATTCAGGTACGATGATTCTAAGTGAAATAAGTCACACAGAAAAAGAAACTTATCATAATATATCACTTATGAAGATCCTGTAAACATGGGTACACATGAACTGAGTTAGGAAAGAGAACAGAGTCTCACATTTAGAAAACACTCGTATGCCTGCTTAAGGGGAAAGAATAGGTGGGGTGATGCATAAAACCAGAGTTTGATATAAGCACAGGTACCATTTCTAAAACCAACTGTGGAATAGACAACACCTACACCTTCCTCAGTGAAAGGGACTCAAAACCCCATATTTCCCGCAGAGGAATAGATCTGGCAAGTAAGAATCTTAAAACCTATGTATTGATATGTCTCTGTAAGGGAATCAAGTGTGTCTAGACTGGCATAAACATGGCATCGAGAATCAGCTCAAACCCACTATAAAAAGGAATTTCAAAAACAAAACCAAAAAACAGGGAAATTCTTTACATTCCCTTCAGGGTCTCTGATGAAACCTGGAAGGACCCTATCTACAATGACAGCTGGATGTGGCATAAGGCTGGACACTTGGGACTGAGAGGATTGGTGAGATGGGGTGAGCAAATGCAGACCCTTTAAAGCAAAAATGCATGGCCCCCATTCCATGGGTCCCAACTCTCCATGTTGAAGGGAATATTACTACAGCTATAACATGTACAGGAAACCTAGAGAATGGACACACTGTGAATACAAAAGGTTGCAAAAACTCAACGAGTAGTCCCTCTCCTGGTGCTCCGGTTTGACTTTCCAACTGCTTTACTATCAATCTCCCAACTTGGAGAGACAACCCCTTTAAACTCCTGGTTCGCACAGGTTGCCAATTTGGCAGAGGATGGAAGGGAAGAGGGAGAACCAATGAGAGAGTAGCTGTTAGGCATTTGGACGGGAACATGTCACTAATTTCCAGGCAGGAAGAAGAATTAACCACTGTCACAGCCACCCACCAGGAACCAGTATAGGTCCTCAGCCAAAATTTTGGACTTGCGTACATCTCACAAAAAACGAGTTGGAAAATGGAGCTCAGGGGCATAGCAATTCACAAACTGGCAGAGTAATAAAGGACAACTGTCGTCCAAAAATCTGTAGAGGGAAGGCAACGAGGCGGACTTGAAAGCGAGGCAGAATAGCAGGAAACAGATTTCAAAATGTACGTTGGAATCGCCATTAAAGCACAGGAAGAGGGGCACAATTTCGACAATGACGCACTTGCCCAAAAAGGGCGTATGCGTTTTCTCCTGAATATATTCAGGAGAAAACGCATACGCCCTTTTCGGCCAAGCAAGCAAGCGGGCAATGCAAATCTGCACTACAAACAAGTATCACTTCCCACCGGTCAAAAGGGACATCCACAAAATGTGTAAAAACCAGAAAGGCAAGACAGTCCCTGGAGAACAGGGAGCCTAGTTATGCTGATGGGCGGGATGTAAATTGCCAACTGCCTCACTGGAGGAGTACATTGCGTTCCCTAAAACAAGTAAACAACAGAGCTACAGAGCCAAGGGCACATCCAGTCTAGGGAATATACCTTGGGAAAACTGAAAATCAATAAGACATGGCCACCCCCAAATTTAGGGCTGCACTGCTTACAAGAACCTCAACTTGGGTAAACCTTAAATATCCCAGGAAATATAAAAATGGTTCAAAAAACTGTGGTATTTATGTACGATGGAATATCCCTCAGCCATGAAATCAATGTCATAAGACCTGGAGCAGCAAAGTGAGTGGATTCAGGTACGATGATTCTAACTGAAATAAGTCACACAGAAAAAGAAACTTATCATAAGATATCACTTATGAAGATCCTGTAAACATGGGTACACATGAACTGAGTTAGGAAAGAGAACAGAGTCTCACATTTAGAAAACACTCGTATGCCTGCTTAAGGGGAAAGGATAGGTGGGGTAATGCATAAAACCAGAGTTTGATATAAGCACAGGTACCATTTCTAAAAACAACTGTGTAATAAACAAGACCTACACCTTCCTCAGTGAAAGGGACTCAAAATCACATATTTCCCGCAGAGGAATAGATCTGGCAAGTAAGAATCTTCAAACCTATGTATTGATATGTCTCTGTAAGGGAATCAATTGTGTCTAGACAGGCATAAACATGGCTGCGAGAATCAGCTCAAACCCACTATAAAAAGGAATTTCAAAAACAAAACCAAAAAACAGGGAAATTCTTTACATTCCCTTCAGGGTCTCTGATGAAACCTGGAATGACCCTATCTACAATGACAGCTGGATGTGGCATAAGGCTGGACACTTGGGACTGAGAGGATTGGTGAGATTGGGTGAGCAAATGCAGACCCTTTAAAGCAAAAATGCATGGCCCCCATTCCATGGGTCCCAACTCTCCATGTTGAAGGGAATATTACTACAGCTATAACATGTACGGGAAACCTAGAGAATGGACACACTGTGAATACAAAAGGTTGCTAAAACTCAACGAGTAGTCCCTCTCCTGGTGCTCCGGTTTGACTTTCCAACTGCTTTACTATCAGTCTCCCAACTTGGAGAGACAACACCTTTAACCTCCTGGTTCGCACAGATTGCCAATTTGGCAGAAGATGGAAGGGAAGAGGGAGAACCAATGAGAGAGTAGCTGTTAGGCATTTGGACGGGAACATGTCACTAATTTCCCGGCAGGAAGAAGAATTAACCAGAGTCACAGCCACCCTCCGGGAACCAGCATAGGTGCTGAACCAAAATTTTGGACTTGCGTACAGCTAACAAAAAACGAGTTGAAAAATGGAGCTCAGGGGCACAGCAAATCACAAACTGCCAGAGTAATAAAGGACAACTATCATCCAAAAATCTGTTGAGGGAAGGCAACGAGGTGGACTTGAAAGCGAGGCAGAATAGCAGGAAACAGATTTCAAGAGGTACGTTGGAATCGCCTTTAAAGCACAAGAAGAGGAGCACAACTTCGACAATGACGCACTTGGCCAAAAAGAGCATATGCGTTTTCTCCTGAATATATTCAGGAGAAAACCGATACGCCCTTTTTGGCCAAGCAAGCATGCGGGCAATGCAAATCTGCACTACAAAGAAGTATCACTTCCCACCGGTCAAAAGGAACATCCACAAAATGTGTAAAAACCAGAAAGGCAAGACAGGCCCTGGAGAACAGGGAGCCTTGTTATGCTGTTGGGCGGGATGTAAATTGCCAACTGCCTCACTGGAGGAGTGCATTGCGTTCCCTAAAAGAAATAATCAACAGAGCTACAGAGCCAAGGGTACATCCAGTCTAGGGAATATACCTTTGGAAAACTGAAAATCAATAAGACAGAGCCACCCCCAAATTTAGGGATGCACTGCTTACAAGAATCTCAACATGGGTATACCTTAAATATCCCAGGAAATATAAAAATGGTTCAAAAAACAGTGGTATTTATGTACGATGGAATATCCCTCAGCCATGAAATCAATGTCATAAGACCAGGAGCAGCAAAGTGAGTGGATTCAGGTACGATGATTCTAAGTGAAATAAGTCACACAGAAAAAGAAACTTATCATAAGATATCACTTATGAAGATCCTGTAAACATGGCTACACATGAACTGAGTTAGGAAAGAAAACAGAGTCTCACATTTAGAAAACACTCTTATGCCTGCTTAAGGGGAAAGGAGAGGTGGGGTGATGCATAAAACCAGAGTTTGATATAAGCACAGGTACCATTTCTAAAACCAACTGTGGAATAGACAAGACCTACACCTTCCTCAGTGAAAGGGACTCAAAACCCCATATTTCCCGCAGAGGAATAGATCTGACTAGTAAGAATCTTAAAACCTATGTATTGATATGTCTCTGTAAGGGAATCAAGTGTGTCTAGACTGGCATAAAAATGGAAGCGAGAATCAGCTCAAACCCACTATAAAAAGGAATTTCAAAAACAAAACCAAAAAACAGGGAAATTCTTTACATTCCCTTCAGGGTCTCTGATGAAACCTGGAATGACCCTATCTACAATGACAGCTGGATGTGGCATAAGGCTGGACACTTGGGACTGAGAGGATTGGTGAGATTGGGTGAGCCAATGCAGACCCTTTAAAGCAAAAATGCTTGGCCCCCATTCCATGGGTCCCAACTCTCCATGTTGAAGGGAATATTACTACAGCTATAACATGTACGGGAAACCTAGAGAATGGACACACTGTGAATACAAAAGGTTTCTAAAACTCAACGAGTAGTCCCTCTGCTGGTGCTCCGGTTTGACTTTCCAACTGCTTTCCTATCAATCTCCCAACTTCGAGATACCACCCCTTTAACCTCCTGGTTCGCACAGGTTGCAAATTTGGCAGAGGATGGAAGGGAAGAGGGAGAACCAATGAGAGAGTAGCTGTTAGGCATTTGGACGGGCACATGTCACTCTAAATTCCCGGCAGGAAGAAGAATTAACCAGAGTCACAGCCACCCACCGGGAACCAGTATACGTCCTGATCCAAAATTTCGGACTTGCGTACAGCTCACAAATAACGAGTTGAAAAATGGAGCTCAGGGGCACAGCAATTCACAAACTGACAGAGTAATAAAGGACAACTATCGTCCAAAAATCTGTTGACGGAAGGCAACGAGGCGGACTTGAAACCAAGGCAGAATAGCAGGAAACAGATTTCAAGAGGTACGTTGGAATCGCCTTTAAAGCACAGGAAGAGGGGCAAAACTTCGACAATGACGCACTTGGCCAAAAAGGGCGTATGCGTTTTCTCCTGAATATATTCAGGAGAAAACGCATACGCCCTTTTTGGCCAAGCAAGCAAGCGGGCAATGCAAATCTGCACTACAAAGAAGTATCACTTCCCACCGGTAAAAAGGGACATCCACAAAATGTGTAAAAACCAGAAAGGCAAGACAGTCCCTGGAGAACAGGGAGCCTTGTTATGCTGTTGGGTGGGATGTAAATTGCCAACTGCCTCACTGGAGGAGTGCATTGCATTCACTAAAACAAGTAAACAACAGAGCTACAGAGCCAAGGGCACATCCAGTCTAGGGAATATAACTTGGGAAAACTGAAAATCAATAAGACAGAGCCACCCCCAAATTTAGGGCTGCACTGCTTACAAGAACCTCAACTTGGGTACACCATAAATATCCCAGGAAATATAAAAATGGTTCAAAAACCTGAGGTATTTATGGACGATGGAATATCCCTCAGACATGAAATCAATGTCATAAGAACAGGAAGAGCAAAGTGAGTGGTTTCAGGTACGATGATCATAAGTGAAATAAGTCACACAGAAAAAGAAACTTATCATAAGATATCACTTATGAAAATCCTGTAAACATGGGTACACATGAACTGAGTTAGGATAGAGAACAGAGTCTCACATTTAGAAAACACTCGTATGCCTGCTTAAGGGGAAAGGATAGGTGGTGTGATGCATAAAACCAGAGTTTGATATAAGCACAGGTACCATTTCTAAAACCAACTGTGGAATAGACAAGACCTACACCTTCCTCAGTGAAAGGGTCTCAAAACACCATATTTCCCGCAGAGGAATATATCTGGCAAGTAATAATCTTAAAACCTATGTATTGATATGTCTCTGTAAGGGAATCAAGTGTATCTAGACTGGCATAAACATGGCAGCGAGAATCAGCTCAAACCCACTATAAAAAGGAATTTGAAAAACAAAACCAAAAAACAGGGAAATTCTTTACATTCCTTTCAGGGTCTCTGATGAAACCCGGAATGACCCTATCTACAATGACAGCTGGATGTGGCATAAGGGCGGACACTTGGGACTGAGAGGATTGGTGAGATTGGGTGAGCAAATGCAGACCCTTTAAAGCAAAAATGCATGGCCCCCATTCCATGGGTCCCAACTCTCTATGTTGAAGGGAATATTACTACAGCTATAACATGTACGGGAAACCAAGAGAATGGACACACTGTGAATACAAAAGGTTGCTAAAACTCAACGAGTAGTCCCTCTCCTGGTGCTACGGTTTGACTTTCCAACTGGTTTACTATCAATCTCCCAACTTGGAGAGACAACCCCTTTAACCTCCTGGTTCGCACACGTTGCCAATTTGGCAGAGGATGGAAGGGAAGAGGGAGAACCAATGAGAGAGTAGCTGTTAGGCATTTGGACGGGAACTTGTCACTAATTTCCCGGGAGGAAGAAGAATTAACCAGAGTCACAGCCACCCACCGGGAACCAGTATAGGTCCTGAACCAAAATTTTGGACTTGCGTACAGCTCACAAAAAACGAGTTGAAAAATGGAGCTCAGGGGCACAGCAATTCACAAACTGGCAGAATAATAAAGGACAACTCTAGTCCCAAAATCTGTTGAGGGAAGGCAACGAGGCGTACTTGAAAGCGAGGCAGAATAGCAGGAAACAGATTTCAAGAGGTAGGTTGGAATTGCCTTTAAAGCACAGGAAGAGGGGCTCAACTTCGATAATGACGCACTTGGCCAAAAAGGGCGTATGTGTTTTCTCCTGAATATATTCAGGAGAAAACGCATACGCCCTTTTTGGCCAAGGAAGCAAGCGGGCAATGCAAATCTGCATACAAAGAAGTATCACTTCCCACCGGTCAAAAGGGACATCCACAAAATGTGTAAAAACCAGAAAGGCCAGACAGGCCCTGGATAACAGGGAGCCTTGTTATGCTGATGGGCGGGATGTAAATAGCCAACTGCCTCACTGGAGGAGTGCATTGCATTCCCTAAAAGAAGTAAACAAAAGAGCTACAGAGCAAAGGGCACATCCAGTCTAGGGAATATACCTTTGGAAAACTGAAAATCAATAAGACAGAGCCACCCCCAAATTTAGGGCTGCACTGCTTACAAGAACCTCAACATGGGTACACCTTAAATATCCCAGGAAATATAAAAATGGTTCAAAAAACTGTGGTATTTATGTACGATGGAATATCCCTCAGCCATGAAATCAATGTCATAAGACCAGGAGCAGCAAAGTGAGTGGATTCAGGTACGATGCTTCTAAGTGAAATAAGTCACACAGAAAAAGAAACTTATCATAAGATATCACTTATGAAGATCCTGTAAACATGGCTACACATGAACTGAGTTAGGAAAGAGAACAGAGTCTCACATTTAGAAAACACTCTTATGCCTGCTTAAGGGGAAAGGAGAGGTGGGGTGATGCATAAAACCAGAGATTGATATAAGCACAGGTACCATTTCTAAAACCAACTGTGGAATAGACAAGACCTACACCTTCCTCAGTGAAAGGGACTCAAAACCCCATATTTCCCACAGAGGAATAGATCTGACTAGTAAGAATCTTAAAACCTATGTATTGATATGTCTCTGTAAGGGAATCATGTGTGTCTAGACTGGCATAAACATGGCAGCGAGAATCAGCTCAAACCCACTATAAAAAGGAATTTCAAAAACAAAACCAAAAAACAGGGAAATTCTTTACATTCCCTTCAGTGTCTCTGATGAAACCTGGAATGACCCTATCTACACTGACAGCTGGATGTGGCATAAGGCTGGACACTTGGGACTGAGAGGATTGGTGAGATTGGGTGAGCAAATGCTGACCCTTTAAAGCAAAAATGCATGGCCCCCATTCCATGGGTCCCAACTCTCCATGTTGAAGGGAATATTACTACAGCTATAACATGTACGGGAAACCTAGAGAATGGACACACTGTGAATACAAAAGGTTTCTAAAACTCAACGAGTAGTCCCTCTCCTGGTGTTCCGGTTTGACTTTCCAACTGCTTTCCTATCAATCTCCCAACTTGGAGATACAACCCCTTTAACCACCTGGTTCGCACAGGTTGCCAATTTGGCAGAGGATGGAAGGGAAGAGGGAGAACCAATGAGAGAGTAGCTGTTAGGCATTTGGACGGGCACATATCACTCTTATTTCCCGGCAGGAAATAGAATTAACCAGAGTCACAGCCACCCACCGAGAACCAGTATAGGTCCTGAACCAAAATTTTGGACTTGCTTACAGCTCACAAAAAACGAGTTGAAAAATGGAGCTCAGGGGCACAGCAATTCACAAACTGGCAGAGTAATAAAGGACAACTATCGTCCAAAAATCTGTTGAGAGATGGCAACGAGGCGTTCTTGAAAGCAAGGCAGAATAGCAGGAAACAGATTTCAAGAGGTACGTTGGAATCGCCTTTAAAGCACAGGAAGATGGGCACAACTTCGACAATGACGCACTTGGCCAAATAGGGCGTATGCGTTTTCTCCTGAATATATTCAGGAGAATACGCATACGCCCTTTTTGGCCAAGCAAGCAAGCGGGCAATGCAAATCTGCATACAAAGAAGTATCACTTCCCACCGGTCAAAAGGGACATCCACAAAATGTGTAAAAACCAGAAAGGAAAGACAGTCCCTGGAGAACAGGGAGCCTTGTTATGCTGATGGGCCGGATGTAAATTGCCAACTGCCTCACTGGAGGAGTGCATTGCGTTCCCTAAAACAAGTAAACAACAGAGCTACAGAGCCAAGGGCATTTCCAGTCTAGGGAAAGTACATTGGGAAAACTGAAAATCAATAAGAGAGAGCCACCCCCAAATTTAGGGCTGCACTGCTTACAAGAACCTCAACATGGGTACACCTTAAATATCCCAGGAAATATAAAAATGGTTCAAAAAACTTTGGTATTTATGTACGATGGAATATCCCTCAGCCATGAAATCAATGTCATAAGACCAGGAGCAGCAAAGTGAGTGGATTCAGGTACGATGATTCTAAGTGAAATAAGTCACACAGAAAAAGATACTTATCATAAGATATCACTTATGAAGATCCTGTAAACATGGCTACACATGAACTGAGTTAGGAAAGAGAACAGAGTCTCACATTTAGAAAACACTCTTATGCCTGCTTAAGGGGAAAGGAGAGGTGGGGTGATGCATAAAACCAGAGTTTGATATAAGCACAGGTACCATTTCTAAAACCAACTGTGGAATAGACAAGACCTACACCTTCCGCAGTGAAAGGGACTAAAAACCCCATATTTCCCGCAGAGGAACTGTTCTGACTAGTAAGAATATTAAAACCTATGTATTGATATGTCTCTGTAAGGGAATCAAGTGTGTCTAGACTGGCATAAACATGGCAGCGAGAATGAGCTCAAACCCACTATAAAAAGGAATTTCAAAAACAAAACCAAAAAACAGGGAAATTCTTTACATTCCCTTCAAGGTCTCTGATGAAACCTGGAATGACCCTATCTACAATGACAGCTGGATGTGGCATAAGGCTGGACACTTGGGACTGAGAGGATTGGTGAGATTGGGTGAGCAAATGCAGACCCTTTAAAGCAAAAATGCATGGCCCCCATTCCATGGGTCCCAACTCTCCATGTTGAAGGGAATATTACCTCAGCTATAACATGTACGGGAAACCTAGAGAATGGACACACTGTGAATACAAAAGGTTTCTAAAACTCAAAGAGTAGTCCCTCTGCTTGTGCTCCGGTTTGACTTTCCAACTGCTTTCCTATCAATCTCCCAACTTGGAGATACCACCCCTTTAACCTCCTGGTTCGCACAGGTTGCCAATTTGGCAGAGGATGGAAGGGAAGAGGGAGAACCAATGAGAGAGTAGCTGTTAGGCATTTGGACGGGCACATGTCACTCTAATTTCCCAGCAGGAAGAAGAATTAACCAGAGTCACAGCCACCCACCGGGAACCACTATACGTCCTGAACCAAAATTTTGGACTTGCGTACAGCTCACAAATAACGAGTTGAAAAATGGAGCTCAGGGGCACAGCAATTCACAAACTGGCAGAGTAATAAAGGAAAACTATCGTCCAAAAATCTGTTGAGGGAAGGCAACGAGGCGGACTTGAAAGCAAGGCAGAATAGCAGGAAACAGATTTCAAGAGGTACTTTGGAATCGCCTTTAAAGCACAGGAAGAGGGGCAAAACTTCGACAATGACGCATTTGGCCAAAAAGGGCGTATGCGTTTTCTCCTGAATATATTCAGGAGAAAACGCATACGCCGTTTTTGGCCAAGCAAGCAAGCGGGCAATGCAAATCTGCACTACAAAGAAGTATCACTTCCCACCGGTCAAAAGGGACATCCACAAAATGTGTAAAAACCAGAAAGACAAGACAGACCCTGGAGAACAGGGAGCCTTGTTATGCTGTTGGGCGGGATGTAAATTGCCAACTGCCTCACTGGAGGAGTGCATTGCGTTCCCTAAAACAAGTAAACAACAGAGCTACAGAGCCAAGGGCACTTCCAGTCTAGGGAATATACATTGGGAAAACTGAAAATCAATAAGACAGAGGCACCCCCAAATTTAGGGCTGCACTGCTTACAAGAACCTCAACTTGGGTACACCTTACATATCCCAGGAAATATAAAAATGGTTCAAAAAACTGTGGTATTTATGTACGATGGAATATCCCTCAGACATGAAATCAATGTCATAAGACCAGGAGCAGCAAAGTGAGTGGATTCAGGTACGATGATTCTAAGTGAAATAAGTCACACAGAAAAATAAACTTATCATAAGATATCACTTATGAAGATCCTGTAAACATGGCTACACATGAACTGAGTTAGGAAAGAAAACAGTGTCTCACATTTAAAAAACACTCTTATGCCTGCTTAAGGGGAAAGGAGAGGTGGCGTGATGCATAAAACCAGAGTTTGATATAAGCACAGGTACCATTTCTAAAACCAACTGTGGAATAGACAAGACCTTCACCTTCCTCAGTGAAAGGGACTCAAAACCCCATATTTCCCGCAGAGGAATAGATCTGGCATGTAAGAATCTTAAAACCTATGTATTGATATGTGTCTGTAAAGGAATCAAGTGTGTCTAGACTGGCAAAAACATGGCATCGAGAATCAGCTCAAACCCACTATAAAAAGGAATTTCAAAAACAAAACAAAAAAACTGGGAAAGTCTTTACATTTTCTTCAGGGTCTCTGATGAAACCTGGAATGACCCTAACTACAATGACAGCTGGATGTGGCATAAGGCTGGACACTTGGGGCTGAGAGGATTGGTGAGATTGGGTGAGCAAATGCAGACCCTTTAAAGCAAAAATGCATGGCCCCCATTCCATGGGTCCCAACTCTCCATGTAGAAGGGAATATTACTACATCTATAATATGTACGGGAAACCTAGAGAATGGACACACTGTGAATACAAAAGGTTGCTAAAACTCAACGAGTAGTCCCTCTCCTGGTGCTCCGGTTTGACTTTCCAACTGCTTTACTATCAATCTCCCAACTTGGAGAGACAACCCTTTAACCTCCTGGTTCGCACAGGTTGCCAATTTGGCAGAGGATGGAAGGGAAGAGGGAGAACCAATGAGAGAGTAGCTGTTAGGCATTTGGACGGGAACATGTCACTAATTTCCCGGCAGGAAGAAGAATTAACAAGAGTCACAGCCACCCACCGGAACCAGTATAGGTCCTGAACCAAAATTTTGGACTTGCGTACAGCTCACAAAAAACAAGTTGAAAAATGGTGCTCAGGGACACAGCAATTCACAAACTGGCAGAGTAATAAAGGACAACTATCATCCAAAAATCTGTTGAGGGAAGGCAACGAGGCGGACTTGAAAGCGAGGCAGAATAGCAGGAAACAGATTTCCAGAGGTACGTTGGATTCGCCTTTAAAGCACAGGAAGAGTGGCAAAACTTCGACAATGACGCACTTGGCCAAAAAGGGCGTATGCGTTTTCTCCTGAATATATTCAGGAGAAAACGCATACGCCGTTTTTGGCCAAGCAAGCAAGCGGGCAATGCAAATCTGCACTACAAAGAAGTATCACTTCCCACCGGTCAAAAGGGACATCCACAAAATGTGTAAAAACCAGAAAGACAAGACAGGCCCTGGAGAACAGGGAGCCTTGTTATGCTGTTGGGCGGGATGTAAATTGCCAACTGCCTCACTGGAGGAGTGCATTGCGTTCCCTAAAACAAGTAAACAACAGAGCTACAGAGCCAAGGGCACTTCCAGTCTAGGGAATATACATTGGGAAAACTGAAAATCAATAAGACAGAGGCACCCCCAAATTTAGGGCTGCACTGCTTACAAGAACCTCAACTTGGGTACACCTTACATATCCCAGGAAATATAAAAATGGTTCAAAAAACTGTGGTATTTATGTACGATGGAATATCCCTCAGACATGAAATCAATGTCATAAGACCAGGAGCAGCAAAGTGAGTGGATTCAGGTACGATGATTCTAAGTGAAATAAGTCACACAGAAAAATAAACTTATCATAAGATATCACTTATGAAGATCCTGTAAACATGGCTACACATGAACTGAGTTAGGAAAGAAAACAGTGTCTCACATTTAAAAAACACTCTTATGCCTGCTTAAGGGGAAAGGAGAGGTGGCGTGATGCATAAAACCAGAGTTTGATATAAGCACAGGTACCATTTCTAAAACCAACTGTGGAATAGACAAGACCTTCACCTTCCTCAGTGAAAGGGACTCAAAACCCCATATTTCCCGCAGAGGAATAGATCTGGCATGTAAGAATCTTAAAACCTATGTATTGATATGTGTCTGTAAAGGAATCAAGTGTGTCTAGACTGGCAAAAACATGGCATCGAGAATCAGCTCAAACCCACTATAAAAAGGAATTTCAAAAACAAAACAAAAAAACTGGGAAAGTCTTTACATTTTCTTCAGGGTCTCTGATGAAACCTGGAATGACCCTAACTACAATGACAGCTGGATGTGGCATAAGGCTGGACACTTGGGGCTGAGAGGATTGGTGAGATTGGGTGAGCAAATGCAGACCCTTTAAAGCAAAAATGCATGGCCCCCATTCCATGGGTCCCAACTCTCCATGTAGAAGGGAATATTACTTCATCTATAATATGTACGGGAAACCTAGAGAATGGACACACTGTGAATACAAAAGGTTGCTAAAACTCAACGAGTAGTCCCTCTCCTGGTGCTCCGGTTTGACTTTCCAACTGCTTTACTATCAATCTCCCAACTTGGAGAGACAACCCTTTAACCTCCTGGTTCGCACAGGTTGCCAATTTGGCAGAGGATGGAAGGGAAGAGGGAGAACCAATGAGAGAGTAGCTGTTAGGCATTTGGACGGGAACATGTCACTAATTTCCCGGCAGGAAGAAGAATTAACAAGAGTCACAGCCACCCACCGGAACCAGTATAGGTCCTGAACCAAAATTTTGGACTTGCGTACAGCTCACAAAAAACAAGTTGAAAAATGGTGCTCAGGGACACAGCAATTCACAAACTGGCAGAGTAATAAAGGACAACTATCATCCAAAAATCTGTTGAGGGAAGGCAACGAGGCGGACTTGAAAGCGAGGCAGAATAGCAGGAAACAGATTTCCAGAGGTACGTTGGAATCGCCTTTAAAGCACAGGAAGAGGGGCACAACTTCGACAATGACGCACTTGGCCAAAAAGGGCGTATGCGTTTTCTCCTGAATATAATCAGGAGAAAACGCATACGCCCTTTTTGGCCAAGCAAGCAAGCGGGCAATGCAAATCTGCACTACAAAGAAGTATCACTTCCCACCGGTCAAAAGGGACATCTACAAAACGTGTAAAAACCAGAAAGGCAAGACAGGCCCTGGAGAACAGGGAGCCTTGTTATGCTGATGGGTGGGATGTAAATTGCCAGCTGCCTCACTGGAGGAGTGCATTGCGTTCCCTAAAACAAGTAAACAACAGAGCTACAGAGCCAAGGGCACTTCCAGTCTAGGGAATATACCTTGGGAAAATTGAAAATCAATAAGACAGAGCCACCCCAAAATTTAGGGCTGCACTGCTTACAAGAACCTCAACTTGGGTACACCTTAAATATCCCAGGAAATATAAAAATGGTTCAAAAAACTGTGGTATTTATGTAAGATGGAATATCCCTCAGACATGAAATCAATGTCATAAGACCTGGAGCAGCAAAGTGAGTGGATTCGGGTACGATGATTCTAAGTGAAATAAGTCACACAGAAATAGAAACTTATCATAAGATATCACTTATGAAGATCCTGTAAACATGGCTACACATGAACTGAGTTAGGAAAGAGAACAGAGTCTCACATTTAGAAAACACTCTTATGCCTGCTTAAGGGGAAAGGAGAGGTAGGGTGATGCATAAAACCAGAGTTTGATATAAGCACAGGTACCATTTCTAAAACCAACTGTGGAATAGACAAGACCTACACCTTCCTCAGTGAAAGGGACTCAAAACCCCATATTTCCCGCAGAGGAATAGTTCTGACTAGTAAGAATCTTAAAACCTATGTATTGATATGTCTCTGTAAGGGAATCAAGTGTGTCTAGACTGGCATAAACATGTCAGCGAGAATCAGCTCAAACCCACTATAAAAAGGAATTTCAAAAACAAAACCAAAAAACAGGGAAATTCTTTACATTTCCTTCAGGGTCTCTGATGAATCCTGGAATGACCCTATCTACAATGACAGCTGGATGTGGCATAAGGCTGGACACTTTGGACTGAGAGAATTGGTGAGATTGGGTGATCAAATGCAGACCCTTTAATGCAAAAATGCATGGCCCGCATTCCATGGGTCCCAACTCTCCATGTGGAAGGGAATGTTACTACAGCTATAACATGTACGGGAAACCTAGAGAATGGACACACTGTGAATACAAAACGTTTCTAAAACTCAATGAGTAGTCCCTCTCTTGGTGCTCAGGTTTGTCTTTCCAACTGCTTTACTATCAATCTCCCTACTTGGAGAGACAACACCGTTAACATCCTGGTTCGCACAGGTTGCCAATTTGGCAGAGGATTGAAGGGAAGAGGGTTAACCAATGAGAGAGTAGCTGTTAGGCATTTGGACGGGCACATGTCACTCTAATTTCCCGGCAGGAAGAAGAATTAACCAGAATCTCAGCCACCCACTGGGAACCAGTATAGGTCCTGAACCAAAATTTTGGACTTGCGTACAGCTCACAAAAAACGAGTTGAAAAATGGAGCTCTGGGGCACAGGAATTCACAAACTGGCAAAGTAATAAAGGACAACTATCGGCCAAAAATCTGTTTAGGGAAGGCAACGAGGCGGACTTGAAAGCGAGGCAGAAAAGCAGGAAACTGATTTCAAGAGGTACGTTGGAATCGTCTTTAAAGCACAGGAAGAGGGGCAGAACTTCGACAATGACGCACTTGGCCAAAAAGGGCGTATGCGTTTTCTCCTGAATATATTCAGGAGAAAACGCATACGCCCTTTTTGGCCAAGCAAGCAAGCGAGCAATGCAAATCTGCACTACAAAGTAGTATCACTTCCCACCGGTCAAAAGGGACATCCACAAATGTGTAAAAACCAGAAAGGCAAGACAGGCCCTGGAGAACAGGGAGCCTTGTTATGCTGATGGGCGGGATGTAAATTGCCAACTGCCTCACTGGAGGAGTGCATTGCGTTCCCTAAAACAAGTAAACAACAGAGCTACAAAGCCAAGGGCACTTCCAGTCTAGGGAATATACCTTGGGAAAACTGAAAATCAATAAGACAGAGTCACCCCCAAATTTAGGGCTGCACTGCTTACAAGAACCTCAACTTGGGTACACTTTAAATATCCCAGGAAATATACAAATGGTTCAAAAAACTGTGGTATTTATGTACGATGGAATATCCCTCAGCCATGAAATCAATGTCATAAGACCAGGAGCAGCAAAGTGAGTGGATTCAGGTACGATGATTCTAAGTGAAATAAGTCACACAGAAAAAGAACCTTATCATAAGATATCACTTAGGAAGATCCTGTAAACATGGTTACACATGAACTCAGTTAGGAAAGAGAACAGAGTCTCACATTTAGAAAACATTCTTATGCCTGCTTAAGGGGGAAGGAGAGGTGGGGTGATGCATAAAACCAGAGTTTGATATAAGCACAGGTACCGTTTGTAAAACCAACTGTGGAATTGACAAGACCTACACCTTGTTCAGTGAAAGGGACTCAAAACCCCATATTTCACGCAGAGGAATAGATCTGACTAGTAAGAATCTTAAAACCTATGTATTGATATGTCTCTGTAAGGGAATCAAGTGTGTCTAGACTGCCATAAACATGGAAGCGAGAATCAGCTCAAACGCACTATAAAATGGAATTTCAAAAACAAAACCAAAAAACAGGGAAATTATTTACATTTCCTTCAGGGTCTCTGATGAATCCTGGAATGACCCTATCTACAATGACAGCTGGATGTGGCATAAGGCTGGACACTTGGGACTGAGAGGATTGGTGAGATTGGGTGAGCAAATGCAGACACTTTAAAGCAAAAAGGCATGTTCCCCATTCCATGGGTCCCATCTCTCCATGTTGAAGGGAATATTACTACAACTATAACATGTACGGGAAATCTAGAGAATGGACACACTGTGAATACAAAAGGTTTGTAAAACTCAACTAGTAGTCCCTCTCCTGGTGCTCCGGTTTGACTTTCCAACTGCTTTACTATCAATCTCCCAACTTGGAGAGACAGCCCCTTTAACCTCCTGGTTCGCACAGGTTGCCAATTTGGCAGAGGATGGATGGGAAGAGGGAGAACCAATGAGAGAGTAGCTGTTAGGCATTTGGACGGGCACATGTCACTCTAATTTCCCGGCAGGAAGAAGAATTAACCAGAGTCTCAGCCACCAACCGGGAACCAGTATAGGTCCTGAACCAAAATTTTGGACTTGCGTACAGCTCACAAAAACCGAGTTGAATAATGGAGCTCAGGGGCACAGCAATTCACAAACTGGCAGAGTAATAAAGGACAACTATCATCCAAAAATCTGTTGAGGGAAGGCAACGAGCCCGACTTGAATGCGAGGCAGAATAGCAGGAAACAGATTTCAAGAGGTACCTTGGATCGCCTTTAAAGCACAGGAAGAGGGGAACAACATTGACACTGACGCACTTGGCCTAAAAGGACGTATGCGTTTTCTCCTGAATATATTCAGGAGAAAACGCATACGCCCTTTTTGGACAAGCAAGCACGCGGGCAATGCAAATCTGCACTACAAAGAAGTATCACTTCCCACCGGTCAAAAGGGACATCCACAATATGTGTAAAAACCAGAAAGGTAAGACAGGCCCTGGAGAACAGGGAGCCTTGTTATGCTGATGGGCGGGATATAAATTGCCAACTGCCTCACTGGAGGAGTGCATTGCGTTCCCTAAAACAAGTAAACAACAGAGCTACAGAGCCAAGGGCACTTCCAGTCTAGGGAATATACCTTGGGAAAACTGAAAATCAATAAGACAGAGTCACCCCCAAATTTAGGGCTGCACTGCTTACAAGAACCTCAACTTGGGTACACCTTAAATATCCCAGGAAATATAAAAGTGGTTCAAAAAACTGTGGTATTTATGTCCGATGGAATATCCCTCAGCCATGAAATCAATGTCATAAGACCAGGAGCAGCACAGTGAGTGGATTCAGGTACGATGATTCTAAGTGAAATAAGTCACACAGAAAAAGAAACTTATCATAAGATATCACTTATGAAGATCCTGTAAACATGGCTACACATGAACTGATTTAGGAAAGAGAACAGAGTCTCACATTGAGAAAACACTCTTATGCCTGCTTAAGGGGAAAGGAGAGGTGGGGTGATGCATAAAACCAGAGTTTGATATAAGCACAGGTACCATTTCCAAAACCAACTGTGGAATAGACAAGACCTACACCTTCCTCAGTGAAAGGGACTCAAAACCACATATTTCCCGCAGAGGAATAGATCTGACTAGTAAGAATCTTAAAACCTATGTATTGATATGTCTCTGTAAGGGAATCAAGTGTGTCTAGACTGGCATAAAAATGGCAGAGAGAATCAGCTCAAACCCACTATAAAAATGAATTTCAAAAAGAAAACCAAAAAACAGGAAATTCTGTACATTTCCTTCAGGGTCTCTGATGAAACCTGGAAAAAACCTGTCTACCATGACAGCTGGATGTGGCATAAGGCTGGACAGTTGGGACTGAGAGGATTGGTGAGATTGGGTGAGCACATGCAGACCCTTTAAAGCAAAAATGCATGGCCCCCATTCCATGGGTCCCAACTCTCCATGTTGAAGGGAATATTACTACAGCTATAACATGTACGGGAAACCTAGAGAATGGACACACTGTGAATACAAAAGGTTTCTAAAACTCAACGAGTAGTCCCTCTTCTGGTGCTCCGGATTGACTTTCCAACTGCTTTACTATCAATCTCCCAACTTGGAGAGACAGCCCCTTTAACATCCTGGTTCGCACAGGTTGCCAATTTGGCAGAGGATGGAAGGGAAGAGGGAGAACCAATGAGAGAGTTACTGTTAGGCATTTGGACGGGCACATGTCACTCTAATTTCCCGGCAGGAAGAAGAATTAACCAGAGTCTCAGCCACCCACCGGGAACCAGGATAGGTCCTGAACCAAAATTTTGGACTTGCGTACAGCTCACAAAAACGAGTTGGAAAATGGAGCTCAGGGCCACAGCAATTCACAAACTGGCAGAGTAATAAAGGACAACTATCGTCCAAAAATCTGTTGAGGGAAGGCAACGAGGCAGACTTGAAAGCCAGGCAGAATAGCAGGAAACAGATTTCAAGAGGTACGTTGGAATCGCCTTTAAAGCACTGGAAGAGGGGCAAAACTTCGATAATGACGCAGTTGGCCAAAAAGGGCGTATGCGTTTTCTCCTGAATATATTCAGGAGAAAACGCATACGCCCTTTTTGGCCAAACAAGCAAGCGGGCAATGCAAATCTGCACTACAAAGAAGTATCACTTCCAACCGGTCAAAAGGGACATCCACAAAATGTGTAAAAACCAGAAAGGCAAGACTGGCCCTGGAGAACAGGGAGCCTTGTTATGCTGATGGGCGGGATGTAAATTGCCATCTGCCTCACTGGAGGAGTGCATTGCGTTCCCTAAAACAAGTAAACAACAGAGCTACAGAGCCAAGGGCACTCCCAGTCTAGAGATTATACCTGGGAAAACTGAAAATCAATAAGACAGAGCCACCCCCAAATTTAGGGCTGCACTGCTTACAAGAACCTCAACTTGGGTACACCTTAAATATCCCAGGAAATATAAAAATTGTTCAAAATCTGTGGTACTTATGTACAATGGAATATCCCTCAGCCATGAAATCAATGTCATAAGACCAGGAGCAGCAAAGTGAGTGGATTCAGGTACGATGATTCTAAGTGAAATAAGTCACACAGAAAAAGAAACTTATCATAAGATATCACTTATGAAGATCCTGTAAACATGGCTACACATGAACTGAGTTAGGAAAGAGAACAGAGTCTCACATTTAGAAAACACTCTTATGCCTGCTTAAGGGGAAAGGAGAGGTGGGGTGATGCATAAAACCAGAGTTTGATATAAGCACAGGTACCATTTCCAAAACCAACTGTGGAATAGACAAGACCTACACCTTCCTCAGTGAAAGGGACTCAAAACCCCATATTTCCCGCAGAGGAATAGATCTGACTAGTAAGAATCTTAAAACCTATGTATTGATATGGCTCTGTAAGGGAATCAAGTGTGTCTAGACTGGCATACACATGGCAGAGAGAATCAGCTCAAACCCACTATAAAAAGGAATTTCAAGAACAAAACCATAAAAACCGGGAAATTCCTTACATTTCCTTCAGGGTCTCTGATGAAACCTGGAAAAACCCTGTCTACAATGACAGCTGGTTGTGGCATAAGGCTGGACACTTGGGACTGAGAGGATTGGTGAGATTGGGTGAGCAAATGCAGACCCTTTAAAGCAAAAATGCATGGCCCCCATTCCATGGGTCCCAACTCTCCAGGTTGAAGGGAATATTACTACAGCTATAACATGTAGGGAAACCTAGAGAATGGACACACTGTGGATACAAAAGTTTTCTAAAACTCAACGAGTAGTCCCTCTCCTGGTGCTCCGGTTTGACTTTCCAACTGCTTTACTATCAATCTCCCAACTTGGAGAGACAGCCCCTTTAACCTCCTGGTTCGCACAGGTTGCCAATTTGGCAGAGGATGGAAGGGAAGAGGGAGAACCAATGAGAGAGTTACTGTTAGGCATTTGGACGGGCATATGTCAGTCTAATTTCCTGGCAGGAAGAAGAATTTACCAGAGTCTCAGCCACCCACCGGGAACCAGTATAGGTCCTGAACCAAAATTTTGGACTTGCGTACAGCTCACGAAAAACGAGATGGAAAATGGAGCTCAGGGCCACAGCAATTCACAAACTGGTAGAGTAATACAGGACAACTATCGTCCAAAAATCTGTTGAGGGAAGGCAACGAGGCAGACTTGAAAGCCAGGCAGAATAGCAGGAAACAGATTACAAGAGGTACGATGGAATCGCCTTTAAAGCACAGGAAGAGGGGCACAACTTCGACAATGACGCAGTTGGCCAAAAAGGGCGTATGCGTTTTCTCCTGAATATATTCAGGAGAAAACGCATACGCCCTTTTTGGCCAAACAAGCAAGCGGGCAATGCAAATCTGCACTACAAAGAAGTATCACTTCCCACCGGTCAAAAGGGACATCCACAAAATGTGTAAAAACCAGAAAGGCACGACAGGCCCTGGAGAACAGGGAGCCTTGTTATGCTGATGGGCGGGATGTATATTGCCAACTGCCTCACTGGAGGAGTGCATTGCGTTCCCTAAAACAAGTAAACAACAGAGCTACAGAGCCAAGGGCACTTCCAGTCTAGGGAATATACATTGGGAAAACTGAAAATCAATAAGACAGAGCCACCCCCAAATTTAGGGCTGCACTGCTTACAAGAACCTCAACTTGGGTACACCTTAAATATCCCAGGAAATATAAAAATGGTTCAAAAAACTGTGGTATTTATGTCCGATGGAATATCCCTCAGCCATGAAATAAATGTCATAAAACCAGGAGCAGCAAAGTGAGTGGATTCAGGTACGATGATTCTAAGTGAAATAAGTCACACAGAAAAAGAAACTTATCATAAGATATGACTTATGAAGATCCTGTAAACATGGCTACACATGAACTGAGTTAGGAAAGAGAACAGAGTCTCACATTTAGAAAACACTCTTATGCCTGCTTTAGGGGAAAGGAGAGGTGGGGTGATGCATAAAACCAGAGTTTGATATAAGCACAGGTACCATTTCTAAAACCAACTGTGGAATAGACAAGACCTACACCTTCCTCAGTGAAAGGGACTCAAAACCCCATATTTCCCGCAGAGGAATAGATCTGACTAGTAAGAATCTTAAAACCTATGTATTGATATGTCTCTGTAAGGGAATCAAGTGTGTCTACACTGGCATAAACATGGCAGCGAGAATGAGCTCAAAGCCACTATAAAAAGGAATTTCAAAAACAAAACCAAAAAACAGGGAAATTCTTTACATTTCCTTCAGGGTCTCTGATGAAACCTGGAATGACCCTATCTACAATGACAGCTGGATGTGGCATAAGGCTGGACACTTGGGACTGAGAGGATTGGTGAGATTGGGTGAGCAAATGCAGACCCTTTAAAGCAAAAATGCATGGCCCCCATTCCTTGGGTCCCAACTCTCCAGGTTGAAGGGAATATTACTACAGCTATAACATGTACGGGAAACCTAGAGAATGGACACACTGTGAATACAAAAGGTTTCTAAAACTCAACGAGTAGTCCCTCTCCTGGTGCTCCGGTTTGACTTTCCAACTGCTTTACTATCAATCTCCCAACTTGGAGAGACAGCCCCTTTAAACTCCTGGTTCGCACAGGTTGCCAATTTGGCAGAGGATGGAAGGGAATAGGGAGAACCAATGAGAGAGTTACTGTTAGGCATTTGGACGGGCATATGTCACTCTAATTTCCTGGCAGGAAGAAGAATTAACCAGAGTCTCAGCCACCCACTGGGAACCAGTATAGGTCCTGAACCAAAATTTTGGACTTGCGTACAGCTCACAAAAAACGAGTTGGAAAATGGAGCTCAGGGCCACAGCAATTCACAAACTGGCAGAGTAATAAAGGACAACTATCGTCCAAAAATCTGTTGAGGGAAGGCAACGAGGCAGACTTGAAAGCCAGGCAGAATAGCAGGAAACAGATTACAAGAGGTACCTTGGAATCGCATTTAAAGCACAGGAAGAGGGGCACAACTTCGACAATGACGAAGTTGGCCAAAAAGGGCGTATGCGTTTTCTCCTGAATATATTCAGGAGAAAACGCATACGCCCTTTTTGGCCAAGCAAGCAAGCGGGCAATGCAAATCTGCACTACAAAGAAGTATCACTTCCCACCGGTCAAAAGGGACATCCACAAAATGTGTAAAAACCAGAAAGGCAGGACAGGCCCTGGAGAACAGGGAGCTTTGTTATGCTGATGGGCGGGATGTAAATTGCCAACTGCCTCACTGGAGGAGTGCATTGCGTTCCCTAAAACAAGTAAACAACAGAGCTACAGAGCCAAGGGCACTTCCAGTCTAGGGAATATACATTGGGAAAACTGAAAATCAATAAGACAGAGCCACCCCCAAATTTAGGGCCGCACTGCTTACAAGAACCTCAACTTGGGTACACCTTAAATATCCCAGGAAATATAAAAATGGTTCAAAAAACTTTGGTATTTATGTGCGATGGAATATCCCTCAGCCATGAAATCAATGTCATAAGACCAGGAGCAGCAAAGTGAGTGGATTCAGGTACGATGATTCTAAGTGAATAAGTCACACAGAAAAAGAAACTTATCATAAGATATGACTTATGAAGTTCCTGTAAACATGGCTACACATGAACTGAGTTAGGAAAGAGAACAGAGTCTCACATTTAGAAAACACTCTTATGCCTGCTTAAGGGGAAAGGAGAGGTGGGGTGATGCATAAAACCAGTGTTTGATATAAGCACATGTACCATTTCTAAAACCAACTGTGGAATAGACAAGACCTACACCTTCCTCAGTGAAAGGGACTCAAAACCCCATATTTCCCGCAGAGGAATACATCTGACTAGTAAAAATCTTAAAACCTATGTATTGATATGTCTCTGTAAGGGAATCAAGTGTGTCTAGACTGGCATAAACATGGCAGCGAGAATGAGCTCAAAGCGACTATAAAAAGGAATTTGAAAAACAAAACCAAAAAACAGGGAAATTCTTTACATTTCCTTCAGGGTCTCTGATGAAACCTGGAATGACCCTATCTACAATGACAGCTGGATGTGGCATAAAGCTGGACACTTGGGACTGAGAGGATTGGTGAGATTGGGTTTGCAAATGCAGACCCTTTAAAGCAAAAATGCATGGCCCCCATTCCATGGGTCCCAACTCTCCATGTGGAAGGGAATATTACTACGGCTATAACATGTACGGGAAACCTAGAGAATGGACACACTGTGAATACAAAAGGTTTCTAAAACTCAACGAGTAGTCCCTCTCCTGGTGCTCCGGTTTGACTTTCCAACTGCTTTACTATCAATCTCCCAACTTGGAGAGACAGCCCCTTTAACCTCCTGGTTCGCACAGGTTGCCAATTTGGCAGAGGATGGAAAGGAAGAGGGAGAACCAATGAGAGAGTAGCTGTTAGGCATTTGGATGGGCACATGTCACTCTAATTTCCCGGCAGGAAGAAGAATTAACCAGAGTCTCAGCCACCCACCGGGAACCAGTATAGGTCCTGAACCAAAATTTTGGACTTGCGTACAGCACACAAAAAACGAGTTGGAAAATGGAGCTCAGGGCCACAGCAATTCACAAACTGGCAGAGTAATAAAGGAAAACTATCGTCGAAAAATCTGTTGAGGGAAGGCAACGAGGCGGACTTGAAAGCGAGGCAGAATAGCAGGAAACAGATTTCAAGAGGTACGTTGGAATCGCCTTTAAAGCACAGGAAGAGGTGCACAACTTCGACAGTGACGCAGTTGGCCAAAAAGGGCGTATGCGTTTTCTCCTGAATATATTCAGGAGAAAACGCATACGCCCTTTTTGGCCAAGCAAGCAAGCGGGCAATGCAAATCTGCACTACAAAGAAGTATCACTTCCCACCGGTCAAAAGGGACATCCACAAAATATGTAAAAATCAGAAAGGCAAGACACGCCCTGGAGAAAAGTCAGCCTTCTTATGCTGATGGGCTGGATGTAAATTGCCAACTGCCTCACTGGAGGAGTGCATTGTGTTCCCTAAAACAAGTAAACAACAGAGCTACAGAGCCAAGGGCACTCCCAGTCTAGAGAATATACCTTGGGAAAACTGAAAATCAATAAGACAGAGCCACCCCCAAATTTAGGGCTGCACTGCTAACAAGAACCTCAACTTGGGTACACCTTAAATATCCCAGGAAATATAAAAATGGTTCAAAAAACTGTGGTACTTATGTACGATGGAATATCCCTCAGCCATGAAATCAATGTCATAAGACCAGGAGCAGCAAAGTGAGTGGATTCAGGTACGATGATTCTAAGTGAAATAAGTCACACAGAAAAAGAAACTTATCATAAGATATCACTTATGAAGATCCTGTAAACATGGCTACACATGAACAGAGTTAGGAAAGAGAACAGAGTCTCACATTTAGAAAACACTCTTATGCCTGCTGAAGGGGAAAGGAGAGGTGGGGTGATGCATAAAACCAGAGTTTGATATAAGCACAGGTACCATTTCCAAAACCAACTGTGGAATAGACAGGACCTACACCTTCCTCAGTGAAAGGGACTCAAAACCCCATATTTCCCGCAGAGGAATAGATCTGACTAGTAAGAATCTTAAAACCTATGTATTGATATGGCTCTGTAAGGGAATCAAGTGTGTCTAGACTGGCATAAACATGGCAGAGAGAATCAGCTCAAACCCACTATAAAAAGGAATTTCAAAAACAAAATCAAAAAAACAGGGAAATTCTTTACATTTCCCTCAGGGTCTCTGATGAAACCTGGAAAAACCCTGTCTACAATGACAGCTGGATGTGGCATAAGGCTGGACACTTGGGACTGAGAGGATTGGTGAGATTGGGTGAGCAAATGCAGACCCTTTAAAGCAAAAATGCATGGCCCCCTTTCCATGGGTCCCAACACTCCAGGTTGAAGGGAATATTACTACAGCTATAACATGTACGGGAAACCTAGAGAATGGACACACTGTGAATACAAAAGGTTTCTAAAACTCAACGAGTAGTCCCTCTCCTGGTGCTCCGGTTTGACTTTCCAACTGCTTTACTATCAATCTCCCAACTTGGAGAGACAGCCCCTTTAACCTCCTGATTCGCACAGGTTGCCAATTTGGCAGAGGATAGAAGGGAAGAGGGAGAACCAATGAGAGAGTTACTGTTAGGCATTTGGACGGGCATATTTCACTCTAATTTCCTGGCAGGAAAAAGAATTTACCAGAGTCTCAGCCACCCACTGGGAACCAGTATAGGTCCTGAACCAAAATTTTGGACTTGCGTACAGCTCACAAAAAACGAGTTGGAAAATGGAGCTCAGGGCCACAGCAATTCACAAACTGGCAGAGTAATAAAGGACAACTATCGTCCAAAAATCTGTTGAGGGAAGGCAACGAGGCAGACTTGAAAGCCAGGCAGAATAGCAGGAAACAGATTACAAGAGGTACGTTGGAAACGCCTTTAAAGCACAGGAAGAGGGGCACAACTTCGACAATGACGCAGTTGGCCAAAAAGGGCGTATGCGTTTTCTCCTGAATATATTCAGGAGAAAACGCATACGCCCTTTTTGGCCAAACAAGCAAGCGGGCAATGCAAATCTGCACTACAAAGAAGTATCCCTTCCCACCGGTCAAAAGGGACATCCACAAAATGTGTAAAAACCAGAAAGGCAAGACAGGCCCTGTAGAACAGGGAGCTTTGTTATGCTGATGGGTGGGATGTAAATTGCCAACTGCCTCACTGCAGGAGTGCATTGCGTTCCCTAAAACAAGTAAACGACAGAGCTACAGAGCCAAGGGCACTTCCAGTCTAGGGAATATACATTGGGAAAACTGAAAATCAATAAGACAGAGCCACCCCCAAATTTAGGGCTGCACTGCTTACAAGAACCTCAACTTGGGTACACCTTAAATATCCCAGGAAATATAAAAATGGTTCAAAATCTTTGGTATTTATGTCCGATGGAATATCCCTCAGCCATGAAATCAATGTCATAAGACCAGGAGCAGCAAAGTGAGTGGATTCAGGTACGATGATTCTAAGTGAATAAGTCACACAGAAAAAGAAACTTATCATAAGATATGACTTATGAAGTTCCTGTAAACATGGCTACACATGAACTGAGTTAGGAAAGAGAACAGAGTCTCACATTTAGAAAACACTCTTATGCCTGCTTAAGGGGAAAGGAGAGGTGGGGTGATGCATAAAACCAGAGTTTGATATAAGCACAGGTACCATTTCTAAAACCAACTGTGGAATAGACAAGACCTACACCTTCCTCAGTGAAAGGGACTCAAAACCCCATATTTCCCGCAGAGGAATAGATCTGACTAGTAAAAATCTTAAAACCTATGTATTGATATGTCTCTGTAAGGGAATCAAGTGTGTCTAGACTGGCATAAACATGGCAGCGAGAATGAGCTCAAAGCCACTATAAAAAGGAATTTCAAAAACAAAACCAAAAAACAGGGAAATTCTTTACATTTCCTTCAGGGTCTCTGATGAAACCTGGAATGACCCTATCTACAATGACAGCTGGATGTGGCATAAAGCTGGACACTTGGGACTGAGAGGATTGGTGAGATTGGGTGAGCAAATGCAGACCCTTTAAAGCAAAAATGCATGGCCCCCATTCCATGGGTCCCAACTCTCCATGTGGAAGGGAATATTACTACGGCTATAACATGTACGGGAAACCTAGAGAATGGACACACTGTGAATACAAAAGGTTTCTAAAACTCAACGAGTAGTCCCTCTCCTGGTGCTCCGGTTTGACATTCCAACTGCTTTACTATCAATCTCCCAACTTGGAGAGACAGCCCCTTTAACCTCCTGGTTCGCACAGGTTGCCAATTTGGCAGAGGATGGAAAGGAAGAGGGAGAACCAATGAGAGAGTAGCTGTTAGGCATTTGGACGGACACATGTCACTCTAATTTCCCGGCAGGAAGAAGAATTAACCAGAGTCTCAGCCACCCACCGGGAACCAGTATAGGTCCTGAACCAAAATTTTGGACTTGCGTACAGCACACAAAAAACGAGTTGGAAAATGGAGCTCAGGGCCACAGCAATTCACAAACTGGCAGAGTAATAAAGGAAAACTATCGTCCAAAAATCTGTTGAGGGAAGGCAACGAGGCGGACTTGAAAGCGAGGCAGAATAGCAGGAAACAGATTTCAAGAGGTACGTTGGAATCGCCTTTAAAGCACAGGAAGAGGGGCACAACTTCGACAGTGACGCAGTTGGCCAAAAAGGGCGTATGCGTTTTCTCCTGAATATACTTAGGAGAAAACGCATACGCCCTTTTTGGCCAAGCAAGCAAGCGGGCAATGCAAATCTGCACTACAAAGAAGTATCACTTCCCACCGGTCAAAAGGGACATCCACAAAATGTGTAAAAACCAGAAAGGCAAGACTGGCCCTGGAGAACAGGGAGCCTTGTTATGCTGATGGGCGGGATGTAAATTGCCAACTGCCACACTGGAGGAGTGCATTGCGTTCCCTAAAACAAGTAAACAACAGAGCTACAGAGCCAAGGGCACTTCCAGTCTAGGGAATATACATTCTGAAAACTGAAAATCAATAAGACAGAGCCACCCCCAAATTTAGGGCTGCACTGCTTACAAGAACCTCAACTTGGTTACACCTTAAATATCCCAGGAAATATAAAAATGGTTCAAAAAACTGTGGTATTTATGTCCGATGGAATATCCCTCAGCCATGAAATCAATGTCATAAGACCAGGAGCAGCAAAGTGAGTGGATTCAGGTACGATGATTCTAAGTGAAATAAGTCACATAGAAAAAGAAACTTATCATAAGATATGACTTATGAAGATCCTGTAAACATGGCTACACATGAACTGAGTTAGGAAAGAGAACAGAGTCTCACATTGAGAAAACATTCTTATGCCTGCTTAAGGGGAAAGGAGAGGTGTGCGATGCATAAAACCAGAGTTTGATATAAGCACAGGTACCATTTCCAAAACCAACTGTGGAATAGACAAGACCTACACCTTCCTCAGTGAAAGGGACTCAAAACCCCATATTTCCCGCAGAGGAATAGATCTGACTAGTAAGAATCTTAAAACCTATGTATTGATATGTCTCTGTAAGGGAATCAAGTGTGTCTATACTGGCATAAACATGGCAGAGAGAATCAGCTCAAACCCACTATAAAAAGGAATTAAAAAAACAAAACCAAAAAACAGGGAAATTCTTTCCATTTCCTTCAGGGTCTCTGATGAAACCTGGAAAAACCCTGTCTACAATGACAGCTGGATGTGGCATAAGGCTGGACACTTGGGACTGAGAGGATTGGTGAGATTGGGTGAGCAAATGCAGACCCTTTTAAGCAAAAATGCATGGCCCCCATTCCATGGGTCCCAACTCTCCAGGTTGAAGGGAATATTACTACACCTATAACATGTACGGGAAACCTAGAGAATGGACACACTGTGAATACAAAAGGTTTCTAAAACTCAACGAGTAGTCCCTCTCCTGGTGCTCCGGTTTGACTTTCCAACTGCTTTACTATCAATCTCCCAACGTGGAGAGACAGCCCCTTTAACCTCCTGGTTCGCACAGGTTGCCAATTTGGCAGAGGATGGAAGGGAAGAGGGAGAACCAATGAGAGAGTTACTGTTAGGCATTTGGACGGGCACATGTCACTCTAATTTCCCGGCAGGAAGAAGAATTAACCAGAGTCTCAGCCACCCACCGGGAACCAGTATAGGTCCTGAACCAAAATTTTGGACTTGCGTAAAGCTCACAAAAAACGAGTTGGATAATGGAGCTCAGGGCCACAGCAATTCACAAATTGGCAGAGTAATAAAGGACAACTATCGTCCAAAAATCTGTTGAGGGAAGGCAACGAGGCGGACTTGAATGCCAGGCAGAATAGCAGGAAACAGATTTCAAGAGATACGTTGGAATCGCCTTTAAAGCACAGGAAGAGGGGCACAAATTCGACAATGACGCAGTTGGCCAAAAAGGGCGTATGCGTTTTCTCCTGAATATATTCAGGAGAAAACGCATACACATATTTCGCCAAACAAGCAAGCGGGCAATGCAAATCTGCACTACAAAGAAGTATCACTTCCCACCGGTCAAAAGGGACATCCACAAAATGTGTAAAAACCAGAAAGGCAAGACAGGCCCTGGAGAACAGGGAGCCTTGTTATGCTGATGGGCGGGATGTAAATTGCCAACTACCTCACTGGAGGAGTGCATTGCGTTCCCTAAAACAAGTAAACAACAGAGCTACAGAGCCAAGGGCACTTCCAGTCTAGGGAATATACATTGGGAAAACGGAAAATCAATAAGACAGAGCCACCCCCAAATTTAGGGCTGAACTGCTTACAAGAACCTCAACTTGGGTACACCTTAAATATCCCAGGAAATATAAAAATGGTTCAAAAAACTGTGGTATTTATGTCCGATGGAATATCCCTCAGCCATGAAATCAATGTCATAAGACCAGGAGCAGCAAAGTGAGTGGATTCAGGTACGATGATTCTAAGTGAAATAAGTCACACAGAAAAAGAAACTTATCATAAGATATCACTTATGAAGATCCTGTAAACATGGCTACACATGAACTGAGTTAGGAAAGAGAACAGAGTCTCACATTGAGAAAACACTCTTATGCCTGCTGAAGGGGAAAGGAGAGGTGGGGTGATGCATAAAACCAGAGTTTGATATAAGCACAGGTACCATTTCCAAAACCAACTGTGGAATAGACAAGACCTACACCTTCCTCAGTGAATGGGACTCAAAACCCCATATTTCCCGCAGAGGAATAGATCTGACTAGTAAGAATATTAAAACCTATGTATTGATATGTCTCTGTAAGGGAATCAAGTGTGTCTAGACTGGCATAAACATGGCAGAGAGAATCAGCTCAAACCCACTATAAAAAGGAATTTCAAAAAGAAAACCAGAAAACAGGGAAATTCTTTACATTTCCTTCAGGGTCTCTGATGAAACCTGGAAAAACCCTGTCTACAATGACAGCTGGATGTGGCATAAGGCTGGACACTTGGGACTGAGAGGATTGGTGAGATTGGGTTAGCACATGCAGACCCTTTAAAGCAAAAATGCATGGCCCCCATTCCATGGGTCCCATCTCTCCATGTTGAAGGGAATATTACTACAGCTATAACATGTACGGGAAACCTAGAGAATGGACACACTGTGAATACAAAAGGTTTCTAAAACTCAACGAGTAGTCCCTCTCCTGGTGCTCCGGTTTGAATTTCCAACTGCTTTACTATCAATCTCCCAACTTGGAGTGACAGCCCCTTTAACATCCTGGTTCTCACAGGTTGCCAATTTGGCAGAGGATGCTAGGGAAGAGGGAGAACCAATGAGAGAGTTACTGTTAGGCATTTGGACGGGCACATGTCACTCTAATTTCCCGGCTGGAAGAAGAATTAACCAGAGTCTCAGCCCCCCACCGGGAACCAGTATAGGTCCTGAACCAAAATTTTGGACTTGCGTACAGCTCACAAAAAACGAGTTGGAAAATGGAGCTCAGGGCCACAGCAATTCACAAACTGGCAGAGTAATAAAGGACAACTATCGTCCAAAAATCTGTTGAGGGAAGGCAACGAGGCAGACTTGAAAGCCAGGCAGAATAGCAGGAAAAAGATTTCAAGAGGTACGTTGGAATCACCTTTAAAGCACAGGAAGAGGGGCACAACTTCGACAATGACGAACTTGGCCAAAAAGGGCGTATGCGTTTTCTCCTGAATATATTCAGGAGAAAACGCATACTCCCCGTTTGGCCAAGCAAGCTAGAGGGCAATGCAAATCTGCACTACAAAGAAGTATCACTTCCCACCGGTCAAAAGGGACATCCACAAAATGTGTAAAAACCAGAAAGGCAAGACAGGCCCTGGAGAACAGGGAGCCTTGTTATGCTGATGGGCGGGATGTAAATTGCCATCTGCCTCACTGGAGGAGTGCATTGCGTTCCCTAAAACAAGTAAACAACAGAGCTACAGAGCCAAGGGCACTCCCAGTCTAGAGATTATACCTGGGAAAACTGAAAATCAATTAGACAGAGCCACCCCCAAATTTAGGGCTGCACTGCTTACAAGAACCTCAACTTGGGTACCCCTTAAATATCCCAGGAAATATAAAAATGGTTCAAAATCTGTGGTACTTATGCACGATGGAATATCCCTCAGCCATGAAATCAATATCATAAGACCAGGAGCAGCAAAGTGAGTGGATTCAGGTACGATGATTCTAAGTGAAATAAGTCACACAGAAAAAGAAACTTATCATAAGATATCATTTATGAAGATCCTGTAAACATGGCTACACATGAACTGAGTTAGGAAAGAGAACCGAGTCTCACATTTAGAAAACACTCTTATGCCTGCTTAAGGGGAAAGGAGAGGTGGGGTGATGCATAAAACCAGAGTTTGATATAAGCACAGGTACCATTTCCAAAACCAACTGTGGAATAGACAAGACCTACACCTTCCTCAGTGAAAGGGACTCAAAACCCCATATTTCCCGCAGAGGAATAGATCTGACTAGTAAGAAACTTAAAACCTATGTATTGATATGGCTCTGTAAGGGAATCAAGTGTGTCTAGACTGGCATAAACATGGCAGAGAGAATCAGCTCAAACCCACTATAAAAAGGAATTTCAAGAACAAAACCAAAAAAACCGGGAAATTCTTTACATTTCCTTCAGGGTCTCTGATGAAACTTGGAAAAACCCTGTCTACAATGACAGCTGGTTGTGGCATAAGGCTGGACACTTGGGACTGAGAGGATTGGTGAGATTGGGTGAGCAAATGCAGACCCTTTAAAGCAAAAATGCATGGCCCCCATTCCATGGGTCCCAACTCTCCAGGTTGAAGGGAATATTACTACAGCTATAACATGTACGGGAAACCTAGAGAATGGACACACTGTGGATACAAAAGGTTTCTAAAACTCAACGAGTAGTCCCTCTCCTGGTGCTCCGGTTTGACTTTCCAACTGCTTTACTATCAATCTCCCAACATGGAGAGACAGCCCCTTTAACCTCCTGGTTCGCACAGGTTGCCAATTTGGCAGAGGATGGAAGGGAAGAGGGAGAACCAATGAGAGAGTTACTGTTAGGCATTTGGAAGGGCATATGTCACTCTAATTTCCTGGCAGGAAGAAGAATTTACCAGAGTCTCAGCCACCCACCGGGAACCAGTATAGGTCCTGAACCAAAATTTTGGACTTGCGTACAGCTCACAAAAAACGAGTTGGAAAATGGAGCTCAGGGCCACAGCAATTCACAAACTGGCAGAGTAATAAAGGACAACTATCGTCCAAAAATCTGTTGAGGGAAGGCAACGAGGCAGACTTGAAAGCCAGGCAGAATAACAGGAAACAGATTACAAGAGGTACGTTGGAATCTCCTTTAAAGCACAGGAAGAGGGGCACAACTTCGACAATGACGCAGTTGGCCATAAAGGGCGTATGCGTTTTCTCCTGAATATATTCAGGAGAAAACTCATACGCCCTTTTTGGCCAAACTAGCAAGCGGGCAATGCAAATCTGCACTACAAAGAAGTATCACTTCCCACCGGTCAAAAGGGACATCCACAAAATGTGTAAAAACCAGAAAGGCAAGACAGGCCCTGGAGAACAGGGAGCCTTGTTATGCTGATGGGCGGGATGTAAATTGCCAACTGCCTCACTGGAAGAGTGCATTGCGTTCCCTAAAACAAGTAAACAACAGAGCTACAGAGCCAAGGGCACTTCCAGTCTAGGGAATATACATTGGGAAAACTGAAAATCAATAAGACAGAGCCACCCCCAAATTTAGGGCTGCACTGCTTACAAGAACCTCAACTTGGGTACACCTTAAATATCCCAGGAAATATAAAAATGTTTCAAAAAACTGTGGTATTTATGTCCGATGGAATATCCCTCAGCCATGAAATAAATGTCATAAAACCAGGAGCAGCAAAGTGAGTGGATTCAGGTACGATGATTCTAAGTGAAATAAGTCACACAGAAAAAGAAACTTATCATAAGATATGACTTATGAATATCCTGTAAACATGGCTACACATGAACTGAGTTAGGAAAGAGAACAGAGTCTCACATTTAGAAAACACTCTTATGCCTGCTTAAGGAGAAAGGAGAGGTGGGGTGATGCATAAAACCAGAGTTTGATATAAGCACAGGTACCATTTCTAAAACCAACTGTGGAATAGACAAGACCTACACCTTCCTCAGTGAAAGGGACTCAAAACCCCATATTTCCCGCAGAGGAATAGATCTGACTAGTAAGAATCTTAAAACCTATGTATTGATATGTCTCTGTAAGGGAATCAAGTGTGTCTACACTGGCATAAACATGGCAGCGAGAATGAGCTCAAAGCCACTATAAAAAGGAATTTCTAAAACAAAACCAAAAAACAGGGAAATTCTTTACATTTCCTTCAGGGTCTCTGATGAAACCTGGAATGACCCTATCTACAATGACAGCTGGATGTGGCATAAGGCTGGACACTTGGGACTGAGAGGATTGGTGAGATTGGGTGAGCAAATGCAGACCCTTTAAAGCAAAAATGCATGGCCCCCATTCCATGGGTCCCAACTCTCCCGGTTGAATGGAATATTACTACAGCTATAACATGTACGGGAAACCTAGAGAATGGACACACTGTGAATACAAAAGGTTTCTAAAACTCAACGAGTAGTCCCTCTCCTGGTGCTCCGGTTTGACTTTCCAACTGCTTTACTATCAATCTCCCAACTTGGAGAGACAGCCCCTTTAACCTCCTGGTTCGCACAGGTTGCCAATTTGGCAGAGGATGGAAGGGAAGAGGGAGAACCAATGAGAGAGTTACTGTTAGGCATTTGGACGGGCATATGTCACTCTAATTTCCTGGCAGGAAGAAGAATTAACCAGAGTCTCAGCCACCCACTGGGAACCAGTTTAGGTCCTGAACCAAAATTTTGGACTTGGGTACAGCTCACAAAAAACGAGTTGGAAAATGAAGCTCAGGGCCACAGCAATTCACAAACTGGCAGAGTAATAAAGGACAACTATCGTCCAAAAATCTGTTGAGGGAAGGCAACGAGGCAGACTTGAAAGCCAGGCAGAATAGCAGGAACCAGATTACAAGAGGTACCTTGGAATCGCATTTAAAGCACAGGAAGAGGGGCACAACTTCGACAATGACGAAGTTGGCCAAAAAGGGCGTATGCGTTTTCTCCTGAATATATTCAGGAGAAAACGCATACGCCCTTTTTGGCCAAACAAGCAAGCGGGCAATGCAAATCTGCACTACAAAGAAGTATCACTTCCCACCGGTCAAAAGGGACATCCACAAAATGTGTAAAAACCAGAAAGGCAAGACAGGCCCTGGAGAACAGGGAGCTTTGTTATGCTGATGGGCGGGATGTAAATTGCCAACTGCCTCACTGGAGGAGTGCATTGCGTTCCCTAAAACAAGTAAACAACAGAGCTACAGAGCCAAGGGCACTTCCAGTCTAGGGAATATACATTGGGAAAACTGAAAATCAATAAGACAGAGCCACCCCCAAATTTAGGGCCGCACTGCTTACAAGAACCTCAACTTGGGTACACCTTAAATATCCCAGGAAATATAAAAATGGTTCAAAAAACTTTGGTATTTGTGTCCGATGGAATATCCCTCAGCCATGAAATCAATGTCATAAGACCAGGAGCAGCAAAGTGAGTGGATTCAGGTACGATGATTCTAAGTGAATAAGTCACACAGAAAAAGAAACTTATCATAAGATATGACTTATGAAGTTCCTGTAAACATGGCTACACATGAACTGAGTTAGGAAAGAGAACAGAGTCTCACATTTAGAAAACACTCTTATGCCTGCTTAAGGGGAAAGGAGAGGTGGGGTGATGCATAAAACCAGTGTTTGATATAAGCACAGGTACCATTTCTAAAACCAACTGTGGAATAGACAAGACCTACACCTTCCTCAGTGAAAGGGACTCAAAACCCCATATTTCCCGCAGAGGAATAGATCTGACTAGTAAAAATCTTAAAACCTATGTATTGATATGTCTCTGTAAGGGAATCAAGTGTGTCTAGACTGGCATAAACATGGCAGCGAGAATGAGCTCAAAGCCACTATAAAAAGGAATTTCAAAAACAAAACCAAAAAACAGGGAAATTCTTTACATTTCCTTCAGGGTCTCTGATGAAACCTGGAATGACCCTATCTACAATGACAGGTGGATGTGGCATAAAGCTGGACACTTGGGACTGACATGATTGGTGAGATTGGGTTTGCAAATGCAGACCCTTTAAAGCAAAAATGCATGGCCCCCATTCCATGGGTCCCAACTCTCCATGTGGAAGGGAATATTACTACGGCTATAACATGTACGGGAAACCTAGAGAATGGACACACTGTGAATACAAAAGGTTTCTAAAACTCAACGAGTAGTCCCTCTCCTGGTGCTCCGGTTTGACTTTCCAACTGCTTTACTATCAATCTCCCAACTTGGAGAGACAGCCCCTTTAACCTCCTGGTTCGCACAGGTTGCCAATTTGGCAGAGGATGGAAAGGAAGAGGGAGAACCAATGAGAGAGTAGCTGTTAGGCATTTGGATGGGCACATGTCACTCTAATTTCCCGGCAGGAAGAAGAATTAACCAGAGTCTCAGCCTCCCACCGGGAACCAGTATAGGTCCTGAACCAAAATTTTGGAGTTGCGTACAGCACACAAAAAACGAGTTGGAAAATGGAGCTCAGGGCCACAGCAATTCACAAACTGGCAGAGTAATAAAGGAAAACTATCGTCCAAAAATCTGTTGAGGGAAGGCACCGAGGCGGACTTGAAAGCGAGGCAGAATAGCAGAAACAGATTTCAAGAGGTACGTTGGAATCGCCTTTAAAGCACAGGAAGAGGGGCACAACTTCGACAGTGACGCAGTTGGCCAAAAAGGGCGTATGCGTTTTCACCTGAATATATTCAGGAGAAAACACATACGCCCTTTTTGGCCAAAGAAGCAAGCGGGCAATGCAAATCTGCACTACAAAGTAGGATCACTTCCCACCGGTCAAAAGGGACATCCACAAAATGTGTAAAAATCAGAAAGGCAAGACACGCCCTGGAGAAAAGGCAGCCTTCTTATGCTGATGGGCTGGATGTAAATTGCCAACTGCCTCACTGGAGGAGTGCATTGTGTTCCCTAAAACAAGTAAACAACAGAGCTACAGAGCCAAGGGCACTCCCAGTCTAGAGAATATACCTTGGGAAAACTGAAAATCAATAAGACAGAGCCACCCCCAAATTTAGGGCTGCACTGCTAACAAGAACCTCAACTTGGGTACACCTTAAATATCCCAGGAAATATAAAAATGGTTCAAAAAACTGTGGTACTTATGTACGATGGAATATCCCTCAGCCATGAAATCAATGTCATAAGACCAGGAGCAGCAAAGTGAGTGGATTCAGGTACGATGATTCTAAGTGAAATAAGTCACACAGAAAAAGAAACTTATCATAAGATATCACTTATGAAGATCCTGTAAACATGGCTACACATGAACTGAGTTAGGAAAGAGAACAGAGTCTCACATTTAGAAAACACTCTTATGCCTGCTTAAGGGGAAAGGAGAGGTGGGGTGATGCATAAAACCAGAGTTTGATATAAGCACAGGTACCATTTCCAAAACCAACTGTGGAATAGACAGGACCTACACCTTCCTCAGTGAAAGGGACTCAAAACCCCATATTTCCCGCAGAGGAATAGATCTGACTAGTAAGAATCTTAAAACCTATGTATTGATATGTCTCTGTAAGGGAATCAAGTGTGTCTAGACTGGCATAAACATGGCAGAGAGAATCAGCTCAAACCCACTATAAAAAGGAATTTCAAAAACAAAACCAAAAAAACAGGGAAATTATTTACATTTCCTTCAGGGTCTCTGATGAAACCTGGAAAAACTCTGTCTACAATGACAGCTGGATGTGGCATAAGGCTGGACACTTGGGACTGAGAGGATTGGTGAGATTGGGTGAGCAAATGCAGACCCTTTAAAGCAAAAATGCATGGCCCCCATTCCATGGGTCCCAACTCTCCAGGTTGAAGGGAATATTACTACAGCTATAACATGTACGGGAAACCTAGAGAATGGACACACTGTGAATACAAAAGGTTTCTAAAACTCAACGAGTAGTCCCTCTCCTGGTGCTCCGGTTTGACTTTCCAACTGCTTTACTATCAATCTCCCAACTTGGAGAGACAGCCCCTTTAACCTCCTGGTTCGCACAGGTTGCCAATTTGGCAGAGGATGGAAGGGAAGAGGGAGAACCAATGAGAGAGTTACTGTTAGGCATTTGGACGGGCATATTTCACTCTAATTTCCTGGCAGGAAGAAGAATTTACCAGAGTCTCAGCCACCCACTGGGAACCAGTATAGGTCCTGAACCAAAATTTTGGACTTGCGTACAGCTCACAAAAAACGAGTTGGAAAATGGAGCTCAGGGCCACAGCAATTCACAAACTGGCAGAGTAATAAAGGACAACTATCGTCCAAAAATCTGTTGAGGGAAGGCAACGAGGCAGACTTGAAAGCCAGACAGAATAGTAGGAAACAGATTACAAGAGGTACCTTGGAATCGCCTTTAAAGCACAGGAAGAGGGGCACAACTTCGACAATGACGAAGTTGGCCAAAAAGGGCGTATGCGTTTTCTCCTGAATATATTCAGGAGAAAACGCATACGCCCTTTTTGGCCAAACAAGCAAGCGGGCAATGCAAATCTGCACTACAAAGAAGTACCACTTCCCACCGGTCAAAAGGGATATCCACAAAATGTGTAAAAACCAGAAAGGCAAGACAGGCCCTGGAGAACAGGGAGCTTTGTTATGCTGATGGGCGGGATGTAAATTGCCAACTGCCTCACTGGAGGAGTGCATTGCGTTCCCTAAAACAAGTAAACAACAGAGCTACATAGCCAAGGGCACTTCCAGTCTAGGGAATATACATTGGGAAAACTGAAAATCAATAAGACAGAGCCACCCCCAAATTTGGGCTGCACTGCTTACAAGAACCTCAACTTGGGTACACCTTAAATATCCCAGGAAATATAAAAATGGTTCAAAAAATTTTGGTATTTATGTCCGATGGAATATCCCTCAGCCATGAAATCAATGTCATAAGACCAGGAGCAGCAAAGTGAGTGGATTCAGGTACGATGATTCTAAGTGAATAAGTCACACAGAAAAAGAAACTTATCATAAGATATGACTTATGAAGATCCTGTAAACATGGCTACACATGAACTGAGTTAGGAAAGAGAACAGAGTCTCACATTTAGAAAACACTCTTATGCCTGCTTAAGGGGAAAGGGGAGGTGGGGTGATGCATAAAACCAGTGTTTGATATAAGCACAGGTACCATTTCTAAAACCAACTGTGGAATAGACAAGACCTACACCTTCCTCAGTGAAAGGGACTCAAAACCCCATATTTCCCGCAGAGGAATAGATCTGACTAGTAAAAATCTTAAAACCTATGTATTGATATGTCTCTGTAAGGGAATCAAGTGTGTCTAGACTGGCATAAACATGGCAGCGAGAATGAGCTCAAAGCCACTATAAAAAGGAATTTCAAAAACAAAACCAAAAAACAGGGAAATTCTTTACATTTCCTTCAGGGTCTCTGATGAAACCTGGAATGACCCTATCTACAATGACAGCTGGATGTGGCATAAAGCTGGACACTTGGGACTGAGAGGATTGGTGAGATTGGGTTTGCAAATGCAGACCCTTTAAAGCAAAAATGCATGGCCCCCATTCCATGGGTCCCAACTCTCCATGTGGAAGGTAATATTACTACGGCTATAACATGTACGGGAAACCTAGAGAATGGACACACTGTGAATACAAAAGGTTTCTAAAACTCAACGAGTAGTCCCTCTCCTGGTGCTCCGGTTTGACTTTCCAACTGCTTTACTATCAATCTCCCAACTTGGAGAGACAGCCCCTGTAACCTCTTGGTTCGCACAGGTTGCCAATTTGGCAGAGGATGGAAAGGAAGAGGGAGAACCAATGAGAGAGTAGCTGTTAGGCATTTGGATGGGCACATGTCACTCTAATTTCCCGGCAGGAAGAAGAATTAACCAGAGTCTCAGCCTCCCACCGGGAACCAGTATAGGTCCTGAACCAAAATTTTGGAGTTGCGTACAGCACACAAAAAACGAGTTGGAAAATGGAGCTCAGGGCCACAGCAATTCACAAACTGGCAGAGTAATAAAGGAAAACTATCGTCCAAAAATCTGTTGAGGGAAGGCAACGAGGCGGACTTGAAAGCGAGGCAGAATAGCAGGAAACAGATTTCAAGAGGTACGTTGGAATCGCCTTTAAAGCACAGGAAGAGGGGCACAACTTCGACAGTGACGCAGTTGGCCAAAAAGGGCGTATGCGTTTTCTCCTGAATATATTCAGGAGAAAACGCATACGCCCTTTTTGGCCAAGCAAGCAAGCGGCAATGCAAATCTGCACTACAAAGAAGTATCACTTCCCACCGGTCAAAAGGGACATCCACAAAATGTGTAAAAATCAGAAAGGCAAGACACGCCCTGGAGAAAAGGCAGCCTTCTTATGCTGATGGGCTGGATGTAAATTGCCAACTGCCTCACTGGAGGAGTGCATTGTGTTCCCTAAAACAAGTAAACAACAGAGCTACAGAGCCAAGGGCACTCCCAGTCTAGGGAATATACCTTGGGAAAACTGAAAATCAATAAGACAGAGCCACCCCCAAATTTAGGGCTGCACTGCTAACAAGAACCTCAACTTGGGTACACCTTAAATATCCCAGGAAATATAAAAATGGTTCAAAAAACTGTGGTACTTATGTACGATGGAATATCCCTCAGCCATGAAATCAATGTCATAAGACCAGGAGCAGCAAAGTGAGTGGATTCAGGTACGATGATTCTAAGTGAAATAAGTCACACAGAAAAAGAAACTTATCATAAGATATCACTTATGAAGATCCTGTAAACATGGCTACACATGAACTGAGTTAGGAAAGAGAACAGAGTCTCACATTTAGAAAACACTCTTATGCCTGCTTAAGGGGAAAGGAGAGGTGGGGTGATGCATAAAACCAGAGTTTGATATAAGCACAGGTACCATTTCCAAAACCAACTGTGGAATAGACAGGACCTACACCTTCCTCAGTGAAAGGGACTCAAAACCCCATATTTCCCGCAGAGGAATAGATCTGACTAGTAAGAATCTTAAAACCTATGTATTGATATGTCTCTGTAAGGGAATCAAGGGTGTCTAGACTGGCATAAACATGGCAGAGAGAATCAGCTCAAACCCACTATAAAAAGGAATTTCAAAAACAAAACCAAAAAAACAGGGAAATTCTTTACATTTCCTTCAGGGTCTCTGAGGAAACCTGGAAAAACCCTGTCTACAATGACAGCTGGATGTGGCATAAGGCTGGACACTTGGGACTGAGAGGATTGGTGAGATTGGGTGAGCAAATGCAGACCCTTTAAAGCAAAAATGCATGGCCCCCATTCCATGGGTCCCAACTCTCCAGGTTGAAGGGAATATTACTACAGCTATAACATGTACGGGAAACCTAGAGAATGGACACACTGTGAATACAAAACGTTTCTAACACTCAACGAGTAGTCCCTCTCCTGGTGCTCCGGTTTGACTTTCCAACTGCTTTACTATCAATCTCCCAACTTGGAGAGACAGCCCCTTTAACCTCCTGATTCGCACAGGTTGCCAATTTGGCAGAAGATGGAAGGGAAGAGGGAGAACCAATGAGAGAGTTACTGTTAGGCATTTGGTCGGGCATATGTCACTCTAATTTCCTGGCAGGAAGAAGAATTTACCAGAGTCTCAGCCACCCACTGGGAACCAGTATAGGTCCTGAACCAAAATTTTGGACTTGCGTACAGCTCACAAAAAACGAGTTGGAAAATGGAGCTCAGGGCCACAGCAATTCACAAACTGGCAGAGTAATAAAGGACAACTATCGTCCAAAAATCTGTTGAGGGAAGGCAACGAGGCAGACTTGAAAGCCAGGCAGAATAGCAGGAAACAGATTTCAAGAGGTACGTTGGAATCGCCTTTAAAGCACAGGAAGAGGGGCACAACTTCGACAATGACGCAGTTGGCCAAAAAGGGCGTATGCATTTTCTCCTGAATATATTCAGGAGAAAACGCATACGCCCTTTTTGGCCAAACAAGCAAGCGGGCAATGCAAATCTGCACTACAAAGAAGTATCACTTCCCACCGGTCAAAAGGGACATCCACAAAATGTGTTAAAACCAGAAAGGCAAGACAGGCCCTGGAGAACAGGGAGCTTTGTTATGCTGATGGGTGGGATGTAAATTGCCAACTGCCTCACTGGAGGAGTGCATTGCGTTCCCTAAAACAAGTAAACAACAGAGCTACAGAGCCAAGGGCACTTCCAGTCTAGGGAATATACATTGGGAAAACTGAAAATCAATAAGACAGAGCCACCCCCAAATTTAGGGCTGCACTGCTTACAAGAACCTCAACTTGGGTACACCTTAAATATCCCAGGAAATATAAAAATGGTTCAAAAAACTTTGGTATTTATGTCCGATGGAATATCCCTCAGCCATGAAATCAATGTCATAAGACCAGGAGCAGCAGAGTGAGTGGATTCAGGTACGATGATTCTAAGTGAATAAGTCACACAGAAAAAGAAACTTATCATAAGATATGACTTATGAAGTTCCTGTAAACATGGCTACACATGAACTGAGTTAGGAAAGAGAACAGAGTCTCACATTGAGAAAACACTCTTATGCCTGCTTAAGGGGAAAGGAGAGGTGGGGTGATGCATAAAACCAGAGTTTGATATAAGCACAGGTACCATTTCTAAAACCAACTGTGGAATAGACAAGACCTACACCTTCCTCAGTGAAAGGGACTCAAAACCCCATATTTCCCGCAGAGGAATAGATCTGACTAGTAAGAATCTTAAAACCTATGTATTGATATGTCTCTGTAAGGGAATCAAGTGTGTCTAGACTGGCATAAACATGGCAGCGAGAATGAGCTCAAAGCCACTATAAAAAGGAATTTCAAAAACAAAACCAAAAAACAGGGAAATTCTTTACATTTCCTTCAGGGTCTCTGATGAAACCTGGAATGACCCTATCTACAATGACAGCTGGATGTGGCATAAAGCTGGACACTTGGGACTGAGAGGATTGGTGAGATTGGGTGAGCAAATGCAGACCCTTTAAAGCAAAAATGCATGGCCCCCATTCCATGGGTCCCATCTCTTCATGTGGAAGGGAATATTACTACGGCTATAACATGTACGGGAAACCTAGAGAATGGACACACTGTGAATACAAAAGGTTTCTAAAACTCAACGAGTAGTCCCTCTCCTGGTGCTCCGGTTTGACTTTCCAACTGCTTTACTATCAAACTCCCAACTTGGAGAGACAGCCCCTTTAACCTCCTGGTTCGCACAGGTTGCCAATTTGGCAGAGGATGGAAAGGAAGAGGGAGAACCAATGAGAGAGTAGCTGTTAGGCATTTGGATGGGCACATGTCACTCTAATTTCCCGGCAGGAAGAAGAATTAACCAGAGTCTCAGCCACCCACCGGGAACCAGTATAGGTCCTGAACCAAAATTTTGGACTTGCGTACAGCACACAAAAAACGAGTTGGAAAATGGAGCTCAGGGCCACAGCAATTCACAAACTGGCAGAGTAATAAAGGAAAACTATCGTCCAAAAATCTGTTGAGGGAAGGCAACGAGGCGGACTTGAAAGCGAGGCAGAATAGCAGGAAACAGATTTCAAGAGGTACGTTGGAATCGCCTTTAAAGCACAGGAAGAGGGGCACAACTTCGACAGTGACGCAGTTGGCCAAAAAGGGCGTATGCGTTTTCTCCTGAATATATTCAGGAGAAAACGCATACGCCCTTTTTGGCCAAGCAAGCAAGCGGGCAATGCAAATCTGCACTAAAAAGAAGTATCACTTCCCACCGGTCAAAAGGGACATCCACAAAATGTGTAAAAACCAGAAAGGCAAGACAGGCCCTGGAGAACAGGGAGCCTTGTTATGCTGATGGGCGGGATGTAAATTGCCAACTGCCTCACTGGAGGAGTGCATTGCGTTCCCTAAAACAAGTAAACAACAGAGCTACAGAGCCAAGGGCACTTCCAGTCTAGGGAATATACATTGGGAAAACTGAAAATCAATAAGACAGAGCCACCCCCAAATTTAGGGCTGCACTGCTTACAAGAACCTCAACTTGGGTACACCTTAAATATCCCAGGAAATATAAAAATGGTTCCAAAAACTGTGGTATTTATGTCCGATGGAATATCCCTCAGCCATGAAATCAATGTCATAAGACCAGGAGCAGCAAAGTGAGTGGATTCAGGTACGATGATTCTAAGTGAAATAAGTCACACAGAAAAAGAAACTTATCATAAGATATCACTTATGAAGATCCTGTAAACATGGCTACACATGAACTGAGTTAGGAAAGAGAACAGAGTCTCACATTGAGAAAACACTCTTATGCCTGCTTAAGGGGAAAGGAGAGGTGGGGTGATGCATAAAACCAGAGTTTGATATAAGCACAGGTACCATTTCCAAAACCAACTGTGGAATACACAAGACCTACACTTTCCTCAGTGAAAGGGTCTCAAAACAACATATTTCCCACAGAGGAATAGATCTGACTAGTAAGAATCTTAAAACCTATGTATTGATATGTCTCTGTAAGGGAATCAAGTGTGTCTAGACTGGCATAAACATGGCAGAGAGAATCAGCTCAAACCCACTATAAAAAGGAATTTCAAAAACAAAACCAAAAAAACAGGGAAATTCTTTACATTTCCTTCAGGGTCTCTGATGAAACTTGGAAAAACCCTGTCTACAATGACAGCTGGTTGTGGCATAAGGCTGGACACTTGGGACTGAGAGGATTGGTGAGATTGGGTGAGCAAATGCAGACCTTTTAAAGCAAAAATGCATGGCCCCCATTCCATGGTTCCAACTCTCCATGTTGAAGGGAATATTACTACAGCTATAACATGTACGGGAAACCTAGAGAATGGACACACTGTGAATACAAAAGGTTTCTAAAACTCAACGAGTAGTCCCTCTCCTGGTGCTCCGGTTTGACTTTCCAACTGCTTTACTATCAATCTCCCAACTTGGAGAGACAGCCCCTTTAACCTCCTGGTTCGCACAGGTTGCCAATTTGGCAGAGGATGGAAGGGAAGAGGGAGAACCAATGAGAGAGTTACTGTTAGGCATTTGGACGGGCATATTTCACTCTAATTTCCCGGCAGGAAGAAGAATTAAACAGAGTCTCAGCCACCCACCGGGAACCAGTATAGGTCCTTAACCAAAATTTTGGCCTTGCGTACAGCTCACAAAAAACGAGTTGAAAAGGGAGCTCAGGGCCACAGCAATTCACAAACTGGCAGAGTAATAAAGGACAACTATCGTCCAAAAATCTGTTGATGGCAGGCAACGACGCAGACTTGAAAGCCAGGCAGAATAGCAGGAAACACATTTCAAGAGGTACGTTGGAATCGCCTTTAAAGCACAGGAAGAGGGGCACAACTTCGACAATGACGCAGTTGGCCAAAAAGGGCATATGCGTTTTCTCCTGAATATATTCAGGAGAAAACGCATACGCCCTTTTTGGCCAAACAAGCAAGCGGGCAATGCAAATCTGCACTACAAAGAAGTATCACTTCCCACCGGTCAAAAGGGACATCCACAAAATGTGTAAAAACCAGAAAGGCAAGACAGGCCCTGGAGAACAGGGAGTCTTGTTATGCTGATGGGCGGGATGTAAATTGCCAACTGCCTCACTGGAGGAGTGCATTGCGTTCCCTAAAACAAGTAAACAACAGAGTTACAGAGCCAAGGGCACTTCCAGTCTAGGGAATATACATTGGGAAAACTGAAAATCAATAAGACAGAGCCACCCCCAAATTTAGGGCTGCACTGCTTACAAGAACCTCAACTTGGGGACACCTTAAATATCCCAGGAAATATAAAAATGGTTCAAAAAACTGTGGTATTTATGTCCGATGGAATATCCCTCAGCCATGAAATCAATGTCATAAGACCAGGAGCAGCAATGTGAGTGGATTCAGGTACGATGATTCTAAGTGAAATAAGTCACACAGAAAAAGAAACTTATCATAAGATATGACTTATGAAGATCCTGTAAACATGGCTACACATGAACAGAGTTAGGAAAGAGAACAGAGTCTCACATTGAGAAAACACTCTTATGCCTGCTTAAGGGGAAAGGAGAGGTGGGTGATGCATAAAACCAGAGTTTGATATAAGCACAGGTACCATTTCCAAAACCAACTGTGGAATAGACAAGACCTACACCTTCCTCAGTGAAAGGGACTCAAAACCCCATATTTCCCGCAGAGGAATAGATCTGACTAGTAAGAATCTTAAAACCTGTGTATTGATATGTCTCTGTAAGGGAATCAAGTGTGTCTAGACTGGCATAAACATGGCAGAGAGAATCAGCTCAAACCCACTATAAGAAGGAATTTCAAAAACAAAACAAAAAAACAGGGAAATTCTTTCCATTTCCTTCAGGGTCTCTGATGAAACCTGGAAAAACCCTGTCTACAATGACAGCTGGATGTGGCATAAGGCTGGACAGTTGGGACTGAGAGGATTGGTGATATTGGGTGAGCACATGCAGACCCTTTAAAGCAAAAATGCATGGCCCCCATTCCATGGGTCCCAACTCTCCATGTTGAAGGGAATATTACTACAGCTATAACATGTACGGGAAACCTAGAGAATGGACACACTGTGAATACAAAAGGTTTCTAAAACTCAACGAGTAGTCCCTCTCCTGGTGCTCCGGTTTGACTTTGCAACTGCTTTACTATCAATCTCCCAACTTGGAGAGACAGCCCCTTTAACCTGCTGGTTCGCACAGGTTGCCAATTTGGCAGAGGATGGAAGGGAAGAGGGAGAACCAATGAGAGAGTTACTGTTAGGCATTTGGACGGGCACATGTCACTCTAATTTCCCGGCAGGAAGAAGAATTAACCAGAGTCTCAGCCACCCACCGGGAACCAGTATGGTCCTGAACCAAAATTTTGGACTTGCGTACAGCTCACAAAAAACGAGTTGGAAAATGGAGCTCAGGGCCACAGCAATTCACAAACTGGCAGAGTAATAAAGGACAACTATCGTCCTAAAATCTGTTGAGGGAAGGCAACGAGGCAGACTTGAAAGCCAGGCAGAATAGCAGGAAAAAGATTTCAAGAGGTACGTTGGAATCACCTTTAAAGCACAGGAAGAGGGGCACAACTTCGACAATGATGCAGTTGGCCAAAAAGGGCGTATGCGTTTTCTCCTGAATATATTCAGGAGAAAACGCATACGCCCTTTTTGGCCAAGCAAGCTAGCGGGCAATGCAAATCTGCACTACAAAGAAGTATCACAGCCCACCGGTCAAAAGGGACATCCACAAAATGTGTAAAAACCAGAAAGGCAAGACAGGCCCTGGAGAACAGGGAGCCTTGTTATGCTGATGGGCGGGATGTAAATTGCCATCTGCCTCACTGGAGGAGTGCATTGCGTTCCCTAAAACAAGTAAACAAAAGAGCTACAGAGCCAAGGGCACGCCCAGTCTAGAGAATATACCTTGGGAAAACTGAAAATCAATAAGACAGAGCCACCCCCATATTTAGGGCTGCACTGCTTACAAGAACCTCAACTTGGGTACACCTTCAATATCCCAGGAAATATAAAAATGGTTCAAAATCTGTGGTACTTATGTACGATGGAATATCCCTCAGCCATGAAATCAATGTCATAAGACCAGGAGCAGCAAAGTGAGTGGATTCAGGTACGATGATTCTAAGTGAAATAAGTCACACAGAAAAAGAAACTTATCATAAGATATCACTTATGAAGATCCTGTAAACATGGCTACACATGAACTGAGTTAGGAAAGAGAACAGGGTCTCACATTTAGAAAACATTCTTATGCCTGCTTAAGGGGAAAGGAGAGGTGGGGTGATGCATAAAACCAGAGTTTGATATAAGCACAGGTACCATTTCCAAAACCAACTGTGGAATACACAAGACCTACACCTTCCTCAGTGAAAGGGACTCAAAACCCCATATTTCCCGCAGAGGAATAGATCTGACTAGTAAGAATCTTAAAACCTATGTATTGATATGTCTCTGTAAGGGAATCAAGTGTGTCTAGACTGGTATAAACATGGCAGAGAGAATCAGCTCAAACCCACTATAAGAAGGAATTTCAAAAACAAAACCAAAAAAACAGGGAAATTCTTTACATTTCCTTCAGGGTCTCTGATGAAACTTGGAAAAACCCTGTCTACAATGACAGCTGGTTGTGGCATAAGGCTGGACACTTGGGACTGAGAGGATTGGTGAGATTGGGTGAGCAAATGCAGACCCTTTAAAGCAAAAATGCATGGCCCCCATTGCATGGGTCCCAACTCTCCATGTTGAAGGGAATATTACTACAGCTATAACATGTACGGGAAACCTAGAGAATGGACACACTGTGAATACAAAAGGTTTCTAAATCTCAACGAGTAGTCCCTCTCCTGGTGCTCCGGTTTGACTTTCCAACTGCTTTACTATTAATCTCCCAACTTGGAGAGACAGCCCCTTTAACCTCCTGGTTCGCACAGGTTGCCAATTTGGCAGAGGATGGAAGGGAAGAGGGAGAACCAATGAGAGAGTTACTGTTAGGCATTTGGACGGGCATATGTCACTCTAATTTCACGGCAGGAAGAAGAATTAACCAGAGTCTCAGCCACCCACCGGGAACCAGTATAGGTCCTGAACCAAAATTTTGGACTTGCGTACAGCTCACAAAAAACGAGTTGGAAAATGGAGCTCAGGGCCACAGCAATTCACAAACTGGCAGAGTAATAAAGGACAACTATCGTCCAAAAATCTGTTGAGGGAAGGCAACGAGGCAGACTTGAAAGCCCGGCAGAATAGCAGGAAACAGATTACAAGAGGTACGTTGGAATCGCCTTTAAAGCACAGGAAGAGGTGCACAACTTCGACAATGACGCAGTTGGCCAAAAAGGGCGTATGCGTTTTCTCCTGAATATATTCAGGAGAAAACGCATACGCCCTTTTTGGCCAAACAAGCAAGCGGGCAATGCAAATCTGCACTACAAAGAAGTATCACTTCCCACCGGTCAAAAGGGACATCCACAAAATGTGTAAAAACCAGAAAGGCAAGACAGGCCCTGGAGAACAGGGAGCCTTGTTATGCTGATGGGCGGGATGTAAATTGCCAACTGCCTCACTGGAGGAGTGCATTGCGTTCCCTAAAACAAGTAAACAACAAAGCTACAGAGCCAAGGGCACTTCCAGTCTAGGGAATATACATTGGGAAAACTGAAAATCAATAAGACAGGGCCACCCCCAAATTTAGGGCTGCACTGCTTACAAGAACCTCAACTTGGGTACACCTTAAATATCCCAGGAAGTATAAAAATGATTCAAAAAACTGTGGTATTTATGTCCGATGGAATATCCCTCAGCCATGAAATCAATGTCATAAGACCAGGAGCAGCAAAGTGAGTGGATTCAGGTACGATGATTCTAAGTGAAATAAGTCACACAGAAAAAGAAACTTATCATAAGATATGACTTATGAAGATCGTGTAAACATGGCTACACATGAACTGAGTTAGGAAAGAGAACAGAGTCTCACATTTAGAAAACACTCTTATGCCTGCTTAAGGGGAAAGGAGAGGTGGGGTGATGCATAAAACCAGAGTTTGATATAAGCACAGGTACCATTTATAAAACCAACTGTGGAATAGACAAGACCTACACCTTCCTCAGTGAAAGGGAATCAAAACCCCATATTTCCCGCAGAGGAATAGATCTGACTAGTAAGAATCTTAAAACCTATGTATTGATATGTCTCTGTAACGGAATCAAGTGTGTCTAGACTGGCATAAACATGGCAGCGAGAATGAGCTCAAAGCTACTATAAAAAGGAATTTCAAAAACAAAACCAAAAAACAGGGAAATTCTTTACATTTCCTTCAGGGTCTCTGATGAAACCTGGAATGACCCTATCTACAATGACAGCTGGATGTGGCATAAGGCTGGACACTTGGGACTGAGAGGATTGGTGAGATTGGGTGAGCAAATGCAGACCCTTTAAAGCAAAAATGCATGGCCCCCATTCCATGGGTCCCAACTCTCCATGTGGAAGGGAATATTACTACGGCTATAACATGTACGGGAAACCTAGAGAATGGACACACAGTGAATACAAAAGGTTTCTAAAACTCAACGAGTAGTCCCTCTCCTGGTGGTCCGGTTTGACTTTCCAACTGCTTTACTATCAATCTCCCAACTTGGAGAGACAGCCCCTTTAACCTGCTGGTTCGCACAGGTTGCCAATTTGGCAGAGGATGGAAGGGAAGAGGGAGAACCAATGAGAGAGTAGCTGTTAGGCATTTGGACGGGCACATGTCACTCTAATATCCCAGCAGGAAGAAGAATTAACCAGAGTCTCAGCCACCCACCGGGAACCAGTATAGATCCTGAACCAAAATTTTGGACTTACGTACAGCAAACAAAAAACGAGTTGGAAAATGGAGCTCAGGGCCACAGCAATTCACAAACTGGCAGAGTAATAAAGGACAACTATCGTCCGAAAATCTGTTGAGGGAAGGCAACGAGGCAGACTTGAAAGCCAGGCAGAATAGCAGGAAACAGATTTCAAGAGGTACGTTGGAATCGCCTTTAAAGCACAGGAAGAGGGGCACAACTTCGAGAATGACGCAGTTGGCCAAAAAGGGCGTATGCGTTTTCTCCTGAATATATTCAGGAGAAAACGCATACGCCCTTTTTGGCCAAACAAGCAAGCAGGCAATGCAAATCTGCACTACAAAGAAGTATCACTTCCCACCGGTCAAAAGGGACATCCACAAAATGTGTAAAAACCAGAAAGGCAAGACTGGCCCTGGAGAACAGGGATCCTTGTTATGCTGATGGGCGGGATGTAAATTGCCAACTGCCTCACTGGAGGAGTGCATTGCGTTCCCTAAAACAAGTAAATAACAGAGCTACAGAGCCAAGGGCACTTCCAGTCTAGGGAATATACATTGGGAAAACTGAAAATCAATAAGACAGAGCCACCCCCAAATTTAGGGCTGCACTGCTTACAAGAACCTCAACTTGGGTACACATTAAATATCCCAGGAAATATAAAAATGGTTCAAAAACTGTGGTATTTATGTCCGATGGAATATCCCTCAGCCATGAAATCAATGTCATAAGACCAGGAGCAGCAAAGTGAGTGGATTCAGGTACGATGATTCTAAGTGAAATAAGTCACACAGAAAAAGAAACTTATCATAAGATATGACTTATGAAGATCCTGTAAACATGGCTACACATGAACTGAGTTAGGAAAGAGACCAGAGTCTCACATTTAGAAAACACTCTTATGCCTGCTTAAGGGGAAAGGAGAGGTGGGGTGATGCATAAAACCAGAGTTTGATATAAGCACAGGTACCATTTCCAAAACCAACTGTGGAATAGACAAGACCTACACCGTCCTCAGTGAAAGGGACTCAAAACCCCATATTTCCCGCAGAGTAATAGATCTGACTAGTAAGAATCTTAAAACCTATGTATTGATATGTCTCTGTAAGGGAATCAAGTGTGTCTAGACTGGCATAAACATGGCAGAGAGAATCAGCTCAAACGCACTATAAAAAGGAATTTCAAAAACAAAACCAAAAAACAGGGAAATTCTTTACATTTCCTTCAGGGTCTCTGATGAAACCTGGAAAAACCCTGTCTGCAATGACAGCTGGATGTGGCATAAGGCTGGACACTTGGGACTGAGAGGATTGGTGAGATTGGGTGAGCAAATGCAGACCCTTTAAAGCAAAAATGCATGGGTCCCAACTCTCCAGGTTGAAGGGAATATTACTACAGCTATAACATGTACGGGAAACCTAGAGAATGGACACACTGTGAATACAAAAGGTTTCTAAAACTCAACGAGTAGTCCCTCTCCTGGTGCTCCGGTTTGACTTTCCAACTGCTTTACTATCAATCTCCCAACTTGGAGAGACAGCCCCTTTAACCTCCTGGTTCGCACAGGTTGCCAATTTGGCAGAGGATGGAAGGGAAGAGGGAGAACCAATGAGAGAGTTACTGTTAGGCATTTGGACGGGCACATGTCACTCTAATTTCCCGGCAGGAAGAAGAATTAACCAGAGTCTCAGCCACCCACCGGGAACCAGTATAGGTCCTGAACCAAAATTTTGGACTTGCGTACAGCTCACAAAAAACGAGTTGGTAAATGGAGCTCAGGGCCACAGCAATTCACAAACTGGCAGAGTAATAAAGGACAACTATCGTCCAAAAATCTGTTGAGGGAAGGCAACGAGGCAGACTTGAAAGCCAGGCAGAATAGCAGGAAACAGATTTCAAGAGGTACGTTGGAATCGCCTTGAAAGCACAGGAAGAGGGGCACAACTTCGACAATGACGCAGTTGGCCAAAAAGGGCGTATGCGTTTTCTCCTGAATATATTCAGGAGAAAACGCATACGGCCTTTTTGGCCAAACAAGCAAGCGGGCAATGCAAATCTGCACTACAAAGAAGTATCACTTCCCACAGGTCAAAAGGGACATCCACAAAATGTGTAAAAACCAGAAAGGCAAGACTGGCCCTGGAGAACAGGGAGCCTTGTTATGCTGATGGGCGGGATGTAAATTGCCAACTGCCTCACTGGAGGAGTGCATTGCGTTCCCTAAAACAAGTAAACAACAGAGCTACAGAGCCAAGGGCACTTCCAGTCTAGGGAATATACATTGGGAAAACTGAAAATCAATAAGACAGAGACACCCCCAAATTTAGGGCTGCACTGCTTACAAGAACCTCAACTTGGGTACACCTTAAATATCCCAGGAAATATAAAAATGGTTCAAAAAACTGTGGTATTTATGTCCGATGGAATATCCCTCAGCCATGAAATCAATGTCATAAGACCAGGAGCAGCAAAGTGAGTGGATTCAGGTACGATGATTCTAAGTGAAATAAGTCACACAGAAAAAGAAACTTATCATAAGATATGACTTATGAAGATCCTGTAAACATGGCTACACATGAACTGAGTTAGGAAAGAGACCAGAGTCTCACATTTAGAAAACACTCTTATGCCTGCTTAAGGGGAAAGGAGAGGTGGGGTGATGCATAAAACCAGAGTTTGATATAAGCACAGGTACCATTTCCAAAACCAACTGTGGAATAGACAAGACCTACACCTTCCTCAGTGAAAGGGACTCAAAACCCCATATTTCCCGCAGAGGAATAGATCTGACTAGTAAGAATCTTAAAACCTATGTATTGATATGTCTCTGTAAGGGAATCAAGTGTGTCTAGACTGGCATAAACATGGCAGAGAGAATCAGCTCAAACCCACTATAACAAGGAATTTCAAAAACAAAACCAAAAAACAGGGAAATTCTTTCCATTTCCTTCAGGGTCTCTGATGAAACCTGGAAAAACCCTGTCTACAATGACAGCTGGATGTGGCATAAGGCTGGACACTTGGGACTGAGAGGATTGGTGAGATTGGGTGAGCAAATGCAGACCATTTAAAGCAAAAATGCTTGGCCCCCATTCCATGGGTCCCAACTCTCCAGGTTGAAGGGAATATTACTACAGCTATAACATGTACGGGAAACCTAGAGAATGGACACACTGTGAATACAAAACGTTTCTAAAACTCAACGAGTAGTCCCTCTCCTGGTGCTCCGGTTTGACTTTACAACTGCTTTACTATCAATCTCCCAACTTGGAGAGACAGCCCCTTTAACCTCCTGGTTCACACAGGTTGCCAATTTGGCAGAGGATGGAAGGGAAGAGGGAGATGCAATGAGAGAGTAGCTGTTAGGCATTTGGACGGGCACATGTCACTCTAATTTCCCGGCAGGAAGAATAATTAACCAGAGTCTCAGCCACCCACCGGGAACCAGTATAGGTCCTGAACCAAAATTTTGGACTTGCGTACAGCTCACAAAAAACGAGTTGGAAAATGGAGCTCAGGGCCACAGCAATTCACAAACTGGCAGAGTAATAAAGGACAACTATCGTCCAAAAATCTGTTGAGGGAAGGCAACGAGGCAGACTTGAAAGACAGGCAGAATAGCAGGAAACAGATTTCAAGAGGTACGTTGGAATCGCCTTTAAAGCACAGGAAGAGGGGCACAACTTTGACAATGACGCAGTTGGCCAAAAAGGGCGTATGCGTTTTCTCCTGAATATATTCAGGAGAAAACGCATACGACCTTTTTGGCCAAACAAGCAAGCGGTCAATGCAAATCTGCACTACAAAGAAGTATCACTTCCCACCGGTCAAAAGGGACATCCACAAAATGTGTAAAAACCAGAAAGGCAAGACTGGCCCTGGAGAACAGGGAGCCTTGTTATGCTGCTGGGCGGGATGTAAATTGCCACCTGCCTCACTGGAGGAGTGCATTGCGTTCCCTAAAACAAGTAAACAACAGAGCTACAGAGCCAAGGGCACTTCCAGTCTAGGGAATATACATTGGGAAAACTGAAAATCAATAAGACAGAGCCACCCCCAAATTTAGGGCTGCACTGCTTACAAGAACCTCAACTTGGGTACACCTTAAATATCCCAGGAAATATAAAAATGGTTCAAAAAACTTTGGTATTTATGTCCGATGGAATATCCCTCAGCCATGAAATCAATGTCATAAGACCAGGAGCAGCAAAGTGAGTGGATTCAGGTACGATGATTCTAAGTGAAATAAGTCACACAGAAAAAGAAACTTATCATAAGATATGACTTATGAAGATCCTGTAAACATGGCTACACATGAACTGAGTTAGGAAAGAGACCAGAGTCTCACATTTAGAAAACACTCTTATGCCTGCTTAAGGGGAAAGGAGAGGTGGGGTGATGCATAAAACCAGAGTTTGATATAAGCACAGGTACCATTTCCAAAACCAACTGTGGAATAGACAAACCTACACCTTCCTCAGTGAAAGGGACTCAAAACCCCATATTTCCCGCAGAGGAATAGATCTGACTAGTAAGAATCTTAAAACCTATGTATTGATATGTCTCTGTAAGGGAATCAAGTGTGTCTAGACTGGCATAAACATGGCAGAGAGAATCAGCTCAAACCCACTATAACAAGGAATTTCAAAAACAAAACCAAAATACAGGGAAATTCTTTACATTTCCTTCAGGGTCTCTGATGAAACCTGGAAAAACCCTGTCTACAATGACAGCTGGATGTGGCATAAGGCTGGACACTTGGGACTGAGAGGATTGGTGAGATTGGGTGAGCAAATGCAGACCCTTTAAAGCAAAAATGCATGGGTCCCAACTCTCCAGGTTGAAGGGAATATTACTACAGCTATAACATGTACGGGAAACCTAGAGAATGGACACACTGTGAATACAAAAGGTTTCTAAAACTCAACGAGTAGTCCCTCTCCTGGTGCTCTGGTTTGACTTTCCAACTGCTTTACTATCAATCTCCCAACTTGGAGAGACAGCCCCTTTAACCTCCTGGTTCGCACAGGTTGCCAATTTGGCAGAGGATGGAAGGGAAGAGGGAGAACCAATGAGAGAGTAGCTGTTAGGCATTTGGACGGGCACATGTCACTCTAATTTCCCGGCAGGAAGAAGAATTAACCAGAGTCTCAGCCACCCACCGGGAACCAGTATAGGTCCTGAACCAAAATTTTGGACTTGCGTACAGCTCACAAAAAACGAGTTGGAAAATGGAGCTCAGGGCCACAGCAATTCACAAACTGGCAGAGTAATAAAGGACAACTATCGTCCAAAAATCTGTTGAGGGAAGGCAACGAGGCAGACTTGAAAGCCAGGCAGAATAGCAGGAAACAGATTTCAAGAGGTACGTTGGAATCGCCTTGAAAGCACAGGAAGAGGGGCACAACTTCGACAATGACGCAGTTGGCCAAAAAGGGCGTATGCGTTTTCTCCTGAATATATTCAGGAGAAAACGCATACGACCTTTTTGGCCAAACAAGCAAGCGGGCAATGCAAATCTGCACTACAAAGAAGTATCACTTCCCACCGGTCAAAAGGGACATCCACAAAATGTGTAAAAACCAGAAAGGCAAGACTGGCCCTGGAGAACAGGGAGCCTTGTTATGCTGCTGGGCGGGATGTAAATTGCCACCTGCCTCACTGGAGGAGTGCATTGCGTTCCCTAAAACAAGTAAACAACAGAGCTACAGAGCCAAGGGCACTTCCAGTCTAGGGAATATACATTGGGAAAACTGAAAATCAATAAGACAGAGCCACCCCCAAATTTAGGGCTGCACTGCTTACAAGAACCTCAACTTGGGTACACCTTAAATATCCCAGGAAATATAAAAATGGTTCAAAAAACTTTGGTATTTATGTCCGATGGAATATCCCTCAGCCATGAAATCAATGTCATAAGACCAGGAGCAGCAAAGTGAGTGGATTCAGGTACGATGATTCTAAGTGAAATAAGTCACACAGAAAAAGAAACTTATCATAAGATATGACTTATGAAGATCCTGTAAACATGGCTACACATGAACTGAGTTAGGAAAGAGACCAGAGTCTCACATTTAGAAAACACTCTTATGCCTGCTTAAGGGGAAAGGAGAGGTGGGGTGATGCATAAAACCAGAGTTTGATATAAGCACAGGTACCATTTCCAAAACCAACTGTGGAATAGACAAACCTACACCTTCCTCAGTGAAAGGGACTCAAAACCCCATATTTCCCGCAGAGGAATAGATCTGACTAGTAAGAATCTTAAAACCTATGTATTGATATGTCTCTGTAAGGGAATCAAGTGTGTCTAGACTGGCATAAACATGGCAGAGAGAATCAGCTCAAACCCACTATAACAAGGAATTTCAAAAACAAAACCAAAAAACAGGGAAATTCTTTACATTTCCTTCAGGGTCTCTGATGAAACCTGGAAAAACCCTGTCTACAATGACAGCTGGATGTGGCATAAGGCTGGACACTTGGGACTGAGAGGATTGGTGAGATTGGGTGAGCAAATGCAGACCCTTTAAAGCAAAAATGCATGGGTCCCAACTCTCCAGGTTGAAGGGAATATTACTACAGCTATAACATGTACGGGAAACCTAGAGAATGGACACACTGTGAATACAAAAGGTTTCTAAAACTCAACGAGTAGTCCCTCTCCTGGTGCTCTGGTTTGACTTTCCAACTGCTTTACTATCAATCTCCCAACTTGGAGAGACAGCCCCTTTAACCTCCTGGTTCGCACAGGTTGCCAATTTGGCAGAGGATGGAAGGGAAGAGGGAGAACCAATGAGAGAGTAGCTGTTAGGCATTTGGACGGGCACATGTCACTCTAATTTCCCGGCAGGAAGAAGAATTAACCAGAGTCTCAGCCACCCACCGGGAACCAGTATAGGTCCTGAACCAAAATTTTGGACTTGCGTACAGCTCACAAAAAACGAGTTGGAAAATGGAGCTCAGGGCCACAGCAATTCACAAACTGGCAGAGTAATAAAGGACAACTATCGTCCAAAAATCTGTTGAGGGAAGGCAACGAGGCAGACTTGAAAGCCAGGCAGAATAGCAGGAAACAGATTTCAAGAGGTACGTTGGAATCGCCTTGAAAGCACAGGAAGAGGGGCACAACTTCGACAATGACGCAGTTGGCCAAAAAGGGCGTATGCGTTTTCTCCTGAATATATTCAGGAGAAAACGCATACGACCTTTTTGGCCAAACAAGCAAGCGGGCAATGCAAATCTGCACTACAAAGAAGTATCACTTCCCACCGGTCAAAAGGGACATCCACAAAATGTGTAAAAACCAGAAAGGCAAGACTGGCCCTGGAGAACAGGGAGCCTTGTTATGCTGCTGGGCGGGATGTAAATTGCCACCTGCCTCACTGGAGGAGTGCATTGCGTTCCCTAAAACAAGTAAACAACAGAGCTACAGAGCCAAGGGCACTTCCAGTCTAGGGAATATACATTGGGAAAACTGAAAATCAATAAGACAGAGCCACCCCCAAATTTAGGGGTGCACTGCTTACAAGAACCTCAACTTGGGTACACCTTAAATATCCCAGGAAATATAAAAATGGTTCAAAAAACTTTGGTATTTATGTCCGATGGAATATCCCTCAGCCATGAAATCAATGTCATAAGACCAGGAGCAGCAAAGTGAGTGGATTCAGGTACGATGATTCTAAGTGAAATAAGTCACACAGAAAAAGAAACTTATCATAAGATATGACTTATGAAGATCCTGTAAACATGGCTACACATGAACTGAGTTAGGAAAGAGACCAGAGTCTCACATTTAGAAAACACTCTTATGCCTGCTTAAGGGGAAAGGAGAGGTGGGGTGATGCATAAAACCAGAGTTTGATATAAGCACAGGTACCATTTCCAAAACCAACTGTGGAATAGACAAGACCTACACCTTCCTCAGTGAAAGGGACTCAAAACCCCATATTTCCCGCAGAGGAATAGATCTGACTAGTAAGAATCTTAAAACCTATGTATTGATATGTCTCTGTAAGGGAATCAAGTGTGTCTAGACTGGCATAAACATGGCAGAGAGAATCAGCTCAAACCCACTCTAAAAAGGAATTTCAAAAACAAAACCAAAAAACAGGGAAATTCTTTCCATTTCCTTCAGGGTCTCTGATGAAACCTGGAAAAACCCTGTCTACAATGACAGCTGGATGTGGCATAAGGCTGGACACTTGGGACTGAGAGGATTGGTGAGATTGGGTGAGCAAATGCAGACCCTTTAAAGCAAAAATGCATGGCCCCCATTCCATGGGTCCCAACTCTCCAGGTTGAAGGGAATATTACTACAGCTATAACATGTACGGGAAACCTAGAGAATGGACACAATGTGAATACAAATGGTTTCTAAAACTCAACGAGTAGTCCCTCTCCTGGTGCTCCGGTTTGACTTTCCAACTGCTTTACTATCAATCTCCCAACTTGGAGAGACAGCCCCTTTAACCTCCTGGTTCACACAGGTTGCCAATTTGGCAGAGGATGGAAGGGAAGAGGGAGAACCAATGAGAGAGTTACTGTTAGGCATTTGGACGGGCACATGTCACTCTAATTTCCCGGCAGGAAGAAGAATTAACCAGAGTCTCAGCCACCCACCGGGAACCAGTATAGGTCCTGAACCAAAATTTTGGACTTGCGTACAGCTCACAAAAAACGAGTTGGAAAATGGAGCTCAGGGCCACAGCAATTCACAAACTGGCAGAGTAATAAAGGACAACTATCGTCCAAAACTCTGTTGAGGGAAGGCAACGAGGCAGACTTGAAAGCCAGGCAGAATAGCAGGAAACAGATTTCAAGAGTTACGTTGGAATCGCCTTGAAAGCACAGGAAGAGGGGCACAACTTCGACAGTGACACAGTTGGCCAAAAAGGACGTATGCGTTTTGTCCTGAATATATTCAGGAGAAAACGCATACGCCCTTTTTGGCCAAACAAGCAAGCGGGCAATGCAAATCTGCACTACAAAGAAGTATCACTTCCCACCGGTCAAAAGGGACATCCACAAAATGTGTAAAAACCAGAAAGGCAAGACAGGCCCTGGAGAACAGGGAGCCTTGTTATGCTGATGGGCGGGATGTAAATTGCCAAGTGCCTCACTGGAGGAGTCCATTGCGTTCCCTAAAACAAGTAAACAACAGAGCTACAGAGCCAAGGGCACTTCCAGTCTAGGGAATATACATTGGGAAAACTGAAAATCAATAAGACAGATCCACCCCCAAATTTAGGGCTGCACTGCTTACAAGAACCTCAACTTGGGTACACCTTAAATATCCCAGGAAATATAAAAATGGTTCAAAAAACTGTGGTATTTATTTCCGATGGAATATCCCTAAGCCATGAAATCAATGTCATAAGACCAGGAGCAGCAAAGTGAGTGGATTCAGGTACGATGATTCTAAGTGAAATGTCACACAGAAAAAGAAACTTATCATAAGATATCAGTTATGAAGATCCTGTAAACATGGCTACACATGAACTGAGTTAGGAAAGAGACCAGAGTCTCACATTTAGAAAACACTCTTATGCCTGCTTAAGGGGAAAGGAGAGGTGGGGTGATTCATAAAACCAGAGTTTGATATAAGCACAGGTACCATTTCCAAAACCAACTGTGGAATAGACAAGACCTACACCTTGCTCAGTGAAAGGGACTCAAAACCCCATATTTCCCGCAGAGGAATAGATCTGACTAGTAAGAATCTTAAAACCTATGTATTGATATGTCTCTGTAAGGGAATCAAGTGTGTCTAGACTGGCATAAACATGGCAGAGAGAATCAGTTCAAACCCACTATAAAATGGAATTTCAAAAACAAAACCAAAAAACAGGGAAATTCTTTCCATTTCCTTCAGGGTCTCTGATGAAACCTGGAAAAACCCTGTCTACAATGACAGCTGGATGTGGCATAAGGCTGGACACTTGGGACTGAGAGGATTGGTGAGATTGGAAGAGCAAATGCAGACCCTTTAAAGCAAAAATGCATGGCCCCCATTCCATGGGTCCCAACTCTCCAGGTTGAAGGGAATATTACTACAGCTATAACATGTACGGGAAACCTAGAGAATGGACACACTGTGAATACAAAAGGTTTCTAAAACTCAACGAGTAGTCCCTCTCCTGGTGCTCCGGTTTGACTTTCCAACTGCTTTACTATCAATCTCCAAACTTGGAGAGACAGCCCCTTTAACCTCCTGGTTCGCACAGGTTGCCAATTTGGCAGAGGATGGAAGGGAAGAGGGAGAACCAATGAGAGAGTTACTGTTAGAGATTTGGACGGGCACATGTCACTCTAATTTCCAGGCAGGAAGAAGAATTAAACAGAGTCTCAGCCACCCACCGGGAACCAGTATAGGTCCTGAACCAAAATTTTGGACTTGCGTACAGCAAACAAAAAACGAGTTGGAAAATGGAGCTCAGGGCCACAGCAATTCACAAACTGGCAGAGTAATAAAGGACAACTATCGTCCAAAAATCTGTTGAGGGAAGGCAACGAGGCAGACTTGAAAGCCAGGCAGAATAGCAGGAAACAGATTTCAAGAGGTACGTTGGAATCGCCTTTAAAGCACAGGAAGAGGGGCACAACTTCGACAATGACGCAGTTGGCCAAAAAGGGCGTATGCGTTTTCTCCTGAATATATTCAGGAGAAAACGCATACGCCCTTTTTGGCCAAACAAGCAAGCGGGCAATGCAAATCTGCACTACAAATAAGTATCACTTCCCACCGGTCAAAAGGGACATCCACAAAATGTGTAAAAACCAGAAAGGCAAGACAGGCCCTGGAGAACAGGGAGCCTTGTTATGCTGATGGGCGGGATATAAATTGTCAACTGCCTCACTGGAGGAGTGCATTGCGTTCCCTAAAACAAGTAAACAACAGAGCTACAGAGCCAAGGGCACTTCCAGTCTAGGGAATATACATTGGGAAAACTGAAAATCAATAAGACAGAGCCACCCCCAAATTTAGGGCTGCACTGCTTACAAGAACCTCAACTTGGGTACACCTTAAATATCCCAGGAAATATAAAAATGGTTCAAAAAACTGTGGTATTTATGTCCGATGGAATATCCCTCAGCCATGAAATCAATGGCATAAGACCAGGAGCAGCAAAGTGAGTGGATTCAGGTACGATGATTCTAAGTGAAATAAGTCACACAGAAAAAGAAACTTATCATAAGATATGACTTATGAAGATCCTGTAAACATGGCTACACATGAACTGAGTTAGGAAAGAGACCAGAGTCTCACATTTAGAAAACACTCTTATGCCTGCTTAAGGGGAAAGGAGAGGTGGGGTGATGCATAAAACCAGAGTTTGATATAAGCACAGGTACCATTTCCAAAACCAACTGTGGAATAGACAAGACCTACACCTTCCTTAGTGAAAGGGACTCAAAACCCCATATTTCCCGCAGAGGAATAGATCTGACTAGTAAGAATCTTAAAACCTATGTATTGATATGTCTCTGTAAGGGAATCAAGTGTGTGTAGACTGGCATAAACATGGCAGAGAGAATCAGCACAAACCCACTATAAAAAGGAATTTCAAAAACAAAACCAAAAAACAGGGAAATTCTTTACATTTCCTTCAGGGTCTCTGATGAAACCTGGAAAAACCCTGTCTACAATGACAGCTGGATGTGGCATAAGGCTGGACACTTGGGACTGAGAGGATTGGTGAGATTGGGTGAGCAAATGCAGACCCCTTAAAGCAAAAATGCATGGCCCCCATTCCATGGGTCCCAACTCTCCAGGTTGAAGGGAATATTACTACAGCTATAACATGTACGGGACACCTAGAGAATGCACACACTGTGAATAGAAAAGGTTTCTAAATCTCAAAGAGTAGTCCCTCTCCTGGTGCTCCGGTTTGACTTTCCAACTGCTTTACTATCAATCTCCCAACTTGGAGAGACAGCCCCTTTAACCTCCTGGTTCGCACAGGTTGCCAATTTGGCAGAGGATAGAAGGGAAGAGGGAGAACCAGTGAGAGAGTTACTGTTACGCATTTGGAAGGGCACATGTCACTCTAATTTCCCGGCAGGAAGAAGAATTAACCAGAGTCTCCGCCACCCACCGGGAACCAGTATAGGTCCTGAACCAAAATTTTGGACTTGCGTACAGCTCACAAAAAACGAGTTGGAAAATGGAGCTCAGGGCCACAGCAATTCACAAACTGGCAGAGTAATAAAGGACAACTATCGTCCAAAAATCTGTTGAGGGAAGGCAACGAGGCAGACTTGAAAGCCAGGAAGAATAGCAGGAAGCAGATTTCAAGAGGTACGTTGGAATCGCCTTTAAAGCACAGGAAGAGGGGCACAACTTCGACAGTGACGCAGTTGGCCAAAAAGGGCGTATGCGTTTTCTCCTGAATATATTCAGGAGAAAACGCATACGCCCTTTTTGGCCAAACAAGCAAGAGGGCAATGCAAATCTGCACTACAAAGAAGTATCCCTTCCCACCGGTCAAAAGGGACATCCAGAAAATGTGTAAAAACCAGAAAGGCAAGACAGGCCCTGGAGAACAGGGAGCCTTGCTATGCTGATGGGCGGGATGTAAATTGCCAACTGCCTCACTGGAGGAGTGCATTGCGTTCCCTAGAACAAGTAAACAACAGAGCTACAGCGCCAAGGGCACTTCCAATCTAGGGAATATACATTGGGAAAACTGAAAATCAATAAGACAGAGCCACCCCCAAATTTAGGGCTGCACTGCTTACAAGAACCTCAACTTGGGTACACCTTAAATATCCCAGGAAATATAAAAATGGTTCAAAAAACTCTGGTATTTATGTCCGATTGAATATCCCTCAACCATGAAATCAATGTCCTAAGACCAGGAGCAGCAAAGTGAGTGGATTCAGGTACGATGATTCTAAGTGAAATAAGTCACACAGAAAAAGAAACTTATCATAAGATATGACTTATGAAGATCCTGTAAACATGGCTACACATGAACTGAGTTAGGAAAGAGACCAGAGTCTCACATTTATAAAACACTCTTATGCCTGCTTAAGGGGAAAGGAGAGTTGGGGTGATGCATAAAACCAGAGTTTGATATAAGCACAGGTACCATTTCCAAAACCAACTGTGGTATAGACAAGACCTACACCTTCCTCAGTGAAAGGGACTCCAAACCAATATTTCCCACAGAGGAATAGATCTGACTAGTAAGAATCTTAAAACCTATGTATTGATATGTCTCTGTAAGGGAATCAAGTGTGTCTAGACTGGCATAAACATGGCAGAGAGAATCAGCTCAAACCCACTATAAAAAGGAATTTCAGAAACAAAACCAAAAAACAGGGAAATTCTTTCCATTTCCTTCAGGGTCTCTGATGAAACCTGGAGAAACCCTGTCTACAATGACAGCTGGATGTGGCATAAGGCTGGACACTTGGGACTGAGAGGATTGGTGAGATTGGGTGAGCAAATGCAGACCCTTTAAAGCAAAAATGCATGGCCCCCATTCCATGGGTCCCAACTCTCCAGGTTGAAGGGAATATTTCTACAGCTATAACATGTACGGGAAACCTAGAGAATGGACACACTGTGAATACAAAAGGTTTCTAAAACTCAACGAGTATTCCCTCTCCTGGAGCTCCGGTTTGACTTTCCAACTGCTTTACTATCAATCTCCCAACTTGGAGAGACAGCCCCTTTAACCTCCTGGTTCGCACAGGTTGCCAATTTGGCAGAGGATGGAAGGGAAGAGGGAGAACCAATGAGAGAGTAGCTGTTAGGCATTTGGACGGGCACATGTCACTCTAATTTCCCGGCAGGAAGAAGAATTAACCAGAGTCTCAGCCACCCACCGGGAACCAGTATAGGTCCTGAACCAAAATTTTGGACTTGCGTACAGCTCACAAAAAACGAGTTGGAAAATGGAGCTCAGGGCCACAGCAATTCACAAACTGGCAGAGTAATAAAGGACAACTATCGTCCAAAAATCTGTTGAGGGAAGGCAACGAGGCAGACTTGAAAGCCAGGCAGAATAGCAGGAAACAGATTTCAAGAGGTACGTTGGAATCGCCTTGAAAGCACAGGAAGAGGGGCACAACTTCGACAATGACGCAGTTGGCCAAAAAGGGCGTATGCGTTTTCTCCTGAATATATTCAGGAGAAAACGCATACGCCCTTTTTGGCCAAACAAGCAAGCGGGCAATGCAAATTTGCACTACAAAGAAGTATCACTTCCCACCGGTCAAAAGGGACATCCACAAAATGTGTAAAAACCAGAAAGGCAAGACTGGCCCTGGAGAACAGGGAGCCTTGTTATGCTGATGGGCGGGATGTAAATTGCCAACTGCCTCACTGGAGGAGTGCATTGCGTTCCCTAAAACAAGTAAACAACAGAGCTACAGAGCCAAGGGCACTTCCAGTCTAGGGAATATACATTGGGAAAACTGAAAATCAATAAGACAGAGCCACCCCCAAATTTAGGGCTGCACTGCTTACAAGAACCTCAACTTGGGTACACCTTAAATATCCCAGGAAATATAAAAATGGTTCAAAAAACTGTGGTATTTATGTCCGATGGAATATCCCTCAGCCATGAAATCAATGTCATAAGACCAGGAGCAGCAAAGTGAGTGGATTCAGGTACGATGATTCTAAGTGAAATAAGTCACACAGAAAAAGAAACTTATCATAAGATATGACTTATGAAGATCCTGTAAACATGGCTACACATGAACTGAGTTAGGAAAGAGTACATAGTCTCACATTTAGAAAACACTCTTATGCCTGCTTAAGGGGAAAGGAGAGGTGGGGTGATGCATAAAACCAGAGTTTGATATAAGCACAGGTACCATTTCCAAAACCAACTGTGGAATAGACAAGACCTACACCTTCCTCAGTGAAAGGGACTCAAAACCCCATATTTCCCGCAGAGGAATAGATCTGACTAGTAAGAATCTTAAAACCTATGTATTGGTATGTCTCTGTAAGGGAATCAAGTGTGTCTAGACTGGCATAAACATGGCAGAGAGAATCAGCTCAAACCCACTATAAAAAGGAATTTCTAAAACAAAACCAAAAAACAGGGAACTTCTTTACTTTTCCTTCAGGGTCTCTGATGAAACCTGGAAAAACCCTGTCTACAATGACAGCTGGATGTGGCATAAGGCTGGACACTTGGGACTGAGAGGATTGGTGAGATTGGGTGAGCAAATGCAGACCCTTTAAAGCAAAAATGCATGGCCCCCATTCCATGGGTCCCAACTCTCCAGGTTGAAGGGAATATTACTACAGCTATAACATGTACGGGAAACCTAGAGAATGGACACACTGTGAATACAAAAGGTTTCTAAAACTCAACGAGTAGTCCCTCTCCTGGTGCTCCGGTTTGACTTTCCAACTGCTTTACTATCAATCTCCCAACTTGGAGAGACAGCCCCTTTAACTTCCTGGTTCGCACAGGTTGCCAATTTGGCAGAGGATGGAAGGGAAAAGGGAGAACCAATGACAGAGTAGCTATTAGTCATTTGGACGGGCACATGTCACTCTAATTTCCCGGCAGGAAGAAGAATTAACCAGAGTCTCAGCCACCCACCGGGAACCAGTATAGGTCCTGAACCAAAATTTTGGACTTGCGTACAGCTCACAAAAAACGAGTTGGAAAATGGAGCTCAGGGCCACAGCAATTCTCAAACTGGCAGAGTAATAAAGGACAACTATCGTCCAAAAATCTGTTGAGGAAAGGCAACGAGGCAGACTTGAAAGCCAGGCAGAATAGCAGGAAACAGATTTCAAGAGGTACGTTGGAATCACCTTTAAAGCACAGGAAGAGGAACACAACTTCGACAATGACGCAGTTGGCCAAAAAGGGCGTATGCATTTTCTCCTGAATATATTCAGGAGAAAACGCATACGCCCTTTTTGGCCAAACAAGCAAGCGGGCAATGCAAATCTGCACTACAAAGAAGTATCACTTCCCACCGGTCAAAAGGGACATCCACAAAATGTGTAAAAACCAGAAAGGCAAGACTGGAGAACAGGGAGCCTTGTTATGCTGATGGGCGGGATGTAAATTGCCAACTGCCTCACTGGAGGAGTGCATTGCGTTCCCTAAAACAAGTAAACAACAGAGCTACAGAGCCAAGGGCACTTCCAGTCTAGGGAATATACATTGGGAAAACTGAAAATCAATAAGACAGAGCCACCCCCAAATTTAGGGCTGCACTGCTTACAAGAACCTCAACTTGGGTACACCTTAAATATCCCAGGAAATATAAAAATGGTTCAAAAAACTGTGGTATTTATGTCCGATGGAATATCCCTCAGCCATGAAATCAATGTCATAAGACCAGGAGCAGCAAAGTGAGTGGATTCAGGTACGATGATTCTAAGTGAAATAAGTCACACAGAAAAAGAAACTTATCATAAGATATGACTTATGAAGATCCTGTAAACATGGCTACACATGAACTGAGTTAGGAAAGAGTACAGAGTCTCACATTTAGAAAACACTCTTATGCCTGCTTAAGGGGAAAGGAGAGGTGGGGTGATGCATAAAACCAGAGTTTGATATAAGCACAGGTACCATTTCCAAAACCAACTGTGGAATAGACAAGACCTACACCTTCCTCAGTGAAAGGGACTCAAAACCCCATATTTCCCGCAGAGGAATAGATCTGACTAGTAAGAATCTTAAAACCTATGTATTGGTATGTCTCTGTAAGGGAATCAAGTGTGTCTAGACTGGCATAAACATGGCAGAGAGAATCAGCTCAAACCCACTATAAAAAGGAATTTCTAAAACAAAACCAAAAAACAGGGAACTTCTTTACTTTTCCTTCAGGGTCTCTGATGAAACCTGGAAAAACCCTGTCTACAATGACAGCTGGATGTGGCATAAGGCTGGACACTTGGGACTGAGAGGATTGGTGAGATTGGGTGAGCAAATGCAGACCCTTTAAAGCAAAAATGCATGGCCCCCATTCCATGGGTCCCAACTCTCCAGGTTGAAGGGAATATTACTACAGCTATAACATGTACGGGAAACCTAGAGAATGGACACACTGTGAATACAAAAGGTTTCTAAAACTCAACGAGTAGTCCCTCTCCTGGTGCTCCGGTTTGACTTTCCAACTGCTTTACTATCAATCTCCCAACTTGGAGAGACAGCCCCTTTAACTTCCTGGTTCGCACAGGTTGCCAATTTGGCAGAGGATGGAAGGGAAAAGGGAGAACCAATGACAGAGTAGCTATTAGTCATTTGGACGGGCACATGTCACTCTAATTTCCCGGCAGGAAGAAGAATTAACCAGAGTCTCAGCCACCCACCGGGAACCAGTATAGGTCCTGAACCAAAATTTTGGACTTGCGTACAGCTCACAAAAAACGAGTTGGGAAATGGAGCTCAGGGCCACAGCAATTCTCAAACTGGCAGAGTAATAAAGGACAACTATCGTCCAAAAATCTGTTGAGGAAAGGCAACGAGGCAGACTTGAAAGCCAGGCAGAATAGCAGGAAACAGATTTCAAGAGGTACGTTGGAATCACCTTTAAAGTACAGGAAGAGGAACACAACTTCGACAATGACGCAGTTGGCCAAAAAGGGCGTATGCGTTTTCTCCTGAATATATTCAGGAGAAAACGCATACGCCCTTTTTGGCCAAACAAGCAAGCGGGCAATGCAAATCTGCACTACAAAGAAGTATCACTTCCCACCGGTCAAAAGGGACATCCACAAAATGTGTAAAAACCAGAAAGGCAAGACTGGAGAACAGGGAGCCTTGTTATGCTGATGGGCGGGATGTAAATTGCCAACTGCCTCACTGGAGGAGTGCATTGCGTTCCCTAAAAAAGTAAACAACAGAGCTACAGAGCCAAGGGCACTTCCAGTCTAGGGAATATACATTGGGAAAACTGAAAATCAATAAGACAGAGCCACCCCCAAATTTAGGGCTGCACTGCTTACAAGAACCTCAACTTGGGTACACCTTAAATATCCCAGGAAATATAAAAATGGTTCAAAAAACTGTGGTATTTATGTCCGATGGAATATCCCTCAGCCATGAAATCAATGTCATAAGACCAGGAGCAGCAAAGTGAGTGGATTCAGGTACGATGATTCTAAGTGAAATAAGTCACACAGAAAAAGAAACTTATCATAAGATATGACTTATGAAGATCCTGTAAACATGTCTACACATGAACTGAGTTAGGAAAGAGAACAGAGTCTCACATTTAGAAAACACTCTTATGCCTGCTTAAGGGGAAAGGAGAGGTGGGGTGATGCATAAAACCAGAGTTTGATATAAGCACAGGTACCATTTCCAAAACCAACTGTGGAATAGACAAGACCTACACCTTCCTCAGTGAAAGGGACTCAAAACCCCATATTTCCCGCAGAGGAATAGATCTGACTAGTAAGAATCTTAAAACCTATGTATTGATATGTCTCTGTAAGGGAATCAAGTGTGTCTAGACTGGCATAAACATGGCAGATAGAATCAGCTCAAACCCACTATAAAAAGGAATTTCAAAAACAAAACCAAAAAACAGGGAAATTCTTTACATTCCCTTCAGGTTCTCTGATGAAACCCGGAATGACCATATCTACAATGACAGCTGGATGTGGCATAAGGCTGGACACTTGGGACTGAGAGGATTGGTGAGATTGGGTGAGCAAACGCAGACCCTTTAAAGCAAAAATGCATGGCCCCCATTCCATGGGTCCCAACTCTCCATGTTGAAGGGAATATTACTACAGCTATAACATGTACGGGAAACATAGAGAATGGACACACTGTGCATACAAAAGGTTTCTAAAACTCAACGAGTAGTCCCTCTCCTGGTGCTCCGGTTTGACTTTCCAACTGCTTTCCTATCAATCTCCCAACTTGGAGAGACAACCCCTTTATCCTCCTGGTTCGCAGAAGTTGCCAATTTGGCAGAGAATGGAAAGGAAGAGGGAGAAGCAATGAGAGAGTAGCTGTTAGGTATTTGGACGGGAACATGTCACTAATATCCCGGCAGGAAGAAGAATTAACCAGAGTCACAGCCACCCACCGGGAACCAGTATAGGTCCTGAAACAAAATTTTGGACTTGCGTACAGCTCGCAAAAAACGAGTTGAAAAATGGAGCTCAGGGGCACAGCAATTCACAAACTGGCAGAGTAATAAAGGACAACTATCGTCCAAAAATCTGTTGAGGGAAGGCAACGAGGCGGAATTGAAAGCGAGGCAGAATAGCACGAAACAGATTCCAAGAGCTACGTTGGAATCGCCTTAAAAGCACAGGAAGAGGGGCACAAGTTCGACAATGACGCACTTGGCCAAAAAGGGCGTATGCTTTTTCTCCTGAATATATTCAGGAGAAAAATCATACGCCCTTTTTGGCCAAGCAAGCAAGCGGGCAATGCAAATCTACACTACAAAGAAGTATCACTTCCCACCGGTCAAAAGGGACATCCACAAAATGTGTAAAAACCAGAAAGGCAAGACAGGCCCTGGAGAACAGGGAGCCTTGTTATGCTGATAGGCGGGATGTAAATTGCCAACTGCCTCACTGGAGGAGTGCTTTGAGTTCCCTAAAAGAAGTAATCATCAGAGCTACAGAGCCAAGGGCACATCCTGTCTAGGGAATATACCTTGGGAAAACTGAAAATCAATAAGACAGAGCCACCCCCAAATTTAGGGCTGCACTGCTTACAAGAACCTCAACATGGGTACACCTTAAATATCCCAGGAAATATAAAAATGGTTCAAAAAACTGTGGTATTTATGTACGATGGAATATCCCTCAGCCATGAAATCAATGTCATAAGACCAGGAGCAGCAAATTGAGTGGATTCAGGTATGATGATTCTAAGTGAAATAAGTCACACAGAAAAAGAAACTTATCATAAGATATCACTTATGAAGATCCTGTAAACATGGCTACAAATGAACTGAGTTAGGAAAGAGAACAGAGTCTCACATTTAGAAAACACTCTTATGACTGCTTAACGGGAAAGGAGATGTGGGGTGTTGCATAAAACCAGAGTTTGATATAAGCACAGGTACCATTTCTAAAACCAACTGTGGAATAGAGAAGACCTACACCTTCCTCAGTGAATGGGACTCAAAACCCCATATTTCCCACCGAGGAATAGATCTGACTAGTAAGAATCTTAAAACCTATGTATTGATATGTCTCTGTAAGGGAATCAAGTGTGTCTAGACTGGCATAAACATGGCAGCGAGAATCAGCTCAAACCCACTATAAAAAGGAATTTCAAAAACAAAAACAAAAAACAGGGAAATTCTTTACATTTCCTTCAGGGTTTCTGATGAAACCTGGAATGACCCTATCTACAATGACAGCTGGATGTGGCATAAGGCTGGACACTTCGTACTGAGAGGATTGGTGAGATTGGGTGAGCAAATGCAGACCCTTTAAAGCAAAAATGCATGGCCTCCATTCCATGGGTCCCAACTCTCCATGTTGAAAGGAATATTACTACAGCTATAACATGTACGGGAAACCTAGAGAATGGACACACTGTGAATACAAAAGGTTTCTAAAACTCAACGAGTAGTCCCTCTCCTGGTGCTCCGGTTTGACTTTCCAACTGCTTTACTATCAATCTCCCAAATTGGAGAGACAACCCCTTTAACCTCCGGGTTCGCACAGGTTGCCAATTAGTCAGAGGATGGGAGTGAAGAGGGAGAAACAATGAGAGAGTTGTTGTTAGGCATTTGGACGGGAACATGTCACAAATTTCCCGGCAGGAAGAAGAATTAACCAGAGTCACTGCCACCCACCGGGAACCAGTATAGTTCCAGATCCAAAATTTTGGACTTGCGTACAGCTCACAAAAAACGAGTTGAATAATGGAGCTCAGGGGCACAGCATTTCACAAACTGGCAGAGTAATAAAGGACAACTATCGTCCAAAAATCTGTTGAGGGAAGGCATCGAGGCGGACTTGAATGCAAGGCAGAATGGAAGGAAACAGATTTCAAGAGGTACGTTGGAAACGCCTTTAAAGCACAGGAAGAGGGGCACAACTTTGACAATGACGCACTGGGCTAAAAAGGGCGTATGCGTTTTCTCCTGAATATATTCAGGAGAAAACGCATACGCCCTTTTTGGCCAAGCAAGCAAGCGGGCAATGCAAATCTGCACTACAAAAAGTATCACTTCCCACCGGTCAAAAGGGACATCCACAAAATGTGTAAAGACCAGAAAGGCAAGACAGGCCCTGGAGGAACAGGGAGCCATGTTATGCTGCTGGGCTGGATGTAAATTGCCAACTGCCTCACTGGAGGAGTGCACTGTGTTCCCTAAAAGAAGTAATCAACAGAGCTACAGAGCCAAGGGCACATCCAGTCTAGGGAATATACCTAGGGAAAACTGAAAATCAATAAGACAGAGCCACCCCCAAATTTAAGGCTACACTGCTTACAAGAACCTCAACATAGGTACACCTTAAATATCCCAGGAAATATAAAAATGGTTCAAAAAACTGTGGTATTTATGTCCGATGGAATATCCCTCAGCCATGAAATCAATGGCATAAGACCAGGAGCAGCAAAGTGAGTGGATTCAGGTACGATGATTCTAAGTGAAATAAGTCACACAGAAAAAGAAACTTATCATAAGATATGACTTATGAAGATCCTGTAAACATGGCTACACATGAACTGAGTTAGGAAAGAGACCAGAGTCTCACATTTAGAAAACACTCTTATGCCTTCTTAAGGGGAAAGGAGAGGTGGGGTGATGCATAAAACCAGAGTTTGATATAAGCACAGGTACCATTTCTAAAACCAACTGTGGAATAGACAAGACCTACACCTTCCTCAGTGAAAGGGACTCAAAACCCCATATTTCCCGCAGAGGAATAGATCTGACTAGTAAGAATCTTCAAACCTATGTATTGATATGTCTCTGTAAGGGAATCAAGTGTGTCTAGACTGGCATAAACATGGAAGCGAGAATCAGCTCAAACCCACTATAAAAAGGAATTTCAAAAACAAAACCAGGGCTTCCCTGGTGGTGCAGTGGTTGAGAATCTGCCTGCCAATGCAGGGGACACGGGTTCGAGCCCTGGTCTGGGAAGATCCCACATGCCGCGGAGCAACTAGCCCCGTGAGCCACAATTACTGAGCCTGCGCGTCTGGAGCCTGTGCTCAGCAACAAGAGAGGCTGTGATAGTGAGGGGCCCGCGCACCGCGATGAGGAGTGGACCCCACTTGCCGCAACTAGAGAAAGCCCTCGCACAGAAACGAAGACCCAACACAGCCAAAAATAAATAAATAAAAATTAAAAAAAAAAAGCTTTAAAAAAAAAAAAAAAAAACAAAACCAAAAAACAGGGAAATTCTTTCCATTTCCTTCAGGGTCTCTGATGAAACCTGGAATGACGCTATCTACAATGACAGCTGGATGTGGCATAAGGCTGGACACTTGGGACTGAGAGGATTGGTGAGATTGGGTGAGCACATGCAGACCCTTTAAAGCAAAAATGCATGGCCCCCATTCCATGGGTCCCAACTCTCCATGTTGAAGGGAATATTATTACAGGTATAACATGTACGGGAGACCTAGAGAATGGACACACTGTGAATACAAAAGGTTTCTAAAACTCAACGAGTAGTCCCTCTCCTGGTGCTCCGGTTTGACTTTCCAACTGCTTTCCTCTCAATCTCCCAACTTGGAGAGACAACCCCTTTAACCTCCTCGTTCGCACAGGTTGCCAAATTTGCAGAGGATGGAAGGGAAGAGGGAGAACCAATGAGAGAAGAGCTGTTAGGCATTTGGACGGGCACATGTCACTCTAATTTCCCGGCAGGAAGAAGAATTAACCAGAGTCTCAGCCACCCACCGGGAACCAGTATAGGTCCTGAACCAAAATTTTGGACTTGCGTACAGCTCACAAAAAACGAGTTGAAAAATGGAGCTCAGGGGCACAGCAATTCACAAACTGGCACAGTAATAAAGGACAACTGTCGTCCACAAATCTGTTGAGGGAAGGCAACGAGGAGGACTTGAAAGCGAGGCAGAATAGCAGGAAACAGATTTCAAGAGGTACGTTGGAATCGCATTTAAAGCACAGGAAGAGGGGCAAAACGTCGACAATGACGCACTTGGCCAAAAAGGGCGTATGCGTTTTCTCCTGAATATATTCAGGAGAAAACGCATACGCCCTTTTTGGCCAAGCAAGCAACGGGCAATGCAAATCTGCACTACAAAGCAGTATCACTTCCCACCGGTCAAAAGGGACATCCATAAAATGTGTAAAGACCAGAAAGGTAAGACAGGCCCCGGAGAACAGGGAGCCTTGTTATTCTGATGGGTGGGATGTAAATTGCCAACTGCCTCACTGGAGGAGTGCATTGCGTTCCCTAAATGAAGTAATCAACAGAGCTACAGAGCCAAGGGCACATCCAGTCTAGGGAATATACCTAGGGAAAACTGAAAATCAATAAGACAGAGCCACCCCCAAATTTAAGGCTACACTGCTTACAAGAACCTCAACATAGGTACACCTTAAATATCCCAGGAAATATAAAAATGGTTCAAAAAACTGTGGCATTTATGTACGATGGAATATCCCTCAGCCATGAAATCAATGTCATAAGACCAGGAGCAGCAAAGTGAGTGGATTCAGGTACGATGATTCTAAGTGAAATAAGTCACACAGAAAAAGAAACTTATCATAAGATATCACTTATGAAGATCCTGTAAACATGGCTACACATGAACTGAGTTAGGAAAGAGAACAGAGTCTCACATTTAGAAAACACTCTTATGCCTGCTTAAGGGGAAAGGAGAGGTGGGGTGATGCATAAAACCAGAGTTTGATATAAGCACAGGTACCATTTCTAAAAGCAACTGTGGAATAGACAAGACCTACACCTTCCTCAGTGAAAGGGACTCAAAACCCCATATTTCCCACCGAGGAATAGATCTGACTAGTAAGAATCTTAAAACCTATGTATTGATATGTTTCTGTAAGGGAATCAAGGGTGTCTAGACTGGCATAAACATGGCAGCGAGAATCAGCTCAAACCCACTATAAAAAGGAATTACAAAAACAAATCCAAAAAACAGGGAAATTCTTTACTTTTCCTTCAGGGTCTCTGATGAATCCTGGAATGACCCTATCTACAATGACAGCTGGATGTTGCATAAGGCTGGACACTTGGGACTGAGAGGATTGGTGAGATTGGTTGAGCAAATGCAGACCCTTTAAAGCAAAAATGCATGGCCCCCATTCCATGGGTCCCAACTCTCCATGTTGAAGGGAATATTACTACAGCTATAACATGTACGGGAAACCTAGAGAATGGACACACTGTGAATACAAAATGTTTCTAAAACTCAACGAGTAGTCCCTCTCCTGGAGCTCAGGTTTGACTTTGCAACTGCTTTACTATCAATCTCCCAACTTGGAGAGACAACCCCTTTAACCTCCTGGTTCGCACAGGTTGCCAATTTGGCAGAGGATGGAAGGGAAGAGGGAGAACCAATGAGAGAGTAGCTGTTAGGCATTTGGATGGGCACATGTCACTCTAATTTCCATGCAGGAAGAAGAATTAACCAGAGCCTCAGCCACCCACCGGGAACCAGTATAGGTCCTGAACCAAAATTTTGGACTTGCGTACAGCTCACAAAAAACGAGTTGAAAAATGGAGCTCAGTGGCACAGCAATTCACAAAATGGCAGAGTAATAAAGGACAACTATGGTCCAAAAATCTCTTGAGGGAAGGCAACGAGGCGGACTTGAAAGCGAGGCAGAATAGCACGAAACAGATTTCAAGAGGTACGTTGGAATCGCCTTTAAAGCACAGGAAGAGGGGCACAACTTCGACAATGACGCACTTGGCCAAAAAGGGTGTATGCGTTTTCTCCTGAATATATTCAGGAGAAAACGCATACGCCCTTTTTGGCCAAGCAAGCAAGCGGGCAATGCAAATCTGCACTACAAATAAGTATCACTTACCACCGGTCAAAAGGGACATCCACAAAATGTGTAAAAACCAGAAAGGCAAGACAGGCCCTGGAGAACAGGGAGCCTTGTTATGCTGATGGGCGGGATGTAAATTGCCAACTGCCTCACTGGAGGAGTGAATTGCGTTCCCTAAAAGAAGTAACCAACAGAGCTACAGAGCGAAGGGCACATCCTGTCTAGGGAATATACCCTGGGAAAACTGAAAATCAATAAGACAGAGCCAACCCCAAATTTAGGGCTGCACTGCTTACAAGAACCTCAACTTGGGTACACCTTAAATATCCCAGGAAATATAAAAATGGTTCAAAAAACTGTGGTATTTATGTACGATGGAATATCCCTCAGACATGAAATCAATGTCATAAGACCAGGAGCAGCAAAGTGAGTGGATTCAGGTACGATGATTCTAAGTGAAATAAGTCACACAGAAAAAGAAACTTATCATAAGATATGACTTATGAAGATCCTGTAAACATGGCTACACATGAACTGAGTTAGGAAAGAGACCAGAGTCTCACATTTAGAAAACACTCTTATGCCTGCTTAAGGGGAAAGGAGAGGTGGGGTGATGCATAAAACCAGAGTTTGATATAAGCACAGGTACCATTTCCAAAACCAACTGTGGAATAGACAAGACCTACACCTTCCTCAGTGAAAGGGACTCAAAACCCCATATTTCCCACAGAGGAATAGATCTGACTTGTAAGAATCTTAAAACCTATGTATTGATATGTCTCTGTAAGGGAATCAAGTGTGTCTAGACTGGCATAAACATGGCAGAGAGAATCAGCTCAAACCCACTATAAAAAGGAATTTCAAAAGCAAAACCAAAAAACAGGGAAATTCTTTCCATTTCCTTCAGGGTCTCTGATGAAACCTGGAAAAACCCTGTCTACAATGACAGCTGGATGTGGCATAAGGCTGGACACTTGGGACTGAGAGGATTGGTGAGATTGGGTGAGCAAATGCAGACCCTTTAAAGCAAAAATGCATGGCCCCCATTCCATTGGTCCCAACTCTCCAGGTTGAAGGGAATATTACTACAGCTATAACATGTACGGGAAACCTAGAGAATGGACACACTGTGAATACAAAAGGTTTCTAAAACTCAACGAGTAGTCCCTCTCCTGGTGCTCCGGTTTGACTTTCCAACTGCTTTACTATCAATCTCCCAACTTGGAGAGACAGCCCCTTTAACCTCGTGGTTCGCACAGGTTGCCAATTTGGCAGAGGATGGAAGGGAAGAGGGAGAACCAATGAGAGAGTTACTGTTAGGCATTTGGACTGGCATATATCACTCTAATTTCCCGGCAGGAAGAAGAATTAACCAGAGTCTCAGCCACCCACCGGGAACCAGTATAGGTCCTGAACCAATATTTTGGACTTGCGTACAGCTCACAAAAAACGAGTGGGAAAATAGAGCTCAGGGCCACAGCAATTCACAAACTGGCAGAGTAATAAAGGACAACTATCGTCCAAAAATCTGTTGAGGGAAGGCAACGAGGCAGACTTGAAAGCCAGGCAGAATAGCAGGAAACAGATTTCAAGAGGTACGTTGGAATCGCCTTTAAAGCACAGGAAGAGGGGCACAACTTCGACAGTGACACAGTTGGCCAAAAAGGGCGTATGCGTTTTCTCCTGAATATATTCAGGAGAAAACGCATACGCCCTTTTTGGCCAAACAAGCAAGCGGGCAATGCAAATCTGCACTACAAAGAAGTATCACTTCCCACCGGTCAAAAGGGACATCCACAAAATGTGTAAAAACCAGAAAGGCAAGACAGGCCCTGGAGAACAGGGAGCCTTGTTATGCTGATGGGCGGGATGTAAATTGCCAAGTGCCTCACTGGAGGAGTCCATTGCGTTCCCTAAAACAAGTAAACAACAGAGCTACAGAGCCAAGGGCACTTCCAGTCTAGGGAATATACATTGGGAAAACTGAAAATCAATAAGACAGAGCCACCCGCAAATTTAGGGCTGCACTGCTTAGAAGAACTTCAACTTGGGTACACCTTAAATATCCCAGGAAATATAAAAATGGTTCAAAAAACTGGGGTATTTATGTCCGATGTAATATCCCTCAGCCATGAAATCAATGTCATAAGACCAGGAGCAGCAAAGTGAGTGGATTCAGGTACGATGATTCTAAGTGAAATAAGTCACACAGAAAAAGAAACTTATCATAAGATATGACTTATGAAGATCCTGTAAACATGGCTACACATGAACTGAGTTAGGAAAGAGACCAGAGTCTCACACTTAGGAAACACTCTTATGCCTGCTTAAGGGGAAATGAGAGGTGGGGTGATTCATAAAACGAGAGTTTGATATAAGCACAGGTACCATTTCCAAAACCAACTGTGGAATAGACAAGACCTACACCTTGCTCAGTGAAAGGGACTCAAAACCCATATTTCCCGCAGAGGAATAGATCTGACTAGTAAGAATCTTAAAACCTATGTATTGATATGTCTCTGTAAGGGAATCAAGTGTGTCTAGCCTGGCATAAACATGGCAGAGAGAATCAGCTCAAACCCACTATAAAAAGGAATTTCAAAAACAAAACCAAAAAACAGGGAAATTCTTTACATTTCCTTCAGGGTCTCTGATGAAACCTGGAAAAACCCTGTCTACAATGACAGCTGGATGTGGCATAAGGCTGGACACTTGGGACTGAGAGGATTGGTGAGATTGGGTGAGCACATGCAGACCCTTTAAAGCAAAAATGCATGGCCCCCATTCCATGGGTCCCAACTCTCCAGGTTGAAGGGAATATTACTACAGCTATAACATGTACGGGAAACCTAGAGAATGGACACACTGTGAATACAAAAGGTTTCTAAAACTCAACGAGTAGTCCCTCTCCTGGTGCTCCGGTTTGACTTTCCAACTGCTTTACTATCAATCTCCCAACTTGGAGAGACAGCCCCTTTAACCTCCTGGTTCGCACAGGTTGCCAATTTGGCAGAGGTTGGAAGGGAAGAGGGAGAACCAATGAGAGAGTTACTGTTAGACATTTGGACGGGCACATGTCACTCTAATTTCCCGGCAGGAAGAAGAATTAACCAGAGTCTCAGCCACCCACCGGGAACCAGTATAGGTCCTGAACCAAAATTTTGGACTTGCGTACAGCTCACAAAAAACGAGTTGGAAAATGGAGCTCAGGGCCACAGCAATTCACAAACTGGCAGAGTAATAAAGGACAACTATCGTCCAAAAATCTGTTGAGGGAAGGCAACGAGGCAGACTTGAAAGCCAGGCAGAATAGCAGGAAACAGATTTCAAGAGGTACGTTGGAATCGCCTTTAAAGCACAGGAAGAGGGGCACAACTTCGACAATGACGCAGTTGGCCAAAAAGGGCGTATGCCTTTTATCCTGAATATATTCAGGAGAAAACGCATACGCCCTTTTTGGCCAAACAAGCAAGCGGGCAATGCAAATCTGCACTGCAAAGAAGTATCACTTCCCACCGGTCAAAAGGGACATACACAAAATGTCTAAAAACCAGAAAGGCAAGACAGTCCAAGGAGAACAGGGAGCCTTGTTATGCTGATGGGCGGGATGTAAATTGCCAACTGCCTCACTGGAGGAGTGCATTGCGTTCCCTAAAACAAGTAAACAACAGAGCTACAGAGCCAAGGGCACTTCCAGTCTAGGGAATATACATTGGGAAAACTGAAAATCAATAAGACAGAGCCACCCCCAAATTTAGGGCTGCACTGCTTACAAGAACCTCAACATGGGTACACCTTAAATATCCCAGGAAATATAAAAATGGTTCAAAAAACTGTGGAATTTATGTCCGATGGAATATCCCTCAGCCATGAAATCAATGTCATAAGACCAGGAGCAGCAAAGTGAGTGGATTCATGTACGATGATTCTAAGTGAAATAAGTAACACAGAAAAAGAAACTTATCATAAGATATGACTTATGAAGATCCTGTAAACATGGCTACACATGAACTGAGTTAGGAAAGAGACCAGAATCTCACATTTAGAAAACACTCTTATGCCTTCTTAAGGGGAAAGGAGAGGTGGGGTGATGCATAAAACAAGAGTTTGATATAAGCACAGGTACCATTTCCAAAACGAACTGTGGAATAGACAAGACATACACCTTCCTCAGTGAAAGGTATTCAAAACCCCATATTTCCCGCAGAGGAATAGATCTGACTAGTAAGAATCTTAAAACCTATGTATTGATATGTCTCTGTAAGGGAATCAAGTGTGTCTAGACTGGCATACACATGGCAGAGAGAATCAGCTCAAACCCACTATAAAAAGGAATTTCAAAAACAAAACCAAAAAACAGGGAAATTCTTTACATTTCCTTCAGGGTCTCTGATGAAACCTGGAAAATCCCTGTCTACAATGACAGCTGGATGTGGCATAAGGCTGGACACTTGGGACTGAGAGGATTGGTGAGATTGGGTGAGCACATGCAGACCCTTTAAAGCAAAAATGCATGGCCCCCATTCCATGGGTCCCAACTCTCCAGGTTGAAGGGAATATTACTACAGCTATAACATGTACGGGAAACCTAGAGAATGGACACTCTGTGAATACAAAAGGTTTCTAAAACTCAACGAGTAGTCCCTCTCCTGGTGCTCCGGTTTGACTTTCCAACTGCTTTACTATCAATCTCCCAACTTGGAGAGACAGCCCCTTTAACCTCCTGGTTCGCACAGGTTGCCAATTTGGCAGAGGATGGAAGGGAAGAGGGAGAACCAAAGAGAGAGTTGATGTTAGGCCTTTGGACGGACACATGTCACTCTAATTTCCCGGCAGGAAGAAGAATTAACCAGAGTCTCAGCAACCCACCGGGAACCAGTATAGGTCCTGAACCAAAATTTTGGACTTGCGTACAGCTCACAAAAAACGAGTGGGAAAATGGAGCTCAGGGCCACAGCAATTCACAAACTGGCAGATTAATAAAGGACAACTATCGTCCAAAAATCTGTTGAGGGAAGGCAACGAGGCACACTTGAAAGCCAGGCAGAATAGCAGGAAACAGATTTCAAGAGGTACGTTGGAATCGCCTTCAAAGCACAGGAAGAGGGGCACAACTTCGACAATGACGCAGTTGGCCAAAAAGGGTGTATGCGTTTTCTCCTGAATATATTCAGGAGAAAACGCCTACGCCCTTTTTGGCCAAACAAGCAAGCGGGCAATGCAAATCTGCACTACAAAGAAGTATCACTTCCCACCGGTCAAAAGGGACATCCACAAAAGGTGTAAAAACCAGAAAGGCAAGACTGGCCCTGGAGAACAGGGAGCCTTGTTATGCTGATGGGCGGGATGTAAATTGCCAAAGGCCTCACTGGAGGAGTGCATTGCGTTCCCTAAAACAAGTAAACAACAGAGCTACAGAGCCAAGGGCACTTCCAGTCTAGGGAATATACATTGGGAAAACTGAAAATCAATAAGACAGAGCCACCCCCAAATTTAGGGCTGCACTGCTTACAAGAACCTCAACTTGGGTACACATTAAATATCCCAGGAAATATAAAAATGGTTCAAAAAACTGTGGTGTTTATTTCCGATGGAATATCCCTCAGCCATGAAATCAATGTCATAAGACCAGGAGCAGCAAAGTGAGTGGATTCAGGTACGATGATTCTAAGTGAAATAAGTCACACAGAAAAAGAAACTTATCATAAGATATGACTTATGAAGATCCTGTAAACATGGCTACACATGAACTGAGTTAGGAAAGAGACCAGAGTCTCACATTTAGAAAACACTCTTATGCCTGCTTAAGGGGAAAGGAGAGGTGGGGTGATGCATAAAACCAGAGTTTGATATAAGCACAGGTACCATTTCCAAAACCAACTGTGGAATAGACAAGACCTACACTATCCTCAGTGAAAGGGACTCAAAACCCCATATTTCCCGCAGAGGAATAGATCTGACTAGTAAGAATCATAAAACCTATGTATTGATATGTCTCTGTAAGGGAATCAAGTGTGTCTAGACTGGCATAAACATGGCAGAGAGAATCAGCTCAAACCCACTATAAAAAGGAATTTCAAAAACAAAACCAAAAAACAGGGAAATTCTTTACATTTCCTTCAGGGTCTCTGATGAAACCTGGAAAAACCATGTCTACAATGACAGCTGGATGTGGCATAAGGCTGGACACTTGGGACTGAGAGGATTGGTGAGATTGGGTGAGCAAATGCAGACCCTTTAAAGCAAAAATGCATGGCCCCCATTCCATGGGTCCCAACTCTCCAGGTTGAAGGGAATATTACTACAGCTATAACAAGTACGGGAAACCTAGAGAATGGACACACTGTGAATACAAAAGGTTTCTAAAACTCAACGAGTAGTCCCTCTCCTGGTGCTCCGGTTTGACTTTCCAACTGCTTTACTATCAATCTCCCAACTTGGAGAGACAGCCCCTTTAACCTCCTGGTTCACACAGGTTGCCAATTTGGCAGAGGACGGAAGGGAAGAGGGAGAACCAATGAGAGAGTAGCTGTTAGGCATATGGACGGGCACATGTCACTCTTATTTCCCGGCAGGAAGAAGAATTAACCAGAGTCTCAGCCACCCACCGGGAACCAGTATAGGTCCTGAACCAAAATTTTGGACTTGCGAACAGCTCACAAAAAACGAGTTGGAAAATGGAGTTCAGGGCCACAGCAATTCAGAAACTGGCAGAGTAATAAAGGACAACTATCGTCCAAAAATCTGTTGAGGGAAGGCAACGAGGCAGACTTGAATGCGAGGCAGAATAGCAGGAAACAGATTTCAAGAGGTACGTTGGAATCGCCTTTAAAGCACAGGAAGAGGGGCACAACTTCGACAATGACGCCCTTGGCCAAAAAGGGCTTATGCATTTTCTCCTGAATATATTCAGGAGAAAACGCATACGCCCTTTTTGGCCAAACAAGCAAGCGGGCAATGCAAATCTGCAATACAAAGAAGTATCCCTTCCCACCGGTCAAAAGGGACATGCACAAAATGTGTAAAAACCAGAAAGGCAAGACAGGCCCTGGAGAACAGGGAGCCTTGCTATGCTGATGGGCGGGATGTAAATTGCCAACTGCCTCACTGGAGGAGTGCATTGCGTTCCCTAAAACAAGTAAACAACAGAGCTACAGAGCCAAGGGCACTTCCAGTCTAGGGAATATACATTGGGAAAACTGAAAATCAATAAGACAGAGCCACCCCCAAATTTAGGGCTGCACTGCTTACAAGAACCTCAACTTGGGTACACCTTAAATATCCCAGGAAATATAAAAATGGTTCAAAAAACTCTGGTACTTATGTACGATGGAATATCCCTCAGCCATGAAATCAATGTCATAAGATCAGGAGCAGCAAAGTGAGTGGATTCAGGTACGATGATTCTAAGTGAAATAAGTCACAGAAAAAGAAACTTATCATAAGATTTCACTTATGAAGATCCTGTAAACATGGCTACACATGAACTGAGTTAGGCAAGAGAACAGAGTCTCACATTTAGAAAACACTCTTATGCCTGCTTAAGGGGAAAGGATAGGTGGGGCGGTGCATAAAACCAGAGTTTGATGTAAGCACAGGTACCATTTCTAAAACCAACTGTGGAATAGACAAGACCTACACCTTCCTCAGTGAAAGGGACTCAAAACCCCATATTTCCCGCAGAGGAATAGATCTGACTATTAAGAATCTTAAAACCTATGTATTGATATGTCTCTGTAAGGGAATCAAGTGTGTCTAGACTGGCATAAACATGGCAGCGAGAATCAGCTCAAACGCACTATAAAAAGGAATTTCAAAAACAAAACCAAAAAACAGGGAAATTCTTTCCATTTCCTTCAGGGTCTCTGATGAAACCTGGAATGACCCTATCTACAATGACAGCTGGATGTTTCATAAGGCTGGACACTTGGGACTGAGAGGATTGGTGAGATTGGGTGAGCAAATGCAGACCCTTTAAAGCAAAAATGCATGGCCCCCATTCCATGGGTCCCAACTCTCCATGTTGAAGGGAATATTACTACAGCTATAACAGGTACGGGAAACCTAGAGAATGGACACACTGTGAATACAAAAGGTTTCTAAAACTCAAAGCGTAGTCCCTCTCCTGGTGCTCCGGTTTGACTTTCCAACTTCTTTACTATCAATCTCCCAACTTGGAGAGACAGCCCCTTTAACCTCCTGGTTCGCACAGGTTGCCAATTTGGCAGAGGATGGAAGGGAAGAGGGAGAACCAATGAGAGAGTAGCTTTTAGGCATTTGGACTGGAACATGTCACTCTAATTTCCCGGCAGGAAGAAGAATTAACCAGAGTCTCAGCCACCCACCGGGAACCAGTATAGTTCCTGAACCAAAATTTTGGACTTGCGTACAGCTCACAAAAAACGAGTTGAAAAATGGAGCTCAGGGGCACAGCAATTCACAAACTGGCAGAGTAATAATGGACAACTATCGTCCAAAAATCTGTTGAGGGAAGGCAACGAGGCGGACTTGAAAGCGAGGCAGAATAGCAGGAAACAGATTTCAAGAGGTACATTGGAATCGCCTTTAAAGCACAGGAAGAGGGGCACAACTTCGACAATGACGCACTTGGCCAAAAAGGGCGTATGCGTTTTCTCCTGAATATATTGAGGAGAAAATGCATACGCCCTTTTTGGCCAAGCAAGCAAGCGGGCAATGCAAATCTGCACTACAAAGAAGTATCACATCCCACCGGTCAAAAGGGACATCCACAAAATGTGTAAAAATCAGAAAGGCAAGACACGCCCTGGAGAACAGGGAGCCTTGTTATGCTGATGGGCGGGATGTAAATTGCCAACTGCCTCACTGGAGGAGTGCATTGTGTTCCCTAAAACAAGTAAACAACAGAGCTACAGAGACAAGGGCACCCCCAGTCTAGAGAATATACCTTGGGAAAACTGAAAATCAATAAGACAGAGCCACCCCCAAATTTAGGGCTGCACTGCTTACAAGAACCTCAACTTGGGTACACCTTAATTATCCCAGGAAATATAAAAATGGTTCAAAAAACTGTGGTACTTATGTACGATGGAATATCCCTCAGCCATGAAATCAATGTCATAAGACCAGGAGCAGCAAAGTGAGTGGATTCAGGTACGAAGATTCTAAGTGAAATAAGGCACACAGAAAAAGAAACTTATCATAAGATATCACTTATGAAGATCCTGTAAACATGGCTACACATGAACTGAGTTAGGAAAGAGAAGAGAGTCTCACATTTAGAAAACACTCTTATGCCTGCTTAAGGGGAAAGGAGAGGTGGGGTGATGCATAAAACCAGAGTTTGATATAAGCACAGGTACCATTTCCAAAACCAACTGTGGAATAGACAAGACCTACACTATACTCAGTGAAAGGGACTCAAAACCCCATATTTCCCGCAGAGGAATAGATCTGACTAGTAAGAATCATAAAACCTATGTATTGATATGTCTCTGTAAGGGAATCAAGTGTGTCTAGACTGGCATAAACATGGCAGAGAGAATCAGCTCAAACCCACTATAAAAAGGAATTTCAAAAACAAAACCAAAAAACAGGGAAATTCTTAACATTTCCTTCAGGGTCTCTGATGAAACCTGGAAAAACCCTGTCTACAATGACAGCTGGATGTGGCATAAGGCTGGACACTTGGGACTGAGAGGATTGGTGAGATTGGGTGAGCAAATGCAGACCCTTTAAAGCAAAAATGCATGGCCCCCATTCCATGGGTCCCAACTCTCCAGGTTGAAGGGAATATTACTACAGCTATAACAAGTACGGGAAACCTAGAGAATGGACACACAGTGAATACAAAAGGTTTCTAAAACTCAACGAGTAGTCCCTCTCCTGGTGCTCCGGTTTGACTTTCCAACTGCTTTACTATCAATCTCCCAACTTGTAGAGACAGCCCCTTTAACCTCCTGGTTCACACAGGTTGCCAATTTGGCAGAGGACGGAAGGGAAGAGGGAGAACCAATGAGAGAGTAGCTGTTAGGCATATGGACGGGCACATGTCACTCTTATTTCCCGGCAGGAAGAAGAATTAACCAGAGTCTCAGCCACCCACCGGGAACCAGTATAGGTCCTGAACCAAAATTTTGGACTTGCGTACAGCTCACAAAAAACGAGTTGGAAAATGGAGTTCAGGGCCACAGCAATTCAGAAACTGGCAGAGTAATAAAGGACAACTATCGTCCAAAAATCTGTTGAGGGAAGGCAACGAGGCAGACTTGAATGCGAGGCAGAATAGCAGGAAACAGATTTCAAGAGGTACGTTGGAATCGCCTTTAAAGCACAGGAAGAGGGGCACAACTTCGACAATGACGCCCTTGGCCAAAAAGGGCTTATGCATTTTCTCCTGAATATATTCAGGAGAAAACGCATACGCCCTTTCTGGCCAAACAAGCAAGCGGGCAATGCAAATCTGCAATACAAAGAAGTATCCCTTCCCACCGGTCAAAAGGGACATGCACAAAATGTGTAAAAACCAGAAAGGCAAGACAGGCCCTGGAGAACAGGGAGCCTTGCTATGCTGATGGGCGGGATGTAAATTGCCAACTGCCTCACTGGAGGAGTGCATTGCGTTCCCTAAAACAAGTAAACAACAGAGCTACAGAGCCAAGGGCACTTCCAGTATAGGGAACATACATTGGGAAAACTGAATATCAATAAGACAGAGCCACCCCCAAATTTAGGGCTGCACTGCTTACAAGAACCTCAACTTGGGTACACCTTAAATATCCCAAAAATATAAAAATGGTTCAAAAAACTGTGGTATTTATGTACGATGGAATATCCCTCAGCCATGAAATCAATGTCATAAGACCAGGAGCAGCAAAGTGAGTGGATTCAGGTACGATGATTCTAAGTGAAATAAGTCACACAGAAAAAGAAACTTATCATAAGATATCACTTATGAAGATCCTGTAAACATGGCTACACATGAACTGAGTTAGGAAAGAGAACAGAGTGTCACATTTAGAACACACACTTATGCCTGCTTAACGGGAAAGGACAGGTGGGGTGATGCATAAAACCAGAGTTTGATATAAGCACAGGTACCATTTCTAAAACCAACTGTGGAATAGACAAGACCTACACCTTCCTCAGTGAAAGGGACTCAAAACCCCATATTTCCCGCAGAGGAATAGATCTGACTAGTAAGAATCTTAAAACCTATGTATTGATATGTCTCTGTAAGGGAATCAAGTGTGTCTAGACTGGCATAAACATGGCAGTGAGAATCAGCTCAAACCCACTATAAAAAGGATTTTCAAAAACAAAACCAAGAAACTGAAAAATTCTTTATATTTCCTTCAGGGTCTGTGATGAAACATGGAATGACCCTATCTACAATGACAGCTGGATATGGCATAAGGCTGGACACTTGGGACTGAGAGGATTGGTGAGATTGGGTGAGAAAATGCAGACCCTTTAAAGCAAAAATGAATGGCCCCCATTCCATGGGTCCCAACTCTCCATGTTGAAGGGAATATTACTACAGCTATAACATGTACGGGAAACCTAGAGAATGGACACACTGTGAATACAAAAGGTTTTAAAACTGAACGAGTAGTCCCTCTCCTGGTGCTCCGGTTTGACTTTCCAACTGCTTTACTATCAATCTCCCAACTTGGAGAGACAACCCCTTTAACCTCCTCGTTCGCACAGGTTGCCTATTTGGCAGAGGATGGAAGGGAAGAGGGAGAACCAATGAGAGAGTAGCTGTTATGCATTTGGACGGGCACATGTCACTCTAATTTCCCGGCAGGAAGAAGAAGTAACCAGAGTCACAGCCACCCACCGGGAACCAGCATAGGTCCTGAACTAAAATTTTGGACTTGCGTACAGCTCACAAAAAACGAGTTGAAAAATGGAGCTCAGGGGCACAGCAATTCACAAACTGGCAGAATAATAAAGACAAATATCGTCCAAAAATCTCTTGAGGGAAGGCAACGAGGCGGACTTGAAAGCGAGGCAGAATAGCACGAAACAGATTCCAAGAGCTACGTTGGAATCGCCTTTAAAGCACAGGAAGAGGGGCACAACTTCGACAATGACGCCCTTTGCCAAAAAGGGCGTATGCGTTTTCCCCTGAATATATTCAGGGGAAAACGCATACGCCCTTTTTGGCCAAGCAAGCAAGCGGGCAATGCAAATCTGCACTACAAAGAAGTATCACTTCCCACCGGTCAAAAGGGACATCCACAAAATGTGTAAAAACCAGAAAGGCAAGACAGGCCCTGGAGAACAGGGAGCCTTGTTATGCTAATGGGCGGGATGTAAATTGCCAACTGCCTCACTGGAGGAGTGCATTGCGTTCCCTAAAAGAAGTAATCAACAGAGCTACTGAGCCAAGGGCACATCCACTCTCTGGAATATACCTTGGGAAATCTGAAAATCAATGAGACAGAGCCACCCCCAAATTTAGGGCTGCACTGCTTACAAGAACCTCAACTTGGGTACACCTTAAATATCCCAGGAAATATAAAAATGGTTCAAAAAACTGTGGTATTTATGTCCGATGGAATATCCCTCAGCCATGAAATCAATGGCATAAGACCAGGAGCAGCAAAGTGAGTGGATTCAAGTACGATGATTCTAAGTGAAATAAGTCACACAGAAAAAGAAACTTATCATAAGATATCACTTATGAAGATCCTGTAAACATGGCTACACATGAACTGAGTTAGGAAAGAGAACAGAGTCTCACATTTAGAAAACACTCTTATGCCTGCTTAAGGGGAAAGGAGAGGTGGGGTGATGCATAAAACCAGAGTTTGAAATAAGCACAGGTACCATTTCTAAAACCAACTGTGGAATAGACAAGACCTACACCTTCCTCAGTGAAAGGGACTCAAAACCCCATATTTCCCGCAGAGGAATAGATCTGACTAGTAAGAATCTTAAAACCTATGTATTGATATGTCTCTGTAGGGGAATCAAGTGTGTCTAGACTGGCATAAACATGGAAGCGAGAATCAGCTCAAACCCACTATAAAAAGGAATTTCAAAAACAAAACCAAAAAACAGGGAAATTCTTTACATTCCCTTCAGGTTCTCTGATGAAACCCGGAATGACCATATCTACAATGACAGCTGGATGTGGCATAAGGCTGGACACTTGGGACTGAGAGGATTGGTGAGATTGGGTGAGCAAACGCAGACCCTTTAAAGCAAAAATGCATGGCCCCCATTCCATGGGTCCCAACTCTCCATGTTGAAGGGAATATTACTACAGCTATAACATGTACGGGAAACATAGAGAATGGACACACTGTGCATACAAAAGGTTTCTAAAACTCAACGAGTAGTCCCTCTCCTGGTGCTCCGGTTTGACTTTCCAACTGCTTTCCTATCAATCTCCCAACTTGGAGAGACAACCCCTTTATCCTCCTGGTTCGCAGAAGTTGCCAATTTGGCAGAGAATGGAAAGGAAGAGGGAGAAGCAATGAGAGAGTAGCTGTTAGGTATTTGGACGGGAACATGTCACTAATATCCCGGCAGGAAGAAGAATTAACCAGAGTCACAGCCACCCACCGGGAACCAGTATAGGTCCTGAAACAAAATTTTGGACTTGCGTACAGCTCGCAAAAAACGAGTTGAAAAATGGAGCTCAGGGGCACAGCAATTCACAAACTGGCAGAGTAATAAAGGACAACTATCGTCCAAAAATCTGTTGAGGGAAGGCAACGAGGCGGAATTGAAAGCGAGGCAGAATAGCACGAAACAGATTCCAAGAGCTACGTTGGAATCGCCTTAAAAGCACAGGAAGAGGGGCACAAGTTCGACAATGACGCACTTGGCCAAAAAGGGCGTATGCTTTTTCTCCTGAATATATTCAGGAGAAAAATCATACGCCCTTTTTGGCCAAGCAAGCAAGCGGGCAATGCAAATCTACACTACAAAGAAGTATCACTTCCCACCGGTCAAAAGGGACATCCACAAAATGTGTAAAAACCAGAAAGGCAAGACAGGCCCTGGAGAACAGGGAGCCTTGTTATGCTGATAGGCGGGATGTAAATTGCCAACTGCCTCACTGGAGGAGTGCTTTGAGTTCCCTAAAAGAAGTAATCATCAGAGCTACAGAGCCAAGGGCACATCCTGTCTAGGGAATATACCTTGGGAAAACTGAAAATCAATAAGACAGAGCCACCCCCAAATTTAGGGCTGCACTGCTTACAAGAACCTCAACATGGGTACACCTTAAATATCCCAGGAAATATAAAAATGGTTCAAAAAACTGTGGTATTTATGTACGATGGAATATCCCTCAGCCATGAAATCAATGTCATAAGACCAGGAGCAGCAAATTGAGTGGATTCAGGTATAATGATTCTAAGTGAAATAAGTCACACAGAAAAAGAAACTTATCATAAGATATCACTTATGAAGATCCTGTAAACATGGCTACAAATGAACTGAGTTAGGAAAGAGAACAGAGTCTCACATTTAGAAAACACTCTTATGACTGCTTAACGGGAAAGGAGATGTGGGGTGTTGCATAAAACCAGAGTTTGATATAAGCACAGGTACCATTTCTAAAACCAACTGTGGAATAGAGAAGACCTACACCTTCCTCAGTGAATGGGACTCAAAACCCCATATTTCCCGCAGAGGAATAGATCTGACTAGTAAGAATCTTCAAACCTATGTATTGATATGTCTCTGTAAGGGAATCAAGTGTGTCTAGACTGGCATAAACATGGAAGCGAGAATCAGCTCAAACCCACTATAAAAAGGAATTTCAAAAACAAAACCAGGGCTTCCCTGGTGGTGCAGTGGTTGAGAATCTGCCTGCCAATGCAGGGGACACGGGTTCGAGCCCTGGTCTGGGAAGATCCCACATGCCGCGGAGCAACTAGCCCCGTGAGCCACAATTACTGAGCCTGCGCGTCTGGAGCCTGTGCTCAGCAACAAGAGAGGCTGTGATAGTGAGGGGCCCGCGCACCGCGATGAGGAGTGGACCCCACTTGCCGCAACTAGAGAAAGCCCTCGCACAGAAACGAAGACCCAACACAGCCAAAAATAAATAAATAAAAATTAAAAAAAAAAAGCTTTAAAAAAAAAAAAAAAAAACAAAACCAAAAAACAGGGAAATTCTTTCCATTTCCTTCAGGGTCTCTGATGAAACCTGGAATGACGCTATCTACAATGACAGCTGGATGTGGCATAAGGCTGGACACTTGGGACTGAGAGGATTGGTGAGATTGGGTGAGCAAATGCAGACCCTTTAAAGCAAAAATGCATGGCCCCCATTCCATGGGTCCCAACTCTCCATGTTGAAGGGAATATTATTACAGGTATAACATGTACGGGAGACCTAGAGAATGGACACACTGTGAATACAAAAGGTTTCTAAAACTCAACGAGTAGTCCCTCTCCTGGTGCTCCGGTTTGACTTTCCAACTGCTTTCCTCTCAATCTCCCAACTTGGAGAGACAACCCCTTTAACCTCCTCGTTCGCACAGGTTGCCAAATTTGCAGAGGATGGAAGGGAAGAGGGAGAACCAATGAGAGAAGAGCTGTTAGGCATTTGGACGGGCACATGTCACTCTAATTTCCCGGCAGGAAGAAGAATTAACCAGAGTCTCAGCCACCCACCGGGAACCAGTATAGGTCCTGAACCAAAATTTTGGACTTGCGTACAGCTCACAAAAAACGAGTTGAAAAATGGAGCTCAGGGGCACAGCAATTCACAAACTGGCACAGTAATAAAGGACAACTGTCGTCCACAAATCTGTTGAGGGAAGGCAACGAGGAGGACTTGAAAGCGAGGCAGAATAGCAGGAAACAGATTTCAAGAGGTACGTTGGAATCGCATTTAAAGCACAGGAAGAGGGGCAAAACGTCGACAATGACGCACTTGGCCAAAAAGGGCGTATGCGTTTTCTCCTGAATATATTCAGGAGAAAACGCATACGCCCTTTTTGGCCAAGCAAGCAACGGGCAATGCAAATCTGCACTACAAAGCAGTATCACTTCCCACCGGTCAAAAGGGACATCCATAAAATGTGTAAAGACCAGAAAGGTAAGACAGGCCCCGGAGAACAGGGAGCCTTGTTATTCTGATGGGTGGGATGTAAATTGCCAACTGCCTCACTGGAGGAGTGCATTGCGTTCCCTAAATGAAGTAATCAACAGAGCTACAGAGCCAAGGGCACATCCAGTCTAGGGAATATACCTAGGGAAAACTGAAAATCAATAAGACAGAGCCACCCCCAAATTTAAGGCTACACTGCTTACAAGAACCTCAACATAGGTACACCTTAAATATCCCAGGAAATATAAAAATGGTTCAAAAAACTGTGGCATTTATGTACGATGGAATATCCCTCAGCCATGAAATCAATGTCATAAGACCAGGAGCAGCAAAGTGAGTGGATTCAGGTACGATGATTCTAAGTGAAATAAGTCACACAGAATAAGAAACTTATCATAAGATATCACTTATGAAGATCCTGTAAACATGGCTACACATGAACTGAGTTAGGAAAGAGAACAGAGTCTCACATTTAGAAAACACTCTTATGCCTGCTTAAGGGGAAAGGAGAGGTGGGGTGATGCATAAAACCAGAGTTTGATATAAGCACAGGTACCATTTCTAAAAGCAACTGTGGAATAGACAAGACCTACACCTTCCTCAGTGAAAGGGACTCAAAACCCCATATTTCCCACCGAGGAATAGATCTGACTAGTAAGAATCTTAAAACCTATGTATTGATATGTTTCTGTAAGGGAATCAAGGGTGTCTAGACTGGCATAAACATGGCAGCGAGAATCAGCTCAATCCCACTATAAAAAGGAATTACAAAAACAAATCCAAAAAACAGGGAAATTCTTTACATTTCCTTCAGGGTCTCTGATGAATCCTGGAATGACCCTATCTACAATGACAGCTGGATGTTGCATAAGGCTGGACACTTGGGACTGAGAGGATTGGTGAGATTGGTTGAGCAAATGCAGACCCTTTAAAGCAAAAATGCATGGCCCCCATTCCATGGGTCCCAACTCTCCATGTTGAAGGGAATATTACTACAGCTATAACATGTACGGGAAACCTAGAGAATGGACACACTGTGAATACAAAATGTTTCTAAAACTCAACGAGTAGTCCCTCTCCTGGAGCTCAGGTTTGACTTTGCAACTGCTTTACTATCAATCTCCCAACTTGGAGAGACAACCCCTTTAACCTCCTGGTTCGCACAGGTTGCCAATTTGGCAGAGGATGGAAGGGAAGAGGGAGAACCAATGAGAGAGTAGCTGTTAGGCATTTGGATGGGCACATGTCACTCTAATTTCCATGCAGGAAGAAGAATTAACCAGAGCCTCAGCCACCCACCGGGAACCAGTATAGGTCCTGAACCAAAATTTTGGACTTGCGTACAGCTCACAAAAAACGAGTTGAAAAATGGAGCTCAGTGGCACAGCAATTCACAAAATGGCAGAGTAATAAAGGACAACTATGGTCCAAAAATCTCTTGAGGGAAGGCAACGAGGCGGACTTGAAAGCGAGGCAGAATAGCACGAAACAGATTTCAAGAGGTACGTTGGAATCGCCTTTAAAGCACAGGAAGAGGGGCACAACTTCGACAATGACGCACTTGGCCAAAAAGGGTGTATGCGTTTTCTCCTGAATATATTCAGGAGAAAACGCATACGCCCTTTTTGGCCAAGCAAGCAAGCGGGCAATGCAAATCTGCACTACAAATAAGTATCACTTACCACCGGTCAAAAGGGACATCCACAAAATGTGTAAAAACCAGAAAGGCAAGACAGGCCCTGGAGAACAGGGAGCCTTGTTATGCTGATGGGCGGGATGTAAATTGCCAACTGCCTCACTGGAGGAGTGAATTGCGTTCCCTAAAAGAAGTAACCAACAGAGCTACAGAGCGAAGGGCACATCCTGTCTAGGGAATATACCCTGGGAAAACTGAAAATCAATAAGACAGAGCCAACCCCAAATTTAGGGCTGCACTGCTTACAAGAACCTCAACTTGGGTACACCTTAAATATCCCAGGAAATATAAAAATGGTTCAAAAAACAGTGGTATTTATGTACGATGGAATATCCCTCAGACATGAAATCAATGTCATAAGACCAGGAGCAGCAAAGTGAGTGGATTCAGGTACGATGATTCTAAGTGAAATAAGTCACACAGAAAAAGAAACTTATCATAAGATATCACTTATGAAGATCCTTTAAACATGGCTACACATGAACTGAGTTAGGAAAGAGAACAGAGTCTCACATTTAGAAAACACTCTTATGCCTGCTTAAGGGGAAAGGAGAGGTGGGGTGATGCATAAAACCAGAGTTTGATATAAGCACAGGTACGATTTCTAAAACCAACTGTGGAATAGACAAGACCTACACCTTCCTCAGTGAAAGGGACTCAAAACACCATATTTCCCGCAGAGGAATATATCTGACTAGTAAGAATCTTAAAACCTGTGTATTGATATGTCTCTCTATGGGAATCAAGTGTGTCTAGACTGGCATAAACTTGGCAGCGAGAATCACCTCAAACCCACTATAAAAAGGAATTTCTAAAACAAAACCAAAAAACAGGGAAATTCTTTACATTTCCTTCAGGATCTCTGATGAAACCTGGAATGACCCTATCTACAATGACAGCTGGATGTGGCATAAGGCTGGACACTTGGAACTGAGAGGATTGGTGAGATTGGGTGAGGAAATGCAGACCCTTTAAAGCAAAAATGCATGGCCCCCATTCCATGGGTCCCAACTCTCCATGTTGAAGGGAATATTACTACAGCTATAACATGTACTGGAAACCTAGAGAATGGACACACTGTGAATACAAAAGTTTTCTAAAACTCAACGAGTAGTCCCTCTCCTGGTGCTCCGGTTTGACTTTCCAACTGCTTTACTATCAATCTCCCAACTTGGAGAGACAGCCCCTTTAACCTCCTGGTTCGCACAGGTTGCCAATTTGGCAGAGGATGGAAGGGAAGTGGGAGAACCAATGAGAGAGTAGCTGTTAGGCATTTGGACGGGCACATGTCACTCTAATTTCCCAGCGGGAAGAAGAATTAACCAGAGTCACAGCCACCCAACGGGAACCAGTATAGTTCCTGAACCAAAATTTTGGACTTGCGTACAGCTCACAAAAAACGAGTTGAAAACTGGAGCTCAGGGGCAGAGCAATTCACAAACTGACAGAGTAATAAAGGACAACTATCGTCCAAAAATCTGTTTAGGGAAGGCAACGAGGCGGACTTGAAAGCAAGGCAGAATAACAGGAAACAGATTTCAAGAGGTACGTTGCAATCGCCTTTAAAGCACAGGAAGAGGGGCACAACTTCGACAATGACGCACTTGGTCTAAAAGGGCGTATGCGTATTCTCCTGAATATATTCAGGAGAAAACGCATACGCCCTTTTTGGCCAAGCAAGCAAGCGGGCAATGCAAATCTGCACTACAAAGAAGTATCACTTCCCACCGGTCAAAAGGGACATCCACAAAATGTGTAAAAACCAGAAAGGCAAGACTGGCCCTGGAGGAACAGGGAGCCCTGTTATGCTGATGGGCTGGATGTAAATTGCCAACTGCCTCACTGGAGGAGTGCATTGTGTTCCCTAAAAGAAGTAATCAACAGAGATACAGAGACAAGGGCACATCCAGTCTAGGGAATATACCTTGGGAAAACAGAAAATCAATAAGACATATCCACCCCCAAATTTAGGGCTGCACTGCTTAGAAGAACCTCTACTTGGGTACACCTTAAATATCCCAGGAAATATAAAAATGGTTCAAAAAACTGTGGTATTTATGTACGATGGAATATCTCTCAGGCATGAAATCAATGTCATAAGACCAGGAGCAGCAAAGTGAGTGGATTCAGGTACGATGATTCTAAGTGAAATAAGTCATACAGAAAAAGAAAGTTATCATAAGATATCACTTATGAAGATCCTGTAAACATGGCTACACATGAACTGAGTTAGGAAAGAGAACAGAGTCTCACATTTAGAAAACACTCTTATGCCTGCTTAAGGGGAAAGGAGAGGTGGGGTGATGCATAAAACCAGAGTTTGATATAAGCACAGGTACCATTTCTAAAACCAACTGTGGAATAGACAAGACCTACACCTTCCTCAGTGAAAGGGACTGAAAACCCCATATTTCCCGCAGAGGAATAGATCTGACTAGTAAGAATATTAAAACCTATGTATTGATATGTCTCTGTAAGTGAATCAAGTGTGTCTAGACTGGCAAAAACATGGAAGCGAGAAGCAGCTCAAACCCACTATAAAAAGGAATTTCAAAAACAAAACCTAAAAACAGGGGAATTCTTTACATTCCCTTCAGGTTCTCTGATGAAATCTGGAATGACCCTATCTACAATGACAGCTGTATGTGGCATAAGGCTGGACACTTGGGACTGAGAGGATTGGTGAGATTGGGTGAGCAAATGCAGACCCCTTAAAGCAAAAATGCATGGCCCCCATTCCATGGGTCCCAACTCTCCATGGTGAAGGGAATATTACTACTGCTATAACATGTACGGGAAACCTAGAGAATGGACACACTGTGAATACAAAAGGTTTCTAAAACTCAACGAGTAGTCCCTCTCCTGGTGCTCCGGTTTGACTTTCCAACTGCTTTACTATCAATCTCCCAACTTGTAGATACAACCCCTTTAACCTCCTTGTTCGCACAGGTTGCCAAATAGTCAGAGGATGGGAGGGAAGAGGGAGAACCAATGAGAGAGTAGTTGTTAGGCATTTGGACGGGAACATGTCACAAATTTCCCGGCAGGAAGAAGAATTAACCAGAGTCACTGCCACCCACCGGGAACCAGTATAGGTCCTGAACCAAAATTTTGGACTTGCGTACAGCTCACAAAAAACGAGTTGAAAAATGGAGCTCAGGGGCACAGCATTTCACAAACTGGCAGAGTAATAAAGGACAACTATCGTCCAAAAATGTGTTGAGGGTAGGCATCGAGGCAGACTTGAATGCGAGGCAGAATAGAAGGAAACAGATTTCAAGAGGTACGTTGGAAACCTCTTTAAATCACAGGAAGAGGGGCACAACTTTGATAATGACGCACTTGGCCAAAAAGGGCATATGCGTTTTCTCCTGAATATATTCAGGAGAAAACGCATTCGCCCTTTTTGGCCAAGCAAGCAAGCGGACAATGCAAATCTGCACTACAAAGAAGTATCACTTCCCACCGGTCAAAAGGGACATCCACAAAATGTGTAAAGACCAGAAAGGCAAGACAGGCCCTGGAGGAACAGGGAGCCCTGTTATGCTGATGGGCTGGATGTAAATTGCCAACTGCCTCACTGGAGGAGTGCATTGCGTTCCCTAAAAGAAGTAATCAACAGAGATACAGAGCCAAGGGCACATCCAGTCTAGGGAATATACCTTGGGAAAACAGAAAATCAATAAGACAGAGCCACCCACAAATTTAGGGCTGCACTGCTTAGAAGAACCTCTACTTGGGTACACCTTAAATATCCCAGGAAATATAAAAATGGTTCAAAAAACTGTGGTATTTTTGTACGATGGAATATCTCTCAGACATGAAATCAATGTCATAAGACCAGGAGCAGCAAAGTGAGTGGATTCAGGTACGATGATTCTAAGTGAAATAAGTCATACATTTAAAGAAACTTATCATAAGATATCACTTATGAAGATCCTGTAAACATGGCTACACATGAACTGAGTTAGGAAAGAGAACAGAGTCTCACATTTAGAAAACACTCTTATGCCTGTTTAAGGGGAAAGGAGAGGTGGGGTGATGCATAAAACCAGAGTTTGATATAAGCACAGGTACCATTTCTAAAACAAACTGTGGAATAGACAAGACCTACACCTTCCTCAGTGAAAGGGACTCAAAACCCCATATTTCCCGCAGAGGAATAGATCTGACTAGTAAGAATATTAAAACCTATGTATTGATATGTCTCTGTAAGGGAATCAAGTGTGTCTAGACTGGCATAAACATGGCAGCGAGAATCAGCTCAAACCCACTATGAAAAGGAATTTCAAAAACAAAACCAAAAAACAGGGAAATTCTTTACATTTCCTTCAGGGTCTCTGATGGAACCTGGAATGACCCTATCTACAATGACAGCTGGATGTGGCATAAGGCTGGACACTTCGGACTGAGAGGATTGGTGAGATTGGGTGAGCAAATGCAGACACTTTAAAGCAAAAATGCATGGCCCCCATTCCATGGGTCCCAACTCTCCATGTTGAAGGGAATATTACTACAGCTATAACATGTACGGGAAACCTAGAGAATGGACACACGGTGAATACAAAAGGTTTCTAAAACTCAACGAGTAGTCCCTCTCCTGGTGCTCCGGTTTGACATTCCAACTGCTTTCTTGTCAATCTCCCAACTTGGAGAGACAACCCCTTTAACCTCCTCGTTCGCACAGGTTGCCAATTTGGCAGAGGATGGAAGGGAAAAGGGAGAACCAATGAGAGAGTAGCTGTTAGACATTTGGACGGGCACATGTCACTCTAATACCCCGGGAGGAAGAAGAATTATCCAGAGTCTCAGCCAACCACCGGGAACCAGTATAGGTCCTGAACCAAAATTTTGGACTTGCGTACAGCTCACAAAAAACGAGTTGGAAAATGGAGCTCAGGGCCACAGCAATTCACAAACTGGCAGAGTAATAAAGGACAACAATCGTCCAAAAATCTGTTGAGGGAAGGCAACGAGGCAGACTTGAAAGCCAGACAGAATAGCAGAAAACAGATTTCATGAGGTACATTGGAATCGCGTTTAAAGCACAGGAAGAGGGGCACAACTTCGACAATGACGCAGTTGGCCAAAAAGGGCGTATGCGTTTTCTCCTGAATATATTCAGGAGAAAACGCATACGCCCTTTTTGGCCAAACAAGCAAGCGGGCAATGCAAATCTGCACTACAAAGAAGTATCACTTCCCACCGGTCAGAAGGGACATCCACAAAATGTGTAAAAACCAGAAAGGCAAGACAGGACCTGGAGAACAGGGAGCCTTGTTATGCTGATGGGCGGGATGTAAATTGCCAACTGTCTCACTGGAGGAGTGCATTTTGTTCCCTAAAACAAGTAATCAACAGAGCTACAGAGCCAAGGGCACTTCCGGTCTAGGGAATATACATTGGGAAAACTGAAAATCAATAAGACAGAGCCACCCCCAAATTTAGGGCTGCACAGCTTACAAGAACCTCAACTTGTATACAACTTAAATATCCCAGGAAATATAAAAATGGTTCAAAAAACTGTGGTAATTATGTCCGATGGAATATCCCTCAGCCATGAAATCAATTTCATAATACCAGGAGCAGCAAAGTGAGTGGATTCAGGTACGATGATTCTAAGTGAAATATGTCACACAGAAAAAGAAACTTAGGGCCTCCCTGGTGGAGCAGTGGTTGAGAGTCCGCCTGCCGATGCAGGGGATACGGGTTCGTGCCCCGGTCTGGGAGGATCCCATATGCCGCGGAGCGGCTGGGCCCGTGAGCCATGGCCGCTGGGCCTGCGCGTCCGGAGCCTGTGCTCCGCAACGGGAGAGGCCGCAACAGTGAGAGGTCCGCATAATGCAAAAAGAAAAAAAAAAAAAAAAAAAAAAAAGAAACTTATCATAAGATATGACTTATGAAGATCCTGTAAACATGGCTACACATGAACTGAGTTAGGAAAGAGAACAGAGTCTCACATTTAGAGAACACTCTTATGCCTGCTTAAGGGGAAAGGAGAGGTGGTGTGATGCATAAACCCGAGCTTGATATAAGCACAGGTACCAGTTCCAAAACCAAATGTGGAATAGACAAGACCTAAACCTTCCTCAGTGAAAGGGACTCAAAACCCCATATTTCCCGCAGAGGAATAGATCTGACTAGTAAGAATCTTAAAACCTATGTATTGATATGTCTCTGTAAGGGAATCAAGTGTGTCTAGACTGGCATAAACATGGCAGAGAGAATCAGCTCAAACCCACAATAAAAAGGACTTTCAAAAACAAAACCAAAAAACAGGGAAATTCTTTACATTTCCTTCAGGGTCTCTGATGATACCTGGAAAAACCCTGTCTACAATGACAGGTGGATGTGGCATAAGGCTGGACACTTGGGACTGAGAGGATTGGTGAGATTGGGTGAGAAAATGCAGACCCTTTAAAGCAAAAATGCATGGCCCCATTCCATGGGTCCCAACTCTCCAGGTTGAAGGGAATATTACTACAGCTATAACATGTACGGGAAACCTAGAGAATGGACACACTGTGAATACAAATGGTTTCTAAAACTCAACGAGTAGTCCCTCTCCTGGTGCTCCGGTTTGACTTTCCAACTGCTTTACTATCAATCTCCCAACTTGGAGAGACAGCCCCTTTAACCTCCTGGTTCGCACAGGTTGCCAATTTGGCAGAGGATGGAAGGGAAGAGGGAGAACCAATGAGAGAGTAGCTGTTAGGCATTTGGACGGGCACATGTCACTCTAATTTCCCGGCAGGAAGAAGAATTAACCAGAGTCTCATCCACCCACCGGGAACCAGTATAGGCCCTGAACCAAAATTTTGGACTTGCGTACAGCTCACAAAAAACGAGTTGGAAAATGGAGCTCAGGGCCACAGCAATTCACAAACTGGCAGAGTAATAAAGGACAACTATCGTCCAAAAATCTGTTGAGGGAAGGCAACGAGGCAGACTTGAAAGCCAGGCAGAATAGCAGGAAACAGATTTCAAGAGGTACGTTGGAATCGCCTTTAAAGCACAGGAAGAGGGGCACAACTTCGACAATGACACAGTTGGCCAAAAAGGGCGTATGCGTTTTCTCCTGAATATATTCAGGAGAAAACGCATACACATTATTGGCCAAACAAGCAAGCGGGCAATGCAAATCAGCACTACAAAGAAGTATCACTTCCCACCGGTCAAAAGGGACATCCACAAAATGTGTAAAATCCAGAAAGGCAAGACAGGCCATGGAGAACAGGGAGCCTTGTTATGCTGATGGGCGGGATGTAAATTGCCAACTGCCTCACTGGAGGAGTGCAGTGCGTTCCCTAAAACAAGTAAACAACAGAGCTACAGAGCCAAGGGCACTTCCAGTCTAGGGAATATACATTGGGAAAACTGAAAATCAATAAGACAGAGCCACCCCCAAATTTAGGGCTGCACTGCTTACAAGAACCTCAACTTGGGTACACCTTAAATATCCAAGGAAATATAAAAATGGTTCAAAAAACTGTGGTATTTATGTCCGATGGAATATCCCTCAGCCATGAAATCAATGTCATAAGACCAGGAGCAGCAAAGTGAGTGGATTCAGGTACGATGATTCTAAGTGAAATAAGTCACACAGAAAAAGAAAATTATCATAAGATATGACTTATGAAGATCCTGTAAACATGTCTACACATGAACTGAGTTAGGAAAGAGTACAGAGTCTCACATTTAGAAAACAATCTTATGCCTGCTTAAGGGGAAAGGAGAGGTGGGGTGATGCATAAAACCAGAGTTTGATATAAGCACAGGTACCATTTCCAAAACCAACTGTGGAATAGACAAGACCTACACCTTCCTCAGTGAAAGGGACTCAAAACCCCATATTTCCCGCAGAGGAATAGATCTGACTAGTAAGAATCTTAAAACCTATGTATTGATATGTCTCTGTAAGGGAATCAAGTGTGTCTAGACTTGCATAAACACGGCAGAGAGAATCAGCTCAAACCCAGTATAAAAAGGAATTTCAAAAACAAAACCAAAAAACAGGGAAATTCTTTACATTTCCTTCAGGGTCTCTGATGAAACCTGGAAAAACCCTGTCTACAATGACAGCTGGATGTGGCATAAGTCTGGACACTTGGGACTGAGAGGATTGGTGAGATTGGGTGAGCAAATGCAGACCCTTTAAAGCAAAAATGCATGGCCCCCATTCCATGGGTCCCAACTCTCCAGGTTGAAGGGAATATTACTACAGCTATAACATGTACGGGAAACCTAGAGAATGGACACACTGTGAATACAAAAGGTTTCTAAAACTCAACGAGTAGTCCCTCTCCTGGTGCTCCGGTTTGACTTTCCAACTGCTTTACTATCAATCTCCCAACTTGGAGAGACAGCCCCTTTAACCTCCTGGTTCGCACAGGTTGCCAATTTGGCGGAGGATGGAAGGGAAGAGGGAGAACCAATGAGAGAGTTACTGTTAGGCATTTGGACGGGCACATGTCACTCTAATTTCCCGGCAGGAAGAAGAATTAACCAGAGTCTCAGCCACACACCGGGAACCAGTATAGGTCCTGAACCAAAAGTTTGGACTTGCGTACAGCTCACAAAAAACGAGTTGGAAAATGGAGCTCAGGGCCACAGCAATTCACAAACTGGCAGTGTAATAAAGGACAACTATCGTCCAAAAATCTGTTGAGGGAAGGCAACGAGGCAGACTTGAAAGCCAGGCAGAATAGCAGGAAACAGATTTCAAGAGGTACGTTGGAATCGCCTTTAAAGCACAGGAAGAGGGGCACAACTTCGACAATGACGCAGTTGGCCAAAAAGGGCGTATGCGTTTTCTCCTGAATATATTCAGGAGAAAACGCATACACATATTTGGCCAAACAAGCAAGCGGGCAATGCAAATCTGCACTACAAAGAAGTATCACTTCCCACCGGTCAAAAGGGACATCCACAAAATGTGTAAAAACCAGAAAGGCAAGACAGGCCCTGGAGAACAGGGAGCCTTGTTATGCTGATGGGCGGGATGTAAATTGACAACTGCCTCACTGGAGGAGTGCATTGCGTTCCCTAAAACAAGTAAACAACAGAGCTACAGAGCCATGGGCAATTCCAGTCTAGGGAATATACATTGGGAAAACTGAAAATCAATAAGACAGAGCCACCCCCATATTTAGGGCTGCACTGCTTACAAGAACCTCAACTTGGGTACACCTTAAATATCCCAGGAAATATAAAAATGGTTCAAAAAACTGTGGTATTTATGTCCGATGGAATATCCCTCAGCCATGAAATCAATGTCATAAGACCAGGAGCAGCAAAGTGAGTGGATTCAGGTACGATGATTCTAAGTGAAATAAGTCACACAGAAAAAAGAAACTTCTCATAAGATATCACTTATGAAGATCCTGTAAACATGGCTACACATGAACTGAGTTAGGAAAGAGAACAGAGTCTCACATTTAGAAAACACCCTTATGCCTGCTTAAGGGGAAAGGAGAGGTGGGGTGATGCATAAAACCAGAGTTTGATATAAGCACAGGTACCATTTCCAAAACCAACTGTGGAATAGACAAGACCTACACCTTCCTCAGTGAAAGGGACTCAAAACCCCATATTTCCCGCAGAGGAATACATCTGACTAGTAAGAATCTTAAAACCTATGTATTGATATGTCTCTGTAAGGGAATCAAGTGTGTCTAGACTGGCATAAACACGGCAGAGAGAATCAGCTCAAACCCACTATAAAAATGAATTTCAAAAACAAAACCAAAAAACAGGGAAATTCTTTACATTTCCTTCAGGGTCTCTGATGAAACCTGGAAAAACCCTGTCTACAATGACAGCTGGATGTGGCATAAGGCTGGACACTTGGGACTGAGAGGATTGGTGAGATTGGGTGAGCAAATGCAGACCCTTTAAAGCAAAAATGCATGGCCCCCATTCCATGGTTCCCAACTCTCCAGGTTGAAGGGAATATTACTACAGCTATAACATGTACGGGAAACCTAGAGAATGGACACACTGTGAATACAAAAGGTTTCTAAAACTCAACGAGTAGTCCCTCTCCTGGTGCTCCGGTTTGACTTTCCAACTGCTTTACTATCAATCTCCCAACTTGGAGAGACAGCCCCTTTAACCTCCTGGTTCGCACAGGTTGCCAATTTGGCAGAGGATGGAAGGGAAGAGGGAGAACCAATGAGAGAGTTACTGTTAGGCATATGGACGGGCACATGTCACTCTAATTTCCCGGCAGGAAGAAGAATTAACCAGAGTCTCAGCCACCCACCGGGAACCAGTATAGGTCCTGAACCAAAATTTTGGACTTGCGTACAGCTCACAAAAAACGAGTTGGAAAATGGAGCTCAGGGCCACAGCAATTCACAAACTGGCAGTGTAATAAAGGACAACTATCGTCCAAATATCTGTTGAGGGAAGGCACCGAGGCAGACTTGAAAGCCAGGCAGAATAGCAGGAAACAGATTTCAAGAGGTACGTTGGAATCGCCTTTAAAGCACAGGAAGAGGGGCACAACTTCGACAATGACACAGTTGGCCAAAAAGGGCGTATGCGTTTTCTCCTGAATATATTCAGGAGAAAACGCATACACATATTTGGCCAAACAAGCAAGCGGGCAATGCAAATCTGCACTACAAAGAAGTATCACTTCCCACCGGTCAAAAGGGACATCCACAAAATGTGTAAAAACCAGAAAGGCAAGACAGGCCCTGGAGAACAGGGAGCCTTGTTTTGCTGATGGGCGGGATGTAAATTGCCAACTGCCTCACTGGAGGAGTGCATTGCGTTCCCTAAAACAAGTAAACAACAGAGCTACAGAGCCATGGGCAATTCCAGTCAAGGGAATATACATTGGGAAAACTGAAAATCAATAAGACAGAGCCACCCACATATTTAGGGCTGCACTGCTTACAAGAACCTCAACTTGGGTACACCTTAAATATCCTAGGCAATATAAAAATGGTTCAAAAAACTGTAGTATTTATGTCCGATGGAATATCCCTCAGCCATGAAATCAATGTCATAAGACCAGGAGCAGCAAAGTGTGTGGATTCAGGTACGATGATTCTAAGTGAAATAAGTCACACCGAAAAAGAAACTTATCATAAGATATGACTTATGAAGATCCTGTAAACATGGCTACACATGAACTGAGTTAGGAAAGAGAACAGAGTCTCACATTTAGAAATCACTCTTATGCCTGCTTAAGGGGAAAGGAGAGGTGGGGTGATGCATAAAACCAGAGTTTGATATAAGCACAGGTACCATTTCCAAAACCAACTGTGGAATAGACAAGACCTACACCTTCCTCAGTGAAAGGGACTCAAAACCCCATATTTCCCGCAGAGGAATAGATCTGACTAGTAAGAATCTTAAAACCTATGTATTGATATGTCTCTGTAAGGGAATCAAGTGTGTCTAGACTGGCATAAACATGGCAGAGAGAATCAGCTCAAACCCACTATAAAAAGGAATTTCAAAAACAAAACCAAAAAACAGGGAAATTTTTTACATTTCCTTCAGGGTCTCTGATGAAACCTGGAAAAACCCTGTCTACAATGACAGCTGGATGTTGCATAAGGCTGGACACTTGGGACTGAGAGGATTGGTGAGATTGGGTGAGCAAATGCAGACCCTTGAAAGCAAAAATGCATGGCCCCCATTCCATGGTTCCCAACTCTCCAGGTTGAAGGGAATATTACTACAGCTATATCATGTACGGCAAACCTAGAAAATGGACACACTGTGAATACAAAAGGTTTCTAAAACTCAACGAGTACTCCCTCTCCTGGTGCTCCAGTTTGACTTTCCAACTGCTTTACTATCAATCTCCCAACTTGGAGAGACAGCCCCTTTAACCTCCTGGTTCGCACAGGTTGCCAATTTGGCAGAGGATGGAAGGGAAGAGGGAGAACCAATGATAGAGTTACTGTTAGGCATTTGGACGGGCACATGTCACTCTAATTTCCCGGCAGGAAGAAGAATTAACCAGAGCCTCAGCCACCCATCGGGAACCAGTATAGTCCCTGAACCAAAATTTTGGACTTGCGTACAGCTCAAAAAAACAAGTTGGAAAATGGATCTCAGGGCCACAGCAATTCACAAACTGGCAGAGTAATAAAGGACAACTATCATCCAAAAATCTGTTGAGGGAAGGCATCGAGGCAGACTTGAAAGCCAGGCAGAATAGCAGGAAAGAGATTTCAAGAGGTACGTTGGAATCATCTTTAAAGCACAGGAAGAGGGGCACAACTTCGACAATGACGCAGTTGGCCAAAAAGGGCGTATGCGTTTTCTCCTGAATATATTCAGGAGAAAACGCATACGCCCTTTTTGGCCAAACAAGCAAGCGGGCAATGCAAATCTGCACTACAAAGAAGTATCACTTCCCACCGGTCAAAAGGGACATCCACAAAATGTGTAAAAACCAGAAAGGCAAGACTGGCCCTGGAGAACAGGGAGCCTTGTTATGCTGATGGGCGGGATGTAAATTGCCAACTGCCTCACTGGAGGAGTGCATTGCGTTCCCTAAAACAAGTAAACAACAGAGCTACAGAGCCAAGGGCACTTCCAGTCTAGGGAACATACATTGGGAAAACTGAAAATCAATAAGACAGAGCCACCCCCAAATTTATGGCTGCACTGCTTACCAGAACCTCAACTTGGGTACACCTTAAATATCCCAGGAAATATAAAAATGGTTCAAAAATCTGTAGTATTTATGTCCGATGGAATATCCCTCAGCCATGAAATCAATGTCATAAGACCAGGAGCAGCAAAGTGAATGGATTCAGGTACGATGATTCTAAGTGAAATAAGTCACACCGATAAAGAAACTTATCATAAGATATGACTTATGAAGATCCTGTAAACATGGCTACACATGAACTGAGTTAGGAAAGAGAACAGAGTCTCACATTTAGAAATCACTCTTATGCCTGCTTAAGGGGAAAGGAGAGGTGGGGTGATGCATAAAACCAGAGTTTGATATAAGCACAGGTACCATTTCCAAAACCAACTGTGGAATAGACAAGACCTACACCTTCCTCAGTGAAAGGGACTCAAAACCCCATATTTCCCGCAGAGGAATAGATCTGACTAGTAAGAATCTTAAAACCTATGTATTGATATGTCTCTGTAAGGGAATCAAGTGTGTCTAGACTGGCATAAACATGGCAGAGAGAATCAGCTCAAACCCACTATAAAAAGGAATTTCAAAAACAAAACCAAAAAACAGGGAAATTTTTTACATTTCCTTCAGGGTCTCTGATGAAACCTGGAAAAACCCTGTCTACAATGACAGCTGGATGTTGCATAAGGCTGGACACTTGGGACTGAGAGGATTGGTGAGATTGGGTGAGCAAATGCAGACCCTTGAAAGCAAAAATGCATGGCCCCCATTCCATGGTTCCCAACTCTCCAGGTTTAAGGGAATATTACTACAGCTATATCATGTACGGCAAACCTAGAAAATGGACACACTGTGAATACAAAAGGTTTCTAAAACTCAACGAGTACTCCCTCTCCTGGTGCTCCAGTTTGACTTTCCAACTGCTTTACTATCAATCTCCCAACTTGGAGAGACAGCCCCTTTAACCTCCTGGTTCGCACAGGTTGCCAATTTGGCAGAGGATGGAAGGGAAGAGGGAGAACCAATGATAGAGTTACTGTTAGGCATTTGGACGGGCACATGTCACTCTAATTTCCCGGCAGGAAGAAGAATTAACCAGAGCCTCAGCCACCCATCGGGAACCAGTATAGTCCCTGAACCAAAATTTTGGACTTGCGTACAGCTCAAAAAAACAAGTTGGAAAATGGATCTCAGGGCCACAGCAATTCACAAACTGGCAGAGTAATAAAGGACAACTATCATCCAAAAATCTGTTGAGGGAAGGCATCGAGGCAGACTTGAAAGCCAGGCAGAATAGCAGGAAAGAGATTTCAAGAGGTACGTTGGAATCATCTTTAAAGCACAGGAAGAGGGGCACAACTTCGACAATGACGCAGTTGGCCAAAAAGGGCGTATGCGTTTTCTCCTGAATATATTCAGGAGAAAACGCATACGCCCTTTTTGGCCAAACAAGCAAGCGGGCAATGCAAATCTGCACTACAAAGAAGTATCACTTCCCACCGGTCAAAAGGGACATCCACAAAATGTGTAAAAACCAGAAAGGCAAGACTGGCCCTGGAGAACAGGGAGCCTTGTTATGCTGATGGGCGGGATGTAAATTGCCAACTGCCTCACTGGAGGAGTGCATTGCGTTCCCTAAAACAAGTAAACAACAGAGCTACAGAGCCAAGGGCACTTCCAGTCTAGGGAACATACATTGGGAAAACTGAAAATCAATAAGACAGAGCCACCCCCAAATTTATGGCTGCACTGCTTACCAGAACCTCAACTTGGGTACACCTTAAATATCCCAGGAAATATAAAAATGGTTCAAAAATCTGTAGTATTTATGTCCGATGGAATATCCCTAGCCATGAAATCAATGTCATAAGACCAGGAGCAGCAAAGTGAATGGATTCAGGTACGATGATTCTAAGTGAAATAAGTCACACCGATAAAGAAACTTATCATAAGATATGACTTATGAAGATCCTGTAAACATGGCTACACATGAACTGAGTTAGGAAAGAGAACAGAGTCTCACATTTAGAAAACACTCTTATGCCTGCTTAAGGGGAAAGGAGAGGTGGGGTGATGCATAAAAGCAGAGTTTGATATAAGCACAGGTACCATTTCCAAAACCAACTGTGGAATAGACAAGACCTACACCTTCCTCAGTGAAAGGGACTCAAAACCCCATATTTCCCGCAGAGGAATAGATCTCACTAGTAAGAATCTTAAAACCTATGTATTGATATGTCTCTGTAAGGGAATCAAGTGTGTCTAGACTGGCATAAACATGGCAGAGAGAATCAGCTCAAACCGACTATAAAAAGGAATTTCAAAAACAAAACCAAAAAACAGGGAAATTCTTTACATTTCCTTCAGGGTCTCTGATGAAACCTGGAAAAACCCTGTCTACAATGACAGCTGGATGTGGCATAGGGCTGGACACTTGGGACTGAGAGGATTGGTGAGATTGGGTGAGCAAATGCAGACCCTTTAAAGCAAAAATGCATGGCCCCCATTCCATGGTTCGCAAGTCTCCAGGTTGAAGGGAATATTACTACAGCTATATCATGTACGGGAAACCTAGAAAATGGACACACTGTGAATACAAAAGGTTTCTAAAACTCAACGAGTAGTCCCTCTCCTGGTGCTCCGGTTTGACTTTCCAACTGCTTTACTATCAATCTCCCAACTTGGAGAGACAGCCCCTTTAACCTCCTGGTTCGCTCACGTTGCCAATTTGGCAGAGGATGGAAGGGAAGAGGGAGAACCAATGAGAGAGTTACTGTTAGGCATTTGGACGGGCACATGTCACTCTAATTTCCCGGCAGGAAGAAGAATTAACCAGAGTCTCAGCCACCCACCGGGAACCAGTATAGTCCCTGAACCAAAATTTTGGACTTGTGTACAGCTCAAAAAAACGAGTTGGGAAATGGAGCTCAGGGCCACAGCAATTCACAAACTGGCAGAGTAATAAAGGACAACTATCGTCCAAAAATCTGTTGAGGGAAGGCAACGAGGCAGACTTGAAAGCCAGGCAGAATAGCAGGAAACAGATTTCAAGAGGTACGTTGGAATCGCCTTTAAAGCACAGGAAGAGGGGCACAACTTCGACAATGACGCAGTTGGCCAAAAAGGGCGTATGCGTTTTCTCCTGAATATATTCAGGAGAAAACGCATACGCCCTTTTTGCCCAAACAAGCAAGCGGGCAATGCAAATCTGCACTACAAAGAAGTATCACTTCCCACCGGTCAAAGGGGACATCCACAAAATGTGTAAAAAGCAGAAAGGCAAGACTGGCCCTGGAGAACAGGGAGCCTTGTTATGCTGATGGGCGGGATGTAAATTGCCAACTGCCTCACTGGAGGAGTGCATTGCGTTCCCTAAAACAAGTAAACAACAGAGCTACAGAGCCAAGGGCACTTCCAGTCTAGGGAAAATACATTGGGAAAACTGAAAATCAATAAGACAGAGCCACCCCCAAATTTAGGGCTGCACTGCTTACAAGAACCTCAACTTGGGTACACCTTAAATATCCCAGGAAATATAAAAATGGTTCAAAAAACTGTGGTATATATGTCCGGTGGAATATCCCTCAGCCATGAAATCAATGTCATAAGACCAGGAGCAGCAAAGTGAGTGGATTCAGGTATGATGATTCTAAGTGAAATAAGTCACACAGAAAAAGAAACTTATCATAAGATATGACTTATGAAGATCCTGTAAACACGGCTACACATGAACTGAGTTACGAAAGAGAACATAGTCTCACATTTAGAAAACACTCTTATGCCTGCTTAAGGGGAAAGGAGAGATGGGGTGATGCATAAAACCACAGTTTGATATAAGCACAGGTACCATTTCCAAAACCAACTGTGGAATAGACAAGACCTACACCTTCCTCAGTGAAAGGGACTCAAAACCCCATATTTCCCGCAGAGAAATAGATCTGACTAGTAAGAATCTTAAAACCTATGTATTGATATGTCTCTGTAAGGGAATCAAGTGTGTCTAGACTGGCATAAACATGGCAGAGAGAATCAGCTCAAACCCACTATAAAAAGGAATTTCAAAAACAAAACCAAAAAACAGGGAAATTCTTTCCATTTCCTTCAGGGTCTCTGATGAAACCTGGAAAAACCCTGTCTACAATGACAGCTGGATGTGGCATAAGGCTGGACACTTGGGACTGAGAGGATTGGTGAGATTGGGTGAGCAAATGCAGACCCTTTAAAGCAAAAATTAATGGACCCCATTCCATGGGTCCCAACTCTCCAGGTTGAAGGGAATATTACTACAGCTATAACATGTACGGGAAACCTAGAGAATGGACACACTGTGAATACAAAAGGTTTCTAAAACTCAACGAGTAGTCCCTCTCCTGGTGCTCCGGTTTGACTTTCCAACTGCTTTACTATCAATCTCCCAACTTGGAGAGACAGCCCCTTTAACCTCCTGGTTCGCACAGGTTGCCAATTTGGCAGAGGATGGAAGGGAAGATGGAGAACCAATGAGAGAGTAGCTGTTAGGCATTTGGACGGGCACATGTCACTCTAATTTCCCGGCAGGAAGAAGAATTAACCAGAGTCTCAGCAACCCACCGGGAACCAGTATAGGTCCTGAACCAAAATTTTGGACTTGCGTACAGCTCACAAAATACGAGTTGGAAAATGGAGCTCAGGGGCACAGCAATTCACAAACTGGCAGAGTAATAAAGGACAACTATCGTCCAAAAATCTGTTGAGGGAAGGCAACGAGGCAGACTTGAAAGCCAGGCAGAATAGCAGGAAACAGATTTCAAGAGGTACGTTGGAATCGCCTTTAAAGCACAGGAAGAGGGGCACAACTTCGACTGTAACGCAGTTGGCCAAAAAGGGTGTATGCGTTTTCTCCTGAATATATTCAGGAGAAAACGCATACGCCCTTTTTGCCCAAACAAGCAAGCGGGCAATGCAAATCTGCACTACAAAGAAGTATCACTTCCCACCGGTCAAATGGGACATCCACAAATGTGTAAAAACCAGAAAGGCAAGACTGGCCCTGGAGAACAGGGAGCCTTGTTATGCTGATGGGCGGGATGTAAATTGCCAACTGCCTCACTGGAGGAGTGCATTGCGTTCCCTAAAACAAGTAAACAACCGAGCTACATAGCCAAGGGCACTTCCAGTCTAGGGAATATACATTGGGAAAACTGAAAATCAATAATACAGAGCAACCCCCAAATTTAGGGCTGCACTGCTTACAAGAACCTCAACTTGGGTACACCTTAAATATCCCAGGAAATATAAAAATGGTTCAAAAAACTGTGGTATTTATGTCCGATGGAATATCCCTCAGCCATGAAATCAATGTCATAAGACCAGGAGCAGCAAAGTGAGTGGATTCAGGTACGATGATTCTAAGTGAAATAAGTCACACAGAAAAAGAAACTTATCATAACATATGACTTATGAAGATCCTGTAAACATGGCTACACATGAACTGAGTTAGGAAAGAGAACAGAGTCTCACATTTAGAAAACACTCTTATGCCTGCTTAAGGGGAAAGGAGAGGTGGGGTGATGCATAAAACCAGAGTTTGATATAAGCACAGGTACCATTTCCAAAACCAACTGTAGAATAGACAAGACCTACACCTTCCTCAGTGAAAGAGACTCAAAACCCCATATTGCCCGCAGAGGAATAGATCTGACTAGTAAGAATCTTAAAATCTATGTATTGATATGTCTCTGTAAGGGAATCAAGTGTGTCTAGACTGGCATAAACACGGCAGAGAGAATCAGCTCAAGCCCACTATAAAAAGGAATTTCAAAAACAAAACCAAAAAACAGGAAAATTCTTTACATTTCCTTCAGGGTCTCTGATGAAACCTGGAAAAACCCTGTCTACAATGACAGCTGGATGTGGCATAAGGCTGGACACTTGGGACTGAGAGGATTGGTGAGATTGGGTGAGCAAATGCAGACCCTTTAAAGCAAAAATGCATGGCCCCCATTCCATGGGTCCCAACTCTCCAGGTTGAAGGGAATATTACTACAGCTATAACATGTACGGGAAACCTAGAGAATGGACACACTGTGAATACAAAAGGTTTCTAAACTCAACGAGTAGTCCCTCTCCTGGTGCTCCGGTTTGACTTTCCAACTGCTTTACTATCAATCTCCCAACTTGGAGAGACAGCCCCTTTAACCTCCTGGTTCGCACAGGTTGCCAATTTGGCAGAGGATGGAAGGGAAGAGGGAGAACCAATGAGAGAGTAGCTGTTAGGCATTTGGAAGGGCACATGTCACTCTAATTTCCCGGCAGGAAGAAGAATTAACCAGAGTCTCAGCCACCCACCGGGAACCAGTATAGGTCCTGAACCAAAATTTTGGACTTGCGTACAGCTCACAAAAAACGAGTTGGAAAATGGAGCTCAGGGCCACAGTAATTCACAAACCGGCAGAGTAATAAAGGACAACTATCGTCCAAAAATCTGTTGAGGGAAGGCAACGAGGCAGACTTGAAAGCCAGGCAGAATAGCAGGAAACAGATTTCAAGAGGTACGTTGGAATCGCCTTTAAAGCACAGGAAGAGGGGCACAACTTCGACAATGATGCAGTTGGCCAAAAAGGGCGTATGCGTTTTCTCCTGAATATATTCAGGAGAAAACGCATACGCCCTTTTTGGCCAAACAAGCAAGCGGGCAATGCAAATCGGCACTACAAAGAAGTATCACTTCCCACCGGTCAAAAGGGACATCCACAAAATGTGTAAAAACCAGAAAGGCAAGACAGGCCCTGGAGAACAGGGAGCCTTGTTATGCTGATGGGCGGGATGTAAATTGCCAACTGCCTCACTGGAGGAGTGCAGTGCGTTCCCTAAAACAAGTAAACAACAGAGCTACAGAGCCAAGGGCACTTCCAGTCTAGGGAATATACATTGGGAAAACTGAAAATCAATAAGACAGAGCCACCCCCAAATTTAGGGCTGCACTGCATACAAGAACCTCAACTTGGGTACACCTTAAATATCCAAGGAAATATAAAAATGGTTCAAAAAACTGTGGTATTTATGTCCGATGGAATATCCCTCAGCCATGAAATCAATGTCATAAGACCAGGAGCAGCAAAGTGAGTGGATTCAGGTACGATGATTCTAAGTGAAATAAGTCACACAGAAAAAGAAACTTATCATAAGATATGACTTATGAAGATCCTGTAAACATGGCTACACATGAACTGAGTTAGGAAAGAGACCAGAGTCTCACATTTAGAAAACACTCTTATGCCTGCTTAAGGGGAAAGTAGAGGTGGGGTGATGCATAAAACCAGAGTTTGATATAAGCACAGGTACCATTTCCAAAACCAACTGTGGAATAGACAAGACCTACACCTTCCTCAGTGAAAGGGACTCAAAACCCCATATTTCCCGCAGAGGAATAGATCTGACTAGTAAGAATCTTAAAATCTATGTTTTGATATGTCTCTGTAAGGGAATCAAGTGTGTCTAGACTGGCATAAACATGGCAGAGAGAATCAGCTCAAACCCACTATAAAAAGGAATTTCAAAAACAAAACCAAAACACAGAGAAATTCTTTACATTTCCTTCAGGGTCTCTGATGAAACCTGGAAAAACCCTGTCTACAATGACAGCTGGATGTGGCATAAGGCTGGACACTTGGGACTGAGAGGATTGGTGAGATTGGGTGAGCAAATGCAGACCCTTTAAAGCAAAAATGCATGGCCCCCATTCCATGGGTCCCAACACTCCAGGTTGAAGGGAATATTACTATAGCTATAACATGTACGGGAAACCTAGAGAATGGACACACTGTGAATACAAAAGGTTTCTAAAACTCAACGAGTAGTCCCTCTCCTGGTGCTCCGGTTTGACTTTCCAACTGCTTTACTATCAATCTCCCAACTTGGAGAGACAGCCCCTTTAACCTCCTGGTTCGCACAGGTTGCCAATTTGGCAGAGGATGGAAGGGAAGAGGGAGAACCAATGAGAGAGTAGCTGTTAGGCATTTAGACGGGCACATGTCACTCTAATTTCCCGGCAGGAAGAAGAATTAACCAGAGTCTCAGTCACCCACCGGGAACCAGTATAGTTCCTGAACCAAAATATTGGACTTGCGTATAGCTCACAAAAAACGAGTTGGAAAATGGAGCTCAGGGCCACAGCAATTCACAAACTGGCAGAGTAATAAAGGACAACTATCGTCCAAAAATCTGTTGAGAGAAGGCAACGAGGCAGACTTGAAAGCCAGGCAGAATAGCAGGAAACAGATTTCAAGAGGTACATTGGAATCGCCTTTAAAGCACAGGAAGAGGGGCACAACTTCGACAGTGACGCAGTTGGCCAAAAAGGGCGTATGCGTTTTCTCCTGAATATATTCAGGAGAAAACGCATACGCCCTTTTTTTGCCAAACAAGCAAGCGGGCAATGCAAATCGGCACTACAAAGAAGTATCAGTTCCCACCGGTCAAAAGGGACATCCACAAAATGTGTAAAAACCAGAAAGGCAAGACATGCCCTGGAGAACAGAGAGCCTTGTTATGCTGATGGGCGGGATGTAAATTGCCAACTGCCTCACTGGAGGAGTGCATTGTGTTCCCTAAAGCAAGTAAACAACAGAGCTACAGAGCAAAGGGCACTTCCAGTCTAGGGAATATACATTGGGAAAACTGAAAATCAATAAGACAGAGCCACCCCCAAATTTAGGGCTGCATGGCATACAAGAACCTCAACTTGGGTATACCTTAAATATCCCAGGAAATATAAAAATGGTTCAAAAAACTGTGGTATTTATGTCCGATGGAATATCCCTCAGCCATGAAATCAATGTCATAAGACCAGGAGCAGCAAAGTGAGTGGATTCATGTACGATGATTCTAAGTGAAATTAGTCACAGAGAAAAAGAAACTTATCATAAGATATGACTTATGAAGATCCTATAAACATGGCTACACATGAACTGAGTTAGGAAAGAGACGAGAGTCTCACATTTAGAAAACACTCTTATGCCTGCTTAAGGGGAAAGGAGAGGTAGGGTGATGCATAAAACCAGAGTTTGATATAAGCACAGGTACCATTTCAAAACCAACTGTGGAATAGACAAGACCTACACCTTCCTCAGTGAAAGAAACTCAAAACCCCATATTACCCGCAGAGGAATAGATCTGACTAGTAAGAATCTTAAAACCTATGTATTGATATGTCTCTGTAAGGGAATCAAGTGTGTCTAGACTGGCATAAACACGGCAGAGAGAATCAGCTCAAACCCACTATAAAAAGGAATTTCAAAAACAAAACCAAAAAACAGGGAAATTCTTTCCATTTCCTTCAGGGTCTCTGATGACACCTGGAAAAACCCTGTCTACAATGACAGCTGGATGAGGCATAAGGCTGGACACTTGGGACTGAGAGGATTGGTGAGATTGGGTGAGCAAATGCAGACCCTTTAAAGCAAAAATGCATGGCCCCCATTCCATGGGTCCCAACTCTCCAGGTTGAAGGGAATATTACTACAGCTATAACATGTACGGGAAACCTAGAGAATGGACACACTGTGAATACAAAACGTTTCTAAAACTCAACGAGTAGTCCCTCTCCTGGTGGTCCGGTTTGACTTTCCAACTGCTTTACTATCAATCTCCCAACTTGGAGAGACAGCCCCTTTAACCTCCTGGTTCGCACAGGTTGCCAATTTGGCAGAGGATGGAAGGGAAGAGGGAGAACCAATGAGAGAGTTGCTGTTAGGCATTTGGACGGGCACATGTCACTCTAATTTCCCGGCAGGAAGAAGAATTAACCAGAGTCTCAGCCACCCACCGGGAACCAGTATAGGTCCTGAACCAAAATTTTGGACTTGCGTACAGCTCACAAAAAACGAGTTGGAAAATGGAGCTCAGGGCCACAGCAATTCACAAACTGGCAGAGTAATAAAGGAAAACTATCGTCCAAAAATCTGTTGAGGGAAGGCAACGAGGCAGACTTGAAAGCCAGGCAGAATAGCAGGAAACAGATTTCAAGAGGTACGTTGGAATCGCCTTTAAAGCACAGGAAGAGGGGCACAACTTCGACAGTGACGCTGTTGGCCAAAAAGGGCGTATGCGTTTTCTCCTGAATATATTCAGGAGAAAACGCATACCCCCTTTTTGGCCAAACAAGCAAGCGGGCAATGCAAATCTGCACTACAAAGAAGTATCATTTCCCACCGGTCAAAAGGGACATCCACAAAATGTGTAAAAACCAGAAAGGCAAGACAGGCCCTGAAGAACAGGGAGCCTTGTTATGCTGATGGGCGGGATGTAAATTGCCAACTGCCTCACTGGAGGAGTGCATTGCGTTCCCTAAAACAAGTAAACAACAGAGCTACAGAGCCAAGGGCACTTCCAGTCTAGGGAATATACATTGGGAAAACTGAAAATCAATAGACAGAGCCACCCCCAAATTTAGGGCTGCACTGCTTACAAGAACCTCAACTTGGGTACACCTTAAATATCCCAGGAAATATAAAAATGGTTCAAAAAACTGTGGTGTTTATGTCCGATGGAATATCCCTCAGCCATGAAATCAATGTCATAAGACCAGGAGCAGCAAAGTGAGTGGATTCAGGTACGATGATTCTAAGTGAAATAAGTCACACAGAAAAAGAAACTTATCATAAGATATGACTTATGTAGATCCTGTAAACATGGCTATACATTAACTGAGTTAGGAAAGAGAACAGAGTCTCACATTTAGAAAACACTCTTATGCCTGCTTAAGGGGAAAGGAGAGATTGGGTGATGCATAAAACCAGAGTTTGATATAAGCACAGGTACCATTTCCAAAACCAACTGTGGAATAGACAAGACCTACACCTTCCTCAGTGAAAGGGACTCAAAACCCCATATTTCCCGCAGAGGAATAGATCTGACTAGTAAGAATCTTAAAACCTATGTATTGATATGTCTCTGTAAGGGAATCAAGTGTGTCTAGACTGGCATAAACATGGCAGAGAGAATCAGCTCAAACCCACTATAAAAAGGAATTTCAAAAACAAAACCAAAAAACAGGGAAATTCTTTACATTTCCTTCAGGGTCTCTGATGAAACCTGGAATGACCCTATCTACAATGACAGCTGGATGTGGCATAAGGATGGACACCTGGGACTGAGAGGATTGGTGAGATAGGGTGAGCAAATGCAGACCCTTTAAAGCAAAAACGCATGGCCCCCATTCCATGGGTCCCAACTCTCCATGTTGAAAGGAATATTACTACGGCTATAACATGTACGGGAAACCTAGAGAATGGACACACTGTGAATAAAAAGGTTTCTAAAACTCAACGAGTAGTCCCTCTCCTGGTGCTCTGGTTTGACTTTCCAACTGCGTTACTATCAATCTCCCAACTTGGAGAGACAGCCCCTTTAACCTCCTGGTTCGCACAGGTTGCCAATTTGGCAGAGGATGGAAGGGAAGAGGGAGAACCAATGAGAGAGTTACTGTTAGGCATTTGGACGGGCTCATGTCACTCTAATTTCCCGGCAGGAAGAAGAATTAACCAGTCTCAGCCACCCACCGGGAACCAGTATAGGTCCTGAACCAAAATTTTGGACTTGCGTACAGCTCACAAAAAAACGAGTTGGATAATGGAGCTCAGGGCCACAGCAATTCACAAACTGGCAGAGTAATAAAGGACAACTATCGTCCAAAAATCTGTTGAGGGAAGGCAACGAGGCAGACTTGAAAGCCAGGCAGAATAGCAGGAAACAGATTTCAAGAGGTACGTTGGAATCGCCTTTAAAGCACAGGAAGAGGGGCACAACTTCGACAATGACGCAGTTGGCCAAAAAGTGCGTATGCGTTTTCTCCTGAATATATTCAGGAGAAAACTCATACGCCATTTTTGGCCAAACAAGCAAGAGGGCAATGCAAATCTGCACTACAAAGAAGTATCACTTCCCACCGGTCAAAAGGGACATCCACAAAATGTGTAAAAACCAGAAAGGCAAGACAGGCCCTGGAGAACAGGGAGCCTTGTTATGCTGATGGGCGGGATGTAAATTGCCAACTGCCTCACAGGAGGACTGCATTGCGTTCCCTAAAACAAGTAAACAACAGACCTACAGAGCCAAGGGCACTTCCAGTCTAGGGAATATACATTGGGAAAACTGAAAATCAATAAGACAGAGCCACCCCCAAATTTAGGGCTGCACTGCTTACAAGAACCTCAACTTGGGTACACCTTAAATATCCCAGGAAATATAAAAATGGTTCAAAAAACTGTGGTATTTATGTCCGATGGAATATCCCTCAGCCATGAAATCAATGTCATAAGACCAGGAGCAGCAAAGTGAGTGGATTCAGGTACGATGATTCTAAGTGAAATAAGTCACACAGAAAAAGAAACTTATCATAAGATATGACTTATGAAGATCCTGTAAACATGGCTACACATGAACTGAGTTAGGAAAGAGAACAGAGTCTCACATTTAGAAAACACTCTTATGCCTGCTTAAGGGGAAAGGAGAGGTGGGGTGATGCATAAAACCAGAGTTTGATATAAGCACAGGTACCATTTCCAAAACCAACTGTGGAATAGACAAGACCTACACCTTCCTCAGTGAAAGGGACTCAAAACCCCATATTTCCCGCAGAGGAATAGATCTGACTAGTAAGAATCTTAAAACCTATGTATTGATATGTCTCTGTAAGGGAATCAAGTGTGTCTAGACTGGCATAAACATGGCAGAGAGAATCAGCTCAAACCCACTATAAAAAGGAATTTCAAAAACAAAACCAAAAAACAGGGAAATTCTTTACATTTCCTTCAGGGTCTCTGATGAAACCTGGAAAAACCCTGTCTACAATGACAGCTGGATGTGGCATAAGGCTGGACACTTGGGACTGACAGGATTGGTGAGATTGGGTGAGCAAATGCAGACCCTTTAAAGCAAAAATGCATGGCCCCCATTCCATGGGTCCCAACTCTCCAGGTTGAAGGGAAATTTACTACAGCTATAACATGTACGGGAAACCTAGAGAATGGACACACTGTGAATACAAATGGTTTCTAAAACTCAACGCGTAGTCCCTATCCTGGTGCTCCGGTTTGACTTTCCAACTGCTTTACTATCAATCTCCCAACTTGGAGAGACAGCCCCTTTAACCTCCTGGTTCGCACAGGTTGCCAATTTGGCAGAGGATGGAAGGGAAGAGGGAGAACCAATGAGAGAGTTACTGTTAGGCATTTGGACGGGCACATGTCACTCTAATTTCCCGGCAGGAAGAAGAATTAACCAGAGTCTCAGCCACCCACCGGGAACCAGTATAGGTCCTGAACCAAAATTTTGGACTTGCGTACAGCTCACAAAAACAGAGTTGGAAAATGGAGCTCAGGGCCACAGCAATTCACAAACTGGCAGAGTAATAAAGGACAACTATCGTCCAAAAATCTGTTGAGGGAAGGCAACGAGGCAGACGTGAAAGCCAGGCAGAATAGCAGGAAACAGATTTCAAGAGGTACGTTGGAATCGCCTTTAAAGCACAGGAAGAGGGGCACAACTTCGACAATGACGCACTTGGCCAAAAAGGGCGTATGCGTTTTCTCCTGAATATATTCAGGAGAAAACGCATACGCCCTTTTTGGCCAAACAAGCAAGCGGGCAATGCAAATCTGCAATACAAAGAAGTATCACTTCCCACCGGTCAAAAGGGACATCCACAAAATGTGTAAAAACCAGAAAGGCAAGACAGGCCCTGGAGAACAGGGAGCCTTGTTATGCTGATGGGCGGGATGTAAATTGCCAACTGCCTCACTGGAGGAGTGCATTGTGTTCCCTAAAACAAGTAAACAACAGAGCTACAGAGCCTAGGGCACTTCCAGTCTAGGGAATATACCTTGGGAAAACTGAAAATCAATAAGACAGATCCACCCCAAATTTAGGGCTGCACTGCTTACAAGAAGCTCAACATGGGTACACCTTAAATATCCCAGGAAATATAAAAATGGTTCAAAAAACTGTGGTATTTATGTCCGATAGAATATCCCTCAGCCATGAAATCAATGTCATAAGAACAGGAGCAGCAAAGTGAGTGGATTCAGGTACGATGATTCTAAGTGAAATAAGTCACACAGAATAAGAAACTTATCATAAGATATGACTGATGAAGATCCTGTAAACATGGCTACACATGAACTGAGTTTGGAAAGAGAACAGAGTCTCACATTTAGAAAACACTCTTATGCCTGCTTAAGGGGAAAGGAGAGGTGGGGTGATGCATAAAACCAGAGTTTGATATAAGCACAGGTACCATTTCCAAAACCAACTGTGGAATAGACAAGACCTACACCTTCCACAGTGAAAGGGACTCAAAACCCCATATTTCCCGCAGAGGAATAGATCTGACTAGTAAGAATCTTAAAACCTATGTATTGATATGTCTCTGTAAGGGAATCAAGTGTGTCTAGACTGGCATAAACATGGCAGCGAGAATCAGCTCAAACCCACTATAAAAAGGAATTTCAAAAACAAAACCAAAAAACAGGGAAATTCTTACCATTTCCTTCAGGGTCTCTGATGAAACCTGGAAAAACCGTGTCTACAATGACAGCTGGATGTGGCATAAGGCTGGACACTTGGGACTGAGAGGATTGGTGAGATAGGGTGAGCAAATGCAGACCCTTTAAAGCAAAAATGCATGGCCCCCATTCCATGGGTCCCAACTCTCCATGTTGAACGGAATATTACTACGGCTATAACATGTACGGGAAACCTAGAGAATGGACACACTGTGAATACAAAAGGTTTCTAAAACTCAACGAGTAGTCCCTCTCCTGGTGCTCTGGTTTGACTTTCCAACTGCTTTACTATCAATCTCCCAACTTGGAGAGACAGCCCCTTTAACCTCCTGGTTCGCACAGGTTGCCAATTTGGCAGAGGATGGAAGGGAAGAGGGAGAACCAATGAGAGAGTTACTGTTAGGCATTTGGACGGGCTCATGTCCCTCTAATTTCCCGGCAGGAAGAAGAATTAACCACAGTCTCAGCCACCCACCGGGAACCAGTATAGGTCCTGAACCAAAATTTTGGACTTGCGTACAGCTCACAAAAAAACGAGTTGGATAATGGACCTCAGGGCCACAGCAATTCACAAACTGGCAGAGTAATAAAGGACAACTATCGTCCAAAAATCTGTTGAGGGAAGGCAACGAGGCAGACTTGAAAGCCAGGCAGAATAGCAGGAAACAGATTTCAAGAGGTACGTTGGAATCGCCTTTAAAGCACATGAAGAGGGGCACTACTTCGACAATGACGCAGTTGGCCAAAAAGGGCGTATGCGTTTTCTCCTGAATATATTCAGGAGAAAACGCATACGCCCTTTTTGGCCAAACAAGCAAGCGGGTAATGCAAATCTGCACTACAAAGAAGTATCACTTCCCACCGGTCAAAAGGGACATCCACAAAATGTGTAAAAACCAGAAAGGCAAGACAGGCCCTGGAGAACAGGGAGCCTTGTTATGCTGATGGGCGGGATGTAAATTGCCAACTGCCTCACAGGAGGAGTGCATTGCGTTCCCTAAAACAAGTAAACAACAGAGCTACAGAGCCAAGGGCACTTCCAGTCTAGGGAATATACATTGGGAAAACTGAAAATCAATAAGACAGAGCCACCCCCAAATTTAGGGCTGCACTGCTTACAAGAACCTCAACTTGGGTACACCTTAAATATCCCAGGAAATATAAAAATGGTTCAAAAAACTGTGGTATTTATGTCCGATGGAATATCCCTCAGCTATGAAATAAATGGCATAAGACCAGGAGCAGCAAAGTGAGTGGATTCAAGTACGATGATTCTAAGTGAAATAAGTCACACAGAAAAAGAAACTTATCATAAGATATCACTTATGAAGATCCTGTAAACATGGCTACACATGAACTGAGTTAGGAAAGAGAACAGAGTCTCACATTTAGAAAACACTCTTATGCCTGCTTAAGGGGAAAGGAGAGGTGGGGTGATGCATAAAACCAGAGTTTGAAATAAGCACAGGTACCATTTCTAAAACCAACTGTGGAATAGACAAGACCTACACCTTCCTCAGTGAAAGGGACTCAAAACCCCATATTTCCCGCAGAGGAATAGATCTGACTAGTAAGAATCTTAAAACCTATGTATTGATATGTGTCTGTAAGGGAATCAAGTGTGTCTAGACTGGGATAAACATGGCAGAGAGAATCAGCTCAAACCCACTATAAAAAGGAATTTCAAAAACAAAACCAAAAAACAGGGAAATTCTTTCCATTTCCTTCAGGGTCTCTGATGAAACCTGGAATGACCCTATCTACAATGACAGCTGGATGTGGCATAAGGCTGGACACTTGGGACTGAGAGGATTGGTGAGATTGGGTGAGCAAATGCAGACCCTTTAAAGCAAAAATGTATGGCCCCCATTCCATGGGTCCCAACTCTCCAGGTTGAAGGGAATATTACTACAGCTATAACATGTATGGGAAACCAGAGAATGGACACAGTGTGAATACAAAACGTTTCTAAAACTCAACGAGTAGTCCCTCTCCTGGTGCTCCGGTTTGACTTTCCAACTGCTTTACTATCAATCTCCCAACTTGGAGAGACAGCCCCTTTAACCTCCTGGTTCGCACAGGTTGCCAATTTGGCAGAGGATGGAAGGGAAGAGGGAGAACCAATGAGAGAGTTACTGTTAGGCATTTGGACGGGCTCATGTCACTCTAATTTCCCGGCAGGAAGAAGAATTAACCAGAGTCTCAGCCACCCACCGGGAACCAGTATAGGTCCTGAACCAAAATTTTGGACTTGCGTACAGCTCACAAAGAAACGAGTTGGATAATGGAGCTCAGGCTCACAGCAATTCACAAACTGGCAGAGTAATAAAGGACAACTATCGTCCAAAAATCTGTTGAGGGAAGGCAACGAGGCAGACTTGAAAGCCAGGCAGAATTGCAGGAAACAGATTTCAAGAGGTACGTTGGAATCGCCTTTAAAGCACAGGAAGAGGGGCACAACTTCGACAATGACGCAGTTGGCCAAAAAGGGCGTATGCGTTTTCTCCTGAATATATTCAGGAGAAAACGCATACGCCGTTTTTGGCCAAAAAAGCAAGCGGGCAATGCAAATCTGCACTACAAAGAAGTATCACTTCCCACCGGTCAAAAGGGACATCCACAAAATGTGTAAAAACCAGAAAGGCAAGACAGGCCCTGGAGAACAGGGAGCCTTGTTATGCTGATGGGCGGGATGTAAATTGCCAACTGCCTCACTGGAGGAGTGCATTGCGTTCCCTAAAACAAGTAAACAACAGAGCTACAGAGCCAAGGGCACTTCCAGTCTAGGGAATATACATTGGGAAAACTGAAAATCAATAAGACAGAGCCACCCCCAAATTTAGGGCTGCACTGCTTACAAGAACCTCAACTTGGGTACACCTTAAATATCCCAGGAAATATAAAAATGGTTCAAAAACTGTGGTATTTATGTCCGATGGAATATCCCTCAGCCATGAAATCAATGTCATAAGACCAGGAGCAGCAAAGTGAGTGGATTCAGGTACGATGATTCTAAGTGAAATATGTCACACAGAAAAAGAAACTTATCATTAGATATGACTTATGAAGATCCTGTAAACATGGCTACACATGAACTGAGTTAGGAAAGAGAACAGAGTCTCACAATTAGAAAAAACTCTTATGCCTGCTTAAGGGGAAAGGAGAGGTGGGGTGATGCATAAAACCAGAGTTTGATATAAGCACAGATACCATTTCTAAAACCAACTGTGGAATAGACAAGACCTACACCTTCCACAGTGAAAGGGACTCAAAACACCATATTTCCCGCAGAGGAATAGATCTGACTAGTAAGAATCTTAAAACCTATGTATTGATATGTATCTGTAAGGGAATCAAGTGTGTCTAGACTGGCATAAACATGGCAGCGAGAATCAGCTCAAACCCACTATAAAAAGGAATTTCAAAAACAAAACCAAAAAACGGGGAAATTCTTTCCATTTCCTTCAGGGTCTCTGATGAAACCTGGAAAAACCGTGTCTACAATGACAGCTGGATGTGGCATAAGGCTGGACACTTGGGACTGAGAGGATTGGTGAGATAGGGTGAGCAAATGCAGACCCTTTAAAGCAAAAATGCATGGCCCCCATTCCATAGTTCCCAACTCTCCATGTTGAACGGAATATTACTACGGCTATAACATGTACGGGAAACCTAGAGAATGGACACACTGTGAATACAAAAGGTTTCTAAAACTCAACGAGTAGTCCCTCTCCTGGTGCTCTGGTTTGACTTTCCAACTGCTTTACTATCAATCTCCCAACTTGGAGAGACAGCCCCTTTAACCTCCTGGTTCGCACAGGTTGCCAATTTGGCAGAGGATGGAAGGGAAGAGGGAGAACCAATGAGAGAGTTACTGTTAGGCATTTGGACGGGCTCATGTCACTCTAATTTCCCGGCAGGAAGAAGAATTAACCAGTCTCAGCCACTCACCGGGAAGCAGTAGAGGTCCTGAACCAAAATTTTGGACTTGCGTACAGCTCACAAAAAAACGAGTTGGATAATGGAGCTCAGGGCCACAGCAATTCACAAACTGGCAGAGTAATAAAGGACAACTATCGTCCAAAAATCTGTTGAGGGAAGGCCACGAGGCAGACTTGAAAGCCAGGCAGAATAGCAGGAAACAGATTTCAAGAGGTACGTTGGAATCGCCTTTAAAGCACAGGAAGAGGGGCACAACTTCGACAATGACGCAGTTGGCCAAAAAGGGCGTATGCGTTTTCTCCTGAATATATTCAGGAGAAAACTCATACGCCCTTTTTGGCCAAACAAGCAAGCGGGCAATGCAAATCTGCACTACAAAGAAGTATCACTTCCCACCGGTCAAAAGGGACATCCACAAAATGTGTAAAAACCAGAAAGGCAAGACAGGCCCTGGAGAACAGGGAGCCTTGTTATGCTGATGGGCGGGATGTAAATTGCCAACTGCCTCACAGGAGGAGTGCATTGCGTTCCCTAAAACAAGTAAACAACAGAGCTACAGAGCCAAGGGCACTTCCAGTCTAGGGAATATACATTGGGAAAACTGAAAATCAATAAGACAGAGCCACCCCCAAATTTAGGGCTGCACTGCTTACAAGAACCTCAACTTGGGTACACCTTAAATATCCCAGGAAATATAAAAATGGTTCAAAAACTGTGGTATTTATGTCCGATGGAATATCCCTCAGCCATGAAATCAATGTCATAAGACCAGGAGCAGCAAAGTGACTGGATTCAGGTACGATGATTCTAAGTGAAATATGTCACACAGAAAAAGAAACTTATCATTAGATATGACTTATGAAGATCCTGTAAACATGGCTACACATGAACTGAGTTAGGAAAGAGAACAGAGTCTCACATTTAGAAAACACTCTTATGCCTGCTTAAGGGGAAAGGAGAGGTGGGGTGATGCATAAAACCAGAGTTTGATATAAGCCCAGATACCATTTCTAAAACCAACTGTGGAATAGACAAGACCTACACCTTCCACAGTGAAAGGGACTCAAAACCCCATATTTCCCGCAGAGGAATAGATCTGACTAGTAAGAATCTTAAAACCTATGTATTGATATGTCTCTGTAAGGGAATCAAGTGTGTCTAGACTGGCATAAACATGGCAGCGAGAATCAGCTCAAACCCACTATAAAAAGGAATTTCAAAAACAAAACCAAAAAACAGGGAAATTCTTTCCATTTCCTTCAGGGTCTCTGATGAAACCTGGAAAAACCGTGTCTACAATGACAGCTGGATGTGGCATAAGGCTGGACACTTGGGACTGAGAGGATTGGTGAGATAGGGTGAGCAAATGCAGACCCTTGAAAGCAAAAATGCATGGCCCCCATTCCATAGTTCCCAACTCTCCATGTTGAACGGAATATTACTACGGCTATAACATGTACGGGAAACCTAGAGAATGGACACACTGTGAATACAAAAGGTTTCTAAAACTCAACGAGTAGTCCCTCTCCTGGTGCTCTGGTTTGACTTTCCAACTGCTTTACTATCAATCTCCCAACTTGGAGAGACAGCCCCTTTAACCTCCTGGTTCGCACAGGTTGCCAATTTGGCAGAGGATGGAAGGGAAGAGGGAGAACCAATGAGAGAGTTACTGTTAGGCATTTGGACGGGCTCATGTCACTCTAATTTCCCGGCAGGAAGAAGAATTAACCAGTCTCAGCCACTCTCCGGGAACCAGTAGAGGTCCTGAACCAAAATTTTGGACTTGCGTACAGCTCACAAAAAAACGAGTTGGATAATGGAGCTCAGGGCCACAGCAATTCACAAACTGGCAGAGTAATAAAGGACAACTATCGTCCAAAAATCTGTTGAGGGAAGGCCACGAGGCAGACTTGAAAGCCAGGCAGAATAGCAGGAAACAGATTTCAAGAGGTACGTTGGAATCGCCTTTAAAGCACAGGAAGAGGGGCACAACTTCGACAATGACGCAGTTGGCCAAAAAGGGCGTATGCGTTTTCTCCTGAATATATTCAGGAGAAAACGCATACGCCCTTTTTGGCCAAACAAGCAAGCGGGCAATGCAAATCTGCACTACAAAGAAGTATCACTTCCCACCGGTCAAAAGGGACATCCACAAAATGTGTAAAAACCAGAAAGGCAAGACAGGCCCTGGAGAACAGGGAGCCTTGTTATGCTGATGGGCGGGATGTAAATTGCCAACTGCCTCACAGGAGGAGTGCATTGCGTTCCCTAAAACAAGTAAACAACAGAGCTACAGAGCCAAGGGCACTTCCAGTCTAGGGAATATACATTGGGAAAACTGAAAATCAATAAGACAGAGCCACCCCCAAATTTAGGGCTGCACTGCTTACAAGAACCTCAACTTGGGTACACCTTAAATATCCCAGGAAATATAAAAATGGTTCAAAAAACTGTGGTATTTATGTCCGATGGAATATCCCTCAGCCATGAAATCAATGTCATAAGACCAGGAGCAGCAAAGTGAGTGGATTCAGGTACGATGATTCTAAGTGAAATAAGTCACACAGAAAAAGAAACTTATCATAAGATATGACTTATGAAGATCCTGTAAACATGGCTACACATGAACTGAGTTAGGAAAGAGAACAGAGTCTCACATTTAGAAAACACTCTTATGCCTGCTTAAGGGGAAAGGAGAGGTGGGGTGATGCATAAAACCAGAGTTTGATATAAGCACAGGTACCATTTCCAAAACCAACTGTGGAATAGACAAGACCTACACCTTCCTCAGTGAAAGGGACTCAAAACCCCATATTTCCCGCAGAGGAATAGATCTGACTAGTAAGAATCTTAAAACCTATGTATTGATATGTGTCTGTAAGGGAATCAAGTGTGTCTAGACTGGCATAAACATGGCAGCGAGAATCAGCTCAAACCCACTATAAAAAGGAATTTCAAAAACAAAACCAAAAAACAGGGAAATTCTTTACATTTCCTTCAGGGTCTCTGATGAAACCTTGAATGACCCTATCTACAATGACAGCTGGATGTGGCATAAGGCTGGACACTTGGGAATGAGAGGATTGGTGAGATAGGTTGAGCAAATGCAGACCCTTTAAAGCAAAAATGCATGGCCCCCATTCCATGGGTCCCACCTCTACATGTTGACCGGAATATTACTACGGCTATTACATGTACGGGAAACCTAGAGAATGGACACACTGTGAATACAAAAGGTTTCTAAAACTCAACGAGTAGTCCCTCTCCTGGTGCTCCGGTTTGACTTTCCAACTGCTTTACTATCAATCTCCCAACTTGGAGAGACAGCCCCTTTAACCTCCTGGTTCGCACAGGTTGCCAATTTGGCAGAGGATGGAAGGGAAGAGGGAGAACCAATGAGAGAGTTACTGTTAGGCATTTGGACGGGCTCATGACACTCTAATTTCCCGGCAGGAAGAAGAATTAACCAGAGTCTCAGCCACCCACCGGGAACCAGTATAGGTCCTGAACCAAAATTTTGGACTTGCGTACAGCTCACAAAAAAACGAGTTGGATAATGGAGCTCAGGGCCACAGCAATTCACAAACTGGCAGAGTAATAAAGGACAACTATCGTCCAAAAATCTGTTGAGGGAAGGCAACGAGGCAGACTTGAAAGCCAGGCAGAATAGCAGGAAACAGATTTCAAGAGGTACGTTGGAATCGCCTTTAAAGCACAGGAAGAGGGACACAACTTCGACACTGACGCAGTTGGCCAAAAAGGGCGTATGCGTTTTCTCCTGAATATATTTAGGAGAAAACGCATACGCCGTTTTTGGCCAAACAAGCAAGCGGGCAATGCAAATCTGCACTACAAAGAAGTATCACTTCCCACAGGTAAAAAGGGACATCCACAAAATGTGTAAAAACCGTAAAGGCAAGACAGGCCCTGGAGAACAGGGAGCCTTGTTATGCTGATGGGCGGGATGTAAATTGCCAACTGCCTCACAGGAGGAGTGCATTGAGTTCCCTAAAACAAGTAAACAACAGAGCTACAGAGCCAAGGGAACTTCCAGTCTAGGGAATATACATTGGGAAAACTGAAAATCAAGAAGACAGAGCCACCCCCAAATTTAGGGCTGCACTGCTTACAAGAACCTCAACTTGGGTACACCTTAAATATCCCAGGAAATATAAAAATGGTTCAAAAACTGTGGTATTTATGTCCGATGGAATATCCCTCAGCCATGAAATCAATGTCATAAGACCAGGAGCAGCAAAGTGAGTGGATTCAGGTACGATGATTCTAAGTGAAATATGTCACACAGAAAAAGAAACTTATCATTAGATATGACTTATGAAGATCCTGTAAACATGGCTACACATGAACTGAGTTAGGAAAGAGAACAGAGTCTCACATTTAGAAAAAACTCTTATGCCTGCTTAAGGGGAAAGGAGAGGTGGGGTGATGCATAAAACCAGAGTTTGATATAAGCACAGATACCATTTCTAAAACCAACTGTGGAATAGACAAGACCTACACCTTCCACAGTGAAAGGGACTCAAAACACCATATTTCCCGCAGAGGAATAGATCTGACTAGTAAGAATCTTAAAACCTATGTATTGATATGTATCTGTAAGGGAATCAAGTGTGTCTAGACTGGCATAAACATGGCAGCGAGAATCAGCTCAAACCCACTATAAAAAGGAATTTCAAAAACAAAACCAAAAAACAGGGAAATTCTTTCCATTTCCTTCAGGGTCTCTGATGAAACCTGGAAAAAAAACTGTCTACAATGACAGCTGGATGTGGCATAAGGCTGGACACTTGGGACTGAGAGGATTGGTGAGATTGGGTGAGCAAATGCAGACCCTTTAAAGCAAAAATGTATGGCCCCCATTCCATGGGTCCCAACTCTCCAGGTTGAAGGGAATATTACTACAGCTATAACATGTATGGGAAACCAGAGAATGGACACAGTGTGAATACAAAACGTTTCTAAAACTCAACGAGTAGTCCCTCTCCTGGTGCTCCGGTTTGACTTTCCAACTGCTTTACTATCAATCTCCCAACTTGGAGAGACAGCCCCTTTAACCTCCTGGTTCTCACAGGTTGCCAATTTGGCAGAGGATGGAAGGGAAGAGGGAGAACCAATGAGAGAGTTACTGTTAGGCATTTGGAAGGGCACATGTCACTCTAATTTCCCGGAAGGAAGAAGAATTAACCAGATTCTCAGCCACCCACGGGGAACCAGTATAGGTCCTGAACCAAAATTTTGGACTTGCGTACAGCTCACAAAAAACGAGTTGGAAAATGGAAATCAGGGCCACAGCAATTCACAAACTGGCAGAGTAATAAAGGACAACTATCGTCCAAAAATCTGTTGAGGGAAGGCAACGAGGCAGACTTGAAAGCCAGGCAGAATAGCAGGAAACAGATTTTAAAAGGTTCGTTGGAATCGCCTTTAAAGCACAGGAAGAGCGGCACAACTTCGACAATGACGCAGTTGGCCAAAAAGGACGTATGCGTTTTCTCCTGAATATATTCAGGAGAAAACGCATACGCCCTTTTTGGCCAAACAAGCAAGCGGGCAATGCCAATGTGCTCTACCAAGAAGTATCACTTCCCACCGGTCAAAAGGGACATCCACAAAATGTGTAAAAACCAGAAAGGCAAGACAGGCCCTGGAGAACAGGGAGCCTTGTTATGCTGATGGGCGGGATGTAAATTGCCAACTGCCTCACTGGAGGAGTGCATTGCGTTCCCTCAAACAAGTAAACAACAGAGCTACAGAGCCAAGGGCACTTCCACTCTAGGGAATATACATTGGGAAAACTGAAAATCAATAAGACAGAGCCACCCCCAAATTTAGGGCTGCACTGCTTACAAGAACCTCAACTTGGGTACACCTTAAATATCCCAGGAAATATAAAAATGGTTCAAAATACTGTGGTATTTATGTGCGATGGAATATCCCTCAGCCATGAAATCAATGTCATAAGACCAGGAGCAGCAAAGTGAGTGGATTCAGGTACGATGATTCTAAGTGAAATAAGTCACACAGAAAAAGAAACTTATCATAAGATATGACTTATGAAGATCCTGTAAACATGGCTACACATGAACTGAGTTAGGAAAGAGAACAGAGTCTCACATTTAGAAAACACTCTTATGCTTGCTTAAGGGGAAAGGAGAGGTGGGGTGATGCATAAAACCAGAGTTTGATATAAGCACAGGTACCATTTCTAAAACCAACTGTGGAATAGACAAGACCTACACCTTCCTCAGTGAAAGGGACTTAAAACCCCATATTTCCTGCAGAGGAATAGATCTGACTAGTAAGAATCTTAAAACGTATGTATTGATATGTCTCTGTAAGGGAATCAAGTGTGTCTAGACTGGCATAAACATGGCAGCGAGAATCAGCTCAAACCCACTATAAAAAGGAATTTCAAAAACAAAACCAAAAAACAGGGAAATTCTTTACATTTCCTTCAGCGTCTCTGAGGAAACCTGGAAAAACCCTGTCTACAATGACAGCTGGATGTGGCATAAGGCTGGACACTTGGGACTGAGAGGATTGGTGAGATTGGGTGAGCAAATGCAGACCCTTTAAAGCAAAAATGCATGGCCCCCATTCCATGGGTCCCAACTCTCCATGTTCAAGGGAATATTACTACGGCTATAACATGTACGGGAAACCTAGAGAATGGACACACTGTGCATACAAAATGTTTCTAAAACTCAACGCGTAGTCCCTCTCCTGGTGCCCCGGTTTGACTTTCCAACTGCTTTACTATCAATTTCCCAACTTGGAGAGACAGCCCCTTTAACCTCCTGGTACGCACAGGTTGCCAATTTGGCAGAGGATGGAAGGGAAGAGGGAGAACCAATGAGAGAGTAGCTGTTAGGCATTTGGACGGGCACATGTCACTCTAATTTCCCGGCAGGAAGAAGAATTAACCAGAGTCTCAGCCACCCACCGGGAACCAGTATATGTCCTGAACCAAAATTTTGGACTTGCGTACAGCTCACAAAAAACGAGTTGGAAAATGGAGCTCAGGGCCACAGCAATTCACAAACTGGCAGAGTAATAAAGGACAACTATCTTCCAAAATCTGTTGAGGGAAGGCAACGAGGCACACTTGAAATCCAGGCAGAATAGCAGGAAACAGATTTCAAGAGGTACGTTGGAATCGCCTTTAAAGCACAGGAAGAGGGGCACTACTTCGACAATGACGCACTTGGCCAAAAAGGGCGTATGCGTTTTCTCCTGAATATATTCCGGAGAAAACGCATACACATTTTTGGCCAAACAAGCAAGCGGGCAATGCAAATCTGCACTACAAAGAAGTATCACTTCCCACCGGTCAAAAGGGACATCCACAAAATTTGTAAAAACCAGAAAGGCAAGACAGGCCCAGGAGAACAGGGAGCCTTGTTATGCTGATGGGCAGGATGTAAATTGCCAACTGCCTCACTGGAGGAGTGCATTGCGTTCCCTAAAACAAGTAAACAACAGAGCTACAGAGCCATGGGCAATTCCAGTCTAGGGAATATACCTTGGTAAAACTGAAAATCAATAAGACAGAGCCACCCCCAAATTTAGGGCTTCACTGCTTACAAGAACCTCAACTTGGGTACACCTTAAATATCCCAGGAAATATAAAAATGGTTCAAAAAACTGTGGTACTTATGTATGAAGGAATATCCCTCATCCATGAAATCAATGTCATAAGACCAGGAGCAGCAAAGTGAGTGGATTCAGGTAAGATGATTCTAAGTGAAATAAGTCACACCGAAAAAGAAACTTATCATAAAATATGACTTATGAAGATCCTGTAAACATGGCTACACATGAACTGACTTAGGAAAGAGAACAGAGTCTCACATTTAGAAAACACTCTTATGCCTGCTTAAGGGGAAAGGAGAGGTGGGGTGATGCATAAAACCAGAGTTTGATATAAGCACAGGAACCATTTCCAAAACCAACTGTCGAATAGAGAAGACCTACACCATCCTCAGTGAAAGGGACTCAAAACCCCATATTTCCCGCAGAGGAATAGATGTGACTAGTAAGAATCTTAAAACCTATGTATTGATATGTCTCTGTAAGGGAATCAAGTGTGTCTAGACTGGCATAAACATGGCAGAGAGAATCAGCTCAAACCCACTATAAAAAGGAATTTCAAAAACAAAACCAAAAAACAGGGAAATTTTTTACATTTCCTTCAGGGTCTCTGATGAAACCTGGAAAAACCCTGTCTACAATGACAGCTGGGTGTGGCATAGGGCTGGACACTTGGGACTGAGAGGATTGGTGAGATTGGGTGAGCAAATGCAGACCCTTTAAAGCAAAAATGCATGGCCCCCATTCCATGGTTCCCAACTCTCCAGGTTGAAGGGAATATTACTACAGCTATAACATGTACTGGAAACCTAGAAAAGGGACACACTGTGAATACAAAAGGTTTCTAAAACTCAACGAGTAGTCCCTCTCCTGGTGCTCCGGTTTGACTTTCCAACTGCTTTACTATCAATCTCCCAACTTGGAGAGACAGCCCCTTTAACCTCCTGGTTCGCACAGGTTGTTAAATTGGCAGAGGATGGAAGGGAAGAGGGAGAACCAATGAGAGAGTTACTGTTAGGCATTTGGACGGGCACATGTCACTCTAATTTCCCGGCAGGAAGAAGAATTAACCAGAGTCTCAGACACCCACCGGGAACCAGTATAGTCCCTGAACCAAAATTTTGGACTTGCGTACAGCTCAAAAAAACGAGTTGGAAAATGGAGCTCAGGGCCACAGCAATTCACAAACTGGCAGAGTAATAAAGGACAACTATCGTCCAAAAATCTGTTGAGGGAAGGCAACGAGGCAGACTTGAAAGCCAGGCAGAATAGCAGGAAACAGATTTCAAGAGGTACGTTGGAATCGCCTTTAAAGCACAGGAAGAGGGGCACAACATCGACAATGACGCACTTGGCCAAAAAGGGCGTATGCGTTTTCTCCTGAATATATTCAGGAGAAAACGCATACGCCCCTTTTGTCCAAAAAAGCAAGCAGGCAATGCAAATCTGCACTACAATGAAGTATCACTTCCCACCGGTCAAAAGGGACATCCCCAAAATGTTTAAAAACCAGAAAGGCAAGACTGGCCCTGGAGAACAGGGAGCCTTGTTATGCTGATGGGCGGGATGTAAATTGCCAACTGCCTCATTGGAGGAGTGCATTGCGTTCCCTAAAACAAGTAAACAACAGAGCTACAGAGCCAAGGGCACTTCCAGTCTAGGGAACATACATTGGGAAAACTGAAAATCAATAAGAGAGAGCCACCCCCAAATTTAGGGCTGCACTGCTTACAAGAACCTCAACTTGGGTACACCTTAAATATCCCAGGAAATATAAAATTGGTTCAAAAAACTGTAGTATTTATGTCCGATGGAATATCCCTCAGTCATGAAATCAATGTCATAAACCAGGAGCAGCAAAGTGAGTGGATTCAGGTACGATGATTCTAAGTGAAATAAGTCACACCGAAAAAGAAACTTATCATAAGATATGACTTATGAAGATCCTGTAAACATGGCTACACATGAACTGAGTTAGGAAAGAGAACAGAGTCTCACATTTAGAAAACACTCTTATGCCTGCTTAAGGGGAAAGGAGAGGTGGGGTGATGCATAAAACCAGAGTTTGATATAAGCACAGGTACCATTTCCAAAACCAACTGTGGAATAGACAAGACCTACACCTTCCTCAGTGAAAGGGACTCAAAACCCCATATTTCCGGCAGAGGAATAGATCTGACTTGTAAGAATTTTAAAACCTATGTATTGATATGTCTCTGTAAGGGAATCAAGTGTGTCTAGACTGGCATAAACATGGCAGAGAGAATCAGCTCAAAGCCACTATAAAAAGGAATTTCAAAAACAAATCCAAAAAACAGGGAAATTCTTTACATTTCCTTCAGGGTCTCTGATGAAACCTGGAATGACCCTATCTACAATGACAGCTGGATGTGGCATAAGGCTGGACACTTGGGACTGAGAGGACTGGTGACATTGGGTGAGCAAATGCAGACTCTTTAAAGCAAAAATGCATGGCCCCCATTCCTTGGGTCCCAACTCTCCATGTTCAAGGGAATATTACTACGGCTATAACATGTACGGGAAACCTAGAGAATGGACACACTGTGAATACAAAATGTTTCTAAAACTCAACGCGTAGTCCCTCTCCTGGTGCCCCGGTTTGACTTTCCAACTGCTTTACTATCAATTTTCCAACTTGGAGAGACAGCCCCTTTAACCTCCTCGTTCGCACAGGTTGCCAGTTTGTCAGAGGATGGAAGGGAAGAGGTAGAACCAATGAGAGAGTAGCTGTTAGGCATTTGGTCGGGCACATGTCACTCTAATTTCCCGGCAGGAAGAAGAATTAACCAGAGTCTCAGGCACCCACCGGGAACAAGTATAGGTCCTGAACCAAAATATTGGACTTGCGTACAGCTCACAAAAAACGAGTTGAAAAATGGAGCTCAGTGGCACAGCAATTCACAAACTGGCAGAGTAATAAAGGACAAGTATCGTCCAAAAATCTGTTGAGGGAATGCAACGAGGCGGACTTGAAAGCGAGGCAGAATAGCAGGAAACAGATTTCAAGAGGTACGTTGGAATCGCTTTAAAACACAGGAAGAGGGGAACAACTTCGACAATGACCTACTTGGCCAAAAAGGGCGTATGCGTTTTCTCCAGAATATTCAGGAGAAAACGCATACGCCCTTTTTGGCCAAGCAAGCAAGCGGGCAATGCAAATCTGCACTACAAAGAAGTATCACATCCCACCGGTCAATAGGGACATCCACAAAATGTGTAAAAATCAGAAAGGAAAGACACGCCCTGGAGAACAGGGAGCCTTGTTATGCTGATGGGCGGGATGTAAATTGCCAACTGCCTCACTGGAGGAATGCATTGTGTACACTAAAACAAGTAAACAACAGAGCTACAGAGCCAAGGGCACGCCCAGTCTAGAGAATATACCTTGGGAAAACTGAAAATCAATAAGACAGAGCCACCCCCAAATTTAGGGCTTCACTGCTTACAAGAACCTCAACTTGGGTACACCTTAAATATCCCAGGAAATATAAAAATGGTTCAAAAAACTATGGTACTTATGTACGATGGAATATCCCTCATCCATGAAATCAATGTCATAAGACCAGGAGCAGCAAAGTGAGTGGATTCAGGTACGATGATTCTAAGTGAAATAAGTCACACAGAAAAGGAAACTTATCATAAGATATCACTTATGAAGATCCTGTAAACATGGCTACACATGAACTGAGTTAGGAAAGAAAACAGAGTCTCACATTTAGAAAACACTCTTATGCCTGCTGAAGGGGAAAGGAGAGGTGGGGTGATGCATAAAACCAGAGTTTGATATAAGCACAGGTACCATTTCTAAAACCAACTGTGGAATAGACAAGACCTACACCTTCCTCAGTGAAAGGGACTCAAAACCCCATATTTCCCGCAGAGAAATAGATCTGACTAGTAAGAATCTTAAAACCTATGTATTGATATGTCTCTGTAAGGGAATCATGTGTGTCTAGACTGGCATAAACATGGCAGAGAGAAACAGCTCAAACCCACTATAAATAGGAATTTCAAAAACAAAACCAAAAAACAGGGAAATTCTTTACATTTCCTTCAGGGTCTCTGAGGAAACCAGGAAAAACCCTGTCTACAATGACAGCTGGATGTGGCATAAGTCTGGACACTTGGGACTGAGAGGATTGGTAAGATTGGGTGAGCAAATGCAAACCCTTTAAAGCAAAAATGCATGGCCCCCATTCCATGGGTCCCAACTCTCCAGGTTGAAGGGAATATTACTACAGCTATAACATGTACGGGAAACCTAGAGAATGGACACACAGTGAATACAAAAGGTTTCTAAAACTCAACGAGTAGTCCCTCTTCTGGTGCTCTGGATTGACTTTCCAACTGCTTTACTATCAATCTCCCAACTTGGAGAGACAGCCCCTTTAACCTCCTGGTTCGCACAAGTTGCCAATTTGGCAGAGGATGGAAGGGAAGAGGGAGAACCAATGAGAGAGTTGATGTTAGGCATTTGGACGGGCACATGTCACTCTAATTTCCCGGCAGGAAGAAGAATTAACCAGAGTCTCAGCCACCCACCGGGAACCAGTATATGTCCTGAACCAAAATTTTGGACTTGCGTACAGCTCACAAAAAACGAGTTGGAAAATGGAGCTCAGGGCCACAGCAATTCACAAACTGGCAGAGTAATAAAGGACAACTATCGTCCAAAAATCTGTTGAGTGAAGGCAACGAGGCAGACTTGAAAGCCAGGCAGAATAGCAGGAAACAGATTTCATGAGGTACGTTGGAATCGCCTTTAAAGCACAGGAAGAGGGGCACAACTTCGACAATGACGCAGTTGGCCAAAAAGGGCGTATGCGTTTTCTCCTGAATATATTCAGGAGAAAACGCATACGCCCTTTTTGGCCAAACAAGCAAGCGGGCAATGCAAATCTGCACTACAAAGAAGTATCACTTCCCACCGGTCAAAAGGGACATCCACAAAATGTGTAAAAAGCAGAAAGGCAAGACAGGCCCTGGAGAGCAGGGAGCCTTGTTATGCTGATGGGCGGGATGTAAATTGCCAACTGCCTCACTGGAGGAGTGCATTGCGTTCCCTAAAACAAGTAAACAACAGAGCTACAGAGCCAAGGGCACTTCCAGTCTAGGGAATATACATTGGGAAAATTGAAAATCAATAAGACAGAGCCACTCCAAAATTTAGGGTTGCACTGCTTACAAGAACCTCAACTTGGGTACACCTTAAATATCCCAGGAAATATAAAAATGGTTCAAAAACTGTGGTATTTATGTCCAATGCAATATCCCTCAGCCATGAAATCAATGTCATAAGACAAGGAGCAGCAAAGTGAGTGGATTCAGGTACGATGATTCTAAGTGAAATAAGTCACACAGAAAAAGAAACTTATCATAAGATATGACTTATGAAGACCCTGTAAACACGGCTACACATGACCTGAGTTAGGATAGAGAACAGAATCTCACATTTAGAAAACACTCTTATGCCTGCTTAAGGGGAAAGGAGAGGTGGGGTGATTCATAAAACCAGAGTTTGATAAAAGCACAGGTACCATTTCCAAAACCAACTGTAGAATAGAAAAGACCTACACCTTCCTCAGTGAAAGGGACTCAAAACCCCATATTTCCCGCAGAGGAATAGATCTTACTAGTAAGAATCTTCAAACCTATGTATTGATATGTCTCTGTAAGGGAATCAAGTGTGTCTAGACTGGCATAAACATGGCAGAGAGATTCAGCTCAAACCAACTATAAAAAGGAATTTCAAAAACAAAACCAAAAAACAGGGACATTCTTTACATTTCCTACAGGGTCTCTGATGACACCTGGAAAAACCCTGTCTACAATGACAGCTTGATGTGGCATAAGGCTGGACACTTGGGACTGAGAGGATTGGTGAGATTGGGTGAGCAAATGCAGACCCTTTAAAGCAAAAATGCATGGCACCCCTTCCATGTGTCCCAACTCTCCAGGTTGAAAGGAATATTACTACAGCTATAACATGTACGGGAAACCTAGAGAATGGACACACAGTGAATACAAAAGGTTTCTAAAAGTCAACGAGTAGTCCCTCTCCTGGTGCTCCGGTTTGACTTTCCAAATGCTTTACTATCAATCTCCCAACTTGGAGAGACAGCCCCTTTAACCTCCTGGTTCGCACAGGTTGCCAATTTGGCAGAGGATGGAAGGGAAGAGGGAGAACCAATGAGAGAGTTACTGTTAGGCATTTGGACGGGCACATGTCACTCTAATTTCCCGGCAGGAAGAAGAATTAACCAGAGTCTCAGCCACCCACCGGGAAACAGTATAGGTCCTGAACCAAAATTTTGGACTTCAGTACAGCTCACAAAAAACGAGTTGGAAAATGGAGCTCAGGGACACAGAAATTCACAAACTGGCAGAGTAATAAAGGACAACTATCCTCCAAAAATCTGTTGAGGGAAGGCAACGAGGCAACTTGAAAGCGAGGCAGAATAGCAGGAAACAGATTTCAAGAGGTACGTTGGAATCGCCTTTAAAGCACAGGAAGAGGGGCACAACTTCGACAATGACGCAGTTGGCCAAAAAGGGCGTATGCGTTTTCTCCTGAATATATTCAGGAGAAAACGCATACGCCCTTTTTGGCCCAACAAGCAAGCGGGCAATGCAAATCTGCACTACAAAGAAGTATCACTTCCCACCAGTCAAAAGGGACATCCACAAAATGTGTAAAAACCAGAAAGGCAAGACAGGCCCAGGAGAACAGGGAGACTTGTTATGCTGATGTGCGGGATGTAAATTGCCAACTGCCTCACTGGAGGAGTGCATTGCGTTCCCTAAAACAAGTAAACAACAGAGCTACAGAGCCAAGGGCACTTCCAGTCTAGGGAATATACATTGGGAAAACTGAAAATCAATAAGACAGAGCCACCCCAAAATTTAGGGCTGCACTGCTTACAAGAACCTCAACTTCGGTACACCTTAAATATCCCAGGAAATATAAAAACGGTTCAAAAAACTGTGGTAATTATGTCCGATGGTATATCCCTCAGCCTTGAAATCAATGTCATAAGACCAGGAGCAGCAAAGTGAGTGGATTCAGGTACGATGATTCTAAGTGAAATAAGTAACACAGAAAAAGAAACTTATCATAAGATATGACTTATGAAGATCCTGTAAACATGGCTACACATGAACTGAGTTAGGAAAGAGAACAGAGTCTCACATTTAGAAAACATTCTTATGGCTGCTTAAGGGGAAAGGACAGGTGGGGTGATGCATAAAACCAGAGTGTGATATAAGCACAGGTACCATTTCCAAAACCAACTGTGGAATAGACAAGACCTACACCTTCCTCAGTGAAAGGGACTCAAAACCCCATATTTCCCGCAGAGGAATAGATCTGACTAGTAAGAATCTTAAAACCTATGTATTGATATGTCTCTGTAAGGGAATCAAGTGTGTCTAGACTGGCATAAACATGGCAGAGAGAATCAGCTCAAACCCACTATAAAAAGGAATTTCAAAAACAAAACCAAAAAACAGGGAAATTCTTTACATTTCCTTCAGGGTCTCTGATGAAACCTGGAAAAACCCTGTCTACAATGACAGCTGGATGTGGCATAAGGCTGGACACTTGAAACTGAGAGGATTGGTGAGATTGGGTGAGCAAATGCAGACCATTTTAAGCAAAAATGCATGGCCCCCATTCCATGGGTCCCATCTCTCCAGGTTGAAGGGAGTATTACTACAGCTATAACATGTACGGGAAACCTAGAGAATGGACACACTGTGAATACAAAAGGTTTCTAAAACTCAACGAGTAGTCCCTCTCCTGGTGCTCCGGTTTGACTTTCCAACTGCTTTACTATCAATCTCCCAACTTGGAGAGACAGCCCCTTTAACCTCCTGGTTCGCACAGGTTGCCAATTTGGCAGAGGATGGAAGGGAAGAGGGAGAACCAATGAGAGAGTTACTGTTAGGCATTTGGACGGGCACATGTCACTCTAATTTCCCGGCAGGAAGAAGAATTAACCAGAGTCTCAGCCACCCACCGGGAACCAGTATAGGTCCTGAACCAAAATTTTGGACTTGCGTACAGCTCACAAAAACAGAGTTGGAAAATGGAGCTCAGGGCCACAGCAATTCACAAACTGGCAGAGTAATAAAGGACAACTATCGTCCAAAAATCTGTTGAGGGAAGGCAACGAGGCAGACTTGAAAGCCAGGCAGAATAGCAGGAAACAGATTTCAAGAGGTACGTTGGAATCGCCTTTAAAGCAGAGGAAGAGGGGCACAACTTCGACAATGACGCAGTTGGCCAAAAAGGGCATATGCGTTTTCTCCTGAATATATTCAGGAGAAAACGCATACGCCCTATTTGGCCAAACTAGAAAGCGGGCAATGCAAATCTGCACTACAAAGAAGTATCACTTCCCACCGGTCAAAAGGGACATCCACAAAATGTGTAAAAACCAGAAAGGCAAGACAGGCCCTGGAGAACAGGGAGCCTTGTTATGCTGATGGGCGGGATGTAAATTGCCAACTGCCTCACTGGAGGAGTGCCTTGCGTTCCCTAAAACAAGTAAACAACAGAGCTACAGAGCCAAGGGCACTTCCAGTCTAGGGAATATACATTGGGAAAACTGAAAATCAAGAAGACAGAGCCACCCCCAAATTTAGGGCTGCACTGCTTACAAGAACCTCAACTTGGGTACACCTTAAATATCCCAGGAAATATAAAAATGGTTCAAAAAACTGTGGTATTTATGTCCGATGGAATATCCCTCAGCCATGAAATCAATGTCATAAGACCAGGAGCAGCAAAGTGAATGGATTCAGGTACGATGATTCTAAGTGAAATAAGTCACACAGAAAAAGAAACTTATCATAAGATATGACTTATGAAGATCCTGTAAACATGGTTACACATGAACTGAGTTAGGAAAGAGACCAGAGTCTCACATTTAGAAAACACTCTTATGCCTGCTTAAGGGGAAAGGAGAGGTGGGGTGATGCATAAAACCAGAGTTTGATATAAGCACAGGTACCATTTCCAAAACCAACTGTGGAATAGACAAGACCTACACCTTCCTCAGTGAAAGGGACTCAAAACCCCATATTTCCCGCAGAGGAATAGATCTGACTAGTAAGAATCTTAAAACCTATGTATTGATATGTCTCTGTAAGGGAATCAAGTGTGTCTAGACTGGCATAAACACGGCAGAGAGAATCTGCTCAAACCCACTATAAAAAGGAATTTCAAAAACAAAACCAAAAAAGTGGGAAATTCTTTACATTTCCTTCAGGGTCTCTGATGAAACCTGGAAAAACCCTGTCTACAATGACAGCTGGATGTGGCATAAGGCTGGACACTTGGGACTGAGAGGATTGGTGAGATTGGGTGAGCAAATGCAGACCCTTTAAAGCAAAAATGCATGGCCCCCATTCCATGGGTCCCAACTCTCCAGGGTGAAGGGAATATTACTACAGCTATAACATGTACGGGAAACCTAGAGAATGGACACACTGTGAATACAAAAGGTTTCTAAAACTCAACGAGTAGTCCCTCTCCTGGTGCTCCGGTTTGACTTTCCAACTGCTTTACTATCAATCTCCCAACTTGGAGAGACAGCCCCTTTAACATCCTGGTTCGCACAGGTTGCCAAATTGTCAGAGGATGGAAGGGAAGAGGGAGAACCAATGAGAGAGTAGCTGTTAGGCATTTGGACGGGCACATATACTCTAATTTCCCGGCAGGAAGAAAAATTAAACAGAGTCTCAGCCAACCACCGGGAACCAGTATAGGTCCTGAACCAAAATTTTGGACTTGCGTACAGCTCACAAAAAACGAGTTGGAAAATGGAGCTCAGGGCCACAGCAATTCACAAACTGGCAGAGTAATAAAGGACAACTATCGTCCAAAAATCTGTTGAGGGAAGGCAACGAGGCAGACTTGAAAGCCAGGCAGAATAGCAGGAAACAGATTTCAAGAGGTACGTTGGAATCGCCTTTAAAGCACAGGAAGAGGGGCACAACTTCGACAGTGACGCAGTTGGCCAAAAAGGGCGTATGCGTTTTCTCCTGAATATATTCAGGAGAAAACGCATACGCCCTTTTTGGCCAAACAAGCAAGCGGGCAATGCAAATCTGCACTACAAAGAAGTATCACTTCCCACCGGTCAAAAGGGACATCCACAAAATGTGTAAAAACCAGAAAGGCAAGACAGGCCCTGGAGAACAGGGAGCCTTGTTATGCTGATGGGCGGGATGTAAATTGCCAACTGCCTCACTGGAGGAGTGCATTGCGTTCCCTAAAACAAGTGAACAACAGAGCTACAGAGCCAAGGGCACTTCCAGTCTAGGGAATATACATTGGGAAAACTGAAAATCAATAAGGCAGAGCCACCCCCAAATTTAGGGCTGCACTGCTTACTAGAACCTCAACTTGGGTACACCTTAAATATCCCAGGAAATATAAAAATGGTTCAAAAAACTGTGGTATTTATGTCCGATGGAATATCCCTCAGCCATGAAATCAATGTCATAAGACCAGGAGCAGCAAAGTGAGTGGATTCAGGTACGATGATTCTAAGTGAAATAAGTCCCACAGAAAAAGAAACTTATCATAAGATATGGCTTATGAAGATCCTGTAAACATGGCTACACATGAAATGAGTTAGGAAAGAGACCAGAGTCTCACATTTAGAAAACACTCTTATGCCTGCTTAAGGGGAAAGGAGAGGTGGGGTGATGCATAAAACCAGAGTTTGATATAAGCACAGGTACCATTTCCAAAACCAACTGTGGAATAGACAAGACCTACACCTTCCTCAGTGAAAGGGACTCAAAACCCCATATTTCCCGCAGAGGAATAGATCTGACTAGTAAGAATCTTAAAACCTATGTATTGATATGTCTCTCTAAGGGAATCAAGTGTGTCTAGACTGGCATAAACACGGCAGAGAGAATCAGCTCAAACCCACTATAAAAAGGAATTTCAAAAACAAAACCAAAAAACAGGGAAATTCTTTACATTTCCTTCAGGGTCTCTGAGGAAACCTGGAAAAACCCTGTCTACAATGACAGCTGGATGTGGCATAAGGCTTGACACTTGGGACTGAGAGGATTGGTGAGATTGGGTGAGCAAATGCAGACCGTTTAAAGCAAAAATGCATGGCCCCCATTCCATGGGTCCCAACTCTCCAGGTTGAAGGGAATATTACTACAGCTATAACATGTACGGGAAACCTAGAGAATGGACACACTGTGAATACAAAAGGTTTCTACAACTCAACGAGTAGTCCCTCTCCTGGTGCTCCGGTTTGACTTTCCAACTACTTTACTATCAATCTCCCAACTTGGAGAGAGAGCCCCTTTAACCTCCTGGTTCGCACAGGTTGCCAATTTGGCAGAGGATGGAAGGGAAGAGGGAGAACCAATGAGAGAGTAGCTGTTAGGCATTTGGACGGGCATATGTCACTCTAATTTCCCGGCAGGAAGAAGAATTAACCAGAGTCTCAGCAACCCACCGGGAACCAGTATAGTTCCTGAACCAAAATTTTGGACTTGCGTACAGCTCGCAAAAAAGGAGTTGGATAATGGAGCTCAGGGGCACAACAATTCACAAACTGGCAGAGTAATAAAGGACAACTATCGTCCAAAAATCTGTTGAGGGAAGGCAACGAGGCAGACTTGAAAGCCAGGCAGAATAGCAGGAAACAGATTTCAAGAGGTACGTTGGAATCGCCTTTAAAGCACAGGAAGAGGGGCACAACTTCGACAATGACCAACTTGGCCAAAAAGGGCGTATGCGTTTTCTCCTGAATATATTCAGGAGAAAACGCATACGCCCTTTTTGGCCAAGCAAGCAAGCGGGCAATGCAAATCTGCACTACAAAGAAGTATCACATCCCACCGGTCAATAGGGACATCCACAAAATGTGTAAAAATCAGAAAGGAAAGACACGCCCTGGAGAACAGGGAGCCTTGTTATGCTGATGGGCGGGATGTAAATTGCCAACTGCCTCACTGGAGGAGTGCATTGTGTTCACTAAAACAAGTAAACAACAGAGCTACAGAGCCAAGGGCACGCCCAGTCTAGAGAATATACCTTGGGAAAACTGAAAATCAATAAGACAGAGCCACCCCCAAATTTAGGGCTTCACTGCTTACAAGAACCTCAACTTGGGTACACCTTAAATATCCCAGGAAATATAAAAATGGTTCAAAAAACTGTGGTACTTATGTACGATGGAATATCCCTCATCCATGAAATCAATGTCATAAGACCAGGAGCAGCAAAGTGAGTGGATTCAGGTACGATGATTCTAAGTGAAATAAGTCACACAGAAAAGGAAACTTATCATAAGATATCACTTATGAAGATCCTGTAAACATGGCTACACATGAACTGAGTTAGGAAAGAAAACAGAGTCTCACATTTAGAAAACACTCTTATGCCTGCTGAAGGGGAAAGGAGAGGTGGGGTGATGCATAAAACCAGAGTTTGATATAAGCACAGGTACCATTTCTAAAACCAACTGTGGAATAGACAAGACCTACACCTTCCTCAGTGAAAGGGACTTAAAACCCCATATTTCCTGCAGAGGAATAGATCTGAATAGTAAGAATCTTAAAACCTATGTATTGATATGTCTCTGTAAGGGAATCAAGTGTGTCTAGACTGGCATAAACATGGCAGCGAGAATCAGCTCAAACCCACATAAAAAGGAATTTCAAAAACAAAACCAAAAAACAGGGAAATTCTTTACATTTCCTTCAGGGTCTCTGAGGAAACCTGGAAAAACCCTGTCTACAATGACAGCTGGATATGGCATAAGGCTGGACACTTGGGACTGAGAGGATTGGTGAGATTGGGTGAGCAAATGCAGACCCTTTAGAGCAAAAATGCATGGCTCCCATTCCATGGGTCCCAACTATCCATGTTGAAGGGAATATTACTACAGCTATAACATGTACGGGAAACCTAGAGAATGGACACACTGTGAATACAAAAGGTTTCTAAAACTCAACGAGTAGTCCCTCTCCTGGTGCTCCGGTTTGACTTTCCAACTGCTTTACTATCAATCTCCCAACTTGGAGAGACAGCCCCTTTAACCTCCTGGTTCGCACAGGTTGCCAATTTGGCAGAGGATGGAAGGGAAGAGGGAGAACCAATGAGAGAGTTGATGTTAGGCATTTGGACGGGCACATGTCACTCTAATTTCCCGGCAGGAAGAGGAATTAACCAGAGTCTCAACCACCCACCGGGAACCAGTATAGGTCCTGAACCAAAATTTTGGACTTGCGTACAGCTCACAAAAAACGAGTTGGAAAATGGAGCTCAGGGCCACAGCAATTCACAAACTGGCAGAGTAATAAAGGACAAATATCGTCCAAAAACCTGTTGAGGGAAGGCAACGCGGCAGACTTGAAAGCCAGACAGAATAGCAGGAAACAGATTTCAAGAGGTACGTTGGAATCGCCTTTAAAGCACAGGAAGAGGGGCACACCTTCGACAATGACGCAGTTGGCCAAAAAGGGCGTATGCGTTTTCTCCTGAATATATTCAGGAGAAAACGCATACGCCCTTTTTGGCCAAACAAGCAAGCGGGCAATGCAAATCTGCACTACAAAGAAGTATCACTTCCCACCAGTCAAAAGGGACATCCACAAAATGTGTAAAAACCAGAAAGGCAAGACAGGCCCTGGAGAACTGGGAGCCTTGTTATGCTGATGGGCGGGATGTAAATTGTCAACTGCCTCACTGGAGGAGTGCATTGCGTTCCCTAAAACAAGTAAACAACAGAGCTACAGAGCCAAGGGCACTTCCAGTCTAGCGAATATACATTGGGAAAACTGAAAATGAAGAAGACAGAGCCACCCCCAAATTTAGGGCTGCACTGCTTACAAGAACCTCAACTTGGGTACACCTTAAATATCCCAGGAAATATAAAAATGGTTCAAAAAACTGTGGTAATTATGTCCGAAGGAATACCCCTCAGCCATGAAATCAATGTCATAAGACCAGGAGCAGCAAAGTGAGTGGATTCAGGTACGATGATTCTAAGTGAAATAAGTCACACAGAAAAAGAAACTTAACATAAGATATGACTTATGAAGATCCTGTAAACATGGCTACACATGAACTGAGTTACGAAAGAGAACAGAGTCTCACATTTAGAAAACACTGTTATGCCTGCTTAAGGGGAAAGGAGAGGTGGGGTGATGCATAAAACCAGAGTTTGATATAAGCACAGGTACCATTTCCAAAACCAACTGTGGAATAGACAAGACCTACACCTTCCTCAGTGAAAGGGACTCAAAACCCCATATTTCCCTCAGAGGAATAGATCTGAGTAGTGAGAATCTTAAAACCTATGTATTGATATGTCTCTGTAAGGGAATCAAGTGTGTCTAGACTGGCATAAACATGGCAGAGAGAATCAGCTCAAACCCACTCTAAAAAGGAATTACAAAAACAAAACCAAAAAACAGGGAAATTCTTTACATTTCCTTCAGGGTCTCTGATGAAATATGGAATGACCCTGTCTACAATGACAGCTGGATGTGGCATAAGGCTGGACACTTGGGACTGAGAGGATTGGTGAGATTGGGTGAGCAAATGCATACCCTTTAAAGCAAAAATACATGGCCCCCATTCCATGGGTCCCAACTCTCCAGGTTGAAGGGAATATTACTACAGCTCTAACATGTACGGGAAACCTAGAGAATGGACACACAGTGAATACAAAAGGTTTCTAAAACTCAACGAGTAGTCCCTCTCCTGGTGCTCCGGTTTGACTTTCCAACTGCTTTACTATCAATCTCCCAACTTGGAGAGACAGCCCCTTTAACCTCCTGCTTCGCACAGGTTGCCAATTTGGCAGGGGATGGAAGGGAAGAGGGAGAATCAATGAGAGAGTCAGTGTTAGGCATTTGGCCGGGCACATGTCACTCTAATTTCCCGGCAGGAAGAAGAATTAACCAGAGTCTCAGCCATCCACCGGGAACCAGTATAGGTCCTGAACCAAAATTTTGGACTTGCGTACAGCTCACAAAAAACGAGTTGGAAAATGGAGCTCAGGGCCACAGCAATTCACAAACTGGCAGAGTAATAAAGGACAACTATCGTCCAAAAATCTGTTGAGGGAAGGCAACGAGGCAGACTTGAAAGCCAGGCAGAATAGCAGGAAACAGATTTCAAGAGGTACGTTGGAATCGCCTTTAAAGCACAGGAAGAGGGGCACAACTTCGACAGTGACGCAGTTGGCCAAATTGGGCGTATGCGTTTTCTTCTGAATATATTCAGGAGAAAACGCATACGCACTTTTTGGCAAAACAAGCAAGCGGGCAATGCAAATCTGCACTACAAAGAAGTATCACTTCCCACCGGTCAAAAGGGACATCCACAAAATGTGTAAAAACCAGAAAGCCAAGACAGGCCCTGGAGAACAGGGAGCCTTGTTATGCTGATGGGCGGGATGTAAATTGCCAACTGCCTCACTGGAGGAGTGCATTGCGTTCCCTAAAACAAGTAAACAACAGAGCTACAGAGCCAAGGGCACTTCCAGTCTAGGGAATATACATTGGGAAGACTGAAAATCAATAAGACAGAGCCACCCCCAAATTTAGGGCTGCACTGCTTACAAGAACCTCAACTTGGGTACACCTTAAATATCCCAGGAAATATAAAAATGGTTCAAAAAACTGTGGTATTTATGTCCGATGGAATATCCCTCAGCCATGAAATCAATGTCATAAGACCAGGAGCAGCAAAGTGAGTGGATTCAGGTACGATGATTCTAAGTGAAATAAGTCACACAGAAAAAGAAACTTATCATAAGATATGACTTATGAAGATCCTGTAAACATGGCTACACATGAACTGAGTTAGGAAAGAGACCAGAGTCTCACATTTAGAAAACACTCTTATGCCTGCTTAAGGGGAAAGGAGAGGTGGGGTGATGCATAAAACCAGAGTTTGATATAAGCACAGGTACCATTTCCAAAACCAACTGTGGAATAGACAAGACCTACACCTTCCTCAGTGAAAGGGACTCAAAACCCCATATTTCCCGCAGAGGAATAGATCTGACTAGTAAGAATCTTAAAACCTATGTACTGATATGTCTCTGTAAGGGAATCAAGTGTGTCTAGACTGGCATAAACATGGCAGCGAGAATCAGCTCAAAGCCACTATAAAAAGGAATTTCAAAAACAAATCCAAAAAATAGGGAAATTCTTTACATTTCCTTCAGGGTCTCTGATGAAACCTGGAATGACCCTATCTACAATGACAGCTGGATGTGGCATAAGGCTGGACACTTGGGACTGAGAGGACTGGTGAGATTGGGTGAGCAAATGCAGACCCCTTAAAGCAAAAATGCATGGCCCCCATTCCATGGGTCCCAACTCTCCATGTTCAAGGGAATATTACTACGGCTATAACATGTACGGGAAACCTAGAGAATGGACACACTGTGAATACAAAATGTTTCTAAAACTCAACGCCTAGTCCCTCTCCTGGTGCCCCGGTTTGACTTTCCAACTGCTTTACTATCAATTTCCCAACTTGGAGAGACAGCCCCTTTAACCTCCTCGTTCGCACAGGTTGCCAATTTGTCAGAGGATGGAAGGGAAGAGGGAGAACCAATGAGAGAGTAGCTGTTAGGCATTTGGTCGGGCACATGTCACTCTAATTTCCCGGCAGGAAGAAGAATTAACCAGAGTCTCAGCCACCCACCGGGAACAAATATAGGTCCTGAACCAAAATTTTGGACTTGCGTACAGCTCACAAAAAACGAGTTGAAAAATGGAGCTCAGTGGCACAGCAATCCATAAACTGGCAGAGTAATAAAGGACAAGTATCGTCCAAAAATCTGTTGAGGGAAGGCAACGAGGCGGACTTGAAAGCGAGGCAGAATAGCAGGAAACAGATTTCAAGAGGTACGTTGGAATCGCTTTAAAGCACAGGAAGAGGGGCACAACTTCGACAATGACCAACTTGGCCAAAAAGGGCGTATGCGTTTTCTCCTGAATATATTCAAGAGAAAACGCATACGCCCTTTTTGGCCAAGCAAGCAAGCGGGCAATGCAAATCTGCACTACAAAGAAGTATCACATCCCACCGGTCAATAGGGACATCCACAAAATGTGTAAAAATCAGAAAGGAAAGACACGCCCTGGAGAACAGGGAGCGTTGTTATGCTGATGGGCGGGATGTAAATTGCCAACTGCCTCACTGGAGGAGTGCATTGTGTTCACTAAAACAAGTAAACAACAGAGCTACAGAGCCAAGGGCACGCCCAGTCTAGAGAATATACCTTGGGAAAACTGAAAATCAATAAGACAGAGCCACCCCCAAATTTAGGGCTTCACTGCTTACAAGAACCTCAACTTGGGTACACCTTAAATATCCCAGGAAATATAAAAATGGTTCAAAAAACTGTGGTACTTATGTACGATGGAATATCCCTCATCCATGAAATCAATGTCATAAGACCAGGAGCAGCAAAGTGAGTGGATTCAGGTACGATGATTCTAAGTGAAATCAGTCACACAGAAAAGGAAACTTATCATAAGATATCACTTATGAAGATCCTGTAAACATGGCTACACATGAACTGAGTTAGGAAAGAAAACAGAGTCTCACATTTAGAAAACACTCTTATGCCTGCTGAAGGGGAAAGGAGAGGTGGGGTGATGCATAAAACCAGAGTTTGATATAAGCACAGGTACCATTTCCAAAACCAACTGTGGAATAGACAAGACCTACACCTTCCTCAGTGAAAGGGACTTAAAACCCCATATTTCCTGCAGAGGAATAGATCTGAATAGTAAGAATCTTAAAACCTATGTATTGATATGTCTCTGTAAGGGAATCAAGTGTGTCTAGACTGGCATAAACATGGCAGCGAGAATCAGCTCAAACCCACATAAAAAGGAATTTCAAAAACAAAACCAAAAAACAGGGAAATTCTTTACATTTCCTTCAGGGTCTCTGAGGAAACCTGGAAAAACCCTGTCTACAATGACAGCTGGATATGGCATAAGGCTGGACACTTGGGACTGAGAGGATTGGTGAGATTGGGTGAGCAAATGCAGACCCTTTAGAGCAAAAATGCATGGCTCCCATTCCATGGATCCCAACTCTCCATGTTGAAGGGAATATTACTACAGCTATAACATGTACGGGAAACCTAGAGAATGGACACACTGTGAATACAAAAGGTTTCTAAAACTCAACGAGTAGTCCCTCTCCTGGTGCTCCGGTTTGACTTTCCAACTGCTTTACTATCAATCTCCCAACTTGGAGAGACAGCCCCTTTAACCTCCTGGTTCGCACAGGTTGCCAATTTGGCAGAGGATGGAAGGGAAGAGGGAGAACCAATGAGAGAGTTAATGTTAGGCATTTGGACGGGCACATGTCACTCTAATTTCCCGGCAGGAAGAAGAATTAACCAGAGTCTCAGCCACCCACCGGGAACCAGTATAGGTCCTGAACCAAAATTTTGGACTTGCGTACAGCTCACAAAAAACGAGTTGGAAAATGGAGCTCAGGGCCACAGCAATTCACAAACTGGCAGAGTAATAAAGGACAACTATCGTCCAAAAACCTGTTGAGGGAAGGCAACGCGGCAGACTTGAAAGCCAGACAGAATAGCAGGAAACAGATTTCAAGAGGTACGTTGGAATCGCCTTTAAAGCACAGGAAGAGGGGCACACCTTCGACAATGACGCAGTTGGCCAAAAAGGGCGTATGCGTTTTCTCCTGAATATATTCAGGAGAAAACGCATACGCCCTTTTTGGCCAAACAAGCAAGCGGGCAATGCAAATCTGCACTACAAAGAAGTATCACTTCCCACCAGTCAAAAGGGACATCCACAAAATGTGTAAAAACCAGAAAGGCAAGACAGGCCCTGGAGAACTGGGAGCCTTGTTATGCTGATGGGCGGGATGTAAATTGTCAACTGCCTCACTGGAGGAGTGCATTGCGTTCCCTAAAACAAGTAAACAACAGAGCTACAGAGCCAAGGGCACTTCCAGTCTAGCGAATATACATTGGGAAAACTGAAAATCAAGAAGACAGAGCCACCCCCAAATTTAGGGCTGCACTGCTTACAAGAACCTCAACTTGGGTACACCTTAAATATCCCAGGAAATATAAAAATGGTTCAAAAAACTGTGGTAATTATGTCCGAAGGAATACCCCTCAGCCATGAAATCAATGTCATAAGACCAGGAGCAGCAAAGTGAGTGGATTCAGGTACGATGATTCTAAGTGAAATAAGTCACACAGAAAAAGAAACTTAACATAAGATATGACTTATGAAGATCCTGTAAACATGGCTACACATGAACTGAGTTAGGAAAGAGAACAGAGTCTCACATTTAGAAAACACTGTTATGCCTGCTTAAGGGGAAAGGAGAGGTGGGGTGATGCATAAAACCAGAGTTTGATATAAGCACAGGTACCATTTCCAAAACCAACTGTGGAATAGACAAGACCTACACCTTCCTCAGTGAAAGGGACTCAAAACCCCATATTTCCCGCAGAGGAATAGATCTGAGTAGTGAGAATCTTAAAACCTATGTATTGATATGTCTCTGTAAGGGAATCAAGTGTGTCTAGACTGGCATAAACATGGCAGAGAGAATCAGCTCAAACCCACTCTAAAAAGGAATTACAAAAACAAAACCAAAAAACAGGGAAATTCTTTACATTTCCTTCAGGGTCTCTGATGAAATATGGAATGACCCTGTCTACAATGACAGCTGGATGTGGCATAAGGCTGGACACTTGGGACTGAGAGGATTGGTGAGATTGGGTGAGCAAATGCAGACCCTTTAAAGCAAAAATGCATGGCCCCCATTCCATGGGTCCCAACTCTCCAGGTTGAAGGGAATATTACTACAGCTCTAACATGTACGGGAAACCTAGAGAATGGACACACTGTGAATACAAAAGGTTTCTAAAACTCAACGAGTAGTCCCTCTCCTGGTGCTCCGGTTTGACTTTCCAACTGCTTTACTATCAATCTCCCAACTTGGAGAGACAGCCCCTTTAACCTCCTGGTTCGCACAGGTTGCAAATTTGGCAGGGGATGGAAGGGAAGAGGGAGAATCAATGAGAGAGTTACTGTTAGGCATTTGGACGGGCACATGTCACTCTAATTTCCCGGCAGGAAGAAGAATTAACCAGAGTCTCAGCCACCCACCGGGAACCAGTATAGGTCCTGAACCAAAATTTTGGACTTGCGTACAGCTCACAAAAAACGAGTTGGAAAATGGAGCTCAGGGCCACAGCAATTCACAAACTGGCAGAGTAATAAAGGACAACTATCGTCCAAAAATCTGTTGAGGGAAGGCAACGAGGCAGACTTGAAAGCCAGGCAGAATAGGAGGAAACAGATTTCAAGAGGTACGTTGGAATCGCCTTTAAAGCACAGGAAGAGGGGCACAACTTCGACAATGACGCAGTTGGCTAAAAAGGGCGTATGCGTTTTCTCCTGAATATATTCAGGAGAAAACGCATACGCCCTTTTTGGCCAAACAAGCAAGCGGGCAATGCAAATCTGGACTACAAAGAAGTATCACTTCCCACCGGTCAAAAGGGACATCCACAAAATGTGTAAAAACCAGAAAGGCAAGACAGGCCCTGGAGAACAGGGAGCCTTGTTATGCTGATGGGCGGGATGTAAATTGCCAACTGCCTCACTGGAGGAGTGCCTTGCGTACCCTATAACAAGTAAACAACAGAGCTACAGAGCCAAGGGCACTTCCAATCTAGGGAATATACATTGGTAAAACTGAAAATCAAGAAGACAGAGCCACCCCCAAATTTAGGGCTGCACTGCTTACAAGAACCTCAACTTGGGTACACCTTAAATATCCCAGGAAATATAAAAATGGTTCAAAAAACTGTGGTATTTATGTCCGATGCAATATCCCTCAGCCATGAAATCCATGTCATAAGACCAGGAGCAGCAAATTGAGTGGATTGAGGTACGATGATTCTAAGTGAAATAAGTCACACAGAAAAAGAAACTTATCATAAGATATGACTTATGAAGATCCTGTAAACATGGCTACACATGAACTGACTTAGGAAAGAGAACAGAGTCTCACATTGAGAAAACACTCTTATGCCTGCTTAAGGGGAAAGGAGAGGTGGGGTGATGCATAAAACCAGAGTTTGGTATAAGCACAGGTACCATTTCCAAAACCAACTGTGGAATAGACAAGACCTACACCTTCCTCAGTGAAAGGGACTCAAAACCCCATATTTCCCGCAGAGGAATAGATCTGCCTAGTAAGAATCTTAAAACCTATGTATTGATATGTCTCTGTAAGGGAATCAAGTGTGTCTAGACTGGCATAAACACGGCAGAGAGAATCAGCTCAAACCCACTATAAAAAGGAATTTCAAAAACAAAACCAAAAAACAGGGAAATTCTTTACATTTCCTTCAGGGTCTCTGATGAAACCTGGAAAAACCCTGTCTACAATGACAGCTGGATGTGGCATAAGGCTTGACACTTGGGACTGAGAGGATTGGTGAGATTGGGTGAGCAAATGCAGACCCTTTAAAGCAAAAATGCATGTGCCCCATTCCATGGTTCCCAAATCTCCATGTTGAAGGGAATATTACTACAGCTATAACATGTACGGGAAACCTAGAGAATGGACACACTGTGAATACAAAAGGTTTCTACAACTCAACGAGTAGTCCCTCTCCTGGTGCTCCGGTTTGACTTTCCAACTGCTTTACTGTCAATCTCCCAACTTGGAGAGACAGCCCCTTTAACCTCCTGGTTCGCACAGGTTGCCAATTTGGCAGAGGATGGAAGGGAAGAGGGAGAACCAATGAGAGAGTAGCTGTTAGGCATTTGGACGGGCATATGTCACTCTAATTTCCCGGCAGGAAGAAGAATTAACCAGAGTCTCAGCAACCCACCGGGAACCAGTATAGGTCCTGAACCAAAATTTTGGACTTGCGTACAGCTCGCAAAAAACGAGTTGGAAAATGGAGCACAGGGGAACAACAATTCACAAACTGGCAGAGTAATAAAGGACAACTATCGTCCAAAAATCTGTTGAGGGAAGGCAACGAGGCAGACTTGAAAGCCAGGCAGAATAGCAGGAAACAGATTTCAAGAGGTACGTTGGAATCGCCTTTAAAGCACAGGAAGAGGGGCACAACTTCGACAGTGACGCAGTTGGCCAAATAGGGCGTATGCGTTTTCTCCTGAATATATTCAGGAGAAAACGCATACGCACTTTTTGGCCAAACAAGCAAGCGGGCAATGCAAATCTGCACTACAAAGAAGTATCACTTCCCACCGGTCAAAAGGGACATCCACAAAATGTGTAAAAACCAGAAAGGCAAGACAGGCCCTGGAGAACAGGGAGCCTTGTTATGCTGATGGGCGGGATGTAAATTGCCAACTGCCTCACTGGAGGAGTGCATTGCGTTCCCTAAAACAAGTAAACAACAGAGCTACAGAGCCAAGGGCACTTCCAGTCTAGGGAATATACTTTGGGAAAACTGAAAATCAATAAGACAGAGCCACCCCCAAATTTAGGGCTGCACTGCTTACAAGAACCTCAACTTGGGTACACCTTAAATATCCCAGGAAATATAAAAATGGTTCAAAAACTGTGGTATTTATGTCCGATGGAATATCCCTCAGCCATGAAATCAATGTCATAATACCATGAGCAGCAAAGTGAGTGGATTCAGGTACGATGATTCTAAGTGAAATAAGTCACACAGAAAAAGAAACTTATCATAAGATATGACTTATGAAGATCCTGTAAACATGGCTACACATGAACTGAGTTAGGAAAGAGACCAGAGTCTCACATTTAGAAAACACTCTTATGCCTGCTTAAGGGGAAAGGAGAGGTGGGGTGATGCATAAAACCAGAGTTTGATATAAGCACAGGTACCATTTCCAAAACCAACTGTGGAATAGACAAGACCTACACCTTCCTCAGGAAAGGGACTCAAAACCCCATATTTCCCGCAGAGGAATATATCTGACTAGTAAGAATCTTAAAACCTATGTATTGATATGTCTCTGTAAGGGAATCAAGTGTGTCTAGACTGGCATAAACACGGCAGAGAGAATCAGCTCAAACCCACTATAAAAAGGAATTTCAAAAACAAAACCAAAAAACAGGGAAATTCTTTACATTTCCTTCAGGGTCTCTGAGGAAACCTGGAAAAACCCTGTCTACAATGACAGCTGGATGTGGCATAAGGCTTGACACTTGGGACTGAGAGGATTGGTGAGATTGGGTGAGCAAATGCAGACCCTTTAAAGCAAAAATGCATGGCCCCCATTCCATGGGTCCCAATTCTCCAGGTTGAAGGGAATATTACTACAGCTATAACATGTACGGGAAACCTAGAGAATGGACACACTGTGAATACAAAAGGTTTCTACAACTCAACGAGTAGTCCCTCTCCTGGTGCTCCGGTTTGACTTTCCAACTGCTTTACTATCAATCTCCCAACTTGGAGAGACAGCCCCTTTAACCTCCTGGTTCGCACAGGTTGCCAATTTGGCAGAGGATGGAAGGGAAGAGGGAGAACCAATGAGAGAGTAGCTGTTAGGCATTTGGACGGGCATATGTCACTCTAATTTCCCGGCAGGAAGAAGAATTAACCAGAGTCTCAGCAACCCACCGGGAACCAGTATAGTTCCTGAACCAAAATTTTGGACTTGCGTACAGCTCGCAAAAAACGAGTTGGAAAATGGAGCTCAGGGGCACAGCAATTCACAAACTGGCAGAGTAATAAAGGACAACTATCGTCCAAAAATCTGTTGAGGGAAGGCAACGAGGCAGACTTGAAAGCCAGGCAGAATAGCAGGAAACAGATTTCAAGAGGTACGTTGGAATCGCCTTTAAAGCACAGGAAGAGGGGCACAACTTCGACAGTGACGCAGTTGGCCAAATAGGGCGTATGCTTTTTCTCCTGAATATATTCAGGAGAAAACGCATACGCACTTTTTGGCCAAACAAGCAAGCGGGCAATGCAAATCTGCACTACAAAGAAGTATCACTTCCCACCGGTCAAAAGGGACATCCACAAAATGTGTAAAAACCAGAAAGGCAAGACAGGCCCTGGAGAACAGGGAGCCTTGTTATGCTGATGGGCGGGATGTAAATTGCCAACTGCCTCACTGGAGGAGTGCATTGCGTTCCCTAAAACAAGTAAACAACAGAGCTACAGAGCCAAGGGCACTTCCAGTCTAGGGAATATACTTTGGGAAAACTGAAAATCAATAAGACAGAGCCACCCCAAAATTAAGGGCTGCACTGCTTACAAGAACCTCAACTTGGGTACACCTTAAATATCCCAGGAAATATAAAAATGGTTCAAAAAACTGTGGTATTTATGTCCGATGGAATATCCCTCAGCCATGAAATCAATGTCATAAGACCAGGAGCAGCAAAGTGAGTGGATTCAGGTACGATGATTCTAAGTGAAATAAGTCACACAGAAAAAGAAACTTATCATAAGATATGACTTATGAAGATCCTGTAAACATGGCTACACATGAACTGAGTTAGGAAAGAGACCAGAGTCTCACATTTAGAAAACACTCTTATGCCTGCTTAAGGGGAAAGGAGAGGTGGGGTGATGCATAAAACCAGAGTTTGATATAAGCACAGGTACCATTTCCAAAACCAACTGTGAAATAGACAAGACCTACACCTTCCTCAGTGAAAGGGACTCAAAACCCCATATTTCCCGCAGAGGAATAGATCTGACTAGTAAGAATCTTAAAACCTATGTACTGATATGTCTCTGTAAGGGAATCAAGTGTGTCTAGACTGGCATAAACATGGCAGCGAGAATCAGCTCAAAGCCACTATAAAAAGGAATTTCAAAAACAATTCCAAAAAATAGGGAAATTCTTTACATTTCCTTCAGGGTCTCTGATGAAACCTGGAATGACCCTATCTACAATGACAGCTGGATGTGGCATAAGGCTGGACACTTGGGACTGAGAGGACTGGTGAGATTGGGTGAGCAAATGCAGACCCATTAAAGCAAAAATGCATGGCCCCCATTCCATGGGTCCCAACTCTCCATGTTCAAGGGAATATTACTACGGCTATAACATGTACGGGAAACCTAGAGAATGGACACACTGTGAATACAAAATGTTTCTAAAACTCAACGTCTAGTCCCTCTCCTGGTGCCCCGGTTTGACTTTCCAACTGCTTTACTATCAATTTCCCAACTTGGAGAGACAGCCCCTTTAACCTCCTCGTTCGCACAGGTTGCCAATTTGTCAGAGGATGGAAGGGAAGAGGGAGAACCAATGAGAGAGTAGCTGTTAGGCATTTGGTCGGGCACATGTCCCTCTAATTTCCCGGCAGGAAGAAGAATTAACCAGAGTCTCAGCAACCCACCGGGAACAAGTATAGGTCCTGAACCAAAATTTTGGACTTGCGTACAGCTCACAAAAAACGAGTTGAAAAATGGAGCTCAGTGGCACAGCAATCCATAAACTGACAGAGTAATAAAGGACAAGTATCGTCCAAAAATCTGTTGAGGGAAGGCAACGAGGTGGACTTGAAAGCGAGGCAGAATAGCAGGAAACAGATTTCAAGAGGTACGTTGGAATCGCTTTAAAGCACAGAAGAGGGGCACAACTTCGACAATGACCAACTTGGCCAAAAAGGGCGTATGCGTTTTCTCCTGAATATATTCAAGAGAAAACGCATACGCCCTTTTTGGCCAAGCAAGCAAGCGGGCAATGCAAATCTGCACTACAAAGAAGTATCACATCCCACCGGTCAATAGGGACATCCACAAAATGTGTAAAAATCAGAAAGGAAAGACACGCCCTGGAGAACAGGGAGCGTTGTTATGCTGATGGGCGGGATGTAAATTGTCAACTGCCTCACTGGAGGAGTGCATTGCGTTCCCTAAAACAAGTAAACAACAGAGCTACAGAGCCAAGGGCACGCCCAGTCTAGCGAATATACATTGGGAAAACTGAAAATCAATAAGACAGAGCAACCCCCAAATTTAGGGCTGCACTGCTTACAAGAACCTCAACTTGGGTACAACTTAAATATCCCAGGAAATATAAAAATGGTTCAAAAAACTGTGGTAATTATGTCCGAAGGAATACCCCTCAGCCATGAAATCAATGTCATAAGACCAGGAGCAGCAAAGTGAGTGGATTCAGGTACGATGATTCTAAGTGAAATAAGTCACACAGAAAAAGAAACTTAACATAAGATATGACTTATGAAGATCCTGTAAACATGGCTACACATGAACTGAGTTAGGAAAGAGAACAGAGTCTCACATTTAGAAAACACTGTTATGCCTGCTTAAGGGGAAAGGAGAGGTGGGGTGATGCATAAAACCAGAGTTTGATATAAGCACAGGTACCATTTCCAAAACCAACTGTGGAATAGACAAGACCTACACCTTCCTCAGTGAAAGGGACTCAAAACCCCATATTTCCCGCAGAGGAATAGATCTGACTAGTGAGAATCTTAAAACCTATGTATTGATATGTCTCTGTAAGGGAATCAAGTGTGTCTAGACTGGCATAAACATGGCAGAGAGAATCAGCTCAAACCCACTCTAAAAAGGAATTACAAAAACAAAACCAAAAAACAGGGAAATTCTTTACATTTCGTTCAGGGTCTCTGATGAAATATGGAATGACCCTGTCTACAATGACAGCTGGATGTGGCATAAGGCTGGACACTTGGGACTGAGAGGATTGGTGAGATTGGGTGAGCAAATGCAGACCCTTTAAAGCAAAAATGCATGGCCCCCATTCCATGGGTCCCAACTCTCCAGGTTGAAGGGAATATTACTACAGCTCTAACATGTACGGGAAACCTAGAGAATGGACACACTGTGAATACAAAAGGTTTCTAAAACTCAACGAGTAGTCCCTCTCCTGGTGCTCCGGTTTGACTTTCCAACTGCTTTACTATCAATCTCCCAACTTGGAGAGACAGCCCCTTTAACCTCCTGGTTCGCACAGGTTGCCAATTTGGCAGGGGATGGAAGGGAAGAGGGAGAATCAATGAGAGAGTCAGTGTTAGGCATTTGGCCGGGCACATGTCACTCTAATTTCCCGGCAGGAAGAAGAATTAACCAGAGTCTCAGCCACCCACCGGGAACCAGTATAGGTCCTGAACCAAAATTTTGGACTTGCGTACAGCTCACAAAAAACGAGTTGGAAAATGGAGCTCAGGGCCACAGCAATTCACAAACTGGCAGAGTAATAAAGGACAACTATCGTCCAAAAATCTGTTGAGGGAAGGCAACGAGGCAGACTTGAAAGCCAGGCAGAATAGCAGGAAACAGATTTCAAGAGGTACGTTGGAATCGCCTTTAAAGCACAGGAAGAGGGGCACAACTTCGACAATGACGCAGTTGGCTAAAAAGGGCGTATGCGTTTTCTCCTGAATATATTCAGGAGAAAACGCATACGCCCTTTTTGGCCAAACAAGCAAGCGGGCAATGCAAATCTGGACTACAAAGAAGTATCACTTCCCACCGGTCAAAAGGGACATCCACAAAATGTGTAAAAACCAGAAAGGCAAGACAGGCCCTGGAGAACTGGGAGCCTTGTTATGCTGATGGGCGGGATGTAAATTGTCAACTGCCTCACTGGAGGAGTGCATTGCGTTCCCTAAAAGAAGTAAACAACAGAGCTACAGAGCCAAGGGCACTTCCAGTCTAGGGAATATACATTGGGAAAACTGAAAATTAATAAGACAGAGCCACCCCCAAATTTTGGGCTGCACTGCTTGCAAGAACCTCAACTTGGGTACACCTTAAATATCCCAGGAAATATAAAAATGGTTCAAAAAACTGTGGTATTTATGTCCGATGGAATATCCCTCAGCCATGAAATCAATGTCATAAGACCAGGAGCAGCAAAGTGAATGGATTCAGGTACGATGATTCTAAGTGTAATAAGTCACACAGAAAAAGAAACTTATCATAAGATATGACTTATGAAGATCCTGTAAACATGGCTACACATGAACTGAGTTAGGAAAGAGACCAGAGTCTCACATTTAGAAAACACTCTTATGCCTGCTTAAGGGGAAAGGAGAGGTGGGGTGATGCATAAAACCAGAGTTTGGTATAAGCACAGGTACCATTTCCAAAACCAACTGTGGAATAGACAAGACCTACACCTTCCTCAGTGAAAGGGACTCAAAACCCCATATTTCCCGCAGAGGAATAGATCTGCCTAGTAAGAATCTTAAAACCTATGTATTGATATGTCTCTGTAAGGGAATCAAGTGTGTCTAGACTGGCATAAACACGGCAGAGAGAATCAGCTCAAACCCACTATAAAAAGGAATTTCAAAAACAAAACCAAAAAACAGGGAAATTCTTTACATTTCCTTCAGGGTCTCTGATGAAACCTGGAAAAACCCTGTCTACAATGACAGCTGGATGTGGCATAAGGCTTGACACTTGGGACTGAGAGGATTGGTGAGATTGGGTGAGCAAATGCAGACCCTTTAAAGCAAAAATGCATGGCCCCCATTCCATGGGTCCCAACTCTCCAGGTTGAAGGGAATATTACTACAGCTATAACATGTACGGGAAACCTAGAGAATGGACACACTGTGAATACAAAAGGTTTCTACAACTCAACGAGTAGTCCCTCTCCTGGTGCTCCGGTTTGACTTTCCAAATGCTTTACTATCAATCTCCCAACTTGGAGAGACAGCCCCTTTAACCTCCTGGTTCGCACAGGTTGCCAATTTGGCAGAGGATGGAAGGGAAGAGGGAGAACCAATGAGAGAGTTACTGTTAGGCATTTGGACGGGCACATGTCACTCTAATTTCCCGGCAGGAAGAAGAATTAACCAGAGTCTCAGCCACCCACCGGGAACCAGTATAGGTCCTGAACCAAAATTTTGGACTTGCGTACAGCTCACAAAAACAGAGTTGGAAAATGGAGCTCAGGGCCACAGCAATTCACAAACTGGCAGAGTAATAAAGGACAACTATCGTCCAAAAATCTGTTGAGGGAAGGCAACGAGGCAGACTTGAAAGCCAGGCAGAATAGCAGGAAACAGATTTCAAGAGGTACGTTGGAATCGCCTTTAAAGCACAGGAAGAGGGGCACAACTTCGACAGTGACGCAGTTGGCCAAATAGGGCGTATGCGTTTTCTCCTGAATATATTCAGGAGAAAACGCATACGCACTTTTTGGCCAAACAAGCAAGCGGGCAATGCAAATCTGCACTACAAAGAAGTATCACTTCCCACCGGTCAAAAGGGACATCCACAAAATGTGTAAAAACCAGAAAGGCAAGACAGGCCCTGGAGAACAGGGAGCCTTGTTATGCTGATGGGCGGGATGTAAATTGCCAACTGCCTCACTGGAGGAGTGCATTGCGTTCCCTAAAACAAGTAAACAACAGAGCTACAGAGCCAAGGGCACTTCCAGTCTAGGGAATATACTTTGGGAAAACTGAAAATCAATAAGACAGAGCCACCCCCAAATTTAGGGCTGCACTGCTTACAAGAACCTCAACTTGGGTACACCTTAAATATCCCAGGAAATATAAAAATGGTTCAAAAACTGTGGTATTTATGTCCGATGGAATATCCCTCAGCCATGAAATCAATGTCATAATACCAGGAGCAGCAAAGTGAGTGGATTCAGGTACGATGATTCTAAGTGAAATAAGTCACACAGAAAAAGAAACTTATCATAAGATATGACTTATGAAGATCCTGTAAACATGGCTACACATGAACTGAGTTAGGAAAGAGACCAGAGTCTCACATTTAGAAAACACTCTTATGCCTGCTTAAGGGGAAAGGAGAGGTGGGGTGATGCATAAAACCAGAGTTTGATATAAGCACAGGTACCATTTCCAAAACCAACTGTGGAATAGACAAGACCTACACCTTCCTCAGTGAAAGGGACTCAAAACCCCATATTTCCCGCAGAGGAATAGATCTGACTAGTAAGAATCTTAAAACCTATGTATTGATATGTCTCTGTAAGGGAATCAAGTGTGTCTAGACTGGCATAAACACGGCAGAGAGAATCAGCTCAAACCCACTATAAAAAGGAATTTCAAGAACAAAACCAAAAAACAGGGAAATTCTTTACATTTCCTTCAGGGTCTCTGAGGAAACCTGGAAAAACCCTGTCTACAATGACAGCTGGATGTGGCATAAGGCTGGACACTTGGGACTGAGAGGATTGGTGAGATTGGGTGAGCAAATGCAGACCCTTTAAAGCAAAAATGCATGGCCCCCATTCCATGGGTCCCAATTCTCCAGGTTGAAGGGAATATTACTACAGCTATAACATGTACGGGAAACCTAGAGAATGGACACACTGTGAATACAAAAGGTTTCTACAACTCAACGAGTAGTCCCTCTCCTGGTGCTCCGGTTTGACTTTCCAACTGCTTTACTATCAATCTCCCAACTTGGAGAGACAGCCCCTTTAACCTCCTGGATCGCACAGGTTGCCAATTTGGCAGAGGATGGAAGGGAAGAGGGAGAACCAATGAGAGAGTAGCTGTTAGGCATTTGGACGGGCATATGTCACTCTAATTTCCCGGCAGGAAGAAGAATTAACCAGAGTCTCAGCAACCCACCGGGAACCAGTATAGTTCCTGAACCAAAATTTTGGACTTGCGTACAGCTCGCAAAAAACGAGTTGGAAAACGGAGCTCAGGGGCACAGCAATTCACAAACTGGCAGAGTAATAAAGGACAACTATCGTCCAAAAATCTGTTGAGGGAAGGCAACGAGGCAGACTTGAAAGCCAGGCAGAATAGCAGGAAACAGATTTCAAGAGGTACGTTGGAATCGCCTTTAAAGCACAGGAAGAGGGGCACAACTTCGACAGTGACGCAGTTGGCCAAATAGGGCGTATGCGTTTTCTCCTGAATATATTCAGGAGAAAACGCATACGCAGTTTTTGGCCAAACAAGCAAGCGGGCAATGCAAATCTGCACTACAAAGAAGTATCACTTCCCACCGGTCAAAAGGGACATCCACAAAATGTGTAAAAACCAGAAAGGCAAGACAGGCCCTGGAGAACAGGGAGCCTTGTTATGCTGATGGGCGGGATGTAAATTGCCAACTGCCTCACTGGAGGAGTGCATTGCGTTCCCTAAAACAAGTAAACAACAGAGCTACAGTGCCAAGGGCACTTCCAGTCTAGGGAATATACTTTGCGAAAACTGAAAATCAATAAGACAGAGCCACCCCAAAATTAAGGGCTGCACTGCTTACAAGAACCTCAACTTGGGTACACCTTAAATATCCCAGGAAATATAAAAATGGTTCAAAAAACTGTGGTATTTATGTCCGATGGAATATCCCTCAGCCATGAAATCAATGTCATAAGACCAGGAGCAGCAAAGTGAGTGGATTCAGGTACGATGATTCTAAGTGAAATAAGTCACACAGAAAAAGAAACTTATCATAAGATATGACTTATGAAGATCCTGTAAACATGGCTACACATGAACTGAGTTAGGAAAGAGACCAGAGTCTCACATTTAGAAAACACTCTTATGCCTGCTTAAGGGGAAAGGAGAGGTGGGGTGATGCATAAAACCAGAGTTTGATATAAGCACAGGTACCATTTCCAAAACCAACTGTGAAATAGACAAGACCTACACCTTCCTCAGTGAAAGGGACTCAAAACCCCATATTTCCCGCAGAGGAATAGATCTGAATAGTAAGAATCTTAAAACCTATGTATTGATATGTCTCTGTAAGGGAATCAAGTGTGTCTAGACTGTCATAAACATGGCATAAAGAATCTGCTCAAACCCACTATAAAAAGGAATTTCAAAAACAAAACCAAAAAAGTGGGAAATTCTTTACATTTCCTTCAGGGTCTCTGATGAAACCTGGAAAAACCCTGTCTACAATGACAGCTGGATGTGGCATAAGGCTGGACACTTGGGACTGAGAGGATTGGTGAGATTGGGTGCGCAAATGAAGACCCTTTAAAGCAAAAATGCATGGGACCCAACTCTCCAGGTTGAAGGGAATATTACTACAGCTATAACATGTACGGGAAACCTAGAGAATGGACACACTGTGAATACAAAAGGTTTCTAAAACTCAACGAGTAGTCCCTCTCCTGGTGCTCCGGTTTGACTTTCCAACTGCTTTACTATCAATCTCCCAACTTGGAGAGAAAGCCCCTTTAACCTCCTGGTTCGCACAGGTTGCCAATTTGGCAGAGGATGGAAGGGAAGAGGGAGAACCAATGAGAGAGTTGATGTTAGGCATTTGGACGGGCACATGTCACTCTAATTTCCCGGCAGGAAGAAGAATTAACCAGAGTCTCAGCCACCAACCGGGAACCAGTATAGGTCGTGAACCAAAATTTTGGTCTCGCGTACAGCTCACAAAAAACGAGTTGGAAAATGGAGCTCAGGGCCACAGCAATTCACAAACTGGCAGAGTAATAAAGACAACTATCGTCCAAAAATCTGTTGAGGGAAGGCAACGAGGCAGACTTGAAAGCCAGGCAGAATAGCAGGAAACAGATTTCAAGAGGTACGTTGGAATCGCCTTGAAAGCACAGGAAGAGGGGCACAACTTCGACAATGACGCAGTTGGCCAAAAAGGGCGTATGCGTTTTCTCCTGAATATATTCAGGAGAAAACGCATACGCCCTTTTTGGCCAAACAAGCAAGCGGGCAATGCAAATCTGCACTACAAAGAAGTATCACTTCCCACCGGTCAAAAGGGACATCCACAAAATGTGTAAAAACCAGAAAGGCAAGACAGGCCCTGGAGAACAGGGAGCCTTGTTATGCTGGTGGGCGGGATGTAAATTGCCAACTGCCTCACTGGAGGAGTGCATTGCGTTCCCTAAAAGAAGTAAACAACAGAGCTACAGAGCCAAGGGCACTTCCAGTCTAGGGAATATACATTGGGAAAACTGAAAATCAATAAGACAGAGCCACCCCCAAATTTAGGGCTGCACTGCTTACAAGAACCTCAACTTGGGTACACCTTAAATATCCCAGGAAATATAAAAATAGTTCAAAAAACTGTGGTATTTATGTCCGATGGAATATCCCTCAGCCATGAAATCAATGTCATAAGACCAGGAGCAGCAAAGTGAGTGGATTCAGGTACGATGATTCTAAGTGAAATAAGTCACAAAGAAAAAGAAACTTATCATAAGATATCACTTATGAAGATCCTGTAAACATGGCTACACATGAACTGAGTTAGGAAAGAGACCAGAGTCTCACATTTAGAAAACACTCTTATGCCTGCTTAAGGGGAAAGGAGAGGTGGGGTGATGCATAAAACCAGAGTTTGATATAAGCACAGGTACCATTTCCAAAACCAACTGTGGAATAGACAAGACCTACACCTTCCTCAGTGAAAGGGACTCAAAACCCCATATTTCCCGCAGAGGAATAGATCTGACTAGTAAGAATCTTAAAACCTATGTATTGATATGTCTCTGTAAGGGAATCAAGTGTGTCTAGACTGGCATAAACATGGCAGAGAGAATCAGCTCAAACCCACTATAAAAAGGAATTTCAAAAACAAAACCAAAAAACAGGGAAATTCTTTACATTTCCTTCAGGGTCTCTGATGAAACCTGGAAAAACCCTGTCTACAATGACAGCTGGATGTGGCATAAGGCTGGACACTTGGCACTGAGAGGATTGGTGAGATTGGGTGAGCAAATGCAGATCCTTTAAAGCAAAAATGCATGGCCCCCATTCCATGGGTCCCAACTCTCCAGGTTGAAGGGAATATTACTACAGCTATAACATGTACGGGAAACCTAGAGAATGGACACACTGTGAATACAAAAGGTTTCTAAAACTCAACGAGTAGTCCCTCTCCTGGTGCTCCGGTTTGACTTTCCAACTGCTTTACTATCAATCTCCCAACTTGGAGAGACAGCCCCTTTAACCTCCTGGTTCGCACAGGTTGCCAATTTGGCAGAGGATGGAAGGGAAGAGGGAGAACCAATGAGAGAGTTACTGTTAGGCATTTGGACGGGCACATGTCACTCTAATTTCCCGGCAGGAAGAAGAATTAACCAGAGTCTCAGCCACCCACCGGGAACGAGTATAGGTCCTGAACCAAAATTTTGGACTTGCGTACAGCTCACAAAAAACGAGTTGGGAAATGGAGCTCAGGGCCACAGCAATTCACAAAGTGGCAGAGTAATAAAGGACAACTATCGTCCAAAAATCTGTTGAGGGAAGGCAACGAGGCAGACTTGAAAGCCAGGCAGAATAGCAGGAAACAGATTTCAAGAGGTACTTTGGAATCGCCTTTAAAGCACAGGAAGAGGGGCACAACATCGACAGTGACGCAGTTGGCCAAAAAGGGCGTATGCGTTTTCTCATGAATATATTCAGGAGAAAACGCATACGCCCTTTTTGGCCAAACAAGCAAACGGGCAATGCAAATCTGCACTACAAAGAAGTATCACTTCCCACAGGTCAAAAGGGACATCCACAAAATGTGTAAAAACCAGAAAGGCAAGACAGGCCCTGGAGAACAGGGAGCCTTGTTATGCTGGTGGGCGGGATGTAAATTGCCAACTGCCTCACTGGAGGAGTGCATTGCGTTCCCTAAAAGAAGTAAACAACAGAGCTACAGAGCCAAGGGCACTTCCAGTCTAGGGAATATACATTGGGAAAACTGATAATCAATAAGACAGAGCCACCGCCAAATTTAGGGCTGCACTGCTTACAAGAACCTCAACTTGGGTACACCTTAAATATCCCAGGAAATATAAAAATAGTTCAAAAAACTGTGGTATTTATGTCCGATGGAATATCCCTCAGCCATGAAATCAATGTCATAAGACCAGGAGCAGCAAAGTGAGTGGATTCAGGTACGATGATTCTAAGTGAAATAAGTCACACAGAAAAAGAAACTTATCATAAGATATGACTTATGAAGATCCTGTAAACATGGCTACACAAGAACTGAGTTAGGAAAGAGAACAGAGGCTCACATTTAGAAAACACTCTTAGGCCTGCTTAAGGGGAAAGGAGAGGTGGGGTGATGCATAAAACCAGAGTTTGATATAAGCACAGGTACCATTTCCAAAACCAACTGTGGAATAGACAAGACCTACACCTTCCTCAGTGAAAGGGACTCAAAACCCCATATTTCCCGCAGAGGAATAGATCTGACTAGTAAGAATCTTAAAACCTATGTATTTATATGTCTCTGTAAGGGAATCACGTGTGTCTAGACTGGCATAAACATGGCAGAGAATCAGCTCAAACCCACTATAAAAAGGAATTTCAAAAACAAAACCAAAAAACAGGGAAATTCTTTACATTTCCTTCAGGGTCTCTGATGAAACCTGGAAAAACCCTGTCTACAATGACAGCTGGATGTGGCATAAGGCTGGACACTTGGGACTGAGAGGATTGGTGAGATTGGGTGAGCAAATGCAGACCCTTTAAAGCAAAAATGCATGGGTCCCAACTCTCCAGGTTGAAGGGAATATTACTACATCTATAACATGTACGGGAAACCTAGAGAATGGACACACTGTGAATACAAAAGTTTTCTAAAACTCAACGAGTAGTCCCTCTCCTGGTGCTCCGGTTTGACTTTCCAACTGCTTTACTATCAATCTCCCAACTTGGTGAGACAACCACTTTAACCTCCTGGTTCGCACAGGTTGCCAATTTGGCAGAGGATGGAAGGGAAGAGGGAGAACCAATGAGAGAGTTGATGTTAGGCATTTGGGCGAGCACATATCACTCTAATTTCCCGGCAGGAAGAAGAATTAACCAGAGTCTCAGCCACCCACCGGGAACCAGTATAGGTCCTGAACCAAAATTTTGGACTTACGTACAGCTCACAAAAAACGAGTTGGAAAATGGAGCTCAGGGCCACAGCAATTCACAAACTGGCAGAGTAATAAAGGACAACTATCGTCCAAAAATCTGTTGAGGTAAGGCAACGAGGCAGACTTGAAAGCCAGGCAGAATAGCAGGAAACAGATTTCAAGAGGTACGTTGGAATCGCCTTTAAAGCACAGGAAGAGGGGCACAACTTCAACAATGACGCAGTTGGCCAAAAAGGGCGTATGCGTTTTCTCCTGAATATATTCAGGAGAAAACGCATACGCCCTTTTTGGCCAAACAAGCAAGCGGGCAATGCAAATCTGCACTACAAAGAAGTATCACTTCCCAGCGGTCAAAAGGGACATCCACAAAATGTGTAAAAACCAGAAAGGCAAGACAGGCCCTGGAGAACAGGGAGCCTTGTTATGCTGATGGGCGGGATGTAAATTGCCAACTGCCTCAATGGAGGAGTGCATTGCGTTCCCTAAAACAAGTAAACAACAGAGCTACAGAGCCAAGGGCACTTCCAGTCTAGGGAATATACATTGGGAAAACTGAAAATCAATAAAACAGAGCGACCCCCAAATTTAAGGCTGCACTGCTTACAAGAACCTCAACTTGGGTACACTTTAATATCCCAGGAAATATAAAAATGGTTCAAAAAACTGTGGTATTTATGTTTGATGGAATATCCCTCAGCCCTGAAATCAATGTCATAAGACCAGGAGCAGCAAAGTGAGTGGATTCAGGTACGATGATTCTAAGTGAAATAAGTCACACAGAAAAAGAAACTTATCATAAGATATCACTTATGAAGATCGTGTAAACATGGCTACACATGAACTGAGTTAGGAAAGAGACCAGAGTCTCACATTTGGAAAACACTCTTATGCCTGCTTAAGGGGAAAGGAGACGTGGGGTGATTCAGAAAACCAGAGTTTGATATAATCACAGGTACCATTTCCAAAACCAACTGTGGAATAGACAAGACCTACACCTTCCTCAGTGAAAGGGACTCAAAACCCCATATTTCCCGCAGAGGAATAGATCTGACTAGTAAGAATCTTAAAACCTATGTATTGATATGTCTCTGTAAGGGAATCAAGTGTGTCTAGACTGGCATAAACATGGCAGAGAGAATCAGCTCAAACCCACAATAAAAAGGAATTTCAAAAACAAAACCAAAAAACAGGGAAATTCTTTACATTTCCTTCAGGGTCTCTGATGAAACCTGGAAAAACGCTGTCTACAATGACAGCTGGATGTGGCATAAGGCTGGACACTTGGGACTGAGAGGATTGGTGAGATTGGGTGAGCAAATGCAGACCCTTTAAAGCAAAAATGCATGGCCCCCATTCCATGGGTCCCAACTCTCCAGGTTGAAGGGTATATTACTACAGCTATAACATGTACGGGAAACCTAGAGAATGGACACACTGTGAATACAAAAGGTTTCTAGAACTCAACGAGTAGTCCCTCTCCTGGTGCTCCGGTTTGACTTTCCAACTGCTTTACTATCAATCTCCCAACTTGGAGAGACAGCCCCTTTAACCTCCTGGTTCGCACAGGTTGCCAATTTGGCAGAGGATGGAAGGGAAGAGGGAGAACCAATGAGAGAGTTACTGTTAGGCATTTGGACGGGCACATGTCACTCTAATTTCCCGGCAGGAAGAAGAATTAACCAGAGTCTCAGCCACCCAGCGGGAACCAGTATAGGTCCAGAACCAAAATTTTGGACTTGCGTACAGCTCACAAAAAACGAGTTGGAAAATGGAGCTCAGGGGCACAGCAATTCACAAACTGGCAGAGTAATAAAGGACAACTATCGTCCAAAAATCTGTTGAGGGAAGGCAACGAGGCAGACTTGAAAGCCAGGCAGAATAGCAGGAAACAGAGTTCAAGAGGTACGTTTGAATCGCCTTTAAAGCACAGGAAGAGGGGCACAACTTCGACAATGACGCAGTTGGCCAAAAAGGGCGTATGCGTTTTCTCCTGAATATATTCAGGAGAAAACGCATACGCCCTTTTTGGCCAAACAAGAAAGCGGGCAATGCAAATCTGCACTACAAAGAAGTATCACTTCCCACCGGTCAAAAGGGACATCCACAAAATGTGTAAAAAACAGAAAGGCAAGACTGGCCCTGGAGAACAGGGAGCCTTGTTATGCTGATGGGCGGGATGTAAATTGCCAACTGCCTCACTGGAGGAGTGCATTGCGTTCCCTAAAACAAGTAAACAACAGAGCTACAGAGCCAAGGGCACTTCCAGTCTAGGGAATATACATTGGGAAAACTGAAAATCAATAAGACAGAGCCACCCCAAAATTTAGGGCTGCACTGCTTACAAGAACATCAACTTGGGTACACCTTAAATATCCCAGGAAATATAAAAATGGTTCAAAAAACTGTGGTATTTATGTCCGATGGAATATCCGTCAGCCATGAAATCAATGTCATAAGACCATGAGCAGCAAAGTGAGTGGATTCAGGTACGATGATTCTAAGTGAAATAAGTCACACAGAAAAAGAAACTTATCATAAGATATGACTTATGAAGATCCTGTAAACATGGCTACACATGAACTGAGTTAGGAAAGAGACCAGAGTCTCACATTTAGAAAACACTCTTATGCCTGCTTAAGGGGAAAGGAGAGGTGGGATGATTCATAAAACCAGAGTTTGATATAAGCACAGGTACCATTTCCAAAACCAACTGTGGAATAGACAAGACCTACAGCTTCCTCAGTGAAAGGGACTCAAAACCCCATATTTCCCGCAGAGGAATAGATCTGACTAGTAACAATCTTAAAACCTATGTATTGATATGTCTCTGTAAGGGAATCAAGTGTGTCTAGACTGGCATAAACATGGCAGAGAGAATCAGCTCAAACCCACTATAAAAAGGAATTTCAAAAACAAAACCAAAAAACAGGGAAATTCTTTCCATTTCCTTCAGGGTCTCTGATGAAACCTGGAAAAACCCTGTCTACAATGACAGCTGGATGTAGCATAAGGCTGGACACTTGGGACTGAGAGGATTGGTGAGATTGGGTGAGCAAATGCAGACCCTTTAAAGCAAAAATGCATGGCCCCCATTCCATGGGTCCCAACTCTCCATGTTGAAGGGAATATTACTACAGCTATAACATGTACGGGAAACCTAGAGAATGGACACACTGTGAATACAAAAGTTTTCTAAAACTCAACGAGTAGTCCCTCTCCTGGTGCTCCGGTTTGACTTTCCAACTGCTTTACTATCAATCTCCCAACTTGGAGAGACAGCCCCTTTAACCTCCTGGTTCGCACAGGTTGCCAATTTGGCAGAGGATGGAAGGGAAGAGGGAGAACCAATGAGAGAGTAGCTGTTAGGCATTTGGACGGGCACATGTCACTCTAATTTCCCGGCAGGAAGAAGAATTAACCAGATTCTCAGCCACCCACCGGGAACGAGTATAGGTCCTGAACCAAAATTTTGGACTGCGTACAGCTCACAAAATCGAGTTGGAAAATGGAGCTCAGGGCCAAAGCAATTCACAAACTGGCAGAGTAATAAATGACAACTATCGTCCAAAAATCTGTTGAGGGAATGCAACGAGGCAAAATTGAAAGCCAGGCAGATTAGCAGGAAACAGATTTCAAGAGGTACGTTGGAATCGCCTTTAAAGCACAGGAAGAGGGGCACAACTTCAACAATGACGCAGTTGGCCAAAAAGGGCGTATGCGTTTTCTCCTGAATATATTCAGGAGAAAACGCATACGCCCTTTTTGGCCAAACAAGCAAGCGGGCAATGCAAATCTGCACTACAAAGAAGTATCACTTCCCAGCGGTCAAAAGGGACATCCACAAAATGTGTAAAAACCAGAAAGGCAAGATAGGCCCTGGAGAACAGGGAGCCTTGTTATGCTGATGGGCGGGATGTAAATTGCCAACTGCCTCAATGGAGGAGTGCATTGCGTTCCCTAAAACAAGTAAACAACAGAGCTACAGAGCCAAGGGCACTTCCAGTCTAGGGAATATACATTGGGAAAACTGAAAATCAATAAAACAGAGCCACCCCCAAATTTAAGGCTGCACTGCTTACAAGAACCTCAACTTGGGTACACCTTAAGTATCCCAGGAAATATAAAAATGGTTCAAAAAACTGTGGTATTTATGTTTGATGGAATATCCCTCAGCCCTGAAATCAATGTCATAAGACCAGGAGCTGCAAAGTGAGTGGATTCAGGTACGATGATTCTAAGTGAAATAAGTCACACAGAAAAAGAATCTTATCATAAGATATGACTTATGAAGATCCTGTAAACATGGCTACACATGAACTGAGTTAGGAAAGAGACCAGAGTCTCACATTTAGAAAACACTCTTATGCCTGCTTAAGGGGAAAGGAGAGGTGGGGTAATTCATAAAACCAGAGTTTGATATAAGCACAGGGACCATTTCCAAAACCAACTGTGGAATAGACAAGACCTACACCTTCCTCAGTGAAAGGGACTCAAAACCCCATATTACCCGCAGAGGAATAGATCTGACTAGTAAGAATCTTAAAACCTATGTATTGATATGTCTCTGTAAGGGAATCAAGTGTGTCTAGACTGGCATAAACATGGCATAGAGAATCAGCTCAAACCCACAATAAAAAGGAATTTCAAAAACAAAACCAAAAAACAGGGAAATTCTTTACATTTCCTTCAGGGTCTCTGATGAAACCTGGAAAAACCCTGTCTACAATGACAGCTGGATGTGGCATAAGGCTGGACACTTGGGATTGAGAGGATTGGTGAGATTGGGTGATCAAATGCAGACCCTTTAAAGCAAAAATGCATGGCCCCCATTCCATGGGTCCCAACTCTCCAGGTTGAAGGGAATATTACTACAGCTATAACATGTACGGGAAACCTAGAGAATGGACACACTGTGAATACAAAAGGTTTCTAAAACTCAATGCGTAATCCCTCTCCTGGTGCTCCGGTTTGACTTTCCAACTGCTTTACTATCAATCTCCCAACTTGGATAGACAGCCCCTTTAACCTCCTGGTTCGCACAGTTTGCCAATTTGGCAGAGGATGGAAGGGAACAGGGAGAACCAATGAGAGAGTAGCTGTTAGGCATTTGGACGGGCACATGTCACTCTAATTTCCTGGCAGGAAGAAGAATTAACCAGAGTTTCAGCCACCCACCGGGAACCAGTATAGGTCCTGAACCAAAATTTTGGACTTGCGTACAGCTCACAAAAAACGAGTTGGAAAATGGAGCTCAGGGCCCCAGCAATTCACAAACTGGCAGAGTAATAAAGGACAACTAACGTCCAAAAATCTGTTGAGGGAAGGCAACGAGGCAGACTTGAAAGCCAGGCAGAGTAGCAGGAAACAGATTTCAAGAGGTACGTTGGAATCGCCTTTAAAGCACAGGAAGAGGGGCACAACTTCGACAATGACGCAGTTGGCCAAAGAGGGCGTATGTGTTTTCTCTGAATATATTCAGGAGAAAACGCATATGCCCTTTTTGGCCAAACAAGCAAGCGGGCAATGCAAATCTGCTCTACAAAGAAGTATCACTTCCCACCGGTCAAATGGGACATCCACAAAGTGTGTAAAAACCAGAAAGGCAAGACTGGCCCTGGAGAACAGGGAGCCTTGTTATGCTGATGGGCCGGATGTAAATTGCAAACTGCCTCACTGGAGGAATGCATTGCGTTCCCTAAAACAAGTAAACAACAGAGCTATAGAGCCAAGGGCACTTCCAGTCTAGGGAATATACATTGGGAAAACTGAAAATCAATAAGACAGAGCCACCCCCAAATTTAGGGCTGCACTGCTTACAAGAACCTCAACTTGGGTACACCTTAAATATCCCAGGAAATATAAAAATGGTTCAAAAAACTGTGGTATTTATGTCCGATGGAATATCCCTCAGCCATGAAATCAATGTCATAAGACCATGAGCAGCAAAGTTAGTGGATTCAGGTACGATGATTCTAAGTGAAATAAGTCACACAGAAAAAGAAACTTATCATAAGATATCACTTATGAAGATCCTGTAAACATGGCTACACATGAACTGAGTTAGGAAAGAGACCAGAGTGTCACATTAAGAAAACACTCTTATGCCTGCTTAAGGGGAAAGGAGAGGTGGGGTGATTCATAAAACCAGAGTTTGATATAAGCACAGGTACCATTTCCAAAACCAACTGTGGAATAGACAAGACCTACACCTTCCTCAGTGAAAGGGACTCAAAACCCCATATTTCCCGCAGAGGAATAGATCTGACTAGTAAGAATCTTAAAACCTATGTATTGATATGTCTCTGTAAGGGAATCAAGTGTGTCTAGACTGGCATAAACATGGCAGAGAGAATCAGCTCAAACCCACTATAAAAAGGAATTTCAAAATCAAAACCAAAAAACAGGGAAATTCTTTCCATTTCCTTCAGGGTCTCTGATGAAACCTGGAAAAACCCTGTCTACAATGACAGCTGGATGTGGCATAAGGCTGGACACTTGGGACTGAGAGGATTGGTGAGATTGGGTGAGCAAATGCAGACCCTTTAAAGCAAAAATGCATGGCCCCCATTCCATGGGTCCCAACTCTCCAGGTTGAAGGGTATATTACTACAGCTATAACATGTACGGGAAACCTAGAGAATGGACACACTGTGAATACAAAAGGTTTCTAGAACTCAACGAGTAGTCCCTCTCCTGGTGCTCCGGTTTGACTTTCCAACTGCTTTACTATCAATCTCCCAACTTGGAGAGACAGCCCCTTTAACCTCCTGGTTCGCACAGGTTGCCAATTTGGCAGAGGATGGAAGGGAAGAGGGAGAACCAATGAGAGAGTTACTGTTAGGCATTTGGACGGGCACATGTCACTCTAATTTCCTGGCAGGAAGAAGAATTAACCAGAGTCTCAGCCACACACCGGGAACCAGTATAGGTCCAGAACCAAAATTTTGGACTTGCGTACAGCTCACAAAAAACGAGTTGGAAAATGGAGCTCAGGGGCACAGCAATTCACAACCTGGCAGAGTAATAAAGGACAACTATCGTCCAAAAATCTGTTGAGGGAAGGCAACGAGGCAGACTTGAAAGCCAGGCAGAATAGCAGGAAACAGATTTCAAGAGGTACGTTGGAATCGCCTTTAAAGCACAGGAAGAGGGGCACAACTTCGACAATGACGCAGTTGGCCAAAAAGGGCGTATGCGTTTTCTCCTGAATATATTCAGGAGAAAACGCATACGCCCTTTTCGGCCAAACAAGCAATCGGTCAATGCAAATCTGCACTACAAAGAAGTACCACTTCCCACCGGTCAAAAGGGTCATCCACAAAATGTGTAAAAACCAGACAGGCAAGACTGGCCCTGGAGAACAGGGAGCCTTGTTATGCTGATGGGCGGGATGTAAATTGCCAACTGCCTCACTGGAGGAGTGCATTGCGTTCCCTAAAACAAGTAAACAACAGAGCTACAGAGCCAAGGGCACTTCCAGTCTAGGGAATATACATTGGGAAAACTGAAAATCAATAAGACAGAGCCACCCCCAAATTTAGGGCTGCACTGCTTACAAGAACCTCAACTTGGGTACACCTTAAATATCACAGGAAATATAAAAAAGGTTCAAAAAAACTGTGGTATTTATGTCCGATGGAATATCCCTCAGCCATGAAATCAATGTCATAAGACCAGGAGCAGCAAAGTGAGTGGATTCAGGTACGATGATTCTAAGTGAAATAAGTCACACAGAAAAAGAAACTTATCATAAGATATGACTTATGAAGATCCTGTACACATGGCTACACAAGAACTGAGTTAAGAAAGAGATCAGAGTCTCACATTTAGAAAACACTCTTATGCCTGCTTAAGGGGAAAGGAGAGGTGGGGTGATTCATAAAACCAGAGTTTGATATAAGCACAGGTACCATTTCCAAAACCAATTGTGGAATAGACAAGACCTACACCTTCCTCAGTGAAAGGGACTCAAAACCCCATATTTCCCGCAGAGGAATAGATCTGACTAGTAAGAATCCTAAAACCTATGTATTGATATGTCTCTGTAAGGGAATCAAGTGTGTCTAGACTGGCATAAACATGGCAGCAAGAATCAGCTCAAACCCACTATAAAAAGGAATTTCAAAAACAAAACCAAAAAACAGGGAAATTCTTTACATTTCCTTCAGGGTCTCTGATGAAACCTGGAAAAACCCTGTCTAAAATGACAGCTGGATGTAGCATAAGGCTGGACACTTGGGACTGAGAGGATTGGTGAGATTGGGTGAGCAAATGCAGACCCTTTAAAGCAAAAATGCATGGCCACCATTCCATGGGTCCCAACTCTCCAGGTTGAAGGGAATATTACTACAGCTATAACATGTACGGGAAACCTAGAGAATGGACACACTGTGAATACAAAAGTTTTCTAAAACTCAACGAGTAGTCCCTCTCCTGGTGCTCCGGTTTGACTTTCCAACTGCTTTACTATCAATCTCCCAACTTGGAGAGACAGCCCCTTTAACCTCCTGGTTCGCACAGGTTGCCAATTTGGCAGAGGATGGAAGGGAAGAGGGAGAACCAATGAGAGAGTAGCTGTTAGGCATTTGGACGGGCACATGTCACTCTAATTTCCCGGCAGGAAGAAGAATTAACCAGAGTCTCAGCCACCCACCAGGAACGAGTATAGGTCCTGAACCAAAATTTTGGACTGCGTACAGCTCACAAAAAACGAGTTGGAAAATGGAGCTCAGGGCCAAAGCAATTCACAAACTGGCAGAGAAATAAAGGACAACTATCGTCCAAAAATCTGTTGAGGGCATCCAACGAGGCAAACTTGAAAGCCAGGCAGAGTAGCAGGAAACAGATTTCAAGAGGTACGTTGGAATCGCCTTTAAAGCACAGGAAGAGGGGCACAACTTCAACAATGACGCAGTTGGCCAAAAAGGGCGTATGCGTTTTCTCCTGAATATATTCAGGAGAAAACGCATACGCCCTTTTTGGCCAAACAAGCAAGCGGGCAATGCAAATCTGCACTACAAAGAAGTATCACTTCCCAGCGGTCAAAAGGGACATCCACAAAATGTGTAAAAACCAGAAAGGCAAGACAGGCCCTGGAGAACAGGGAGCCTTGTTATGCTGATGGGCGGGATGTAAATTGCCAACTGCCTCAATGGAGGAGTGCATTGCGTTCCCTAAAACAAGTAAACAACAGAGCTACAGAGCCAAGGGCACTTCCAGTCTAGGGAATATACATTGGGAAAACTGAAAATCAATAAAACAGAGCGACCCCCAAATTTAAGGCTGCACTGCTTACAAGAACCTCAACTTGGGTACACTTTAATATCCCAGGAAATATAAAAATGGTTCAAAAAACTGTGGTATTTATGTTTGATGGAATATCCCTCAGCCCTGAAATCAATGTCATAAGACCAGGAGCAGCAAAGTGAGTGGATTCAGGTACGATGATTCTAAGTGAAATAAGTCACACAGAAAAAGAAACTTATCATAAGATATCACTTATGAAGATCGTGTAAACATGGCTACACATGAACTGAGTTAGGAAAGAGACCAGAGTCTCACATTTAGAAAACACTCTTATGCCTGCTGAAGGGGAAAGGAGACGTGGGGTGATTCAGAAAACCAGAGTTTGATATAATCACAGGTACCATTTCCAAAACCAACTGTGGAATAGACAAGACCTACACCTTCCTCAGTGAAAGGGACTCAAAACCCCATATTTCCCGCAGAGGAATAGATCTGACTAGTAAGAATCTTAAAACCTATGTATTGATATGTCTCTGTAAGGGAATCAAGTGTGTCTAGACTGGCATAAACATGGCAAAGAGAATCAGCTCAAACCCACAATAAAAAGGAATTTCAAAAACAAAACCAAAAAACAGGGAAATTCTTTACATTTCCTTCAGGGTCTCTGATGAAACCTGGAAAAACGCTGTCTACAATGACAGCTGGATGTGGCATAAGGCTGGACACTTGGGACTGAGAGGATTGGTGAGATTGGGTGAGCAAATGCAGACCCTTTAAAGCAAAAATGCATGGCCCCCATTCCATGGGTCCCAACTCTCCAGGTTGAAGGGTATATTACTACAGCTATAACATGTACGGGAAACCTAGAGAATGGACACACTGTGAATACAAAAGGTTTCTAGAACTCAACGAGTAGTCCCTCTCCTGGTGCTCCGGTTTGACTTTCCAACTGCTTTACTATCAATCTCCCAACTTGGAGAGACAGCCCCTTTAACCTCCTGGTTCGCACAGGTTGCCAATTTGGCAGAGGATGGAAGGGAAGAGGGAGAACCAATGAGAGAGTTACTGTTAGGCATTTGGACGGGCACATGTCACTCTAATTTCCCGGCAGGAAGAAGAATTAACCAGAGTCTCAGCCACCCACCGGGAACCAGTATAGGTCCAGAACCAAAATTTTGGACTTGCGTACAGCTCACAAAAAACGAGTTGGAAAATGGAGCTCAGGGGCACAGCAATTCACAAACTGGCAGAGTAATAAAGGACAACTATCGTCCAAAAATCTGTTGAGGGAAGGCAACGAGGCAGACTTGAAAGCCAGGCAGAATAGCAGGAAACAGAGTTCAAGAGGTACGTTGGAATCGCCTTTAAAGCACAGGAAGAGGGGCACAACTTCGACAATGACGCAGTTGGCCAAAAAGGGCGTATGCGTTTTCTCCTGAATATATTCAGGAGAAAACGCATACGCCCTTTTTGGACAAACAAGCAATCGGGCAATGCAAATCTGCACTACAAAGAAGTACCACTTCCCACCGGTCAAAAGGGTCATCCACACAATGTGTAAAAACCAGAAAGGCAAGACTGGCCCTGGAGAACAGGGAGCCTTGTTATGCTGATGGGCGGGATGTAAATTGCCAACTGCCTCACTGGAGGAGTGCATTGCGTTCCCTAAAACAAGTAAACAACAGAGCTACAGAGCCAAGGGCACTTCCAGTCTAGGGAATATACATTGGGAAAACTGAAAATCAATAAGACAGAGCCACCCCCAAATTTAGGGCTGCACTGCTTACAAGAACCTCAACTTGGGTACACCTTTAATATCCCAGGAAATATAAAAAAGGTTCAAAAAAACTGTGGTATTTATGTCCGATGGAATATCCCTCAGCCATGAAATCAATGTCATAAGACCAGGAGCAGCAAAGTGAGTGGATTCAGGTACGATGATTCTAAGTGAAATAAGTCACACAGAAAAAGAAACTTATCATAAGATATGACTTATGAAGATCCTGTACACATGGCTACACAAGAACTGAGTTAGCAAAGAGACCAGAGTCTCACATTTAGAAAACACACTTATGCCTGCTTAAGGGGAAAGGAGAGGTGGGGTGATTCATAAAACCAGAGTTTGATATAAGCACAGGTACCATTTCCAAAACCAATTGTGGAATAGACAAGACCTACACCTTCCTCAGTGAAAGGGACTCAAAACCCCATATTTCCCGCAGAGGAATAGATCTGACTAGTAACAATCTTAAAACCTATGTATGGATATGTCTCTGTAAGGGAATCAAGTGTGTCTAGACTGGCATAAACATGGCAGAGAGAATCAGCTCAAACCCACTATAAAAAGGAATTTCAAAAACAAAACCAAAAAACAGGGAAATTCTTTCCATTTCCTTCAGGGTCTCTGATGAAACCTGGAAAAACCCTGTCTACAATGACAGCTGGATGTAGCATAAGGCTGGACACTTGGGACTGAGAGGATTGGTGAGATTGGGTGAGCAAATGCAGACCCTTTAAAGCAAAAATGCATGGCCCCCATTCCATGGGTCCCAACTCTCCAGGTTGAAGGGAATATTACTACAGCTATAACATGTACGGGAAACCTAGAGAATGGACACACTGTGAATACAAAAGGTTTCTAAAACTCAACGAGTAGTCCCTCTCCTGGTGCTCCGGTTTGACTTTCCAACTGCTTTACTATCAATCTCCCAACTTGGAGAGACAGCCCCTTTAACCTCCTGGTTCGCACAGGTTGCCAATTTGGCAGAGGATGGAAGGGAAGAGGGAGAACCAATGAGAGAGTAGCTGTTAGGCATTTGGACGGGCACATGTCACTCTAATTTCCCGGCAGGAAGAAGAATTAACCAGAGTCTCAGCCACCCACCGGGAACGAGTATAGGTCCTGAACCAAAATTTTGGACTGCGTACAGCTCACAAAAAACGAGTTGGAAAATGGAGCTCAGGGCCAAAGGAATTCACAAACTGGCAGAGTAATAAAGGACAACTATCGTCCAAAAATCTGTTGAGGGAATGCAACGAGGCAAAATTGAAAGCCAGGCAGAGTAGCAGGAAACAGATTTCAAGAGGTACGTTGGAGTCGCCTTTAAAGCACAGGAAGAGGGGCACAACTTCAACAATGACGCAGTTGGCCAAAAAGGGCGTATGCGTTTTCTCCTGAATATATTCAGGAGAAAACGCATACGCCCTTTTTGGCCAAACAAGCAAGCGGGCAATGCAAATCTGCACTACAAAGAAGTTTCACTTCCCAGCGGTCAAAAGGGACATCCACAAAATGTGTAAAAACCAGAAAGGCAAGATAGGCCCTGGAGAACAGGGAGCCTTGTTATGCTGATGAGTGGGATGTAAATTGCCAACTGCCTCACTGGAGGAGTGCATTGCGTTCCCTAAAACAAGTAAACAACAGAGCTACAGAGCCAAGGGCACTTCCAGTCTAGGGAATATACATTGGGAAAACTGAAAATCAATAAAACAGAGCCACTCCCAAATTTAAGGCTGCACTGCTTACAAGAACCTCAACTTGGGTACACCTTAAATATCCCAGGAAATATAAAAATGGTTCAAAAAAGTGTGGTATTTATGTTTGATGGAATATCGCTCTGCCCTGAAATCAATGTCATAAGACCAGGAGCTGCAAAGTGAGTGGATTCAGGTACGATGATTCTAAGTGAAATAAGTCACACAGAAAAAGAAACTTATCATAAGATATGACTTATGAAGATCCTGTAAACGTGGCTACATATGAACTGAGTTAGGAAAGAGACCAGAGTCTCACATTTAGAAAACACTCTTATACCTGCTTAAGGGGAAAGGAGAGGTGGGGTGATTCATAAAACCAGAGTTTGATATAAGCACAGGTACCATTTCCAAAACCAACTGTGGTATAGACAAGACCTACACCTTCCTCAGTGAAAGGGACTCAAAACCCCATATTACCCGCAGAGGAATAGATCTGACTAGTAAGAATCTTAAAGCCTATGTATTGATATGTCTCTGTAAGGGAATCAAGTGTGTCTAGACTGGCATAAACATGGCAGAGAGAATCAGCTCAAACCCACTATAAAAAGGAATTTCAAAAACAAAACCAAAAAACAGGGAAATTCTTTCCATTTCCTTCAGGGTCTCTGATGAAACCTGGAAAAACCCTGTCTACAATGACAGCTGGATGTGGCATAAGGCTGGACACTTGGGACTGAGAGGATTGGTGAGATTGGGTGAGCAAATGCAGACCCTTTAAAGCAAAAATGCATGGCCCCCATTCCATGTGTCTGAACTCTCCAGTTTGAAGGGAATATTACTACAGCTATAACATGTACGGGAAACCTAGAGAATGGACACACTGTGAATACAAAAGATTTCTAAAACTCAACGCGTAATCCCTCTACTGGTGCTCCGGTTTGACTTTCCAACTGCTTTACTATCATTCTCCCAACTTGGAGAGACAGCCCCTTTAACCTCCTGGTTCGCACAGGTTGCCAATTTGACAGAGGATGGAAGGGAACAGGGAGAACCAATGAGAGAGTAGCTGTTAGGCATTTGGCCGGGCACATGTCACTCTAATTTCCCGGCAGGAAGAAGAATTAACCAGAGTTTCAGCCACCCACCGGGAACCAGTATAGGTCCTGAACCAAAATTTTGGACTTGCGTACAGCTCACAAAAAACGAGTTGGAAAATGGAGCTCAGGACCACAGCAATTCACAAACTGGCAGAGTAATAAAGGACAACTATCGTCCAAAAATCTGTTGAGGGAAGGCAACGAGGCAGACTTGAAAGCCAGGCAGAGTAGCAGGAAACAGATTTCAAGAGGTACGTTGGAATCGCCTTTAAAGCACAGGAAGAAGGGCACAACTTCGACAATGACGCAGTTGGCCAAAGAGGGAGTATGCGTTTTCCCTGAATATATTCAGGAGAAAACGCATATGCCCTTTTTGGCCAAACAAGCATGCGGGCAATGCAAATCTGCTCTACAAAGAAGTATCACTTCCCACCGGTCAAATGGGACATCCACAAAATGTGTAAAAACCAGAAAGGCAAGACTGGCCCTGGAGAAGAGGGAGCCTTGTTATGCTGATGGGCGGGATGTAAATTGCCAACTGCCTCACTGGAGGAATGCATTGCGTTCCCTAAAACAAGTAAACAACAGAGCTATAGAGCCAACGGCACTTCCAGTCTAGGGAATATACATTGGGAAAACTGAAAATCAATAAGACAGAGCCACCCCCAAATTTAGGGCTGCACTGCTTACAAGAACCTCAACTTGGGTACACCTTAAATATCCCAGGAAATATAAAAATGGTTCAAAAAACTGTGGTATTTATGTCCGATGGAATATCCCTCAGCCATGAAATCAATGTCATAAGACCAGGAGCAGCAAAGTGAGTGGATTCAGGTACGATGATTCTAAGTGAAATAAGTCACACAGAAAAAGAAACTTATCATAAGATATGACTTATGAAGATCCTGTAAACATGGCTACACATGAACTGAGTTAGGAAAGAGACCAGAGTCTCACATTTAGAAAACACTCTTATGCCTGCTTAAGGGGAAAGGAGAGGTGGGGTGATTCATAAAACCAGAGTTTGATATAAGCACAGGTACCATTTCCAAAACCAACTGTGGAATAGACAAGACCTACACCTTCCTCAGTGAAAGGGATTCAAAACCCCATATTTCCCGCAGAGGAATACATCTGACTAGTAAGAATCTTAAAACCTATGTATTGATATGTCTCTGTAAGGGAATCAAGTGTGTCTAGACTGGCATAAACATGGCAGAGAGAATCAGCTCAAACTCACTATAAAAAGGAATTTCAAAAACAAAACCAAAAAACAGGGAAATTCTTTACATTTCCTTCAGGGTCTCTGATGAAACCTGGAAAAGCCCTGTCTACCATGACAGCTGGATGTGGCATAAGGCTGGACACTTGGGACTGAGAGGATTGGTGAGATTGGGTGAGCAAATGCAGACCCTTTAAAGCAAAAATGCATGGCCCCCATTCCATGGGTCCCAACTCTCCAGGTTGAAGGGAATATTACTACAGCTATAACATGTACGGGAAACCTAGAGAATGGACACTCTGTGAATACAAAAGGTTTCTAAAACTCAACGAGTAGTCCCTCTCCTGGTGCTCTGGTTTGACTTTCCAACTGCTTTACTATCAATCTCCCAACTTGGAGAGACAGCCCCTTTAACCTCCTGGTTCGCACAGGTTGCCAATTTGGCAGAGGATGGAAGGGAAGAGGGAGAACCAAAGAGAGAGTAGCTGTTAGGCATTTGGACGGGCACATGTCACTCTAATTTCCCGGCAGGAAGAAGAATTAACCAGAGTCTCAGCCACCCACCGGGAACCAGTATAGGTCCTGAACCAAAATTTTGGACTTGCGTACAGCTCACAAAAAACGAGTTGGAAAATGGAGCTCAGGGCCACAGCAATTCACAAACTGGCAGAGTAATAAAGGACAACTATCGTCCAAAAATCTGTTGAGGGAAGGCAACGAGGCAGACTTGAAAGCCAGGCAGAGTAGCAGGAAACAGATTTCAAGAGGTACGTTGGAATCGCCTTTAAAGCACGGGAAGAAGGGCACAACTTCGACAATGACGCTGTTGGCCAAAAAGGGCGTATGCATTTTCTCCTGAATATATTCAGGAGAAAACACATACGCCCTTTTTGGCCAAACAAGAAAGCGGGCAATGCAAATCTGCACTACAAAGAAGTATCACTTCCCACCGGTCAAAAGGGACATCCACAAAATGTGTAAAAACCAGAAAGGCAAGACAGGCACTGGAGAACAGGGAGCCTTGTTATGCTGATGGGCGGGATGTAAATTGCCAACTGCCTCACTGGAGGAGTGCATTGCGTTCCCTAAAACAAGTAAACAACAGAGCTACAGAGCCAAGGGCACTTCCAGTCTAGGCAATATGCATTGGGAAAACTGAAAATCAATAAGACAGAGCCACCCCCAAATTTAGGGCTGCACTGCTTACAAGAACCTCAACTTGGGTACACCTTAAATATCCCAGGAAATATAAAAATGGTTCAAAAAACTGTGGTACTTATGTCCGATGGAATATCCCTCAGGCATGAAATCAATGTCATAAGACCAGGAGCAGCAAAGTGAGTGGATTCAGGTACGATGATTCTAAGTGAAATAAGTCACACAGAAAAAGAAACTTATCATAAGATATCACTTATGAAGATCCTGTAAACATGGCTACACATGAACTGAGTTAGGAAAGAGACCAGAGTCTCACATTTAGAAAACATTCTTATGCCTGCTTAAGGGGAAAGGAGACGTGGGGTGATTCATAAAACCAGAGTTTGATAAAATCACAGGTACCATTTCCAAAACCAACTGTGGAATAGAGAAGACCTACACCTTCCTCAGTGAAAGGGACTCAAAACCCCATATTTCCCGCAGAGGAATAGATCTGACTAGTAAGAATCTTAAAACCTATGTATTGATATGTCTCTGTAAGGGAATCAAGTGTGTCTAGACTGGCATCAACATGGCAGAGAGAATCAGCTCAAACCCACTATAAAAAGGAATTTCAAAAACAAAACCAAAAAACAGGGAAATTCTTTCCATTTCCTTCAGGGTCTCTGATGAAACCTTGAAAAACCCTGTCTACAATGACAGCTGGATGTGGCATAAGGCTGGACACTTGGGACTGAGAGGATTGGTGAGATTGGGTAAGCAAATGCAGACCCTTTAAAGCAAAAATGCATGGCCCCCATTCCATGGGTCCCAACTCTCCAGATTGAAGGGAATATTACTACAGCTATAACATGTACGGGAAACCTAGAGAATGGACACACTGTGAATACAAAAGGTTTCTATAACTCAACGCGTAGTCCCACTCCTGGTGCTCCGGTTTGACTTTCCAACTGCTTTACTATCAATCTCCCAACTTGTAGAGACAGCCCCTTTAACCTCCTGGTTCGCACAGGTTGCCAATTTGGCAGAGGATGGAAGGGAAGAGGGAGAACCAATGAGAGAGTAGCTGTTAGGCATTTGGACGGGCACATGTCACTCTAATTTCCCGGCAGGAAGAAGAATTAACCAGAGTCTCAGCCACCCACCGGGAACCAGTATAGGTCCTGAACCAAAATTTTGGACTTGCGTACAGCTCACAAAAAACGAGTTGGAAAATGGAGCTCAGGGCCCCAGCAATTCACAAACTGGCAGAGTAATAAAGGGCAACTATCGTCCAAAAATCAGTTGAGGGAAGGCAACGAGGCAGACTTGAAAGCCAGGCAGAATAGCAGGAAACAGATTTCAAGAGGTACGTTGGAATCGCCTTGAAAGCACAGGAAGAGGGGCATAACTTCGACAATGACGCAGTTGGCCAAAAAGGGCGTATGCGTTTTCTCCTGAATATATTCAGGAGAAAACGCATATGCCCTTTTTGGCCAAACAAGCAAGCGGGCAATGCAAATCTGCACTACAAATAAGTATCACTTACCACCGGTCAAAAGGGACATCCACAAAATGTGTAAAAACCAGAAAGGCAAGACAGGCCCTGGAGAACAGGGAGCCTTGTTATGCTGATGGGCGGGATGTAAATTGCCAACTGCCTCACTGGAGGAGTGCATTGCGTTCCCAAAAACAAGTAAACAACAGACCTACTGAGCCAAGGGCACACCCAGTCTAAGAATATACCTTGGGAAAACAGAAAATCAATAAGACAGAGCCACCACCAAATTTAGGGCTGCACTGCTTACAAGAACCTCAACTTGGGTACACCTTAAATATCCCAGGAAATATAAAAATGGTTCAAAAAACTGTGGTACTTATGTCCGATGGAATATCCCTCAGCCATGAAATCAATGTCATAAGACCAGGAGCAGCAGAGTGAGTGGATTCAGCTACGATGATTCTAAGTGAAATAAGTCACGCATAAAATGAAACTTATCATAAGATATCACTTATGAAGATCCTGTAAACATTGCTACACATGAACTGAGTTAGGAAAGAGAACAGAGTCTCACATTTAGAAAACACTCTTATGCCTGCTTAAGGTGAAAGGAGAGGTGGGGTGATGCATAAAACCAGAGTTTGATATAAGCACAGGTACCATTTCTAAAATCAACTGTGGAATAGACAAGACCTACACCTTCCTCAGTGAAAGGGACTCAAAACCCCATATTTCCCGCAGAGGAATAGATCTGACTAGTAAGAATCTTAAATCCTATGTATTGATACGTCTCTGTAAGGGAATCAAGAGTGTCTAGACTGGCATAAACATGGCAGTGAGAATCAGCTCAAACCCACTATAAAAAGGAATTTCAAAAACAAATGCAAAAAATGGGAAATTCTTTACATTTCCTTCAGGGTCTCTGATGAAATCTGGAATGACCCTATCTACAATGACAGCTGGATGTGGCATAAGGCTGGACACTTGGGACTGAGTGGATTGGTGAGATTGGGTGAGCAAATGCAGACCCTTTAAAGCAAAAATGCATGGCCCCCATTCCATGGGTCCCAACTCTCCATGTTGTAGGGAATATTACTACAGCTATAACATGTACTGGAAACCTAGACAATGGACACAGTGTGAATACAAATGGTTTCTAAAACTCAATGAGTAGTCCCTCTCCTGGTGCTCCGGTTTGACTTCCAACTGCTTTACTATCAATCTCCCAAGTTGGAGAGACAACCCCTTTAACCTCTTGGTTCGCACAGGTTGCCAATTTGGCAGAGGATGGAAGGGAAGAGGGTGAACCAATAAAAGAGTAGCTGTTAGGCATTTGGACGGGCACCTGCCAGTCTAATTTCCCGGCAGGAAGAAGAATTAACCAGAAACTCAGCCACCAACCGGGAACAAGTATAGGTCCTGAACCAAAATTTTGGACTTGCGTACAGCTCACAAAAAACGAGTTGAAAAATGGAGCTCAGGGGCACAGCAATTCACAAACTGGCAGAGTAATAAAGGACCATTATCGTCCGAAAATCTTTTGATGGAAGGCAACGAGGCGGACTTGAAAGCGAGGCAGAATAGCAGGAAACAGATTTCAAGAGGTACGTTGGAATCGCCTTTAAAGCACAGGAAGAGGGGCACAACTTCGACAATGACGCACTTGGCCAAAAAGGGCGTATGCGTTTTCTCATGAATATATTCAGGAGAAAACGCATACGCAATTTTGGCCAAACAAGCAAGCGGGCAAGGCAAATCTGCACTACAAAGAAGTATCACTTCCCACGGTGCAAAAGGGACATCCACAAAATGCGTAAAAACCAGAAAGGCAAGACAGGCACTGGAGAACAAGGAGCCTTGTTATGCTGATGGGCGTGATGTAAATTGCCAACTGCCTCACTGGAGGAGGGCATTGCGTTCCCTAAAACGAGTAAACAACAGAGCTACAGAGCCCAGGGCACATCCAGTCTAGGGAATATACCTTGGGAAAACTGAAAATCAATAAGACAGAGCCGCCCCCAAATTTAGTGGTGCTCTGCTTTAAGAACCTGAAATTGGGTGCCCCTTAAATATCACAGGAAATATAAAAATGTTTCAGAAACTGTGGTATTTATGTCCGATGGAATATCCCTCAGCCATGAAATCAATGTCATAAGACCAGGAGCAGCAAAGTGAGTGGATTCAGGTACGGTGATTCTATGTGAAATAAGTCACACAGAAAAAGAAACTTATCATAGATATCACTTATGAAGATCCTGTAAACATGGCTACACATGAAATGAGTTAGGAAAGAGACCAGAGTCTCACATTTAGAATACACTCTTATGCCTGCTTAAGGAGAAAGGAGAGGTGGGGTGATGCATAAAACCAGAGATTGATATAACCACAGGTACCATTTCTATAACCAACTGTGGAATAGACAAGACCTACACCTTCCTCAGTGAATGGGACTCAAATCCCCATATTTCCCGCAGAGGAATAGATGTGACTAGTAAGAATCTTAAAACCTATGTATTGATATGTCTCTGTAAGGGAATCAAGTGTGTCTAGACTGGCATAAACATGGCAGCGAGGATCAGCTCAAACCCATTATAAAAAGGAATTTCAAAAAAAAAACAAAAAAACAGGGAAATTCTTTACATTTCCTTCAGGGTCTCTGATGAAGCCTGGAATGACCCTATCTACAATGACAGCTGGATGTGGCATAAGGCTGGACACTTGGGACTGAGAGGATTGGTGAGATTGGGTGAGCACATGCTGACCCTTTAATGCAAAAATGCATGGCCCCCATTCCATGGGGCCCAACTCTCCATGTTGAGGGGACTATTACTACAGCAATAACATGTACGGGAACCCTAGAGAATGGACACAGTGTGAATACAAAAGGTTTCTAAAACTCAACGAGTAGTCCCTCTCCTGGTGCTCCGGTTTGACTTTCCAACTGCTTTACTATCAATCTCCCAACTTGGAGAGACAGACCCTTTAACCTCCTGGTTCGCACAGGTTGCCAATTTGGCAGAGGATGGAAGGGAATAGGGAGAAACAATGAGAGAGTAAATGTTAGGCATTTGGACGGGCACATGTCACTCTAATTTCCCGGCAGGAAGAAGAATTAACCAGAGTCTCAGCCACCCACTGGGAACCAGTATAGGTCCTGAACCAAAATTTTGGACTTGCGTACAGCTCACAAAAAACGAGTTGGAAAATGGAGCTTAGGGGCACAGCAATTCACAAACTTGCAGAGGAATAAAAGACAACTATCGTCCAAAAATATGTTGAGGGAAGGCAACGAGGCAGACTTGAAAGCCAGTCAGAATAGCAGGAAACAGATTTCAAGAGGTACGTTGGAATCGCCTTTAAAGCACAGGAAGAGGGGCACAACTTCGACAATGTGGCACTTGGCCAAAAAGGGCGTATGCGTTTTCTCCTGAATATATTCAGGGGAAAACGCATATGCCGTTTTTGGCCAAGCAAGCATGCGGGCAGTGGAAAATTGCACTAAAAAGAAGTATCACTTCCCACCGGTCAAAAGGGACATCCACAAAATGTGTAAAAACCAGAAGGGCCAGACAGGCCCTGGAGAACAGGGAGCCTTGATATGCTGATATGCGGGATGTAAATTGCCAACTGCCTCACTGGAGGAGGGCATTGCGTTCCCTAAATCAAGTAAACAACAGAGCTACAGAGCCAAGGGCACATCCAGTCTAGGGAATATACATTGGGAAAACTGAAAATCAATAAGACAGAGCCACCCCCAAATTTAGGGCTGCACTGCTTACAAGAACCTCAACTTGGGTACAACTTAAATATCCCAGGAAATATAAAAATGGTTCAAAAAACTGTGTTACTTATGTCCGATGGAATATCCCTCAGCCATGAAATCAATGTCATAAGACCAGGAGCAGCAAAGTGAGTGGATTCAGGTACGATGATTCTAAGTGAAATAAGTCACACAGAAAAAGAAACTTATCATAAGATATCACTTATGAAGATCCTGTAAACATGGCTACACATGAACTGAGTTAGGAAAGAGAACAGAGTCTCACATTTAGAAAACACTCTTATGCCTGCTGAAGGGGAAAGGAGAGGTGGGGTGATGCATAAAACCAGAGTTTGATATAAGCACAGGTACCATTTCCAAAACCAACTGTGGAATAGACAAGACCTACACCTTCCTCAGTGAAAGGGACTCAAAACCCCATATTTCCCGCAGAGGAATAGATCTGACTAGTAAGAATGTTAAAACCTATGTACTGATATGTCTCTGTAAGGGAATCAAGTGTGTCTAGACTGGCATAAACATGTCAGCGAAAATCAGCTCAAACCCACTATGAAAAGGAATTTCAAAAACAAAACCAAAAAACTGGGAAATTCGTTACATTTCCTTCAGGGTCTCTGATGAAACCTGGAAAAACCCTGTCTACAATGACAGCTGGATGTGGCATAAGGCTGGACACTTGGGACAGAGAGGATTGGTGAGATTGGGTGAGCAAATGCAGACCCTTTAAAGCAAAAATGCATGGCCCCCATTCCATGGGTCCCAACTCTCCATGTTGAAGGGAATATTACTACAGCTATAACATGTACGGGAACCCTAGAGAATGGACACACTGTGAATACAAAAGGTTTCTAAAACTCAACGAGTACTCCCTCTCCTGGTGCTCCGGTTTGACTTTCCAACTGCTTTACTATCAACCTCCCAACTTGGAGAGACAGCCCCTTTAACATCCTGGTTCGCAAAGGTTGCCAATTTGGCAGAGGATGGAACGGAAGAGGGAGAACCAATGAGAGAGTTACTGTTAGGCATTTGGACGGGCACATGTCACTCTAATTTCCCGGCAGGAAGAAGAATTAACCAGAGTCTCAGCCACCCACCGGGAACCAGTATAGGTCCTGAACCAAAATTTCGGACTTCCGTTCAGCTCACAAAAAACGAATTGGAAAATGGAGCTCAGGGCCACAGCAATTCACAAACTGGCAGAGTAATAAAGGACAACTATCGTCCAAAAATCTGTTGAGGGAAGGCAACGAGGCACACTTGAAAGCCAGGCAGAATAGCAGGAAATAGATTTCAAGAGGTACGTTGGAATCGCCTTTAAAGCACAGGAAGAGGGGCACAACTTTGACAATGACGCAGTTGGCCAAAAAGGGCGTATGCGTTTTCTCCTGAATATATTCAGGAGAAAACGCATACGCCCTTTTTGGCCAAACAAGCAAGCGAGCAATGCAAATCTGCACTACAAAGAAGTATCACTTCCCACCGGTCAAAAGGGACATCCACAAAATGTGTAAAAACCAGAAAGGCAAGACAGGCCCTGGAGAACAGGGAGCCTTGTTATGCTGATGGCGGGATGTAAATTGCAAACTGCCTCACTGGAGGAGTGCATTGCGTTCCCTAAAAGAAGTAAACAACAGAGCTACAGAGCCAAGGGCACTTCCAGTCTAGGGAATATACATTGGGTAAACTGAAAATCAATAAGACAGAGCCACCCCCAAATTTAGGGCGGCACTGCTTACAAGAACCTCAACTTGGGTACACCTTAAATATCCCAGGAAATATAAAAATGGTTCAAAAAACTGTGGTATTTATGTCCGATGGAATATCCCTCAGCCATGAAAGCAATGTCATAAGACCAGGAGCAGCAAAGTGAGTGGATTTAGGTACGATGATTCTAAGTGAAATAAGTCACACAGAAAAAGAAACTTATCATAAGATATCACTTATGAAGATCCTGTACACATGGCTACACATGAACTGAGTTAGGAAAGAGAACAGAGTCTCACATTTAGAAAACACTCTTATGCCTGCTTAAGGGGAAAGGAGAGGTTGGGTGATGCATAAAACCAGAGTTTGATATAAGCACAGGTACCATTTCTAAAACCAACTGTGGAATAGACAAGACCTACACCTTCCTCAGTGAAAGGGACTCAAAACCCCATATTTCCCGCAGAGGAATAGATCTGACTAGTAAGAATCTTAAAACCTATGTATTGATATGTCTCCGTAAGGGAATCAAGTGTGTCTAGACTAGCATAAACATGGCAGAGAGAATCAGCTCAAACCCACTATAAAACGGAATTTCAAATCAAAACAAAAAAACAGGGAAATTATATCCATTTCCTTCAGGGTCTCTGATGAAACCTGGAATGACCCTATCTACAATGACAGCTGGATGTGGCATAAGGCTGGACCCTTGGGACTGAGAGGATTGGTGAGTTTGGGTGAGCACATGCAGACCATTCAAAGCAATAATGCATGGCCCCCATTCCATGGGACCCAACTCTCCAGATTGAAGGGAATATTACTACAGCTATAACATGTACGGGAAACCTAAAGAATGGACACATTTTGAATACAAAAGGTTTCTAAAACTCAATGAATAGTCCTTCGCATGGGGCTCTAGTTTGACCTTCCAACAGCTTTACTATCAATCTCCCAACTTGGAGAGACAGCCCCTTTAACCTCCTGGTTCGCACAGGTTGCCAATTTGGCAGAGGATGGAAGGGAAGAGAGAGAACCAATGAGAGAGCTGCTGTTAGACATTTGGACGGGCACATGTCACTCTAATTTCCCGACAGGAAGAAGAATTAACCAATGTCTCAGCCACCCAACAGGAACCAGTAGAGGTCCTGAACCAAAATTTTGGACTTGCGTTCAGTTCAAAAAAAAGGAGTTGAAAAATGGAGCTCAGGGCACAGCAATTCACAAACTGGCATAGTAATAAAGGACATCTATACTCCAAAAATCTTTTGAGGGAAGCCAACGAGGCGGACATTAATGCGAGGCAAAATAGCAGGAAACAGATTTCCAGAGGTACATTGGAATCGCCTTTAAAGTACAGGCAGAGGGGAACTACTTCATCAGTGATGCACTTGTCCAAAAGTGCATATGCGTTTTCTTCTGAATATATTCAGGAGAAAACGCATACGCCCTTTTTGGCCAAGCAAGCAAGCAGGCAACGCAAATCTGCACTACAAAGAAGTATCACTTCCCACCAGTCAAAAGGGACATCCACAAAATGTGTAAAAACCAGAAAGGCAAGACAGGCCCTGGAGAACAGGGAGCCTTGTTATGCTGATGGGCGGGATGTAAATTGCCAACTGCCTCACTGGAGGAGTGCATTGCGTTCCCTAAAACAAGTAAACAACAGAGCTACAGAGCCAAGGGCACATCCAGTCTAGGGAATATACCTTGGGAAAACTGAAAATCAATTAGTCAGAGCCACCCCCAAATTTAGGGCTGCACTGCTTACAAGAACCTCAACTTGGGTACACATTAAATATCCCAGGAAATGTAAAAAAGGTTCAAAAAACTGTGGTATTTATGTCCGATGGAATATCTGTCAGCCATGAAATCAATGTCATAAGACCAGGAGCAGCAAAGTGAGTGGATTCAGGTACGATGATTCTAAGTGAAATAAGTCACACAGAAAAAGAAACTTATCATAAGATATGACTTATGAAGATCCTGTAAACATGGCTACACATGAACTGAGTTAGGAAAGAGAACAGAGTCTCACATTTAGAAAACACTCTTATGCCTGCTTAAGGGGAAAGGAGAGGTGGGGTGATGCATAAAACCAGAGTTTGATATAAGCACAGGTACCATTTCTAAAACCAACTGTGGAATAGACAAGACCTACACCTTCCTCAGTGAAAGGGACTCAAAACCCCATATTTCCCGCAGAGGAATAGATCTGACTAGTTAGAATTTTAAAACCTATGTATTGATATGTCTCTGGAAGGGAATCAAGTGTGTCTACAATCGCATAATGATAGAAGCGAGAATCAGCTCAAACCCACTATAAAAAGGAATTTCAAAAACAAAACCAAAAAACAGGGAAATTCTTTACATTTCCTTCAGGGTCTCTGATGAAACCTGGAATGACCCTATCTACAATGACAGCTGGATGTGGCATAAGGCTGGACACTTGGGACTGAGAGGATTGGTGAGATTGGGTGAGCAAATGCAGACCTTTTAAAGCAAAAATGCATGGCCCCCATTCCATGGGTCCCAACTCTCCAGGTTGAAGGGAATATTACTACAGCTATAACATGTACGGGAAACCTAGAGAATGGACACACTCTGAAAACAAAAGGTTTCTAAAACTCAACGAGTAGTCCCTCTCCTGGTGCTCCGGTTTGACTTTCCAACTGCTTTCCTATCAATCTCCCCACTTGGAGAGACAACCCCTTTAACCTCCTGGTTCGCACAGGTTGCCAATTTGGCAGAGGATGGAAGGGAAGAGGGAGAACTAATGAGAGAGAAGCTGTTAGACATTTGGACGGGCACATGTCACTCTAATTCCCCGGCAGGCAGAAGAATTAACCAGTGTCTCAGCCACACACCGGGAACCAGTATAGGTCCTGAACCAAAATTTTGGACTTGCGTACAGCTCACAAAAAACGAGTTGAAAAATGGAGCTCAGGGGCACAGCAATTCACAAACTGGCAGAGTAATAAAGGACAACTGTCGTCCAAAAATCTGTTGAGGGAAGTTAACGAGGCGGACTTGAAAGCGAGGCAGAATAGCAGGAAACAGATTTCAAGAGGTACGTTGGAATCGCCTTTAAAGCACAGGAAGAGGGATACAACTTCGACAATGACGCACTTGGCCAAAAAGGGCGTATGCGGTTTCTCCTGAATATATTCAGGAGAAAACGCATTCGCCCTTTTTGGCCAAGCAAGCAAGCGGGCAATGCAAATCTGCACTACAAAGAAGTATCACTTCCCACCGGTCAAAAGGGACATCCACAAAATGTGTAAAAACCAGAAAGGCAAGACAGGCCCTGGAGAACAGGGAGCCTTGTTATGCTGATGGGCGGGATGTAAATTGCCAACTGCCTCACTGGAGGAGTGCATTGCGTTCCCTAAAACAAGTAAACAACAGAGCTACAGATCCAAGGGCACTTCCAGTCTAGGGAATATACCTGGGGAAAACTGAAAATCAATAAGACAGAGCCACCCCCAAATTTAGGGCTACACTGCTTACAAGAACCTCAACTTGGGTACACCTTAAATATCCCAGGAAATATGAACATGGCTCAAAAAATTGTGGTACTTATGTACGATGGAATATCCCTCAGCCATGAAATCAATGTCAAAAGATCAGGAGCAGCAAAGTGATTGGATTCAGATACGATGATTCTAAGTGAAATAAGTCACACAGAAAAAGAAACTTATCATAAGATATCACTTAGGAAGATCCTGTAAACATGGCTACACATGAACTGAGTTAACAACAGAACATAGTCTCACATTTAGAAAACACTGTTATGCCCACTTAAGGGGGAAGGAGAGGTGGGGTGATGCATAATACCAGAGTTTAATATAAGCACAGGTACCGTTTGTGAAACCAACTGTGGAATTGACAAGACCTACACCTTCCTCAGTGAAAGGGATTCAAAATCCCATATTTCCAGCAGAGGAATAGACCTGACTAGTAAGAATCTTAAAACCTATGTATTGATATATCTCTGTAAGAGAAACAAGTGTGTTTACACTGGCATAAACATGGCAGCGAGAATCAGCTCAAACTCACTATAAAAAGGAATTTCAAAAACAAAACCAAAAAACAGGGACATTCTTTACAATTCCTTCAGGGTCTCTGATGAAACCTGGAATGACCCGATCTACAATGACAGCTGGATGTGGCATAAGGCTGGACACTTGGGACTGAGAGGATTGGTGAGATTGGGTGAGCAAATGCAGACCCTTTAAAGCCATAATGTATGGCCCCCATTCCATGGGTCCCAACTCTCCAGGTTGAAGGGAATATTACTACAGCTATAACATGTACGGGAAACCTAGAGAATGGACACACTGTGAATACAAAAGGGTTCTAAAACTCAACGAGTAGTCCCTCTCCTGGTGCTCCGGTTTGACTTTCCAACTGCTTTACTATCAATCTCCCAACTTGGAGAGACAGCCCGTTTAACCTCCTGGTTCGCACAGGTTGCCAATTTGGCAGAGGATGGAAGGGAAGAGGGAGAACCAATGAGAGAGTAGCTGTTAGGCATTTGGACGGGCACATGTCACTCTAATTTCCCGGCAGGAAGAAGAATTAACCAGAGTCTCAGCCACCCACCGGGAACCAGTATAGGTCCTGAACCAAAATTTTGGACTTGCGTACAGCTCACAAAAAACGAGTTGGAAAATGGAGCTCAGGGCCACAGCAATTCACAAACTGGCAGAGTAATAAAGGACAACTATCGTCCAAAAATCTGTTGAGGGAAGGCAACGAGGCAGACTTGAAAGCCAGGCAGAATAGCAGGAAACAGATTTCAAGAGGTACGTTGGAATCGCCTTGAAAGCACAGGAAGAGGGGCACAACTTCGACAATGACGCAGTTGGCCAAAAAGGGCGTATGCGTTTTCTCCTGAATATATTCAGGAGAAAACGCATACGCCCTTTTTGGCCAAACAAGCAAGCGGGCAATGCAAATCTGCACTACAAAGAAGTATCAATTCCCACCGGTCAAAAGGGACATCCACAAAATGTGTAAAAACCAGAAAGGCAAGACTGGCCCTGGAGAACAGGGCGCCTTGTTATGCTGATGGGCGGGATGTAAATTGCCAACTGCCTCACTGGAGGAGTGCATTGCGTTCCCTAAAACAAGTAAACAAAAGAGCTACAGAGCCAAGGGCACTTCCAGTCTAGGGAATATACATTGGGAAAACTGAAAATCAATAAGACAGAGCCACCCCCAAATTTAGGGCTGCACTGCTTACAAGAACCTCAACTTGGGTACACCTTAAATATCCCAGGAAATATAAATATGGTTCAAAAAACTGTGGTATTTATGTCCGATGGAATATCCCTCAGCCATGAAATCAATGTCATAAGACCAGGAGCAGCAAAGTGAGTGGATTCATGTACGATGACTCTAAGTGAAATAAGTCACACAGAAAAAGAAACTTATCATAAGATATGACTTATGAAGATCCTGTAAACATGGCTACACATGAACTGAGTTAGGAAAGAGAACAGAGTCTCACATTTAGAAAACACTCTTATGCCTGCTGAAGGGGAAAGGAGAGGTGGGGTGATGCATAAAACCAGAGTTTGACAAAAGCACAGGTACCATTTCCAAAACCAACTGTGGAATAGACAAGACCTACACCATCCTCAGTGAAAGGGACTCAAAACCCCATATTTCCAGCAGAGGAATAGATCTGACTTGTAAGAATCTTAAAACCTATGTATTGCTATGACTCCGTAAGGGAATCAACTGTGTCTAGACTGGCATAAACATGGCAGCGAGAATCAGAACAAACCCACTATAAAAAGGAATTTCAAAAACAAAACCAAAAAACAGGGACATTCTTTACAATTCTTTAAGGGTCTCTGATGAAACCTGGAATGACCCTATCTACAATGACAGCTGGATGTGGCATAAGGCTGGACACTTGGGACTGAGGGCATTGGTGAGATTGGGTGAGGAAATGCAGACCCTATAAAGCGAAAATGCATGGCCCCCATTCCATGGGTCCCAATTCTCCATGTTGAAGGGAATATTACTACAGCTATAACATGTACGGGAAACCTAGAGAATGGACACACTGTGAATACAAAAGGTTTCTAAAACTCAACGAATAATCCCTCTCCTGGTGCTCCGGTTTGACTTTGCAACTGCTTTACTATCAATCTCCCAACTTGGAAAGACAGCCCCTTTAACCTCCTGGTTCGCACAGGTTGCCAATTTGGCAGAGGATGGAAGGGAAGAGGGAGAACCAATGAGAGACTAGATGTTAGGCATTTGGACGGGCACATGTCACTCTAATTTCCCGGCAGGAAGAAGAATTAACCAATGTCTCAGCCACCCAAGGGGAACCAGTAGAGGTCCTGAACCAAAATTTGGACTTGCGTTCAGCGCACAAAAACGAGTTGAAAAATGGAGCTCTGGGGCACAGCAATTCACAAACTGGCAGAGTAATAAAGGACAACTATCGTCCAAAAATCTGTTGAGGCAAGGCAACGAGGCGGACTTGAAAGCGAGGCAGAATAGCAGGAAACAGATTTCAAGAGGTACATTGGAATCGCTTTTAAAGCACAGGAAGAAGGGCACAACTTCGACAATGACGCACTTGGCCAAAAAGGGCGTATGCGTTTTCTACTGAATATATTCAGGAGAAAACGCATACGCCCTTTTTGGCCAAGCAAGCAAGCGGGCAATGCAAATCTGTACTACAAAGAAGTATCACTTCCCAATGGTCAAAAGGGACATCCACAAAATGAGTAAAAACCAGAAAGGCAAGACAGGCCCTGGAGAACAGGGAGCCTTGTTATGCTGATGGGCGGGATGTAAATTGCCTACTGCCTCACTGGAGGAGAGCATTGTGTTCCCTAAAACAAGTAAAGAACAGAGCTACAGAGCCAAGGGCACTTCCAGTCTAGGGAATATACCTTGGGCAAACTGAAACTCAATAAGACAGAGCCACCCCCAAATATAGGGCTGCACTGCTTACAAAACCTCAACTTGGGTACACCTTAAATATCCCAGGAAATATAAAAATGGTTCAAAAAACTGTGGTATTTATCTCCGATGGAATATCCCTCAGCCAAGAAATCAATGTCATAAGACCAGGAGCAGCAAAGTGAGTGGATTCAGGTACGATGATTCTAAGTGAAATAAGTCACACAGAAAAAGAATCTTATCCTAAGATATCACTTATGAAGATCCTGTAAACATGGCTACACATGAACTGAGTTAGGAAAGAGAACAAAGTCTCACATTTAGAAAACACTCTTATGCCTGCTTAAGGGGAAAGGAGAGGTGGGGTGATGCATAAAACCAGAGTTTGATATAAGCACAGGTACCATTTCTATAACCAACTGTGGAATTGACAAGACCTACACCTTCCTCAGTGAAAGGGACTCAAAACCCCATATTTCCAGCAGAGGAATAGATCTGAGTAGTAAGAATCTTAAAACCTATGTATTGATATGTCTCCGTAAGGGATACAAGTGTGTTTACACTGGCATAAACATGGCAGCAAGAATCAGCTCAAACCCACTATAAAAAGGAATTTCAAAAACAAAACCAAAAAACAGGGACATTCTTTACAATTCCTTCAGGGTCTCTGATGAAACCTGGAATGACCCTATCTACAATGACAGCTGGATATGGCATAAGGCTGGACACTTGGGACTGAGAGGATTCGTGAGATTGGGTGAGCAAATGCAGACCCTTTAAAGCCATAATGCATGGCCCCCATTCCATGGGTCCCAACTCTCCAGGTTGAAGGGAATATTACTACAGCTATAACATGTACGGGAAACCTAGAGAATGGACACACTCTGAATACAAAATGTTTCTAAAATTCAACGAATAATCCCTCTCCTGGTGCTCTGGTTTGACTTCCCAACTGCTTAACTCTCAATCTCCCAACTTGGAGAGACAATCCCTTTAAGCTCCTGGTTCGCACAGTTTGCCAAATTGGCAGAGAATGGAACGGAAGAGGGAGAACCAATGAGAGAGTAGCTGTTAGGCATTTGGACGGGCACATGTCACTCTAATTTCCCGGCAGGAGGAAAAATTAACCAAAGTCTCAGCCACCCACCGGTAACCAGTATAGGTCCTGACCCAAAATTTTGGACTTGCGTACAGCTCACAAAAAACGAGTTGAAAAATGGAGCTCAGGGGCACAGCAATTCACAAACTGGCAGAGTAATAAAGGACAAGTATCGTCCAAAAATCTGTTGAGGGAAGGCAACGAGGCGGACTTGAAAACGAGGCAGAATAGCAGGAAACAGATTTCAAGAGGTACGTTGGAATCGCCTTTAAAGCACAGGAAGAGGGGCACAACTTCGACAATGACGCACTTGGCCAAAAAGTGTGTATGCATTTTCTACTGAATATATTCTGGAGAAAATGCATACGCCCTTTTTGGCCAGGCAAGCAATCGGGCAATGCAAATCTGCACTACAAAGAAGTATAACTTCCCACCGGTCAAAAGGGACATCCACAAAATGTGTAAAAACCAGATAGGCAAGACAGGCCCTGGAGAACAGGGAGCCTTGTTATGCTGATGGGCGGGATGTAAATTGCCAAGTGCCTCACTGCAGGAGTCCATTGCGTTCCCTAAAACAAGTAAACAACAGAGCTACAGAGCCAAGGGCACTTCCAGTCTAGGGAATATACCTTGGGAAAACTGAAAATCAATAAGACAGTGACACCTCTAAATTTATGGCTGCACTGCTTACAAGAACCTCAACTTGGGTACAACATAAATATCCCAGGAAATATAAAAATGGTTCCAAAAATTGTGGTAGTTATGTATGGTGGAATATCCCTCAGCCATGAAATCAATGTCATAAGACCAGGAGCAGCAAAGTGAGTGGATTCAGGTACGATGAATCTAAGTGAAGTCACACAGAAAAAGAAACTTATCATAAGATATCACTTATGAAGATCCTGTAAACATGGCTACACATGAACTGAGTTAGGAAAGAGAACAGAGTCTCACATTTAGAAAACACTCTTATGCCTGCTTAAGGGGAAAGGAGAGGTGGGGTGATGCATAAAACCAGAGTTTGATATAAGCACAGGTACCATTTCTAAAAGCAACTGTGGAATAGACAAGACCTACACCTTCCTCAGTGAAAGGGACTCAAAACCCCATATTTCCCACCGAGGAATAGATCTGACTAGTAAGAATCTTAAAACCTATGTATTGCTATGTTTCTGTAAGGGAATCAAGGGTGTCTAGACTGGCATAAACATGGCAGCGAGAATCAGCTCAAACCCACTATAAAAAGGAATTACAAAAACAAATCCAAAAAACAGGGAAATTCTTTACATTTCCTTCAGGGTCTCTGATGAATCCTGGAATGACCCTATCTACAATGACAGCTGGATGTTGCATAAGGCTGGACACTTGGGACTGTGAGGATTGGTGAGATTGGGTGAGCAAATGCAGACCCTTTATAGCAAAAATGCATGGACCCCTTTCCATGGGTCCCAACTCTCCAGGTTGAATGGAATATTACTACAGCTATAACATGTACGGGAAACCTAGAGAATGGACACACTGTGAATACAAAAGGTTTCTAAAACTCAATGAATAGTCCCTCTCCTGCTGCTCCGGTTTGACTTTGCAACTGCTTTACTATCAATCTCCCAACTTGGAGAGACAATCCCTTTAAGCTCCTGGTTCGCACAGGTTGCCAATTTGGCAGAGGATGGAAGGGAAGAGGGAGAACCAATGAGAGACTAGCTGTTAGGCATTTGGTCGGCACATGTCACACTAATTTCCCGGCAGGAAGAAGAATTAACCAAAGTCTCAGCCACCCACCGGAACCAGTAGAGGTCCTGAACCAAAATTTTGGACTTGCGTTCAGCTCACAAAAAACGAGTTGAAAAATGGAGCTCAGGGGCACAGCAATTCACAAACTGGCAGAGTAATAAAGGACAACTATGGTCCAAAAATCTGTTGAGGGAAGGCAATGAGGCGGACTTAAAAGCGAGGCAGAATAGCAGGAAACCGATTTCAAGAGGTACATTGGAATCGCCTTTAAAGCACAGGAAGAGGGGCACAACTTCGAAAATGACGCACTTGGCCAAGAAGGGCGTATGCGTTTTCTCCTGAATATATTCAGGAGAAAACGCATACGCCCTTTTTGGCCAAGCAAGCAAGCGGGCAATGCAAATCTGCACTACAAACAAGTATCACTTCCCACCGGTCAAAAGGGACATCCACAATATGTGTAAAAACCTGAAAGGCAAGACAGGTCCTGGAGAACAGGAAGCCTTGTTATGCTGATGGGCGGGATGTAAATTGCCCACTGCCTCACTGGAGGAGTGCATTGTGTTCCCTAAAAGTAGTAAACAACAGAGCTACAGAGCCAAGGGCACTTCCAGTCTAGGGAATATACCTTGGGAAAACTGAAAATCAATAAGACAGAGCCACCCCCAAATTTAAGGCTGTACTGCTTACAAGAACCTCAACTTGGGTACACCTTAAATATCCCAGGAAATATAAAAATGGTTCTAAAAATTGTGGAAATTACGTACGATGGATTATCCCTCAGCCATGAAATCAATGTCATAAGACCAGGAGCAGCAAAGTGAGTGGATTCAGGTACGATGATTCTAAGTGAAATAAGTCACACAGAAAAAGAAACTTATCATAAGATATCACTTATGAAGATCCTGTAAACATGGCTACACATGAACTGACTTAGGAAAGAGAACAGAGTCTCACATTAAGAAAACACTCTTATGCCCGTTTAAGGGGGAAGGAGAGGTGGGGTGATGCATAAAACTAGAGTTTGATATAAGCACAGGTACCGTTTCTAAAACCAACTGTGGAATAGACAAGACATACACCTTCCTCAGTGAAAGGGACTCAAAACCCCATATTTCCTGCAGAGGAATAGATCTGACTAGTAAGAATCTTAAAACCTATGTATTGATATGTCTCTGTAAGGGAATCAAGTGTGTCTAGACTGGCATAAACATGGCAGCGAGAATCAGCTCAAACCCACTATAAAAAGGAATTTCAAAAACAAAACCAAAAAACAGGGTAATTATTTCCAAATCCTTCAGGGTCTCTCATTAAACCTGGAATGACCCTATCTACAATGACAGCTGGATGTGGCATAAGGCTGGACACTTGGGACTGAGAGGATTGGTGAGATTGGGTGAGCAAATGCAGACCCTTTATAGCAAAAATGCATGGACCCCTTTCCATGGGTCCCAACTCTCCAGGTTGAAGGGAATATTACTACAGCTATAACATGTACGGGAAACCTAGAGAATGGACACACTGTGAATACAAAAGGTTTCTAAAACTCAACGAATAGTCCCTCTCCTGCTGCTCCGGTTTGACTTTGCAACTGCTTTACTATCAATCTCCCAACTTGGAGAGACAATCCCTTTAAGCTCCTGGTTCGCACAGTTTGCCAATTTGGCAGAGGATGGAACGGAAGAGGGAGAACCAATGAGAGAGTAGCTGTTAGGCATTTGGACGGGCACATGTCACTCTAATTTCCCGGCAGGAAGAAAAATTAATCAAAGTCTCAGCCACCCAAGGGGAACCAGTCAGGTCCTGAACCAAAATTTGGACTTGCGTTCAGCTCACAAAAACGAGTTGAAAAATGGAGCTCAGGGGCACAGCAATTCACAAACTGGCAGAGTAATAAAGGACAACTATGGTCCAAAAATCTGTTGAGGGAAGGCAACGAGGCGGACTTGAAAGCGAGGGACAATAGCAGGAAACAGATTTCAAGAGGTACATTGGAATCGCCTTTAAAGCACAGGAAGAGGGGCACAACTTCGAAAATGACGAACTTGGCCAAGAAGGGCGTATGCGTTTTCTCCTGAATATATTCAGGAGAAAACGCATACGCCCTTTTTGGCCATGCAAGCAAGCGGGCAATGCAAATCTGCACTACAAAGAAGTATCACTTCCCACCGTTCAAAAGGGACATCCACAATATGTGTAAAAACCAGAAAGGCAAGACAGGTCCTGGAGAACAGGAAGCCTTGTTATGCTGATGGGCGGGATGTAAATTGCCCACTGCCTCAATGGAATAGTGCATTGTGTTCCCTAAAAGAAGTAAACAACAGAGCTACAGAGCCAAGGGCACTTCCAGTCTAGGGAATATACCTTGGGAAAACTGAAAATCAATAAGACAGAGCCACCCCCAAATTTAAGGCTGCACTGCTTACAAGAACCTCAACTTGGGTACACCTTAAATATCCCAGGAAATATAAAAATGGTTCTAAAAATTGTGGTACTTACGTACGATGGAATATCCCTCAGCCATGAAATCAATGTCATAAGACCAGGAGCAGCAAAGTGAGTGGATTCAGGTACGATGATTCTAAGTGAAATAAGTCACACAGAAAAAGAAACATCATAAGATATCACTTATGAAGATCCTGTAAACATGGCTACACATTAACTGAGTTAGGAAAGAGAACAGAGTCTCACATTTAGAAAACACTCTTATGCCTGCTTAAGGGGGAAGGAGAGGTGGGGTGATGCATAAAACCAGAGTTTGATATAAGCACAGGTACCGTTTCTAAAACCTACTGAGGATTAGACAAGACCAACACCTTCCTCAGTGAAAGGGACTCAAAACCCCATATTACCCACAGAGGAATAGATCTGACTAGTAAGAATCTTAAATCCTATGTATTGATATGTCTCTGCAAGGAAATCAAGTGTCTCTAGACTGGCATAAACATGGCAGCGAGAATCAGCTCAAAGCCACTATAAAAAGGAATTTCTAAAACACAACCAAAAACCAGGGAAATTCTTTACAATTCCTTCAGTTTCTCTGATGAAACCTGGAATGACCCTATCTACAATGACAGCTGGAAGTGGCATAAGGCTGGACACTTGGGACTGAGAGGATTGGTGAGATTGGGTGAGCAAATGCAGACCCTTTAAAGCAATAATGCATGGTCCCCATTCCATGGGTCCCAACTCTCCAGGTTGAAGGGAATATTACTACAGCTATAACATGTATGGGAAACCTAGGGAATGGACACACTGTGTATACAAAAGGTTTCTAAAACTCAACGAATAGTCCCTCTCCTGGTGCTCCGGTTTGACTTTCCAACTGCTTTACTATCAATCTCCAAACTTGGAGAGACAGCCGCTTTAAGCTCCTGGTTTGCACAGGTTGCCAATTTGCCAAAGGATAGAAGGGAAGAGGGAGAACCAATGAGAGACTAGCTGTTAGGCATTTGGACGGGGACATGTCACTCTAAATTCCCGGCAGGAAGAAGAATTAACCAAAGTCTCAGCCACCCACCGGGAACCAGTATAGGTCCTGAACCAAAATTTTGGACTTGCGTTCAGCTCACAAAATACGAGTTGAAAAATGGAGCTCAGCGGAACAGCAATTCACAAATCGCCAGAGTAATAAAGGACAACTATCTTGCTAAAATCTGTTGAGGGAAGGGAACGAGGCGGACTTAAAGCGAGGCAGAAGAACAGGAAACAGATTTCAAGAGGTACGTTGGAATCGCCTTTAAAGCACAGGAAGAGGGGCACAACTTCGAGAATGACGCACTTGGCCAAAAAGGGTGTATGCGTTTTCTCCTGAATATATTCAGGAGAAAACGCATACACCCTTTTTGGCCAAGCAAGCAAGCGGGCAATGCAAATCTGCACTACAAAGAAGTATGACTTTCCACAGGTCAAAAGGGACATCCACAAAATGTGTAAAAACCAGAAAGGCATGACAGGCCCTGGAGAACATGGAGCCATGTTATGCTGATGGGCCGGATGTAAATAGCCAACTGCCTCACTGGAGGAGTGCATTGTGTTCCCTAAAACAAGTAAACAACAGAGCTACAGAGCCAAGGGCACTTCCAGTCTAGGGAATATACCTTTGGAGAACTGAAAATCAATAAGACAGAGCCACGCCCAAATTTAAGGCTGCACTGCTTACAAGAACCTCAACTTGGGTACACCTTAAATATCCCAGGAAATATAACAAGGTTCAAAAAATTGTGGTACTTACGTACGATGGTATATCCCTCAGCCATGAAATCAATGTCATAAGACCAGGAGCAGCAAAGTGAGTGGATTCAGGTACGATGATTCTAAGTGAAATAAGTAACACAGAAAAAGAAACTTATCATAAGATATCACTTATGAAGATCCTGTAAACATGGCTACACATGAACTGACTTAGGAAAGAGAACAGAGTCTCACATTAAGAAAACACTCTTATGCCCGTTTAAGGGGGAAGGAGAGGTGGGGTGATGCATAAAACCAGAGTTTGATATAAGCACAGGTACCGTTTCTAAAACCTACCGTGGATTAGACAAGAACAACACCTTCCTCAGTGAAAGGGACTCAAAACCCCATACTTCCCGCAGAGGAATAGATCTGACTAGTAAGAATCTTACAACCTATGTATTGATATGTCACCATAAGGGAATCAAGTGTGTCTAGACTGGCATAAACATGGCAGCGAGAATCAGCTCAAACCCACTATAAAAAGGAATTTCAAAAACAAAACCAAAAAACAGGGAAATTCTTTACAATTCCTTCAGGGTCTCTCATGAAACCTGGATTTACCCTATCTACAATGACAGCTGGAGGTGGCATAAGGCTGGACACTTGGGACTGAGAGGATTGGTGAGATTGGGTGAGCAAATGCAGACCCTTGAAAACAATAATGCAATGCCCCCATTCCATGTGACCCAAATCTCCAGATTGAAGGTTATATTACTACAGCTATAACATGTACGGGAAACCTAGAGAATGGACACACTGTGAATTCAAAAGGTTTCTAAAACTCAATGAATAGTCCCTCTCCTGGTGCTCCGGTTTGACTTTCCAACTGCTTTACTATCAATCTCCCAACTTGGAGAGCCAGCCCCTTTAACCTCCTGGTTCGCACAGGTTGCCAATTTGGCAGAGGATGGAAGGGAAGAGGGAGAACCAATGAGAGAGCAGCTGTTAGACATTTGGACGGGCACATGTCACTCTAAATTCCCGGCACGAAGAAAAATTAACCAAAGTCTCAGCCACCCACCAGGATCCAGTAGAGGTCGTGATCCAAAATTTTGGACTTTCGTTCAGTTCACAAAAAACGAGTTGAAAAATGGAGCTCAGGGGCACAGCAATTCACAAACTGGCAGAGTAATAAAGGACAACTATCGTCCAAAAATCTTTTGAGGGAAGCCAACGAGGCTGTCATGAATGCGAGGCAGAATAGTAGGAAACAGACTTCAAGAGGTACATGGGAATCGCCTTTAAAGTACAGGCAGAGGAGAACTACTTCATCAGTGATGTACTTGTCCAAAAGGGCATATGCGTTTTCTTCTGAATATATTCAAGAATAAATGCATACGCCCTTTTTGGCCAAGCAAGCCATCAAGTAATGCAAATCTGCACTACAAGAACGATCACTTCCCACTGGTCAAAAGGGACATCCGAAAAATGTGAAAAAACCAGAAAGGCAAGACAGGCCCTGGAGAACAGGGAGTCTTGTTAGGCTAATGGGCAGGATGTAAATTTCTAAATGCCTCTCTGGGGGAGTGCATTGTGTTCCCTAAAACAAATAAAAAACAGAGCTACAGAGCCAATGGCAGTTCCAGTCTAGGGAATATACATTTGGAAAAATGAAAATCAGTAAGACACAGCCACCCCAAAATTTAGGGCTGCACTGCTTACACGAACCTCAACTTGGGTACACCTTAAATGTCCCAGGAAAGAAAAATAATGGTTCAAGAAATTGTCGTACTAACGTACGATTGAATATCCCTTAGCCATGAAATCAATGTCATAAGGCCAGTAGCAGTAAAATGAGTGGTTTCAGGTACAATGATTCTAAGTGAAATAAGTCACATTGAAAAAGAAACTTATCATAAGATATCACTTACAAAGGTCCTGTAACCATGGCTACACATGAACTGAGTTAGGAAAGATAGCAGAGTAACAAATCTTATCATAAGTTGTCACTCATAGGGTGAATGTACACATGGCTACACATGAACTGGATTACAAACACTACAGAGTCACACATTTAGAAATCAATCTTCTGCCTGCTTAACGGGAAAGCCGAGGTGGGGTGATGCATAAAACCACAGTTTTAAATTAACACAGATACCGTTACCTAAACCATGTATGTAATAGACAACACCTACTCCCCACACAATGAACTGAACTCAACACCCCCTATTCATTGCAGAGGAATATATCTGACTGTAAGAATTTTAAAACATATGTATTCTCATGTCTCCATAAAGAAAGCATATGTGTGTATAATGGCATGAACACAGCACTGAAATTCAGCTAAACCCCCTTATAAAAATAAGTTTCAAAAGCAAAATGCAAAAACCGCGAAACAGAGAGAAATCTTAAAAATTTCGTTCAGGGCCTGTGATCCAACCTGGATTGACCACCTTTACACCCACAGCTGGATGAGACATAAGACTGGACACTTGGGGCTGACAAGATTGCTTAGGTTGTGTGAGCAAAAGAACGCCACTTAGAGCAATACTGTGTGCTACCCATTCTAGTGGTCCCAACTCTCCCGTTTTAAGGGAATCTTCCTACAGTTAAAACATGCATGGGAAACCCAGTGGATGGTACACTGTGTAATTGGGAAAGTTTTCTAAAAGTTACCTCATTTTTCCTTTCGTTGTGCTCGGCTCCACCATTCCATCTGCATTACTAAAAATCTCCCCACTTGGAGTGTCAGTGCCTTTACCCTCCTTTTATGCACAGTTTGCAAATTGTGCAGAGGATGAACAGGAAGAGGGGAAACAAATGAGAGTTTAGCTGTAGGTGTTTGGATGGGCACATATCACTCTACTTTCCCATCAGGAAGAAGCATTAACCAAAGGCTCAGCCTGAAGCCCTGGAACCGGACTAGGGCCTAAAGCCATCCTGCGGTATTGCAGCCAGCTCACAAATAGGCGGTTTGAAAAATGGATATCAGGGGCACAGCAATTCACAAACTTGCAGAGTTATAAAGGACAACTATCATCCAGAAATATATTGAGGTAAGGCCGTGAAGAGGATTTGAATGCAAGGCAGAATTGAAGGAAACAGATTTCAAGAGGTACATTGGAGTCATCTTTAAAGCACATGAAAAGCGACAGAACTCCAACAATGTTGCCCTTGGCAGAAAAGGGAGTATGTGTATTTTCTTGAATATATTCGGGAAAAAATGCATACGCCCTTTTTGGCCAAGCAAGCCATCAGGCATTGAAAATCCACACTACATAGAAGTGTCCCTTACCTCCAGTCAAAAGGGCCATCCTCAAATAGTGTAAAAACCACAAATGCAGGACAGGCCATGGAGAAAAGGGAGCCTGGTTACACCGATGGACAGGATGTAAATTGCCAACAGCCTCTCTGGAGAACTGTATGTTGTTTTCTAAAACAGAGCTACAGAGCATAGCACACTTCCACTCATGGGCGTGTATTTTGGGAAAACTAAAAATCCGCAACACACAGCCAGCGCAAAGTTTAGGGCTGCTCTGTTTACAAGAACCTCGACTTCGGTACACTTTAAATATCCCAGGAAAGGAAAAAAAAATGGATATAGATGTCATGGTACTTATATACAATGGAATGTCACTCAGACATAAAATCAATGTCATAAGGCCAATAGCAGCATAATGAGTGGCTTTAGGTATGATAATGCTAAGTGAAATGAGCCACAAAGAAACAGAAACTTATTGTAATATATCACTTATAGAGGGAATGTAAACATGGCTACACATGAACTGAATTTCAAAAGAGAACAGAGTTACACATTTAGAAAACACACTTATGCCTCCTTAAGGGGAAAGGTGACGTAGGGTGATGTGTAAAAGCAGAGTTTGAAATTAGCACAGATACCATTCCATATACCAAATATGTAATAGACAAGACCTACTCCTTTCTCAATGAACTGGACACAAAACACCCTATTCACTGAAGAGGAATTTATCTGACTGGTAACAATCTTGAAACCTATGTATTTATATGTCTCCATAATGGAATCAAGTGTATGTAGATTGGCATAAACACAGATCAATGGAACAGGACAGAAAGCCCAGAGAGAAACCTACATACCTATGGCTATCTCATCTATGACAAAGGAGCTAAGGATATACAATGGAGAAAAGAAAGTCTCTTCAGTAATTGGTGCTGGGAAAACTGGACCCCTACACATAAAAGAATGAAATTAGAACACTCCATAACACCATACACAAAAATAAACTCTAAATGGATTAGAGATCTAAATATAAGACCAGACACTATAAAACACTTAGAGGAAACCATAGGCAGAACACTCTATGACATAAATCGCAGCAAGATCCTTTTTGACTCACCTTCTAGAGAAATGGAAATAAAAACAGAAATCAACAAATGGGACCTAATGAAACTTAAAAGCTTTTACACGGTACAGGAAAACATAAACAAGATGCAAAAACAACCCTCAGAATGGGAGAAAATATTTTCAAATGAAGCAATTGACAAAGGATTAATCTCCAAACTTTACAAGCACCTCATGTAGCTCAATATCACAAAAACAAACAACCCAATCCAAAAACGGCCAGAAGACCTAAATAGACATTTCTCCAAAGAAGATATACAGATTACCAAGAAACACATGAAAGGATGCTGAACATCACTAATCATTAGAGAAATGCAAATCATAACTATCGTGAGGTATCACCACACAGCAGTCAGAGTGGCAATCATCAAAAAAATCTACAAAACAATAAATGCTGGAGAGGCCTTTATTGGAGAAAAGGGAACACACTTGCACTGTGGGTGGGAATGTAAATTGATATGGGCACTAAGGAGAACAGTACGGAGGTTCCTCTAAATAACTAACAATAGAGGTACCATACGACACAACAATCCAACTACTGGGCATTTGCCTTGCGAAAACCATAATTCAAAAAGAGTTATGTACAAAAAAGTTCATTGCAGCTCTATTTACAATAGCTTGGACATGGAAGCAACCTAAGTGTCCATCGACAGATGAATGGATAAAGAAGATCTGGCACATATATACAATGGAATATTACTCAGCCATAAAAAGAAGCAAAACTGAGTTATTTGTACTGAGGTGGATGGACTTAGAATCTGTCCTACACAGTGAAGTAAGTCAGAAAGTGAAAAACAAATACTGTATGTTTACAGAGATATACGGAATCTAATGAAGAAAAAAAAAAGATTTTGAAGAACCTAGTGGCAGGACAGGATTAAGGACACAGACATAGAGAAAGGTCTTGAGGACAACGGAAGGGGGATGGGTAAGCTGAGACGAAGTGACAGAGTGGCATGGACATAAATACATTACCAAATGTAACACCGATAGCTACTGAGAATCAGCCACATGGACCAGGGAGATCAGCTCGGTGCTTTGTGACCACATAAAGGGGTGGGATATGGAATGTGGGAGGGAGATGCAAGAGGGAGGGGATCTGGTGATATTTGTATACGTATAGATTATTCACTTTGTTATACAGCAGAAACTAACACTCCATTGTAAAACAATTATACTCCAATAAACGTGTAAATGGAAAAAAATAAAGAAAGCCCAGGGATAAACCTACACACCTATGGTCAACCAATCTATGACAAAGGAGGCAAGACTATACAATGGAGATAAGACAGTCTCTTCAATCATTGGTGCTGGGAAATATGAACAGCTACATGTAAAAGAATGAAATTAGAACACTCCCCAACACCATACATAAAAATATATTCAAAATGGATTAGAGACCTTAATGTAAGACCGGACAGTATAAAATTCTGAGAGGAAAACTTACGAAGGATACTCTGACGTAAATCACAGCAAGATCTTTTTTGATCCACCTCCTATAGTAATGAAATAAAAAAGAAAACTAAACAGATGGGACCTAATGAAATGTAAAAGCTTTTGCAAAGCAAAGGAAACTACAAACAAGACGAAAAGACAACCCTCACAATGGCAGAACATATTTGCCAATGAATCAATGGACAAATGATTAATCTCCAATATATATAAACAGCTCATGCAGCTCAATATTAATAAAACAAACAACCCCATACAAAAATGGAAGAAGATCTAAATAGACATTTCTTCCAAGAAGACATAGAGATGGCCAGTACGCATATGAAAATCTGCTCAACGTCACTAATTATTAGAGAAATGGAAATCGAAACTACAATGAGGTATCACGTCACACCTGTTAGAATGGGCATCATCAGAAAATCTACAAACAACAAATGCTGGAGAGGGTGTGGAGAAAAAGAACCGTCTTCCACTATTGCTGGGAATGTAAATCGATATAGTCTCTATGGAGAACAGTATGGAGGTTCCTTAAAAAACTAAAAATAGAATTACCATATAATCCAGCAATCCCACTACTGGGCATATACCCAGAGAAAACCATAAATCAAAAAGACACATTCACCACAATGTTCTTTGCAGCACTATTTACAATAGCCAGGTAATGAAAGCAACCTAAGTGCCCATAGAGAGATGAATGGATAAAGGTGTGGTACATATATACAATGGAATATTACTCAGCCATACATCGGAATGAAATTGGGTCATTTGTAGAGACCTGGATGGATCTAGAGACTGTCATACAGAGTGAAGTAAGTCAGAAAGAGAAAAACAAATATTGTATGTTAATGCATATATGTGGAACCTAGAAAAATGGTACAGATGAACCGGTTTGCAGGGCAGAGATAGAGACACAGATGTAGAGAACAAACATATGGACACCAAGGGGGGAACGCCATGTGAGGGTGGTGGTGGGATGAATTGGGAGACTGGGATTCACATGTGCACACATAAGTATAAAATAGATATCCAGTAAGAACCTGCTGTATAAAAGAAATAAATAAATTTTAAAAAAATTAAAAATAAATAACATTTAATAAAATAAACCAAAAAAAACGTTTTTCCCTTTACATAGACGTCTTTATATTAATGCATTATTTCCATGTTTATATCTCCAAATTTAAAAAAAAGAGGAATAAATAAAATCTACCTTGAACCAAAAAGAAAAAAAGAAAAAAAAAAAAAAAAAACAGAACCCACCAGTTATACAGAGGAAAATCGTATCAGGGCACTTGCTCCAGTTGTAAAACATTCTGAAGTTGGTCAGAGGTGGGAAATCGTCTCCCATGCAGTGAGCAGCGCTCCCCCCCCACAAGGAACATCCTCATTGCAAAGCTGGGGGACTGTGTCGAGGCGTCTGTGAGTAAATGTGAGCTGAGCCCCAGTCCTGCTGCAGCTGAAATCTTCCCACCCTTTCCAGGTAAAACAGCTGAATATGTACAAGAACTTGCAAGCCTAGAGGAAGGGCTGTGGAGCCACACCGGCGACAGCACGCAGGCCGACTTGGTGCCTGCTGGCCAGCCAGGATGGTCCTGTCCCCAGATGCTCTTCTGGAAGCTTTCCATTTCCCTACCTGAGATACCCCTCCTGCCACGGCCCCCACTGCTTTTTTACTTCCTCACCTCTGCCTGGGGAGAAATTCCAGCGGCAGGTATGGGTGACACATCCTCTTCTTTAGCAGGTGGCAGCCTGGCAACTCCTGCAGAAAGTCCAGCAGAGCCCCACTCACACTGGGCCACCCACAAAGCCATGGCCCCTCACTCCCTCCCACCACCCCAGCCCCGACACTGCTGACGGGGCAGAGAATATGGCGTCAGGCACAGCTACAGGGGCTCTTGCTGACTGGAGAGGAGTTTATATTGACCTTAACCCAGGCACACCTGGGGAGGGCTGGCAGGCAGTGTCAGGCTGCCCAAATCAGCCAATCCTCACCCCTCAGGGGATCACACTTGCAGAAAATGAACCTTGCTAAACAGGCCACGGCCAAGGAACAGGTGTGGGCTCTTGAGAGTCAGGCTAGACAAGGGGCTTCAGCTATGGCTTTTTTTTCTCATCATTTTATCTGGTCCATGAGTGGAAAACAACTTCAAGAAGACCCTATACTAATGAGAGGAACCCAGGAGTCAGGGAGAGGAGTGATGGTGGGTGGAGACAGAGGCCTGGTGCCCTGGCTGCAGTGGAAGTGTCTGGAAGACCAGGCCGAGAGAGGCTGCACAGAGTGATAGCCAGGGTCACAGACCTGTCAGGGCTGCTGTTTGTTAGTTCAAGTCCTGCTCTGAGGCGTTCTGTGTCAGCTGTGAGCGACAGGTGAGATGGGGGTCCTCTGCAAGGTGGGCTATGTGCACAGTTCTTGTGTGTCCAGCCCTGCTTGTGTACCTGCCCAGGGGAGCTCCGTATCCTGGGAAGGGCCTGGATATGAGAGCCCAATGGGCTGCTGGGTAACTGCACAGGTGAGCTCCATACCCTGGGAGGGACATGACCATGAGGGCCCCGTGGGCTGTGGGGTGGGGGGTGCAGCCCAGGTGAGCTCCATATCCTGGGATTGGCCTGACCACGAGAGTCCCATTGGCTGCTGGAGACCTGGTAAAGGATATCAGGACAGTCAGTGAAGCCACCGAGGATATACATCCAGTAGCTCCTATTTCCTACACCCTGCTGGTCATTCTACCATCCACCAGGCCATGGCATTCTGTATTAGACTTCAATGATGCCTTCTTCTGTATTCCATTCATCTCAGAGTCACAAGGATTTTTGGCTTGTGAGTGGCAGGACACAACATGCAACCAAAGCAATAATGCTGGGCCATCCTTCCCCAATGGTTCAAAAATACCCACACCATCATTGGGGAAATGTCCTCTAAAGACCTAAAAGTTCTACCTCTGTAAAAGGGAACCCTCCTACAATATGCAGAGGACATTCTGATCACCAGGCCTACTAAAGACGCCTCTGAACTACCTAGTCAAGAAAGGATAGAAGGTGTCCAAGAAAAAGGCTCAAATATCCCAGGCTAAGGTGACATGCCTGGGCTTCATTGTCACAGATATTCGGAGAAACACATCCCAGGATAGGGAAGAAGCCATTTGCAGCCTTACCTCTTCTAAAACTAGAAGACAGCTTAGGGGTTCCTGGGGAGGCCAAGGTTTTCTGCATCTGGATCCCTAACTACAGTCTAATAGCTGGGCCTCTACATGAAACACTGACACGAAAAGATGATGATCCTTTTGAATAGAATCCAGAAGCAGCCTTTCAAGAATGGAAAGAGCAGTCAATTCAGACCCTTGCCAAGGATCTCCCTAATTTAGCTAAACCCTTTGACCTTTACATACCCAGTCATAGGTTAATCGCCCTTGGAGCCTTAGTGCAAAAACTGGGACCACTTGAAATGGAGCAACAAAAGAATGCTCTTCAGGTATGATAAACTATGGTCACCGAGGGCTTTGCCCACCTACTCATCAGGCCAGGATACTGGGGTATCTAAAAAGCTGAATCAGAAGCCCGCAAGGCCAGCTCCCTCCTAAGGGAAAAGGACCCCACGTGGTGATCCTAACCACCCATCATGCCCTGAAGTTGCAGGGGTCGCTCTGTGGACACACTGACCTCGAGTGAGGAGGCCCTCCAACTCCAACCTCCAGAGAGACAAACGGGGGCAACAGGCCACCAAAATGACTCGTGTGACCATCACTTGACCTGGACTTTCTCTCAGAAAACAACAAGACTGTGCCCCGAAAGAGCAGACTACTGCTTGCAGGACTTACTGCACCCAGAGGGGCGCTAATAAGCTTGGCGGGGGAAACATATATCACGCTTTCACCATAGAAAGCCCTACAGACACCGCGGTGATGATGGTCAATATGACCGGCTGGACTGCTGGATACTTCTAAAGGCCGTTGACTCAGTGGACGTCATGGTCCTGGATCACCACTGACCCTGGACTGTCTGGGAGTTGTGCGGGCAGGGCTCTGACACATGGTGCTGTTTGTACATTAATTCAGGGACCTAATTAAAGAAAGCACAGACTAGTGGTCAGAGCATCTAGGCTGGCAAAAAACGTCAGCCTAAGGTCGAAGAACAAATGTGGGGTGGGGTGAAACCTGCCACCACAGCATCTCTGCGCATCTCTTTCCTGGACCCTTAAAGGTCATTAGAATCTATAACACTTCCAATGCTGGTGCTCAGGCGGACGAGAAGTGAGGCAGGAGGCCTTGGGACAATCAACATCACCTGGAGGCTGGTGGGGAGACGTTTTGACCCTCCCCCCATGTATCAGGGCTCCCACCACAGCATGAAGCAGTCACAAAAGAGGGGTCTGCACCCTCAACACCCCAAGAATGAGGAACGGAACAAAAAGCCGAGGAGGTGTTCATCTCCGGCAACGTTCATTAAAAACTCCTGGGAGATAAAAAGAGAATCTGGACAATAAAATAAAGTCTAACCTGTTTTTCCTTTGTGCTTTGTCTAATTTCACGAGCTCCTAGGGTTCCGCATGCAGAGGTCCCACACCCGGCACTTCAGACCCGATTTCCTAGTGCAGAATGGCTGGGTCGACACCTCAGCTAGCGGGGTCCCATGCAGACTCCGCGGCATAGAGCCTGAGCTGCAGCCAACCCAGCCCTCGAGAGCTCCATCCCCTCCCTCCCACTGACGCTGCCGGGATCCCTACACAGCAGCCCAGCCCACAGCCCGTGGGGGAGTGCACGCTCTCACCTCTCCTTTCTGTTTTCAAAATAATGTTTCCTTTGCTTCTGAACCAAACTCAGTCTTGATCTGTTGGCTGCAATGACACTGGGCACGGGGACTCCTGTTGGGGTCCACTCTGGAGGATCAGTAACAGAAGTTGAGAACATTGTAACTTCAATGAACAGATGTGTGAGCCAAACTGTAGTTAACCTAGAGCAGTGTATAACGCTCGGGTAAAATAAGATGTTTCTAAGACTTACATTTGATATTTCCATCACTTTCCTATAAGCAAGTTCAGTGAAGACGTTTGTCTTATTTGTCAGGTCAACATTAGAGAAATGAAGGGATTTATTTCCATGGATGTACATCGAATACTCTTGGCTGAAGCTTCAATCGTGTTTTCAATGCTTTTCCATTGAAAATGATACCTCTCTTTCAGCTCCCCCATTTCTGAGAAGTATAAAATCTTATAATTTATTATTACCAAAGGGGAAAGGTAGGAGAAGGGATAAATTAACAGTTTGGGATTAACACATACACACTGCTATGTATAAAATAGATCATCAACAAGGAACTACTGTATAGCACAGGGAACTACACTGAATATTTTGCAATAACCTATAAGGGGAAATAATCTGAAAAAGAATAGATATTTTTATTGACATCATCTATCAATGACAGATAAAATGTAACCTAAGCAAGGCCAATGGTGAGCGCTTCTGACCCTGAAGATTTCAATCATCTAAAGTTTGGGCTCTGCCTATTTCCCAAGGCCCTTAATGGACATGCGTGTAGCCGTAGCTTAAAAATTCCCCAGTTTGGGGTTCGGGGAGGCACTGATTTGGAAAAATCCCTGGTGTTCTCCTTACATGCACGGGACCCTTCCTACATCTAAAACATGCCTGTCACACCTAGAGGATGGTACACCATTTGATCGGAAAGAGTTTGGAAATTGCACCTCATCTCCTCATAGCCTGGTGCTTGGGTTCACCCCTCCAGCATCTTTCCTAACAACCTCCTCACTTGGGCATATCAGCACCGTCAACATCCTGTTGCACACAGTTTGGAATGTGTCCAGAGGATGAAGCGGAAGGATGAGAAAAATTTAGAGACAAGTCTTAGGTATTCGGACAGGCACATGCCACTCTAATTTCCAATCCGGAAGACAAATTCATCAAAGGCTAGAATTGCCCACGGAATCAGAATAGGGCTAGAGGAAATCCCGCTGTTTTGTGTCCAGTTTCCATAAACACAAGTTGAATAATGGAACTCAGGGTCACTAAAATTCATGAAACTGCAGAGTTGAAAATATCTATCGTCGAAAAATGTCTTGAGGTAAGTCACAGAAAAGGACTTGTAAGCAAGGGAGAGTGGCAGGAAACATATTTGAACAGGTAGAAAGGACTCCCCGTTAAAGTACAAGAAAAGGGTCTGAACATCGCCAATGATGCTGTTGGCCAAAAAGGGCGTATGCATTTTTCCTGAATATATTCAAGTAAAGGCCATACACACTTTTTATCCAACCAAACAGGTGGACACTGGAAATCAATACTACAAAATGTATCACTTCACATCAGTCAGAAGGGCCATCCACGTAAAGTGTAAACACCAGAAATGCAGGACAGGGCGAGGAGAAAAGGGAGCCCTGTGAGGCTGATAGTGGAAATGCAATTTGCCAACAGCCACTCTGGAGAAGAGTATTGTGTTTGCTAAAACATCTACAAAATGAGCTACAGAGCATAGGGCACTTGCACTCATGGGCGTATACCTTGGGAAAAACAAAAATCGACAGAAAACAGGCACCCCAACGTTTACCACCTCTCTGTTAAAAAGGGCCTCAACTTGGATATAACCTAAATGTCCCTGGAAGGATAAAATGGATAAAAGAGATGGGGTACTTATGTAGAGTGGAATATTACTCATCCAGAAATCAATGAAATAAGGCCAGTTGGAACAACTCTGGAGGAGTTACATACGATCATTCTAAGTGACATATGTCAGAAAGAAAAAGACACATATCATAAGATGTCACTTAAAGGTGGAATCAAAAATGGCTACACATGAAATAAATTACAATACAGAAACATAGTCAAATATGTAGAAAATAGACATAAGGCTGCTAAATGGGAAAGGTGGGGAATGGTGAGGTATTATCCAGGAGGTTGAAATTAGCAAAGATACCATTCCAAGTACCAAATTGAATAACTGACAAGGCCTACACGGTACCTCAAAGAACTGCACTCAGCCCACTCAAGTCACTGGAAAATAATTCATATGACTGGTAAGCATCTGAAAAGGAATTTATTGTTGTCTCACAGTACATGAATCAAGTGGATGTACAGGAACAAAAAACAGAGCTTTGAAAATCAGCTGTAACCAATATAAAAATAAATTTAAAAATATTTATAAAAAAAGTGAGACAGACAAAAATTCTTACAACTTTTGTTGAAGGTCTACGATGTAACATGAATTGGACACATGTAGACCCACAGCAGGATGATATATAAGGCTGGAAGCTATGCACGCTAAGAGATGTTAGAGAGGCTTGGTGAGAAAATGCAGACCTTTTAAAGTAATACTGCCTGGTACCCATTCCATGGGTCCCAAATCTGCAGGTTCAAGGGAATCTTCTGACAGTGAAAACATGCCTGGGAAACCGAGATGAATGTACACCATGTGCTCAGGAAAAGGTGTCTACAATGCACCTCATTTTTGATCTCCTGGTGCTGAGGTTCGCCATTCCAGCCACATTACTAACAATCTCTCCACTTGGAGAATCAGCACCTTTAACCTCCTGTTTTACACAGTTTTCAATTTGTGCAGAGGATAAATGGGAAGAGGGGGAACCAATGAGAGGTTAGCTGTAGGAGTTTTGACAGGCACATGCCACTCTATTTTCCCATTAGGAAGAAGAATTAACCAAAGGCTCAGCCTGCCTCCCCAGAACCAGAATAGGGCCGGAAGCAATCCAATGGTTTGGCATACAGCACACAAAAAAAGCGAGTTGCAAAATGCAGCTCAGGAGCAGACAATTCAAAGACCTGCAAAGATATAAATGATAACCAACGTCCAAAAATATATTCAGGTAAGGCAACGAAGAGGATCTGAATGAGAGGCAGAATTGCAGGAAGCAGATTTCAAAAGGTAGATTCTACTCACATTTAAATCATATGAAAAGCAGCAGAATTTCTAAAATGATGCAGTTGGGCAAAAGGGTGTATGTGTTTTTTTCGTGAATATCTTCAGGAAAAAAACACAGACAGAGTTTTTGGCCAACCAAGCAAGAGGGAAATGCATATCCGCACAACAAAGAAGTCTCAATTTCCACTGCTCAGAAAGGCCATCCAAAAAATGTGTACAAACCAGAAATGCAGGAGAGGCCATGGGAAACAGGGAGCCAAGTCACGCTGATGGGTGGGGTATAAATATCCAAGAGCCACTCTGAAGAAGTGTATGCTGTTTCCTAAAACATCTAAAACACAAAACCCCCAAGCAAAGGGGACTTCAACTCATGGGCATATAACTTGGGAAGACTAAATATCAATAAGACACAGGCACCCCAAAGTTTAGGGCTGCTCTGCATACAAGAACCTCAACTTTGGTACACCTAAAATATCCCAGGAAAAACAGAAATGCATAAAGAACTTGTGGTATTTTGTACAACAGAATATCACTCAGACGTGAAATCAATGTATATAAGGCCAGTAGCAGCATAATGAGTGGATTTAAGTATGATGATTCTAAGGGAAATTAGTCACACAGAAAAAGAATCTTATCATAAGATATCACTTATAGAGGAAATGTCAATATCACAACACATGAACTGAATTAGGAAAGAGAACAGAGTCTCACATTTAGAAAAATAAAAAATCTTATGCCTGCTTCAGGAGAAAGGAGAGGTGGGGTGATGCATAAAACCAGAGTTTGATATTAACACAGGTACAATTCCATAAACCAAATACAGAATAGACAAGACCTACAACTTCCTCAGTGAACGGGACTCAACACCCCTATTTCCCGCATAGGTATATATCTGACTAGTAAGAATCTTAAAACCTATGTATTAATATGTCTTCGTAAGGGAACCAATTGTGTCTAGACCGGCATAAACAAGTCAGTGATAATCAGCTCAACCCCATTATAAACATGAATTTCAAAAACAAAACCAAAAACAGCGAAATTCTTACGCAATTCCTTCAAAGGTTCTGATGAAACCTGGAATGACCCTATCGGCAAAGACAGCTGGATGAGACATAAGGCTGTAGACTTGGGACTGAGAGGACTGGTGAGATTGCGAGAGAAAATGCAGACCCTTAAAGTAGTAATGCATGCAACCATTCCATGGGTCCCAAATCTCCAGGTAGAAGGGAATATCACTACAGTTATAACATGTATGGGAATCCTAGAGAATGGACAACCTGTCATGGCAAAAGGTTTCTAAAACTCTCCTAATTTTTCTTCTCCTTGTATTCCAGTTTGGTATTCCAACTGCTTTACTATCAATCTCGCAACTTAGCAGAGTCAGCCCCTATAACCTCCTGGTTCACACAGTTTGCTAATTGTGCAGAGGATGAAATGGAAGAGGGAGAACCTATCAGAGAGTAGATGTAGGCATTTGGATGGGCACATGTCACTCTAATTTCCCGTCAGGAAGAAGAATTAACCAAAGCCTCAGCCACCCACAGGGAACCAATATAGCCACCCCTGGAACCAGTATAGGTCCTGAAGCAAAATTGTGGATTTGCGGCCAGCTCTCAAAAATGGGATTTGAAAATTGGGACTCAGGGGCACAGCAATTCACCAACCTACAGAGTTATAAAGGACTACTCTCTTCCAAAATCTGTTGAGGGAAGGTAAAGAAGGGGACTTGAAAATGAGGCAGAATTGCACAAAACATATTTCAAGAGGTAAATTGGAATCGCCTTTAAAGCACAGGAAAAGCATCACAACTTGGACAGTGATGCCCTTGGCCAAAAAGGGCGTATGCCTTTTCTCCTGAATATATTCAGGAGAAAACGCATACGCCCTTTCTGGCCAATTAAGCAAGGCACACAATGCAAATCCACACTACAAAGAATTGTCACTTCCCACCGGTCAAAAGGGACATCCGAATATCTGTAAAAACCAGAAAGGCAAGAGAGAGTTGACAAGGGCATGAAGCAATGTGATCCCAATGGCTATGGAGGAATGTGATGACAAGCGCATGGAGCATTGTGATGACAAGATTATGTAGCATTTTGCTGACAAAGGCAAGGAGCAATGTGATGACAAGGTTCATGGAGCACTGTGATGACAAGCGTCACGGAGCATTGTGATTACAGGGATCATGGAGCATTGGGATGACAAGGGCACGGATCACTGTGATGACAAGGGTCATGGAGCATTTTGATGACAAGAGTCCCAGATCGTTGTGTTGTCAGGGTTCATGGGGCGTTGTGATGACAGTGGTCATGGAGCATTGTGATGACAGGAGTCATGGAGCATTGTGATGAGAAGGTGATGGAGCATTGGGCTGAAAATGCTCATGGAGTATTGTGATGAAAGGGGTCATGGAGCATTGTGATGACAAGGTACTGGAGCACTGTGATGAGAAGACCATGGAGCCTTGTGATGACAAGTCTCATGGAGCATTCTGATGAAAAGGGGCATGGAGCATTGTGATTACAGGAGTCTTGGAGCATTGTGATGACAAGGACATGAAGCATTACGATGAGAAGGCCATGGAGCATTCTGATGACATGCATCATGGAGCTTTGTGATGACAAGGGCATGGAGCATTGTGATTACAGGGGTCTTGGAGCACTGTGATGAAAAGAGCATGGATCATTCTTATGAAAAATACATGGAGCCTTGGCATGACAGGTTTCAAGGAGCATACAGACAACAAGTGTCAGGGAGCATTTTGATGACCAGTGTATTGAGCACTGTGATGACAAAGGTCATGGACCATTGTGACGATAAGGACATGGAGTATTGTGATGACAAGCACATGGAGCTTGCTATGACAGGGGTCATGGAGCATTGCGATGACAAGTGCATTGAGAATTGTGATGACAAAGCATGTAAAACTTTGATGAGAAGTGTCATGGAGCATAGTGATGCCAGGAACGTGGAGAATTGTGATGACAGTGACATGGAGCAGTGTGATGACCAGGGCATGGAGCATTGTGATGGCTAGACCGTGGAGCATTGTGATGAGAAGACCATGGATAATTTTGATGACAAGCCTCATGGAGCACTGTAATGACAAGGGGTGTGGAGCATTGTGATGACAGGGGTCATGGAGCATTGTTATGATAGGGGTAATGGAGCATTGTGATGAGAAGTGCATGGAGCCTTGGTCTGAAATATTTCATGGATTATTGTGATGAGAGTGGGCATGGAGCATTGTGATGACAAGGGCACGGAACACAGTGATACATGTGTCATGGAGGATTGTAATGACAAGGGCATGGAGCATTGTGATGAAAAGGGCATCGAGTAGTGTGATGACAAGTGTCATGGAGCTTTTTGATGACAATTGCATGGATCAATGTGATGAGAGGGTCCATGGAGCATTGTGGTGGCAATGGCATGGAGCATTGTGATGCCAAGTTCATGGAGCTTTGTGATGACAAAAGTCATGGAGCATTTTGATGACAAGGGTGTGGTGCATTGTGATGAGAAGGGCAGGGAGCATTGTGATGACAGGTTCATGGAGCAATTTGATGAAAAGGCTCATGGAACATTTTGATGACAATGGTTATGGAACATTGTGATGTCATGGGTCATGGAGCATTTTGATGAAAACGGTCATGGAGCATTTTGATGAAAGGGGTTATGGAACACTGTGATGTCAGGGGTCATCGAACATTGTGATGATAAGTGCATGTAGCATTGTGATGACAGGAGTCATGGAACACTGTGATGACAGTGGTGAGGGAGTACTGTGATGAGTAGTGATGTAACATTGTGATATCAGTGGTGAGAGAGCATTTTGATGAGAAGTGCATGGAGCATTGTGATGACAAGGTATAAGGAGCATTGTGATGACAAGATTGTGGAGCACTGTGATGACAAGCACATGGCACATTGTGATGACAAGGGTCATGGAGCATTGTGCTGACAAGCCCATGGAGCATTGTGATGACAAGGGTCATGGAGCATTGTGTTGAGAAAGGCATAGAGCATTGTGATGACATGGGTCAAAGAGCATTGTGATGAAAACTTCATGGAGCACTGTGGTTAAAAAGTCATAGAGACTGTTGATGACGAAGGCATGGACCATTGTGATGACAAAGGTCATGAAGCATTGTGATGACTGGAGTCACGGAGCATTGTGATGACACGGTCATGGAGCATTGTGATGACAAGGGCATGGAGCATTGGCCTAATAAGTTTCATGGATTATTGCGATGACAGTTGGAATGGCGCACTGTGATGGCAAGGGAATGGAGAATTGTGATGACAAGGTCATGCAGTATTATGAAGACAGGTGTCAGGGAGCATTGTGATGACATATGTAATGGCCCATTGTGATGACAGTGGCATGGAGCATTGTGATGCCAAGTGTCATGGAGGATTATGATGACAAAGATAATGGAGCATTGTGATGACAATGGCTTGGAGTATTGTGATGACAAGGGTCAGGGAGCATTGTGCCAACAAGTACATGGAGAATTGTGATGACAAGGGTCATGGAGCATTCTGATGACAATCTTGTGGAGTATTTTGATGACAATGGCATGGAGCATTGTGATGAAAATGGCATGGGACATTGTGATGAAAAAGGCATGGAGCCTTTTTGTGACAGGGTTCAAGGAGCATTCTGACGGGGAGCATTGTGATGACAAGTGTATTGAGCATTGTGATGACAAAGGTCATGGAGCATTGTGACAATAAGGGCATGGAGTATTGAGATGACAGGCGTCATGGAGAGTTGTGATGACAAGTGTTATGGAACATTGTGATCACAAGAGTTTGGAGCATTGTGATGACAGAGGTCATGGATCATTTTGATTTCAAGGAGCATGGAGCATTGTGATGACAAGGGCATGAAGCAATGTGATCCCAAGTTTCATGGAGGATCGTGATGACAATGGTAATGGAGTATTGTGATGACAAGTGCATGGAGTATTGTGATGACAAGAGCATATAACATTGTGATGAGAAGTGCCATGGAGCACTGTGATGACAAGGACGTGGACAACTGTGAGGACAAGGGACATTGAGCTGCGAGATGACCAGGGCATGGAGCATTCTGATGGCAAAACCGTGGAGCATTGTGATGAGAAGACCTTGAGTAATTGTGATGATGAGCATCATGGAGCACTGTAATGAAAAGGGGCATGAAGCACTGTGATGACTGGTGTCAGGGAGCATTGAGATGACAGGGGTCATGGAGCATTGTGATAACAAGAGCATGTAATGTTGTGATGAGAAGTGTCATGTAGCATCGTGATGACAAGGACGAGGAGAATTGTGATGAAAAGGGACATGGAGCATTGTGATAACTAGGACATGGTGCAATGTGACGACAGGGGTCACGGAGCATTATTATGACAAGGGCCATGGTGCATTCTCACATAAGATATCACTTATGAAGGGAATGTAAACATGGCTACATATGAACTGAATTAGGAAACAGAAAAGAGTCTCAGATTTAGAAAACACTCTTCTGCTTGCTTAAGGGGAAAGGAGAGGTGGGGAGATGCAAAAAACCAGAGTTTGATATTAGCACAGGTACCGTTCCATAATCCAAATACAGAATAGACAAGAACTACTCCTTCCGTAGTGAATGGGACTCAAAACCCCTATTTCCAGCAGAGGAATAGATCTCACTAGTAAGAATCTTAAAATCAGTGTATTTATATGTCTCTGTAAGGGAATCGATTTTGTCTAGACTGGCAAAAACAAGTCAGGGATAATCAGCTCAACCCCATTATAAAACTGAATTTGAAAAACAAAACAAAATAAAAAAAACAGCGATATTCTTACACAATTCCTTCAAGGGCTCTGATGCAACCTGGAATGACAGTATCTACAACAACAGCGGGAAGAGACATAAGGCTGAACACATGGGACTGAGGGGATGGGTGAGATTGGTGGCGAAAATGCAGTCCCTTTAAAGCCATAATGAGTGCCACCCATTCGATGGGTGCCAACTCTCCAGGTTGAAGGTAATATTACTACAGCTATAAAATGTACGGAAAACCTAGAGAGTGGACACACAGTGAATACGAAAGGTTTCTAAAACTCAACGAACAGTCCCTCTCCTGGTGCTCCGGTTTGACTTTCCAAATGCTTTACTATCAATCTCCCAAATTGGAGAGACAGCCCCTTTAACCTCCTGGTTCCCACTGGTTGCCAATTTGGCAGAGCATGAAAGGGAAGAGAGAGGACCAATGAGAGAGTAGCTTTTAGGCATTTTGACGGGCACATGTAACTCTAATTTCCCGGTAGGAAGAAGAATTACGCAAAGTCTCAGCCACCCACCGGGAACCAGTATAGTTCCTGAACGAAAATTTTGGACGTGCGTTCAGCTCACAAAAAAACGAGTTGAAAAATTGAGCTCAAGGGCACTGCAATTCACAAAATGGCAGATTAATAAAGGACAACTATCGTCCAAAAATCTGCTGAGGGAAGGCAACGAGGCCAACTTGAAAGCGAGGCAGAATAGCAGGAAACAGATTTCAAGAGGTATGTAGGAATTGCCTGTAAAGCACAGGAAGAGGGGCAAAACTTCGACAAAGATGCACTTGCCCAAAAAGGGTGTATGTGTTTTCTCCTGAATATATTCAGGAGAAAACGCATACGCCCTTTTTGGCCAAGCAAGCAAGCGGGCAATGCAAATCTGCACTACAAAGAAGTACCTCTTCCCACCGGTCAAAAGGGACATCCACAAAATGTGTAAAAACCAGAGGGCAAGACAGGCCCTGGAGAACAGGAGCCTTGTTATGCTGATGGGCGGGATGTAAATTGCCTACTGCCTCAATGGAGGAGTGCATTGTGTTCCCTTATACAAGAAAACAACACAGCTACAGAGCCAAGGGCATTTCCAATCTAGGGAATATACCTTGGGAAACCCTAAAATCAATATGGCAGAGCCACCACCGAATTAAGGGCTGCACTGCTTACAAGAACCTCAACTTGGGTACACCTTAAATATCCCACTAATATAAAAATGGTTCAAAAAATTGTGCTACTTACGTACGATGGAATATCCCTCAGCCATGAAATCAAAGTCATAAGACCAGTAGCAGCAAAGTGAGTGGATTCAGGTACGATGATTCTAAGTGAAATAAGTCACACAGAAAAAGAAACTTATCATGAAATATCACTTATGAAGAACTTGTAAACATGGCTACACATGAACTGAGTTAGGAAAGAGAACAGAGTCTCACATTTAGAAAACAGTCTTATGCCTGCTTCACGGGGAAAGAGAGGTGGGGAGATGCATAAAACCAGAGTTTGACATAAGAACAGCTTCCATTCCAAAAACCAATTATGGAATAGACAAGACCGACACCTTCCAGTGAAAGGGACTCAAAACACCATATTTCACACACAGGAATAGATCTCACTAGTAAGAATATTAAATCCTATGTATTGGTATGTCTCTGTAAGGGAATCCAGTGTGTCTAGACTGGCATAAACATGGCAGCGAGAATCAGCTCAAACCCACTATAAAAAGGAATTTCAAAAACAAAACCAAAAAACAGGGAAATTCTTTACATTTCCTTCAGGGTCTCTGAGGAAACATGGAAAAACCCTGTCTACAATGACAGCTGGATGTGGCATAAGGCTAGACACTTGGGGCTGAGAGGATTGGTGAGATTGTGTGAGCAAATGCAGACCCTTCAAAGGAATAATGCATGGCCCACATTCCATGGGTCCCAACTCTCCAGGTTAAAGCGAATATTACTACAGCTATAACATGTACGGGAAACCTAGAGAGTAGACACACTGTGAATACAAAAGGTTTCTAAAACTCAACGAATAGTCCCTCTCCTGGTGCTCCGGATTGACTTTCCAACTGTTTACTATCAATTTCCCAACATGGAGAGACAGCCCCTTTAAACCCCTGGTTCGCAGAGGTTGCCAATTTCGCAGAGGATGGAAGGGAAGAAGGAGAACCAATGAGAGAGTAGCTGTTAGGCATTTGGACGGGCACATGTCACTCTAATTTCCCGGCAGAAAGAAGAATTAGCCAAAGTCTCAGCCACCCACCGGGAACCATTATAGGTCCTGAACCAAAATTTTGGACTTGCGTACAGCTCACAAAAAACGAGTTGAAAAATGGAGCTGAGGGGCACAGCAATTCACAAACTGGCAGAGTAATAAAGGACAACTATCATCCTAAAATCTGTTGAGGGAAGGGAACCAGGCGGACTTCAAAGAGAGGCAGAATAGCAGGAAACAGATTTCAAGAGGTACGTTGGAATCTCCTTTAAAGCACAGGAAGAGGGGCACAACTTCGACAATGATGCAATTGGCCAAAAAGGGCGTATGCGTTTTCTCCTGAATATATTCAGGAGAAAACGCATACGCCCTTTTTGGCCAAGCAAGCAAGCAGGCAATGCAAATCTGCACTACTAAGAAGTATCACTTTAAACCAGTAAAAATGGACATCCACAAAATGTGTAAAAACCAGAAAGGCAAGACACGCCCTGGAGAACAGGGAACTTTTTATGCTGATGGGCGGGATGTAAATTGCCAACTGCCTCACTGGAGGAGTGCATTGTGTTCCCTAAAACAAGTAAACAACAGAGCTACAGAGCCACGTGCACTTCCAGTCTAGGGAATATACCTTGGGAAACCTGAAAATCAATAAGACAGAGCCACCCCCAAATTTAGGGCTGCACTGCTTACAAGAACCTCAAATTGGGTACACCTTAAATTTCCCAGGATAAATAAAAATGGTTCAAAAAACTGTGGTATTTATGTACGATGGAATATCCCTCAGGCATGAAATCAATGTCCTAAGACGAGGAGCAGCAAAGTGAGTGGTTTCAGGTACGATGATTCTAAGTGAAATAAGTCACACAGAAAAAGAAACTTATCATAAGATATCACTTATGAAGATCCTGTAAACATGGCGACACATGAACTGAGTTAGGAAAGAGAACAGAGTCTCACATTTAGAAAACACTCTTATGCCTGCTTAAGGGGAAAGGAGAGGTGGGGTGATGCATAAAACCAGAGTTTGATATAAGCAGAGGTACCGTTTGTATAACCAACTTTAGAATAGACAAGACCTACACCTTCCTCAGTGAAAGGGACTCAAAACCCCATATTACCCGCAGAGGAATAGATCTGACTAGTAAGAATCTTAAATCCTATGTATTGATATGTCTCTGTAAGGGAATCAAGTGTGTCTAGACTGGCATAAACATGGCAGCGAGAATCAGCTCAAAGCCACTATAAAAAGGAATTTCTAAAACACAACCAAAAACCAGGGAAATTCTTTACAATTCCTTCAGTTTCTCTGATGAAACCTGGAATGACCCTATCTACAATGACAGCTGGAAGTGGCATAAGGCTGGACACATGGGACAGAGAGGATTGGTGAGATTGGGTGAGCAAATGCAGACCCTTTAAAGCAATAATGCATGGTCCCCATTCCATGTGTCGCAACTCTCCAGGTTGAAGGGAATATTACTACAGCTATAACATGTATGGGAAACCTAGAGAATGGACACACTGTGAATACAAAATGTTTCTAAAACTCAACGAATAGTCCCTCTCCTGGTGCTCCGGTTTGACTTTCCAACTGCTTTACTATCAATCTCCAAACTTGGAGAGACAGCCGCTTTAAGCTCCTGGTTTGCACAGGTTGCCAATTTGCCAAAGGATGGAAGGGAAGAGGGAGAACCAATGAGAGACTAGCTGTTAGGCATTTGGACGGGGACATGTCACTCTAAATTCCCGGCAGGAAGAAGAATTAACCAAAGTCTCAGCCACCCACCGGGAACCAGTATAGGTCCTGAACCAAAATTTTGGACTTGCGTTCAGCTCACAAAATACGGGTTGAAAAATGGAGCTCAGGGGAACAGCAATTCACAAAACGGCAGAGTAATAAAGGAAAACTATCTTGCTAACATCTGTTGAGGGAAGGGAACGAGGCGGACTTAAAGCGAGGCAGAAGAACAGGAAACAGATTTCAAGAGGTACGTTGGAATCGCCTTTAAAGCACAGGAAGAGGGGCGCAACTTCGAGAATGACGCACTTGGCCAAAAAGGGTGTATGCGTTATCTCCTGAATATATTCAGGAGAAAACGCATACACCCTTTTTGGCCAAGCAAGCAAGCGGGCAATGCAAATCTGCACTATAAAGAAGTATCACTTTCCACCGGTCAAAAGGGACATCCACAAAATGTGTAAAAACCAGAAAGGCAAGACAGGCCCTGGAGAACAGGGAGCCATGTTATGCTGATGGGCCGGATGTAAATAGCCAACTGCCTCACTGGAGGAGTGCATTGTGTTCCCTAAAACAAGTAAACAACAGAGCTACAGAGCCAAGGGCACTTCCAGTCTAGGGAATATACCTTTGGAGATCTGAAAATCAATAAGACAGAGCCACGCCCAAATTTAAGGCTGCACTGCTTACAAGAACCTCAACTTGTGTACACCTTAAATATCCCAGGAAATATAAAAATGGTTCAAATAATTGTGGTATTTACGTACGATGGTATATCCCTCAGCCATGAAATCAATGTCATAAGACCAGGAGCAGCAAAGTGAGTGGATTCATGTACGATGATTCTAAGTGAAATAAGTCACACAGAAAAAAAAACTTATCATAAGATATCACTTATGAAGATCCTGTAAACATGGCTACACATGATCTGACTTAGGAAAGAGAACAGTGTCTCACATTTAGAAAACACTCTTATGCCCATTCAAGGGGGAAGGAGAGGTGGGGTGATGCATAAAACCATAGTATGATATAAGCACAGGTACCGTTTCTATAACCTACCGTGGATTAGACAAGACCAACACCTTCCTCAGTGAAAGGGACTCAAAACCCCATACTTCCCGCAGAGGAATAGATCTGACTAGTAAGAATATTACAACCTATGTATTGATATGTCACCGTAAGGGAATCAAGTGTGTCTAGACTGGCATAAACATGGTAGCGTGAATCAGCTCAAACCCACTATAAAAAGGAATTTCAAAAACAAACCAAAAAACAGGGAAATTCTTTACAATTCCTTCAGGGTCTCTCATGAAACCTGGAATGACCCTATCTACAATGACAGCTGGATGTGGCATAAGGCTGGACACTTGGGACTGAGAGTATTGGTGAGATTGGTTGAGCAAATGCAGACCCTTCAAAGCAATAATGCATGGCCCACATTCCATGTGACCCAACTCTCCAGATTGAAGGTTATATTACTACAGCTATAACATGTACGGGAAACCTAGAGAATGGACACACTGTGAATTCAAAAGGTTTCTAAAACTCAATGAATAGTCCCTCTCCTGGTGCTCCGGTTTGACTTTCCAACTGCTTTACTATCAATCTCCCAACTTGGAGAGCCAGCCCCTTTAACCTCCTGGTTCGCACAGGTTGCCAATTTGGCAGAGGATGGAAGGGAAGAGGGAGAACCAATGAGAGAGCAGCTGTTAGACATTTGGACGGGCACATGTCACTCTAATTTCCCGGCACGAAGAAAAATTAACCAAAGTCTCAGCCACCCACCAGGAACCAGAGAGGTCGTGATCCAAAATTTTGGACTTTCGTTCAGTTCACAAAAAACGAGTTGAAAAATGGAGCTCAGGGGCACAGCAATTCACAAACTGGCAGAGTAATAAAGGACAACTATCGTCCAAAAATCTTTTGAGGGAAGCCAACGAGGCTGTCATGAATGCGAGGCAGAATAGCAGGAAACAGATTTCAAGAGGTACATTGGAATCGCCTTTAAAGTACAGGCAGAGGAGAACTACTTCATCAGTGATGTACTTGTCCAAAAGGGCATATGCGTTTTCTTCTGAATATATTCAAGAAAAAATGCATACGCCCTTTTTGGCCAAGCAAGCCAGCAATTAATGCAAATCGGCACTACAAGAACGATCACTTCCCACTGGTCAAAAGGGACATCCGAAAAATGTGAAAAAACCAGAAAGGCAAGACAGGCCCTGGAGAACAGGGAGTCTTGTTAGGCTAATGGGCAGGATGTAAATTTCTAAATGCCTCTCTGGGGGAGTGCATTGTGTTCCCTAAAACAAATAAAAAACAGAGCTACAGAGCCAATGGCAGTTCCAGTCTAGGGAATGTACATTTGGAAAAATGAAAATCAGTAAGACAGAGCCACCCCAAAATTTAGGGCTGCACTGCTTACACGAACCTCAACTTGGGTACACCTTAAATGTCCCAGGAAAGAAAAAAAATGGTTCAAGAAATTGTGGTCCTTACGTACGATTGAATATCCCTTAGCCATGAAATCAATGTCATAAGGCCAGTAGCAGCAAAATGAGTGGTTTCAGGTACAATGATTCTAAGTGAAATAAGTCACATTGAAAAAGAAACTTATCATAAGATATCACTTACAAAGGTCCTGTAACCATGGCTACACATGAACTGAGTTAGGAAAGATAGCAGAGTAATAAATCTTATCATAAGTTGTCACTCATAGGGTGAATGTACACATGGCTACACATGAACTGGATTACAAACACTACAGAGTCACACATTTAGAAAACAATCTTCTGCCTGCTTAACGGGAAAGCCGAGGTGGGGTGATGCATAAAACCACAGTTTTAAATTAACACAGATACCGTTACCTAAACCATGTATGTAATAGACAACACCTACTCCCCACAAAATGAACTGGACTCAACACCCCCTATTCATTGCAGAGGAATATATCTGACTGTAAGAATTTTAAAACATATGTATTCTCATGTCTCCATAAAGAAAGCATATGTGTGTATAATGGCATGAACACAGCACTGAAATTCAGCTAAACCCCCTTATAAAAATAAGTTTCAAAAGCAAAATGAAAAAACCGCGAAACAGAGAGAAATCTTAAAAATTTCGTTCAGGGCCTGTGATCCAACCTGGATTGACCACCTTTACACCCACAGCTGGATGAGACATAAGACTGGACACTTGGGCCTGACAAGATTGCTGAGGTTGTGTGAGCAAAAGAACGCCACTTAGAGCAATACTGTGTGCTACCCATTCTAGTGGTCCCAACTCTCCCGGTTTAAGGGAATCTTCCTACAGTTAAAACATGCATGGGAAACCCAGTGGATGGTACACTGTGTAATTGGGAAAGTTTTCTAAAAGGTACCTCATTTTTCCTTTCATCGTGCTCGGCTCCACCATTCCATCTGCATTACTAAAAATCTCCCCACTTGGAGTGTCAGTGCCTTTACCCTCCTTTTATGCACAGTTTGCAAATTGTGCAGAGGATGAACAGGAAGAGGGGAAACAAATGAGAGTTTAGCTGTAGGTGTTTGGATGGGCACATATCACTCTACTTTCCCATCAGGAAGAAGCATTAACCAAAGGCTCAGCCTGAAGCCCTGGAACCGGACTAGGGCCTAAAGCCATCCTGCGGTATTGCAGCCAGCTCACAAATAGGCGGTTTGAAAAATGGATATCAGGGGCACAGCAATTCACAAACTTGCAGAGTTATAAAGGACAACTATCATCCAGAAATATATTGAGGTAAGGCCGTGAAGAGGATTTGAATGCAAGGCAGAATTGAAGGAAACAGATTTCAAGAGGTACATTGGAGTCATCTTTAAAGCACATGAAAAGCGACAGAACTCCAACAATGTTGCCCTTGGCAGAAAAGGGAGTATGTGTATTTTCTTGAATATATTCGGGAAAAAATGCATACGCCCTTTTTGGCCAAGCAAGCCATCAGGCATTGAAAATCCACACTACATAGAAGTGTCCCTTACCTCCAGTCAAAAGGGCCATCCTCAAATAGTGTAAAAACCACAAATGCAGGACAGGCCATGGAGGAAAGGGAGCCTGGTTACACCGATGGACAGGATGTAAATTGCCAACAGCCTCTCTGGAGAACTGTATGTTGTTTTCTAAAACAGAGCTACAGAGCATAGCACACTTCCACTCATGGGCGTGTATTTTGGGAAAACTAAAAATCCGCAACACACAGCCAGCGCAAAATTTAGGGCTGCTCTGTTTACAAGAACCTCGACTTCGGTACACTTTAAATATCCCAGGAAAGGAAAAAAAAATGGATATAGATGTCATGGTACTTATATACAATGGAATGTCACTCAGACATAAAATCAATGTCATAAGGCCAATAGCAGCATAATGAGTGGCTTTAGGTACGATAATGCTAAGTGAAATGAGCCACAAAGAAACAGAAACTTATTGTAATATATCACTTATAGAGGGAATGTAAACATGGCTACACATGAACTGAATTTCAAAAGAGAACAGAGTTACACATTTAGAAAACACACTTATGCCTCCTTAAGGGGAAAGGTGACGTAGGGTGATGTGTAAAAGCAGAGTTTGAAATTAGCACAGATACCATTCCATATACCAAATATGTAATAGACAAGACCTACTCCTTTCTCAATGAACTGGACACAAAACACCCTATTCACTGAAGAGGAATTTATCTGACTGGTAACAATCTTGAAACCTATGTATTTATATGTCTCCATAATGGAATCAAGTGTATGTAGATTGGCATAAACACAGATTAATGGAACAGGACAGAAAGCCCAGAGAGAAACCTACATACCTATGGCTATCTCATCTATGACAAAGGAGCTAAGGATATACAATGGAGAAAAGACAGTCTCTTCAGTAATTGGTGCTGGGAAAACTGGACCCCTACACATAAAAGAATGAAATTAGAACACTCCATAACACCATACACAAAAATAAACTCTAAATGGATTAGAGATCTAAATATAAGACCAGACACTATAAAACACTTAGAGGAAACCATAGGCAGAACACTCTATGACATAAATCGCAGCAAGATCCTTTTTGACTCACCTTCTAGAGAAATGGAAATAAAAACAGAAATCAACAAATGGGACCTAATGAAACTTAAAAGCTTTTACATGGTACAGGAAAACATAAACAAGATGCAAAAACAACCCTCAGAATGGGAGAAAATATTTTCAAATGAAGCAATTGACAAAGGATTAATCTCCAAACTTTACAAGCACCTCATGTAGCTCAATATCACAAAAACAAACAACCCAATCCAAAAACGGCCAGAAGACCTAAATAGACATTTCTCCAAAGAAGATATACAGATTACCAAGAAACACATGAAAGGATGCTGAACATCACTAATCATTAGAGAAATGCAAATCATAACTATCGTGAGGTATCACCACACAGCAGTCAGAGTGGCAATCATCAAAAAAATCTACAAAACAATAAATGCTGGAGAGGCCTTTATTGGAGAAAAGGGAACACACTTGCACTGTGGGTGGGAATGTAAATTGATATGGGCACTAAGGAGAACAGTACGGAGGTTCCTCTAAATAACTAACAATAGAGGTACCATACGACACAACAATCCAACTACTGGGCATTTGCCTTGCGAAAACCATAATTCAAAAAGAGTTATGTACAAAAAAGTTCATTGCAGCTCTATTTACAATAGCTTGGACATGGAAGCAACCTAAGTGTCCATCGACAGATGAATGGATAAAGAAGATCTGGCACATATATACAATGGAATATTACTCAGCCATAAAAAGAAGCAAAACTGAGTTATTTGTACTGAGGTGGATGGACTTAGAATCTGTCCTACACAGTGAAGTAAGTCAGAAAGTGAAAAACAAATACTGTATGTTTACAGAGATATACGGAATCTAATGAAGAAGAAAAAAAAAGATTTTGAAGAACCTAGTGGCAGGACAGGATTAAGGACACAGACGTAGAGAAAGGTCTTGAGGACACCGGAAGGGGGATGGGTAAGCTGAGACGAAGTGACAGAGTGGCATGGACATAAATACATTACCAAATTGAACACCGATAGCTACTGAGAATCAGCCACATAGACCAGGGAGATCAGCTCGGTGCTTTGTGACCACATAAAGGGGTGGGATATGGAATGTGGGAGGGAGATGCAAGTGGGAGGGGATCTGGTGATATTTGTATACGTATAGATGATTCACTTTGTTATACAGCGGAAACTAACACTCCATTGTAAAACAATTATACTCCAATAAACGTGTAAAAGGAAAAAAAAAAGAAAGCCCAGGGATAAACCTACACACCTATGGTCAACTAATCTATGACAAAGGAGGCAAGACTATACAATGGAGATAAGCCAGTCTCTTCAATCATTGGTGCTGTGAAATATGGACAGCTACATGTAAAAGAATGAAATTAGAACACTCCCCAACACCATACATAAAAATATGTTCAAAATGGATTAGAGACCTTAATGTAAGACCGGACAGTATAAAACTCTGAGAGGAAAACTTACGAAGGATACTCTGACGTAAATCACAGCAAGATCTTTTTTGATCCACCTCCTATAGTAATGAAATAAAAAAGAAAACTAAACAGATGGGACCTAATGAAATGTAAAAGCTTTTGCAAAGCAAAGGAAACTACAAACAAGACGAAAAGACAACCCTCAGAATGGCAGAACATATTTGCCAATGAATCAATGGACAAATGATTAATCTCCAATATATATAAACAGCTCATGCAGCTCAATATTAATAAAACAAACAACCCCATACAAAAATGGAAGAAGATCTAAATAGACATTTCTTCCAAGAAGACATAGAGATGGCCAGTACGCACATGAAAATCTGCTCAACGTCACTAATTATTAGAGAAATGGAAATCGAAACTACAATGAGGTATCACGTCACACCTGTTAGAATGGGCATCATCAGAAAATCTACAAACAACAAATGCTGGAGAGGGTGTGGAGAAAAGGAACCGTCTTCCACTATTGCTGGGAATGTAAATCGATATAGTCTCTATGGAGAACAGTATGGAGGTTCCTTAAAAAACTAAAAATAGAATTACCCTATAATCCAGCAATCCCACTACTGGGCATATACCCAGAGAAAACCATAAATCAAAAAGACACATTCACCACAATGTTCATTGCAGCACTATTTACAATAGCCAGGTAATGAAAGCAACCTAAGTGCCCATAGAGAGATGAATGGATAAAGATGTGGTACATATATACAATGGAATATTACTCAGCCATACATCGGAATGAAATTGGGTCATTTGTAGAGACCTGGATGGATCTAGAGACTGTCATACAGAGTGAAGTAAGTCAGAAAGAGAAAAACAAATATTGTATGTTAATGCATATATGTGGAACCTAGAAAAATGGTACAGATGAACCGGTTTGCAGGGCAGAGATAGAGACACAGAGGTAGAGAACAAACATATGGACACCAAGGGGGGAACGCCATGTGAGGGTGGTGGTGGGATGAATTGGGAGACTGGGATTCACATGTGCACACATAAGTATAAAATAGATATCCAGTAAGAACCTGCTGTATAAAAGAAATAAATAAATTTTAAAAAAATTAAAAATAAATAACATTTAATAAAATAAACCAAAAAAAACGTTTTTCCCTTCACATAGACGTCTTTATATTAATGCATTATTTCCATGTTTATATCTCCAAATTTAAAAAAAAGAGGAATAAATAAAATCTACCTTGAACCAAAAAGAAAAAAAGAAAAAAAAAAAAAAACAGAACCCACCAGTTATACAGAGGAAAATCGTATCAGGGCACTTGCTCCAGTTGTAAAACATTCTTAAGTTGGTCAGAGGTGGGAAATCGTCTCCCATGCAGTGAGCAGCGCTCCCCCCCCACAAGGAACATCCTCATTGCAAAGCTGGGGGACTGTGTCGAGGCGTCTGTGAGTAAATGTGAGCTGAGCCCCAGTCCTGCTGCAGCTGAACTCTTCCCACCCTTTCCAGGTAAAACAGCTGAATATGTACAAGAACTTGCAAGCCTAGAGGAAGGGCTGTGGAGCCACACCAGAGACAGCACGCAGGCCGACTTGGTGCCTGCTGGCCAGCCAGGATGGTCCTGTCCCCAGATGCTCTTCTGGAAGCTTTCCATTTCCCTACCTGAGATACCCCTCCTGCCACGGCCCCCACTGCTTTTTTACTTCCTCACCTCTGCCTGGGGAGAAATTCCAGCGGCAGGTATGGGTGACACATCCTCTTCTTTAGCAGGTGGCAGCCTGGCAACTCCTGCAGAAAGTCCAGCAGAGCCCCACTCACACTGGGCCACCCACAAAGCCATGGCCCCTCACTCCCTCCCACCTCCCCAGCCCCGACACTGCTGACGGGGCAGAGAATATGGCATCAGGCACAGCTACAGGGGCTCTTGCTGACTGGAGAGGAGTTTATATTGACCTTAACCCAGGCACACCTGGGGAGGGCTGGCAGGCAGTGTCAGGCTGCCCAAATCAGCCAATCCTCACCCCTCAGGGGATCACACTTGCCGAAAATGAACCTTGCTAAACAGGCCACGGCCAAGGAACAGGTGTGGGCTCTTGAGAGTCAGGATAGACAAGGGGCTTCAGCTGTGGCATTTTTTCTCATCATTTTATCTGGTCCATGAGTGGAAAACAACTTCAAGAAGACCCTATACTAATGAGAGGAACCCAGGAGTCAGGGAGAGGAGTGATGGTGGGTGGAGACAGAGGCCTGGTGCCCTGGCTGCAGTGGAAGTGTCTGGAAGACCAGGCCGAGAGAGGCTGCACAGAGTGATAGCCAGGGTCACAGACCTGTCAGGGCTGCTGTTTGTTAGTTCAAGTCCTGCTCTGAGGCGTTCTGTGTCAGCTGTGAGCGACAGGTGAGATGGGGTTTCTCTGCAAGGTGGGCTATGTGCACAGTTCTTGTGTGTCCAGCCCTGCTTGGGTACCTGCCCAGGGGAGCTCCGTATCCTGGGAAGGGCCTGGATATGAGAGCCCAATGGGCTGCTGGGTAACTGCACAGGTGAGCTCCATACCCTGGGAGGGACATGACCATGAGGGCCCCGTGGGCTGTGGGGTGGGGGGTGCAGCCCAGGTGAGCTCCATATCCTGGGATTGGCCTGACCACGAGAGTCCCTTTGGCTGCTGGAGACCTGGTAAAGGATATCAGGACAGTCAGTGAAGCCACCGAGGATATACATCCAGTAGCTCCTATTTCCTACACCCTGCTGGTCATTCTACCATCCACCAGGCCATGGCATTCTGTATTAGACTTCAATGATGCCTTCTTCTGTATTCCATTCATCTCAGAGTCACAAGGATTTTTGGCTTGTGAGTGGCAGGACACAACATGCAACCAAAGCAATAATGCTGGGCCATCCTTCCCCAATGGTTCAAAAATACCCACACCATCATTGGGGAAATGTCCTCTAAAGACCTAAAAGTTCTACCTCTGTAAAAGGGAACCCTCCTTCAATATGCAGAGGACATTCTGATCACCAGGCCTACTAAAGACGCCTCTGAACTACCTAGTCAAGAAAGGATAGAAGGTGTCCAAGAAAAAGGCTCAAATATCCCAGGCTAAGGTGACATGCCTGGGCTTCATTGTCACAGATATTCGGAGAAACACATCCCAGGATAGGGAAGAAGCCATTTGCAGCCTTACCTCTTCTAAAACTAGAAGACAGCTTAGGGGTTCCTGGGGAGGCCAAGGTTTTCTGCATCTGGATCCCTAACTACAGTCTAATAGCTGGGCCTCTACATGAAACACTGACACGAAAAGATGATGATCCTTTTGAATGGAATCCAGAAGCAGCCTTTCAAGAATGGAAAGAGCAGTCAATTCAGACCCTTGCCCAGGATCTCCCTAATTTAGCTAAACCCTTTGACCTTTACATACCCAGTCATAGGTTAATCGCCCTTGGAGCCTTAGTGCAAAAACTGGGACCACTTGAAATGGAGCAACAAAAGAATGCCCTTCAGGTATGATAAAGTATGGTCACCGAGGGCTTTGCCCACCGACTCATCAGGCCAGGATACTGGGGTATCTAAAAAGCTGAATCAGAAGCCCGCAAGGCCAGCTCCCTCCTAAGGGAAAAGGACCCCACGTGGTGATCCTAACCACCCATCATGCCCTGAAGTTGCAGGGGTGGCTCTGTGGACACACTGACCTCGAGTGAGGAGGCCCTCCAACTCCAACCTCCAGAGAGACAAACGGGGGCAACAGGCCCCCAAAATGACTCGTGTGACCATCACTTGACCTGGACTTTCTCTCAGAAAACAACAAGACTGTGCCCCGAAAGAGCAGACTAATGCTTGCAGGACTTACTGCACCCAGAGGGGCGCTAATAAGCTTGGCGGGGGAAACATATATCATGCTTCCACCATAGAAAGCCCTACAGACACCGCGGTGATGATGGTCAATATGACCGGCTGGACTGCTGGATACTTCTAAAGGCCGTTGACTCAGTGGACGTCATGGTCCTGGATCACCACTGACCCTGGACTGTCTGGGAGTTGTGCGGGCAGGGCTCTGACACATGGTGCTGTTTGTACATTAATTCAGGGACCTAATTAAAGAAAGCACAGACTAGTGGTCAGAGCATCTAGGCTGGCAAAAAACGTCAGCCTAAGGTCGCCGAACAAATGTGGGGTGGGGTGAAACCTGCCACCACAGCATCTCTGCACATCTCTTTCCTGGACCCTTAAAGGTCATTAGAATCTATAACACTTTCAATGCTGGTGCTCAGGCGGACGAGAAGTGAGGCAGGAGGCCTTGGGACAATCAACCTCACCTGGAGGCTGGTGGGGAGACGTTTTGACCCTCCCCCCATGTATCAGGGCTCCCACAGCATGAAGCAGTCACAAAAGAGGGGTCTGCACCCTCAACACCCCAAGAATGAGGAACGGAACAAAAAGCCGAGGAGGTGTTCATCTCCGGCAACGTTCATTATAAACTCCTGGGAGATAAAAAGAGAATCTGGACAATAAAATAAAGTCTAACCTGTTTTTCCTTTGTGCTTTGTCTAATTTCACGTGCTCCTAGGGTTCCGCATGCAGAGGTCCCACACCCGGCACTTCAGACCCGATTTCCTAGTGCAGAATGGCTGGGTCGACACCTCAGCTAGTGGGGTCCCATGCAGACTCCGCGGCATAGAGCCTGAGCTGCAGCCAACCCAGCCCTCGAGAGCTCCATCCCCTCCCTCCCACTGACGCTGCCGGGATCCCTACACAGCAGCCCAGCCCACAGCCCATGGGGGAGTGCACGCTCTCACCTCTCCTTTCTGTTTTCAAAATAATGTTTCCTTTGCTTCTGAACCAAACTCAGTCTTGATATGTTGGCTTCAATGACACTGGGCACAGGGACTCCTGTTGGGGTCCACTCTGGAGGATCAGTAACAGAAATTGAGAACATTGTAACTTCAATGAACAGATGTGTGAGCCAAACTGTAGTTAACATAGAGCAGTGTATAACGCTCGGGTAAAATAAGATGTTTCTAAGACTTACATTTGATATTTCCATCACTTTCCTATAAGCAGTTCAGTGAAGACGTTTGTCTTATTTGTCAGGTCAACATTAGAGAAATGAAGGGATTTATTTCCATGGATGTACATCGAATACTCTTGGCTGAAGCTTCAATCGTGTTTTCAATGCTTTTCCATTGAAAATGATACCTCTCTTTCAGCTCCCCCATTTCTGAGAAGTATAAAATCTTATAATTTATTATTACCAAAGGGGAAAGGTAGGAGAAGGGATAAATTAACAGTTTGGGATTAACACATACACACTGCTATGTATAAAATAGATCATCAACAAGGAACTACTGTATAGCACAGGGAACTACACTGAATATTTTGCAATAACCTATAAGGGGAAATAATCTGAAAAAGAATAGATATTTTTATTGACATCATCTATCAATGACAGATAAAATGTAACCTAAGCAAGGCCAATGGTGAGCGCTTCTGACCCTGAAGATTTCAATCATCTAAAGTTTGGGCTCTGCCTATTTCCCAAGGCCCTTAATGGACATGCGTGTAGCCGTAGCTTAAAAATTCCCCAGTTTGGGGTTCGGGGAGGCACTGATTTGGAAAAATCCCTGGTGTTCTCCTTACATGCACGGGACCCTTCCTACAGCTAAAACATGCCTGTCACACCTAGAGGATGGTACACCATTTGATCGGAAAGAGTTTGGAAATTGCACCTCATCTCCTCATAGCCTGGTGCTTGGGTTCACCCCTCCAGCATCTTTCCTAACAACCTCCTCACTTGGGCATATCAGCACCGTCAACATCCTGTTGCACACAGTTTGGAATGTGTCCAGAGGATGAAGCGGAAGGATGAGAAAAATTTAGAGACAAGTCTTAGGTATTCGGACAGGCACATGCCACTCTAATTTCCAATCCGGAAGACAAATTCATCAAAGGCTAGAATTGCCCACGGAATCAGAATAGGGCTAGAGGAAATCCCGCTGTTTTGTGTCCAGTTTCCATAAACACAAGTTGAATAATGGAACTCAGGGTCACTAAAATTCATGAAACTGCAGAGTTGAAAATATCTATCGTCGAAAAATGTCTTGAGGTAAGTCACAGAAAAGGACTTGTAAGCAAGGGAGAGTGGCAGGAAACATATTTGAACAGGTAGAAAGGACTCCCCGTTAAAGTACAAGAAAAGGGTCTGAACATCACCAATGATGCTGTTGGCCAAAAAGGGCGTATGCGTTTTTCCTGAATATATTCAAGTAAAGGCCATACACACTTTTTATCCAACCAAACAGGTGGACACTGGAAATCAATACTACAAAATGTATCACTTCACATCAGTCAGAAGGGCCATCCACGTAAAGTGTAAACACCAGAAATGCAGGACAGGGCGAGGAGAAAAGGGAGCCCTGTGAGGCTGATAGTGGAAATGCAATTTGCCAACAGCCACTCTGGAGAAGAGTATTGTGTTTGCTAAAACATCTACAAAATGAGCTACAGAGCATAGGGCACTTGCACTCATGGGCGTATACCTTGGGAAAAACAAAAATCGACAGAAAACAGGCACCCCAACGTTTACCACCTCTCTGTTAAAAAGGGCCTCAACTTGGATATAACCTAAATGTCCCTGGAAGGATAAAATGGATAAAAGAGATGGGGTACTTATGTAGAGTGGAATATTACTCATCCAGAAATCAATGAAATAAGGCCAGTTGGAACAACTCTGGAGGAGTTACATACGATCATTCTAAGTGACATATGTCAGAAAGAAAAAGACACATATCATAAGATGTCACTTAAAGGTGGAATCAAAAATGGCTACACATGAAATAAATTACAATACAGAAACATAGTCAAGTATGTAGAAAATAGACATAAGGCTGCTAAATGGGAAAGGTGGGGAATGGTGAGGTATTATCCAGGAGGTTGAAATTAGCAAAGATACCATTCCAAGTACCAAATTGAATAACTGACAAGGCCTACACGGTACCTCAAAGAACTGCACTCAGCCCACTCAAGTCACTGGAAAATAATTCATATGACTGGTAAGCATCTGAAAAGGAATTTATTGTTGTCTCACAGTACATGAATCAAGTGGATGTACAGGAACAAAAAACAGAGCTTTGAAAATCAGCTGTAACCAATATAAAAATAAATTTAAAAATATTTATAAAAAAAGTGAGACAGACAAAAATTCTTACAACTTTTGTTGAAGGTCTACGATGTAACATGAATTGGACACATGTAGACCCACAGCAGGATGATATATAAGGCTGGAAGCTATGCACGCTAAGAGATGTTAGAGAGGCTTGGTGAGAAAATGCAGACCTTTTAAAGTAATACTGCCTGGTACCCATTCCATGGGTCCCAAATCTGCAGGTTCAAGGGAATCTTCTGACAGTGAAAACATGCCTGGGAAACCGAGATGAATGTACACCATGTGCTCAGGAAAAGGTGTCTACAATGCACCTCATTTTTGATCTCCTGGTGCTGAGGTTCGCCATTCCAGCCACATTACTAACAATCTCTCCACTTGGAGAATCAGCACCTTTAACCTCCTGTTTTACACAGTTTTCAATTTGTGCAGAGGATAAATGGGAAGAGGGGGAACCAATGAGAGGTTAGCTGTAGGAGTTTTGACAGGCACATGCCACTCTATTTTCCCATTAGGAAGAAGAATTAACCAAAGGCTCAGCCTGCCTCCCCAGAACCAGAATAGGGCCGGAAGCAATCCAATGGTTTGGCATACAGCACACAAAAAAAGCGAGTTGCAAAATGCAGCTCAGGAGCAGACAATTCAAAGACCTGCAAAGATATAAATGATAACCAACGTTATCATTAATATATTAGGTAAGGCAAAAATATATTCAGGTAAGGCAACGAAGAGGATCTGAATGAGAGGCAGAATTGCAGGAAACAGATTTCAAAAGGTAGATTCTACTCACATTTAAATCATATGAAAAGCAGCAGAATTTCTAAAATGATGCAGTTGGGCAAAAGGGTGTATGTGTTTTTTTTCGTGAATATCTTCAGGAAAAAAACACAGAGAGAGTTTTTGGCCAACCAAGCAAGAGGGAAATGCATATCCGCACAACAAAGAAGTCTCAATTTCCACTGCTCAGAAAGGCCATCCAAAAAATGTGTACAAACCAGAAATGCAGGAGAGGCCATGGGAAACAGGGAGCCAAGTCACGCTGATGGGTGGGGTATAAATATCCAAGAGCCACTCTGAAGAAGTGTATGCAGTTTCCTAAAACATCTAAAATACAAAGCCCCCAAGCAAAGGTGACTTCAACTCATGGGCATATAACTTGGGAAGACTAAATATCAATAAGACACAGGCACCCCAAAGTTTAGGGCTGCTCTGCATACAAGAACCTCAACTTTGGTACACCTAAAATATCCCAGGAAAAACAGAAATGCATAAAGAACTTGTGGTATTTTGTACAACAGAATATCACTCAGACGTGAAATCAATGTATATAAGGCCAGTAGCAGCATAATGAGTGGATTTAAGTATGATGATTCTAAGGGAAATTAGTCACACAGAAAAAGAATCTTATCATAAGATATCACTTATAGAGGAAATGTCAATATCACAACACATGAACTGAATTAGGAAAGAGAACAGAGTCTCACATTTAGAAAAAAAAAATAAAAATCTTATGCCTGCTTCAGGAGAAAGGAGAGGTGGGGTGATGCATAAAACCAGAGTTTGATATTAACACAGGTACAATTCCATAAACCAAATACAGAATAGACAAGACCTACAACTTCCTCAGTGAACGGGACTCAACACCCCTATTTCCCGCATAGGTATATATCTGACTAGTAAGAATCTTAAAACCTATGTATTAATATGTCTTCGTAAGGGAACCAATTGTGTCTAGACCGGCATAAACAAGTCAGTGATAATCAGCTCAACCCCATTATAAACATGAATTTCAAAAACAAAACCAAAAACAGCGAAATTCTTACGCAATTCCTTCAAAGGTTCTGATGAAACCTGGAATGACCCTATCGGCAAAGACAGCTGGATGAGACATAAGGCTGGAGACTAGGGACTGAGAGGACTGGTGAGATTGGCAGAGAAAATGCAGACCCTTAAAGTAGTAATGCATGCAACCATTCCATGGGTCCCAAATCTGCAGGTAGAAGGGAATATCACTACAGTTATAACATGTATGGGAAACCTAGAGAATGGACAACCTGTCATGGCAAAAGGTTTCTAAAACTCTCCTAATTTTTCTTCTCCTTGTATTCCAGTTTGGTATTCCAACTGCTTTACTATCAATCTCGCAACTTAGCAGAGTCAGCCCCTATAACCTCCTGGTTCACACAGTTTGCTAATTGTGCAGAGAATGAAATGGAAGAGGGAGAACCTATCAGAGAGTAGATGTAGGCATTTGGATGGGCACATGTCACTCTAATTTCCCGGCAGGAAGAAGAATTAACCAGAGTCTCAGCCACCCACCGGGAACCAGTATAGGTCCTGAACCAAAATTTTGGACTTGCGTACAGCTCACAAAAAACGAGTTGGAAAATGGAGCTCAGGGCCACAGCAATTCACAAACTGGCAGAGTAATAAAGGACAACTATCGTCCAAAAATCTGTTGAGGGAAGGCAACGAGGCAGACTTGAAAGCCAGGCAGAATAGCAGGAAACAGATTTCAAGAGGTACGTTGGAATCGCCTTGAAAGCACAGGAAGAGGGGCACAACTTCGACAATGACGCAGTTGGCCAAAAAGGGCGTATGCGTTTTCTCCTGAATATATTCAGGAGAAAACGCATACGCCCTTTTTGGCCAAACAAGCAAGCGGGCAATGCAAATCTGCACTACAAAGAAGTATCACTTCCCACCGGTCAAAAGGGACATCCACAAAATGTGTACAAACCAGAAAGGCAAGACTGTCCCTGGAGAACAGGGCTCCTTGTTATGCTGATGGGCGGGATGTAAATTGCCAACTGCCTCACTGGAGGAGTGCATTGCGTTCCCTAAAACAAGTAAACAACAGAGCTACAGAGCCAAGGGCACTTCCAGTCTAGGGAATATACATTGGGAAAACTGAAAATCAATAAGACAGAGCCACCCCCAAATTTAGGGCTGCACTGCTTACAAGAACCTCAACTTGGGTACACCTTAAATATCCCAGGAAATATAAAAATGGTTCAAAAAACTGTGGTATTTATGTCCGATGGAATATCCCTGAGTCATGAAATCAATGTCATAAGACCAGGAGCAGCAAAGTGAGTGGATTCAGGTACGATGATTCTAAGTGAAATAAGTCACACAGAAAAAGAAACTTATCATAAGATATGACTTATGAAGATCCTGTAAACATGGCTACACATGAACTGACTTAGGAAAGAGACCAGAGTCTCACATTTAGAAAACACTCTTATGCCTGCTTAAGGGGAAAGGAGAGGTGGGGTGATTCATAAAACCATAGTTTGATATAAGCACAGGTACCATTTCCAAAACCAACTGTGGAATAGACAAGACCTACACCTTCCTCAGTGAAAGGGACTCAAAACCCCATATTTCCCGCAGTGGAATAGATCTGACTAGTAAGAATCTTAAAACCTATGTATTGATATGTCTCTGTAAGGGAATCAAGTGTGTCTAGACTGGCATAAACATGGTAGAGAGAATCAGCTCAAACCCACTATAAAAAGGAATTTCAAAAGCAAAACCAAAAAACAGGGAAATTCTTTACATTTCCTTCAGGGTCTCTGATGAAACCTGGAAAAACCCTGTCTACAATGACAGCTGGATGTGGCATAAGGCTGGACACTTGGGACTGAGAGGATTGGTGAGATTGGGTGAGCAAATGCAGACCCTTTAAAGCAAAAATGCATGGCCCCCATTCCATGGGTCCCAACTCTCCAGGTTGAAGGGAATATTACTACAGCTATAACATGTACGGGAAACCTAGAGAATGGACACACTGTGCATACAAAAGGTTTCTAAAACTCAACGAGTAGTCCCTCTCCTGGTGCTCCGGTTTGACTTTCCAACTGCTTTACTATCAATCTCCCAACTTGGAGAGACAGCCCCTTTAACCTCCTGGTTCGCACAGGTTGCCAATTTGGCAGAGGATGGAAGGGAATAGGGAGAACCAATGAGAGAGTAGCTGTTAGGCATTTGGACGGGCACATGTCACTCTAATTTCCCGGCAGGAAGAAGAATTAACCAGAGTCTCAGCCACCCACCGGGAACCAGTATAGGTCCTGAACCAAAATTTTGGACTTGCGTACAGCTCACAAAAAACGAGTTGGAAAATGGAGCTCAGGGCCACAGCAATTCACAAACTGGCAGAGTAATAAAGGACAACTATCGTCCAAAAATCTGTTGAGGGAAGGCAACGAGGCAGACTTGAAAGCCAGGCAGAATAGCAGGAAACAGATTTCAAGAGGTACGTTGGAATCGCCTTGAAAGCACAGGAAGAGGGGCACAACTTCGACAATGACGCAGTTGGCCAAAAAGGGCATATGCGTTTTCTCCTGAATATATTCAGGAGAAAACGCATACGCCCTTTTTGGCCAAACAAGCAAGCGGGCAATGCAAATCTGCACTACAAAGAAGTATCACATCCCACCGGTCAAAAGGGACATCCACAATATGTGTAAAAACCAGAAAGGCAAGACTGGCCCTGGAGAACAGGGAGCCTTGTTATGCTGATGGGCGGGATGTAAATTGCCAACTGCCTCACTGGAGGAGTGCATTGCGTTCCCTAAAACAAGTAAACAACAGAGCTACAGAGCCAAGGGCACTTCCAGTCTAGGGAATATACATTGGGAAAACTGAAAATCAATAAGACAGAGCCACCCCCAAATTTAGGGCTGCACTGCTTACAAGAACCTCAACTTGGGTACACCTTAAATATCCCAGGAAATATAAAAATGGTTCAAAAAACTGTGGTATTTATGTCCGATGGAATATCCCTCAGCCATGAAATCAATGTCATAAGACCAGGAGCAGCAAAGTGAGTGGATTCAGGTACGATGATTCTAAGTGAAATAAGTCACACAGAAAATGAAACTTATCATATGATATCACTTATGAAGATCCTGTAAACATGGCTACACATGAACTGAGTTAGGAAAGAGACCAGAGTCTCACATTTAGAAAACACTCTTATGCCTGCTTAAGGGGAAAGGAGAGGTGGGGTGATTCATAAAAGCAGAGTTTGATATAAGCACAGGTACCATTTCCAAAACCAACTGTGGAATAGACAAGACCTACACCTTCCTCAGTGAAAGGGACTCAAAACCCCATATTTCCCGCAGAGGAATAGATCTGACTAGTAAGAATCTTAAAACCTATGTATTGATATGTCTCTGTAAGGGAATCAAGTGTGTCTAGACTGGCATAAACATGGCAGAGAGAATCAGCTCAAACCCACTATAAAAAGGAATTTCAAAAGCAAAACCAAAAAACAGGGAAATTCTTTACATTTCCTTCAGGGTCTCTGATGAAACCTGGAAAAACCCTGTCTACAATGACAGCTGGATGTGGCATAAGGCTGGACACTTGGGACTGAGAGGATTGGTGAGATTGGGTGAGCAAATGCAGACCCTTTAAAGCAAAAATGCATGGCCCCCATTCCATGGGTACCAACTCTCCAGGTTGAAGGGAATATTACTACAGCTATAACATGTACGGGAAACCTAGAGAATGGACACACTGTGAATACAAAAGGTTTCTAAAACTCAACGAGTAGTCCCTCTCCTGGTGCTCCGGTTTGACTTTCCAACTGCTTTACTATCAATCTCCCAACTTGGAGAGACAGCCCCTTTAACCTCCTGGTTCGCACAGGTTGCCAATTTGGCAGAGGATGGAAGGGAAGCGGGAGAACCAATGAGAGAGTAGCTGTTAGGCATTTGGACGGGCACATGTCACTCTAATTTCCCGGCAGGAAGAAGAATTAACCAGAGTCTCAGCCACCCACCGGGAACCAGAATAGGTCCTGAACAAAAATTTTGGACTGCGTACAGCTCACAAAAAACGAGTTGGAAATGGAGCTCAGGGCCACAGCAATTCACAAACTGGCAGAGTAATAAAGGACAACTATCGTCCAAAAATCTGTTGAGGGAAGGCAACGAGGCAGACTTGAAAGCCAGGCAGAATAGCAGGAAACAGATTTCAAGAGGTACGTTGGAATCGCCTTGAAAGCACAGGAAGAGGGGCACAACTTCGACAGTGACGCAGTTGGCCAAAAAGGGCGTATGCGTTTTCTCCTGAATATATTCAGGAGAAAACGCATACGCCCTTTTTGGCCAAACAAGCAAGCGGGCAATGCAAATCTGCACTACAAAGAAGTATCACTTCCCACCGGTCAAAAGGGACATCCACAAAATGTGTACAAACCAGAAAGGCAAGACTGGCCCTGGAGAACAGGGAGCCTTGTTATGCTGATGGGCGGGATGTAAATTGCCAACTGCCTCACTGGAGGAGTGCATTGCGTTCCCAAATACAAGTAAACAAAAGAGCTACAGACCCAAGGGCACTTCCAGTCTAGGGAATATACATTGGGAAAACTGAAAATCAATAAGACAGAGCCACCCCCAAATTTAGGGCTGCACTGCTTACAAGAACCTCAACTTGGGTACACCTTAAATATCCCAGGAAATATAAAAATGGTTCAAAAAACTGTGGTATTTATGTCCGATGGAATATCCCTCAGCCATGAAATCAATGTCATAAGACCAGGAGCAGCAAAGTGAGTGGATTCAGGTACGATGATTCTAAGTGAAATAAGTCACACAGAAAAAGAAACTTATCATAAGATATGACTTATGAAGATCCTGTAAACATGGCTACACATGAACTGAGTTAGGAAAGAGACCAGAGTCTCACATTTAGAAAACACTCTTATGCCTGCTTAAGGGGAAAGGAGAGGTGGGGTGATTCATAAAACCAGAGTTTGATATAAGCACAGGTACCATTTCCAATACCAACTGTGGAATAGACAAGACCTACACCTTCCTCAGTGAAAGGGACTCAAAACCCCATATTTCCCGCAGAGGAATAGATCAGACTAGTAAGAATCTTAAAACCTATGTATTGATATGTCTCTGTAAGGGAATCAAGTGTGTCTAGACTGGCATAAACATGGCAGAGAGAATCAGCTCAAACCCACTATAAAAAGGAATTTCAAAAGCAAAACCAAAAAACAGGGAAATTCTTTACATTTCCTTCAGGGTCTCTGATGAAACCTGGAAAAACCCTGTCTACAATGACAGCTGGATGTGGCATAAGGCTGGACACTTGGGACTAAGAGGATTGGTGAGATTGGGTGAGCAAATGCAGACCCTTTAAAGCAAAAATGCATGGCCCCCATTCCATGGGTCCCAACTCTCCAGGTTGAAGGGAATATTACTACAGCTATAACATGTACGGGAAACCTAGAGAATGGACACACTGTGAATACAAAAGGTTTCTAAAACTCAACGAGTAGTCCCTCTCCTGGTGCTCAGGTTTGACTTTCCAACTGCTTTACTATCAATGTCCCAACTTGGAGAGACAGCCCCTTTAACCTCCTGGTTCGCACAGGTTGCCAATTTGGCAGAGGATGGAAGCGAATAGGGAGAACCAATGAGAGAGTTACTGTTAGGCATTTGGACGGACACATGTCACTCTAATTTCCCGGCAGGAAGAAGAATTAACCAGAGTCTCAGCCACCCACTGGGAACCAGTATAGGTCCTGAACCAAAATTTTGGACTTGCGTACAGCTCACAAAAAACGAGTTGGAAAATGGAGCTCAGGGCCACAGCAATTCACAAACTGGCAGAGTAATAAAGGACAACTATCGTCCAAAAATCTGTTGAGGGAAGGCAACGAGGCAGACTTGAAAGCCAGGCAGAATAGCAGGAAACAGTTTTCAAGAGGTACGTTGGAATCGCCTTTAAAGCACAGGAAGTTGGGCACAACTTCGACAATGACGCAGTTGGCCAAAAAGGGCGAATGCGTTTTCTCCTGAATATATTCAGGAGAAAACACATACGCCCTTTTTGGCCAAACAAGCAAGCGGGCAATGCAAATCTGCACTACAAAGAAGTATCACTTCCCACCGGTCAAAAGGGACATCCACAAAATGTGTACAAACCAGAAAGGCAAGACTGGCCCTGGACAACAGGGAGCCTTGTTGTGCTGATGGGCGGGATGTAAATTGCCAACTGCCTCACTGGAAGAGTGCATTGCGTTCCCTAAAACAAGTAAACAACAGAGCTACAGAGCCAAGGGCACTACCAGTCTAGGGAATATACATTGGGAAAACTGAAAATCAATAAGACAGTTCCACCCCCAAATTTAGGGCTGCACTGCTTACAAGAACTTCAACTTGGGTACACCTTAAATATCCCAGGAAATATAAAAATGGTTCAAAAAACTGTGGTATTTATGTCCGATGGAATATCCCTCAGCCATGAAATCAATGTCATAAGACCAGGAGCAGCAAAGTGAGTGGATTCAGGTACGATGATTCTAAGTGAAATAAGTCACACAGAAAAAGAAACTTATCATAAGATATGACTTATGAAGATCCTGTAAACATGGCTACACATGAACTGAGTTAGGAAAGAGACCAGAGTCTCACATTTAGAAAACACTCTTATGCCTGCTTAAGGGGAAAGGAGAGGTGGGGTGATTCATAAAACCAGAGTTTGATATAAGCACAGGTACCATTTCCAAAACCAACTGTGGAATAGACAAGACCTACACCTTACTCAGTGAAAGGGACTCAAAACCCCATATTTCCCGCAGAGGAATAGATGTGACTAGTAAGAATCTTAAAACCTATGTATTGATATGTCTCTGTAAGGGAATCAAGTGTGTCTAGACTGGCATAAACATGGCAGAGAGAATCAGCTCAAACCCACTATAAAAAGGAATTTCAAAATCAAAACCAAAAAACAGGGAAATTCTTTATATTTCCTTCAGGGTCTCTGATGAAACCTGGAAAAACCCTGTCTACAATGACAGCTGGATGTGGCATAAGGCTGGACACTTGGGACTGAGAGGATTGGTGAGATTGGGTGAGCAAATGCAGACCCTTTAAAGTAAAAATGCATGGCCCCCATTCCATGGGTCCCAACTCTCCAGGTTGAAGGGAATATTACTACAGCTATAACATGTACGGGAAACCTAGAGAATGGACACACTGTGAATACAAAAGTTTTCTAAAACTCAACGAGTAGTCCCTCTCCTGGTGCTCCGGTTTGACTTTCCAACTGCTTTACTATCAATCTCCCAACTTGGAGAGACAGCCCGGTTAACCTCCTGGTTCGCACAGGTTGCCAATTTGGCAGAGGATGGAAGGGAAGAGGGAGAACCAATGAGAGAGTAGCTGTTAGGCATTTGGACGGGCACATGTCACTCTAATTTCCCGGCAGGAAGAAGAATTAACCAGAGTCTCAGCCACCCACCGGGAACCAGTATAGGTCCTGAACCAAAATTTTGGACTTGCGTACAGCTCACAAAAAACGAGTTGGAAAATGGAGCTCAGGGCCACAGCAATTCACAAACTGGCAGAGTAATAAAGGACAACTATCGTCCAAAAATCTGTTGAGGGAAGGCAACGAGGCAGACTTGAAAGCCAGGCAGAATAGCAGGAAACAGATTTCAAGAGGTACGTTGGAATCGCCTTGAAAGCACAGGAAGAGGGGCACAACTTCGACAATGACGCAGTTGGCCAAAAAGGGCGTATGCGTTTTCTCCTGAATATATTCAGGAGAAAACGCATACGCCCTTTTTGGCCAAACAAGCAAGCGGGCAATGCAAATCTGCACTACAAAGAAGTATCAATTCCCACCGGTCAAAAGGGACATCCACAAAATGTGTAAAAACCAGAAAGGCAAGACTGGCCCTGGAGAACAGGGAGCCTTGTTATGCTGATGGGCGGGATGTAAATTGCCAACTGCCTCACTGGAGGAGTGCATTGCGTTCCCTAAAACAAGTAAACAACAGAGCTACACAGCCAAGGGCACTTCCAGTCTAGGGAATATACATTGGGAAAACTGAAAATCAATAAGACAGAGCCACCCCCAAATTTAGGGCTGCACTGCTTACAAGAACCTCAACTTGGGTACACCTTAAATATCCCAGGAAATATAAAAATGGTTCAAAAAACTGTGGTATTTATGTCCGATGGAATATCCCTCAGCCATGAAATCAATGTCATAAGACCAGGAGCAGCAAAGTGAGTGGATTCAGGTACGATGATTCTAAGTGAAATAAGTCACACAGAAAAAGAAACTTATCATAAGATATGACTTATGAAGATCCTGTAAACATGGCTACACATGAACTGAGTTAGGAAAGAGACCAGAGTCTCACATTTAGAAAACACTCTTATGCCTGCTTAAGGGGAAAGGAGAGGTGGGGTGATTCATAAAACCAGAGTTTGATATAAGCAGAGGTACCATTTCCAAAACCAACTGTGGAATAGACAAGACCTACACCTTCCTCAGTGAAAGGGACTCAAAACCCCATATTTCCCGCAGAGGAATAGATGTGACTAGTAAGAATCTTAAAACCTATGTATTGATATGTCTCTGTAAGGGAATCAAGTGTGTCTAGACTGGCATAAACATGGCAGAGTGAATCAGCTCAAACCCACTATAAAAAGGAATTTCAAAAGCAAAACCAAAAAACAGGGAAATTCTTTATATTTCCTTCAGGGTCTCTGATGAAACCTGGAAAAACCCTGTCTACAATGACAGCTGGATATGGCATAAGGCTGGACACTTGGGACTGAGAGGATTGGTGAGATTGGGTGAGCAAATGCAGACCCTTTAAAGCAAAAATGCATGGCCCCCATTCCATGGGTCCCAACTCTCCAGGTTGAAGGGAATATTACTACAGCTATAACATGTACGGGAAAACTAGAGAATGGACACACTGTGAATACAAAAGGTTTCTAAAACTCAACGAGTAGTCCCTCTCCTGGTGCTCCGGTTTGACTTTCCAACTGCTTTACTATCAATCTCCCAACTTGGAGAGACAGCCCGTTTAACTTCCTGGTTCGCACAGGTTGCCAATTTGGCAGAGGATGGAAGGGAAGAGGGAGAACCAATGAGAGAGTAGCTGTTAGGCATTTGGACGGGCACATGTCACTCTAATTTCCCGGCAGGAAGAAGAATTAACCAGAGTCTCAGCCACCCACCGGGAACCAGTATAGGTCCTGAACCAAAATTTTGGACTTGCGTACAGCTCACAAAAAACGAGTTGGAAAATGGAGCTCAGGGCCACAGCAATTCACAAACTGGCAGAGTAATAAAGGACAACTATCGTCCAAAAATCTGTTGAGGGAAGGCAACGAGGCAGACTTGAAAGCCAGGCAGAATAGCAGGAAACAGATTTCAAGAGGTACGTTGGAATCGCCTTGAAAGCACAGGAAGAGGGGCACAACTTCGACAATGACGCAGTTGGCCAAAAAGGGCGTATGCGTTTTCTCCTGAATATATTCAGGAGAAAACGCATACGCCCTTTTTGGCCAAACAAGCAAGCGGGCAATGCAAATCTGCACTACAAAGAAGTATCAATTCCCACCGGTCAAAAGGGACATCCACAAAATGTGTAAAAACCAGAAAGGCAAGACTGGCCCTGGAGAACAGGGAGCCTTGTTATGCTGATGGGCGGGATGTAAATTGCCAACTGCCTCACTGGAGGAGTGCATTGCGTTCCCTAAAACAAGTAAACAACAGAGCTACAGAGCCAAGGGCACTTCCAGTCTAGGGAATATACATTGGGAAAACTGAAAATCAATAAGACAGAGCCACCCCCAAATTTAGGGCTGCACTGCTTACAAGAACCTCAACTTGGGTACACCTTAAATATCCCAGGAAATATAAAAATGGTTCAAAAAACTGTGGTATTTATGTCCGATGGAATATCCCTCAGCCATGAAATCAATGTCATAAGACCAGGAGCAGCAAAGTGAGTGGATTCAGGTACGATGATTCTAAGTGAAATAAGTCACACAGAAAAAGAAACTTATCATAAGATATGACTTATGAAGATCCTGTAAACATGGCTACACATGAACTGAGTTAGGAAAGAGACCAGAGTCTCACATTTAGAAAACACTCTTATGCCTGCTTAAGGGGAAAGGAGAGGTGGGGTGATTCATAAAACCAGAGTTTGATATAAGCAGAGGTACCATTTCCAAAACCAACTGTGGAATAGACAAGACCTACACCTTCCTCAGTGAAAGGGACTCAAAACCCCATATTTCCCGCAGAGGAATAGTTGTGACTAGTAAGAATCTTAAAACCTATGTATTGATATGTCTCTGTAAGGGAATCAAGTGTGTCTAGACTGGCATAAACATGGCAGAGTGAATCAGCTCAAACCCACTATAAAAAGGAATTTCAAAAGCAAAACCAAAAAACAGGGAAATTCTTTATATTTCCTTCAGGGTCTCTGATGAAACCTGGAAAAACCCTGTCTACAATGACAGCTGGATGTGGCATAAGGCTGGACACTTGGGACTGAGAGGATTGGTGAGATTGGGTGAGCAAATGCAGACCCTTTAAAGCAAAAATGCATGGCCCCCATTCCATGGGTCCCAACTCTCCAGGTTGAAGGGAATATTACTACAGCTATAACATGTACGGGAAACCTAGAGAATGGACACACTGTGAATACAAAAGGTTTCTAAAACTCAACGAGTAGTCCCTCTCCTGGTGCTCCGGTTTGACTTTCCAACTGCTTTACTATCAATCTCCCAACTTGGAGAGACAGCCCGTTTAACCTCCTGGTTCGCACAGGTTGCCAATTTGGCAGAGGATGGAAGGGAAGAGGGAGAACCAATGAGAGAGTAGCTGTTAGGCATTTGGACGGGCACATGTCACTCTAATTTCCCGGCAGGAAGAAGAATTAACCAGAGTCTCAGCCACCCACCGGGAACCAGTATAGGTCCTGAACCAAAATTTTGGACTTGCGTACAGCTCACAAAAAACGAGTTGGAAAATGGAGCTCAGGGCCACAGCAATTCACAAACTGGCAGAGTAATAAAGGACAACTATCGTCCAAAAATCTGTTGAGGGAAGGCAACGAGGCAGACTTGAAAGCTAGGCAGAATAGCAGGAAACAGATTTCAAGAGGTACGTTGGAATCGCCTTGAAAGCACAGGAAGAGGGGCACAACTTCGACAATGACGCAGTTGGCCAAAAAGGGCGTATGCGTTTTCTCCTGAATATATTCAGGAGAAAACGCATACGCCCTTTTTGGCCAAACAAGCAAGCGGGCAATGCAAATCTGCACTACAAAGAAGTATCAATTCCCACCGGTCAAAAGGGACATCCACAAAATGTGTAAAAACCAGAAAGGCAAGACTGGCCCTGGAGAACAGGGAGCCTTGTTATGCTGATGGGCGGGATGTAAATTGCCAACTGCCTCACTGGAGGAGTGCATTGCGTTCCCTAAAACAAGTAAACAACAGAGCTACACAGCCAAGGGCACTTCCAGTCTAGGGAATATACATTGGGAAAACTGAAAATCAATAAGACAGAGCCACCCCCAAATTTAGGGCTGCACTGCTTACAAGAACCTCAACTTGGGTACACCTTAAATATCCCAGGAAATATAAAAATGGTTCAAAAAACTGTGGTATTTATGTCCGATGGAATATCCCTCAGCCATGAAATCAATGTCATAAGACCAGGAGCAGCAAAGTGAGTGGATTCAGGTACGATGATTCTAAGTGAAATAAGTCACACAGAAAAAGAAACTTATCATAAGATATGACTTATGAAGATCCTGTAAACATGGCTACACATGAACTGAGTTAGGAAAGAGACCAGAGTCTCACATTTAGAAAACACTCTTATGCCTGCTTAAGGGGAAAGGAGAGGTGGGGTGATTCATAAAACCAGAGTTTGATATAAGCAGAGGTACCATTTCCAAAACCAACTGTGGAATAGACAAGACCTACACCTTCCTCAGTGAAAGGGACTCAAAACCCCATATTTCCCGCAGAGGAATAGATGTGACTAGTAAGAATCTTAAAACCTATGTATTGATATGTCTCTGTAAGGGAATCAAGTGTGTCTAGACTGGCATAAACATGGCAGAGTGAATCAGCTCAAACCCACTATAAAAAGGAATTTCAAAAGCAAAACCAAAAAACAGGGAAATTCTTTATATTTCCTTCAGGGTCTCTGATGAAACCTGGAAAAACCCTGTCTACAATGACAGCTGGATGTGGCATAAGGCTGGACACTTGGGACTGAGAGGATTGGTGAGATTGGGTGAGCAAATGCAGACCCTTTAAAGCAAAAATGCATGGCCCCCATTCCATGGGTCCCAACTCTCCAGGTTGAAGGGAATATTACTACAGCTATAACATGTACGGGAAACCTAGAGAATGGACACACTGTGAATACAAAAGGTTTCTAAAACTCAACGAGTAGTCCCTCTCCTGGTGCTCCGGTTTGACTTTCCAACTGCTTTACTATCAATCTCCCAACTTGGAGAGACAGCCCGTTTAACCTCCTGGTTCGCACAGGTTGCCAATTTGGCAGAGGATGGAAGGGAAGAGGGAGAACCAATGAGAGAGTAGCTGTTAGGCATTTGGACGTGCACATGTCACTCTAATTTCCCGGCAGGAAGAAGAATTAACCAGAGTCTCAGCCACCCACCGGGAACCAGTATAGGTCCTGAACCAAAATTTTGGACTTGCGTACAGCTCACAAAAAACGAGTTGGAAAATGGAGCTCAGGGCCACAGCAATTCACAAACTGGCAGAGTAATAAAGGACAACTATCGTCCAAAAATCTGTTGAGGGAAGGCAACGAGGCAGACTTGAAAGCCAGGCAGAATAGCAGGAAACAGATTTCAAGAGGTACGTTGGAATCGCCTTGAAAGCACAGGAAGAGGGGCACAACTTCGACAATGACGCAGTTGGCCAAAAAGGGCGTATGCGTTTTCTCCTGAATATATTCAGGAGAAAACGCATACGCCCTTTTTGGCCAAACAAGCAAGCGGGCAATGCAAATCTGCACTACAAAGAAGTATCAATTCCCACCGGTCAAAAGGGACATCCACAAAATGTGTAAAAACCAGAAAGGCAAGACTGGCCCTGGAGAACAGGGAGCCTTGTTATGCTGATGGGCGGGATGTAAATTGCCAACTGCCTCACTGGAGGAGTGCATTGCGTTCCCTAAAACAAGTAAACAACAGAACTACACAGCCAAGGGCACTTCCAGTCTAGGGAATATACATTGGGAAAACTGAAAATCAATAAGACAGAGCCACCCCCAAATTTAGGGCTGCACTGCTTACAAGAACCCCAACTTGGGTACACCTTAAATATCCAAGGAAATATAAAAATGGTTCAAAAAACTGTGGTATTTATGTCCGATGGAATATCCCTCAGCCATGAAATCAATGTCATAAGACCAGGAGCAGCAAAGTGAGTGGATTCAGGTACGATGATTCTAAGTGAAATAAGTCACACAGAAAAAGAAACTTATCATAAGATATGACTTATGAAGATCCTGTAAACATGGCTACACATGAACTGAGTTAGGAAAGAGACCAGAGTCTCACATTTAGAAAACACTCTTATGCCTGCTTAAGGGGAAAGGAGAGGTGGGGTGATTCATAAAACCAGAGTTTGATATAAGCACAGGTACCATTTCCAAAACCAACTGTGGAATAGACAAGACCTACACCTTCCTCAGTGAAAGGGACTCAAAACCCCATATTTCCCGCAGAGGAATAGATCTGACTAGTAAGAATCTTAAAACCTATGTATTGATATGTCTCTGTAAGGGAATCAAGTGTGTCTAGACTGGCATAAACATGGCAGAGAGAATCAGCTCAAACCCACTATAAAAAGGAATTTCAAAAGCAAAACCAAAAAACAGGGAAATTCTTTACATTTCCTTCAGGGTCTCTGATGAAACCTGGAAAAACCCTGTCTACAATGACAGCTGGATGTGGCATAAGGCTGGACACTTGGGACTGAGAGGATTGGTGAGATTGGGTGAGCAAATGCAGACCCTTTAAAGCAAAAATGCATGGCCCCCATTCCATGGGTCCCAACTCTCCAGGTTGAAGGGAATATTACTACAGCTATAACATGTACGGGAAACCTAGAGAATGGACACACTGTGAATACAAAAGGTTTCTAAAACTCAACGAGTAGTCCCTCTCCTGGTGCTCAGGTTTGACTTTCCAACTGCTTTACTATCAATCTCCCAACTTGGAGAGACAGCCCCTTTAACCTCCTGGTTCGCACAGGTTGCCAATTTGGCAGAGGATGGAAGGGAAGAGGGAGAACCAATGAGAGAGTTACTGTTAGGCATTTGGACGGGCACATGTCACTCTAATTTCCCGGCAGGAAGAAGAATTAACCAGAGTCTCAGCCACCCACTGGGAACCAGTATAGGTCCTGAACCAAAATTTTGGACTTGCGTACAGCTCACAAAAAACGAGTTGGAAAATGGAGCTCAGGGCCACAGCAATTCACAAACTGGCAGAGTAATAAAGACAACTATCGTCCAAAAATCTGTTGAGGGAAGGCAACGAGGCAGACTTGAAAGCCAGGCAGAATAGCAGGAAACAGTTTTCAAGAGGTACGTTGGAATCGCCTTTAAAGCACAGGAAGAGGGGCACAACTTCGACAATGACGCAGTTGGACAAAAAGGGCGTATGCGTTTTCTCCTGAATATATTCAGGAGAAAACGCATACGCCCTTTTTGGCCAAACAAGCAAGCGGGCAATGCAAATCTGCACTACAAAGAAGTATCACTTCCCACCGGTCAAAAGGGACATCCACAAAATGTGTACAAACCAGAAAGGCAAGACTGGCCCTGGAGAACAGGGAGCCTTGTTATGCTGATGGGCGGGATGTAAATTGCCAACTGCCTCACTGGAGGAGTGCATTGCGTTCCCTAAAACAAGTAAACAACAGAGCTACACAGCCAAGGGCACTTCCAGTCTAGGGAATATACATTGGGAAAACTGAAAATCAATAAGACAGAGCCACCCCCAAATTTAGGGCTGCACTGCTTACAAGAACCTCAACTTGGGTACACCTTAAATATCCCAGGAAATATAAAAATGGTTCAAAAAACTTTGGTATTTATGTCCGATGGAATATCCCTCAGCCATGAAATCAATGTCATAAGACCAGGAGCACCAAAGTGAGTGGATTCAGGTACGATGATTCTAAGTGAAATAAGTCACACAGAAAAAGAAACTTATCATAAGATATGACTTATGAAGATCCTGTAAACATGGCTACACATGAACTGAGTTAGGAAAGAGACCAGAGTCTCACATTTAGAAAACACTCTTATGCCTGCTTAAGGGGAAAGGAGAGGTGGGGTGATTCATAAAACCAGAGTTTGATATAAGCACAGGTACCATTTCCAAAACCAACTGTGGAATAGACAAGACCTACACCTTCCTCAGTGAAAGGGACTCAAAACCCCATATTTCCCGCAGAGGAATAGATGTGACTAGTAAGAATCTTAAAACCTATGTATTGATATGTCTCTGTAAGGGAATCAAGTGTGTCTAGACTGGCATAAACATGGCAGAGTGAATCAGCTCAAACCCACTATAAAAAGGAATTTCAAAAGCAAAACCAAAAAACAGGGAAATTCTTTACATTTCCTTCAGGGTCTCTGATGAAACCTGGAAAAACCCTGTCTACAATGACAGCTGGATGTGGCATAAGGCTGGACACTTGGGACTGAGAGGATTGGTGAGATTGGGTGAGCAAATGCAGACACTTTAAAGCAAAAATGCATGGCCCCCATTCCATGGGTCCCAACTCTCCAGGTTGAAGGGAATATTACTACAGCTATAACATGTACGGGAAACCTAGAGAATGGACACACTGTGAATACAAAAGGTTTCTAAAACTCAACGAGTAGTCCCTCTCCTGGTGCTCAGGTTTGACTTTCCAACTGCTTTACTATCAATCTCCCAACTTGGAGAGACAGCCCCTTTAACCTCCTGGTTCGCACAGGTTGCCAATTTGGCAGAGGATGGAAGGGAAGAGGGAGAACCAATGAGAGAGTTACTGTTAGGCATTTGGACGGGCACATGTCACTCTAATTTCCCGGCAGGAAGAAGAATTAACAAGAGTCTCAGCCACCCACTGGGAACCAGTATAGGTCCTGAACCAAAATTTTGGACTTGCGTACAGCTCACAAAAAACGAGTTGGAAAATGGAGCTCAGGGCCACAGCAATTCACAAACTGGCAGAGTAATAAAGGACAACTATCGTCCAAAAATCTGTTGAGGGAAGGCAACGAGGCAGACTTGAAAGCCAGGCAGAATAGCAGGAAACAGTTTTCAAGAGGTACGTTGGAATCGCCTTTAAAGCACAGGAAGAGGGGCACAACTTCGACAATGACGCAGTTGGCCAAAAAGGGCGTATGTGTTTTCTCCTGAATATATTCAGGAGAAAACGCATACGCCCTTTTTGGACAAACAAGCAAGCGGGCAATGCAAATCTGCACTACAAAGAAGTATCACTTCCCACCGGTCAAAAGGGACATCCACAAAATGTGTACAAACCAGAAAGGCAAGACTGGCCCTGGAGAACAGGGAGCCTTGTTATGCTGATGGGCGGGATGTAAATTGCCAACAGCCTCACTGGAGGAGTGCATTGCGTTCCCTAAAACAAGTAAACAACAGAGCTACAGAGCCAAGTGCACTTCCAGTCTAGGGAATATACATTGGGAAAACTGAAAATCAATAAGACAGATCCACCCCCAAATTTAGGGCTGCACTGCTTACAAGAACTTCAACTTGGGTACACCTTAAATATCCCAGGAAATATAAAAATGGTTCAAAAAACTGTGGTATTTATGTCCGATGGAATATCCCTCAGCCATGAAATCAATGTCATAAGACCAGGAGCAGCAAAGTGAGTGGATTCAGGTACGATGATTCTAAGTGAAATAAGTCACACAGAAAAAGAAACTTATAATAAGATATGACTTATGAAGATCCTGTAAACATGGCTACACATGAACTGAGTTAGGAAAGAGACCAGAGTCTCACATTTAGAAAACACTCTTATGCCTGCTTAAGGGGAAAGGAGAGGTGGGGTGATTCATAAAACCAGAGTTTGATATAAGCACAGGTACCATTTCCAAAACCAACTGTGGAATAGACAAGACCTACACCTTCCTCAGTGAAAGGGACTCAAAACCCCATATTTCCCGCAGAGGAATAGATCTGACTAGTAAGAATCTTAAAACCTATGTATTGATATGTCTCTGTAAGGGAATCAAGTGTGTCTAGACTGGCATAAACATGGTAGAGAGAATCAGCTCAAACCCACTATAAAAAGGAATTTCAAAAGCAAAACCAAAAAACAGGGAAATTCTTTACATTTCCTTCAGGGTCTCTGATGAAACCTGGAAAAACCCTGTCTACAATGACAGCTGGATGTGGCATAAGGCTGGACACTTGGGACTGAGAGGATTGGTGAGATTGGGTGAGCAAATGCAGACCCTTTAAAGCAAAAATGCATGGCCCCCATTCCATGGGTCCCAACTCTCCAGGTTGAAGGGAATATTACTACAGCTATAACATGTACGGGAAACCAAGAGAATGGACACACTGTGAATACAAAAGGTTTCTAAAACTCAACGAGTAGTCCCTCTCCTGGTGCTCCGGTTTGACTTTCCAACTGCTTTACTATCAATCTCCCAACTTGGAGAGACAGCCCCTTTAACCTCCTGGTTCGCACAGGTTGCCAATTTGGCAGAGGATGGAAGGGAAGAGGGAGAACCAATGAGAGAGTAGCTGTTAGGCATTTGGACGGGCACATGTCACTCTAATTTCCCGGCAGGAAGAAGAATTAACCAGAGTCTCAGCCACCAACCGGGAACCAGTATAGGTCCTGAACCAAAATTTTGGACTTGCGTACAGCTCACAAAAAACGAGTTGGAAAATGGAGCTCAGGGCCACAGCAATTCACAAACTGGCAGAGTAATAAAGGACAACTATCGTCCAAAAATCTGTTGAGGGAAGGCAACGAGGCAGACTTGAAAGCCAGGCAGAATAGCAGGAAACAGATTTCAAGAGGTACGTTGGAATCGCCTTTAAAGCACAGGAAGAGGGGCACAACTTCGACAATGACGCAGTTGGCAAAAAAGGGCGTATGCGTTTTCTTCTGAATATATTCAGGAGAAAACGCATACGCCCTTTTTGGCCAAACAAGCAAGCGGGCAATGCAAATCTGCACTACAAAGAAGTATCACTTCCCACCGGTCAAAAGGGACATCCACAAAATGTGTACAAACCAGAAAGGCAAGACTGGCCCTGGAGAACAGGGAGCCTTGTTATGCTGATGGGCGGGATGTAAATTGCCAACTGCCTCACTGGAGGAGTGCATTGCGTTCCCTAAAACAAGTAAACAACAGAGCTACAGAGCCAAGGGCACTTCCAGTCTAGGGAATATACATTGGGAAAACTGAAAATCAATAAGACAGAGCCACCCCCAAATTTAGGGCTGCACTGCTTACAAGAACCTCAACTTGGGTACACCTTAAATATCCCAGGAAATATAAAAATGGTTCAAAAAACTGTGGTGTTTATGTCCGATGGAATATCCCTCAGCCATGAAATCAATGTCATAAGACCAGGAGCAGCAAAGTGAGTGGATTCAGGTACGATGATTCTAAGTGAAATAAGTCACACAGAAAAAGAAACTTATCATAAGATATGACTTATGAAGATCCTGTAAACATGGCTACACATGAACTGAGTTAGGAAAGAGACCAGAGTCTCACATTTAGAAAACACTCTTATGCCTGCTTAAGGGGAAAGGAGAGGTGGGGTGATGCATAAAACCAGAGTTTGATATAAGCACAGGTACCATTTCCAAAACCAACTGTGGAATAGACAATACCTACACCTTCCTCAGTGAAAGGGACTCAAAACCCCATATTTCCCGCAGAGGAATAGATCTGACTAGTAAGAATCTTAAAACCTATGTATTGATATGTCTCTGTAAGGGAATCAAGTGTGTCTAGACTGGCATAAACATGGCAGAGAGAATCAGCTCAAACCCACTATAAAAAGGAATTTCAAAAGCAAAACCAAAAAACAGGGAAATTCATTACATTTCCTTCAGGGTCTCTGATGAAACCTGGAAAAACCCTGTCTACAATGACAGCTGGATGTGGCATAAGGCTGGACACTTGGGACTGAGAGGATTGGTGAGATTGGGTGAGCAAATGCAGACCCTTTAAAGCAAAAATGCATGGCCCCCATTCCATGGGTCCCAACTCTCCAGGTTGAAGGGAATATTACTACAGCTATAACATGTACGGGAAACCTAGAGAATGGACACACTGTGAATACAAAAGGTTTCTAAAACTCAACGAGTAGTCCCTCTCCTGGTGCTCAGGTTTGACTTTCCAACTGCTTTACTATCAATCTCCCAACTTGGAGAGACAGCCCCTTTAACCTCCTGGTTCGCACAGGTTGCCAATTTGGCAGAGGATGGAAGGGAAGAGGGAGAACCAATGAGAGAGTAGCTGTTAGGCATTTGGACGGGCACATGTCACTCTAATTTCCCGGCAGGAAGAAGAATTACCCAGAGTTTCAGCCACCCACCGGGAACCAGTATAGGTCCTGAACCAAAATTTTGGACTTGCGTACAGCTCACAAAAAACGAGTTGGAAAATGGAGCTCAGGGCCACAGCAATTCACAAACTGGCAGAGTAAAAAAGGACAACTATCGTCCAAAAATCTGTTGAGGGAAGGCCACGAGGCAGACTTGAAAGCCAGGCAGAATAGCAGGAAACAGATTTCAAGAGGTACGTTGGAATCGCCTTGAAAGCACAGGAAGAGGGGCCGAACTTCGACATTGACGCAGTTGGCCAAAAAGGGCATATGTGTTTTCTCCTGAATATATTCAGGAGAAAACGCATACGCCCTTTTTGGCCAAACAAGCAAGCGGGCAATGCAAATCTGCACTACAAAGAAGTATCACTTCCCACCGGTCAAAAGGGACATCCACAAAATGTGTACAAACCAGAAAGGCAAGACTGGCCCTGGAGAACAGGGAGCCTTGTTATGCTGATGGGCGGGATGTAAATTGCCAACTGCCTCACTGGAGGAGTGCATTGCGTTCCCTAAAACACGTAATCAACAGAGCTACAGAGCCAAGGGCACTTCCAGTCTAGGGAATATACATTGGGAAAACTGAAAATCAATAAGACAGAGCCACCCCCAAATTTAGGGCTGCACTGCTTACAAGAACCTCAACTTGGGTACACCTTAAATATCCCAGGAAATATAAAAATGGTTCAAAAAACTGTGGTATTTATGTCCGATGGAATATCCCTCAGCCATGAAATCAATGTCATAAGACCAGGAGCAGCAAAGTGAGTGGATTCAGGTACGATGATTCTAAGTGAAATAAGTCACACAGAAAAAGAAACTTATCATAAGATATGACTTATGAAGATCCTGTAAACATGGCTACACATGAACTGAGTTAGGAAAGAGACCAGAGTCTCACATGTAGAAAACACTCTTATGCCTGCTTAAGGGGAAAGGAGAGGTGGGGTGATGCATAAAACCAGAGTTTGATATAAGCACAGGTACCATTTCCAAAACCAACTGTGGAATAGACAATACCTACACCTTCCTCAGTGAAAGGGACTCAAAACCCCATATTTCCCGCAGAGGAATAGATCTGACTAGTAAGAATCTTAAAACCTATGTATTGATATGTCTCTGTAAGGGAATCAAGTGTGTCTAGACTGGCATAAACATGGCAGAGAGAATCAGCTCAAACCCACTATAAAAAGGAATTTCAAAAGCAAAACCAAAAAACAGGGAAATTCTTTACATTTCCTTCAGGGTCTCTGATGAAACCTGGAAAAACCCTGTCTACAATGACAGCTGGATGTGGCATAAGGCTGGACACTTGGGACTGAGAGGATTGGTGAGATTGGGTGAGCAAATGCAGACCCTTTAAAGCAAAAATGCATGGCCCCCATTCCATGGGTCCCAACTCTCCAGGTTGAAGGGAATATTACTACAGCTATAACATGTACGGGAAACCTAGAGAATGGACACACTGTGAATACAAAAGGTTTCTAAAACTCAACGAGTAGTCCCTCTCCTGGTGCTCAGGTTTGACTTTCCAACTGCTTTACTATCAATGTCCCAACTTGGAGAGACAGCCCCTTTAACCTCCTGGTTCGCACAGGTTGCCAATTTGGCAGAGGATGGATGGGAAGAGGGAGAACCAATGAGAGAGTAGCTGTTAGGCATTTGGACGGGCACATGTCACTCTAATTTCCCGGCAGGAAGAAGAATTACCCAGAGTTTCAGCCACCCACCGGGAACCAGTATAGGTCCTGAACCAAAATTTTGGACTTGCGTACAGCTCACAAAAAACGAGTTGGAAAATGGAGCTCAGGGCCACAGCAATTCACAAACTGGCAGAGTAAAAAAGGACAACTATCGTCCAAAAATCTGTTGAGGGAAGGCCACGAGGCAGACTTGAAAGCCAGGCAGAATAGCAGGAAACAGATTTCAAGAGGTACGTTGGAATCGCCTTGAAAGCACAGGAAGAGGGGCAGAACTTCGACATTGACGCAGTTGGCCAAAAAGGGCATATGTGTTTTCTCCTGAATATATTCAGGAGAAAACGCATACGCCCTTTTTGGCCAAACAAGCAAGCGGGCAATGCAAATCTGCACTACAAAGAAGTATCACTTCCCACCGGTCAAAAGGGACATCCACAAAATGTGTACAAACCAGAAAGGCAAGACTGGCCCTGGAGAACAGGGAGCCTTGTTATGCTGATGGGCGGGATGTAAATTGCCAACTGCCTCACTGGAGGAGTGCATTGCGTTCCCTAAAACAAGTAAACAACAGAGCTACAGAGCCAAGGGCACTTCCAGTCTAGGGAATATACATTGGGAAAACTGAAAATCAATAAGACAGAGCCACCCCCAAATTTAGGGCTGCACTGCTTACAAGAACCTCAACTTGGGTACACCTTAAATATCCCAGGAAATATAAAAATGGTTCAAAAAACTGTGGTATTTATGTCCGATGCAATATCCCTCAGCCATGAAATCAATGTCATAAGACCAGGAGCAGCAAAGTGAGTGGATTCAGGTACGATGATTCTAAGTGAAATAAGTCACACAGAAAAAGAAACTTATCATAAGATATGACTTATGAAGATCCTGTAAACATGGCTACACATGAACAGAGTTAGGAAAGAGACCAGAGTCTCACATTTAGAAAACACTCTTATGCCTGCTGAAGGGGAAAGGAGAGGTGGGGTGATGCATAAAACCAGAGTTTGATATAAGCACAGGTACCATTTCCAAAACCAACTGTGGAATAGACAAGACCTACACCTTCCTCAGTGAAAGGGACTCAAAACCCCATATTTCCCGCAGAGGAATAGATCTGACTAGTAAGAATCTTAAAACCTATGTATTGATATGTCTCTGTAAGGGAATCAAGTGTGTCTAGACTGGCATAAACATGGCAGAGAGAATCAGCTCAAACCCACTATAAAAAGGAATTTCAAAAGCAAAACCAAAAAACAGGGAAATTCTTTATATTTCCTTCAGGGTCTCTGATGAAACCTGGAAAAACCCTGTCTACAATGACAGCTGGATGTGGCATAAGGCTGGACACTTGTGACTGAGAGGATTGGTGAGATTGGGTGAGCAAATGCAGACCATTTAAAGCAAAAATGCATGGCCCCCATTCCATGGGTCCCAACTCTCCAGGTTGAAGGGAATATTACTACAGCTATAACATGTACGGGAAACCTAGAGAATGGACACACTGTGCATACAAAATGTTTCTAAAACTCAACGAGTAGTCCCTCTCCTGGTGCTCCGGTTTGACTTTCCAACTGCTTTACTATCAATCTCCCAACTTGGAGAGACAGCCCCTTTAACCTCCTGGTTCGCACAGGTTGCCAATTTGGCAGAGGATGGAAGGGAAGAGGGAGAACCAATGAGAGAGTAGCTGTTAGGCATTTGGACGGGCACATGTCACTCTAATTTCCCGGCAGGAAGAAGAATTAACCAGAGTCTCAGCCACCCACCGGGAACCAGTATAGGTCCTGAACCAAAATTTTGGACTTGCGTACAGCTCACAAAAAACGAGTTGGATAATGGAGCTCAGGGCCACAGCAATTCACAAACTGGCAGAGTAATAAAGGACAACTATCGTCCAAAAATCTGTTGAGGGAAGGCAACGAGGCAGACTTGAAAGCCAGGCAGAATAGCAGGAAACAGATTTCAAGAGGTACGTTGGAATCGCCTTGAAAGCACAGGAAGAGGGGCACAACTTCGACAATGACGCAGTTGGCCAAAAAGGGCGTATGCGTTTTCTCCTGAATATATTCAGGAGAAAACGCATACGCCCTTTTTGGCCAAACAAGCAAGCGGGCAATGCAAATCTGCACTACAAAGAAGTATCACTTCCCACAGGTCAAAAGGGACATCCACAAAATGTGTAAAAACGAGAAAGGCAAGACTGGCCCTGGAGAACAGGGCGCCTTGTTATGCTGATGGGCGGGATGTAAATTGCCAACTGCCTCACTGGAGGAGTGCATTGCGTTCCCTAAAACAAGTAAACAACAGAGCTACAGAGCCAAGGGCACTTCCAGTCTAGGGAATATACATTGGGAAAACTGAAAATCAATAAGACAGAGCCACCCCCAAATTTAGGGCTGCACTGCTTACAAGAACCTCAACTTGGGTACACCTTAAATATCCCAGGAAATATAAAAATGGTTCAAAAAACTGTGGTATTTATGTCCGATGGAATATCCCTCAGCCATGAAATCAATGTCATAAGACCAGGAGCAGCAAAGTGAGTGGATTCAGGTACGATGATTCTAAGTGAAATAAGTCACACAGAAAAAGAAACTTATCATAAGATATGACTTATGAAGATCCTGTAAACATGGCTACACATGAACTGAGTTAGGAAAGAGACCAGAGTCTCACATTTAGAAAACACTCTTATGCCTGCTTAAGGGGAAAGGAGAGGTGGGGTGATGCATAAAACCAGAGTTTGATATAAGCACAGGTACCATTTCCAAAACCAACTGTGGAATAGACAAGACCTACACCTTCCTCAGTGAAAGGGACTCAAAACCCCATATTTCCCGCAGAGGAATAGATCTGACTAGTAAGAATCTTAAAACCTATGTATTGATATGTCTCTGTAAGGGAATCAAGTGTGTCTAGACTGGCATAAACATGGCAGAGAGAATCAGCTCAAACCCACTATAAAAAGGAATTTCAAAAGCAAAACCAAAAAACAGGGAAATTCATTACATTTCCTTCAGGGTCTCTGATGAAACCTGGAAAAACCCTGTCTACAATGACAGCTGGATGTGGCATAAGGCTGGACACTTGGGACTGAGAGGATTGGTGAGATTGGGTGAGCAAATGCAGACCCTTTAAAGCAAAAATGCATGGCCCCCATTCCATGGGTCCCAACTCTCCAGGTTGAAGGGAATATTACTACAGCTATAACATGTACGGGAAACCTAGAGAATGGACACACTGTGAATACAAAAGGTTTCTAAAACTCAACGGGTAGTCCCTCTCCTGGTGCTCCGGTTTGACTTTCCAACTGCTTTACTATCAATCTCCCAACTTGGAGAGACAGCCCCTTTAACCTCCTGGTTCGCACAGGTTGCCAATTTGGCAGAGGATGGAAGGGAAGAGGGAGAACCAATGAGAGAGTTACTGTTAGGCATTTGGACGGGCACATGTCACTCTAATTTCCCGGCAGGAAGAAGAATTAACCAGAGTTTCAGCCACCCACCGGGAACCAGTATAGGTCCTGAACCAAAATTTTGGACTTGCGTACAGCTCACAAAAAACGATTTGGAAAATGGAGCTCAGGGCCACAGCAATTCACAAACTGGCAGAGTAATAAAGGACAACTATCGTCCAAAAATCTGTTGAGGGAAGGCAACGAGGCTGACTTGAAAGCCAGGCAGAATAGCAGGAAACAGATTTCAAGAGGTACGTTGGAATCGCCTTGAAAGCACAGGAAGAGGGGCACAACTTCGACAATGACGCAGTTGGCCAAAAAGGGCGTATGCGTTTTCTCCTGAATATATTCAGGAGAAAATGCATACGCCCTTTTTGGCCAAACAAGCAAGCGGGCAATGCAAATCTGCACTACAAAGAAGTATCACTTCCCACCGGTCAAAAGGGACATCCACAAAATGTGTACAAACCAGAAAGGCAAGACTGGCCCTGGAGAACAGGGAGCCTTGTTATGCTGATGGGCGGGATGTAAATTGCCAACTGCCTCACTGGAGGAGTGCATTGCGTTCCCTAAAACAAGTAAACAACAGAGCTACAGAGCCAAGGGCACTTCCAGTCTAGGGAATATACATTGGGAAAACTGAAAATCAATAAGACAGAGCCACCCCCAAATTTAGGGCTGCACTGCTTACAAGAACCTCAACTTGGGTACACCTTAAATATCCCAGGAAATATAAAAATGGTTGAAAAAACTGTGGTATTTATGTCCGATGGAATATCCCTCAGCCATGAAATCAATGTCATAAGACCAGGAGCAGCAAAGTGAGTGGATTCAGTTACGATGATTCTAAGTGAAATAAGTCACACAGAAAAAGAAACTTATCATAAGATATGACTTATGAAGATCCTGTAAACATGGCTACACATGAACTGAGTTAGGAAAGAGACCAGAGTCTCACATTTAGAAAACATTCTTATGCCAGCTGAAGGGGAAAGGAGAGGTTGGGTGATTCATAAAACCAGAGTTTGATATAAGCACAGGTACCATTTCCAAAACCAACTGTGGAATAGACAAGACCTACACCTTCCTCAGTGAAAGGGACACAAAACCCCATATTTCCCTCAGAGGAATAGATCTGACTAGTAAGAATCTTAAAACCTATGTATTGATATGTCTCTGTAAGGGAATCAAGTGTGTCTAGACTGGCATAAACATGGCAGAGAGAATCAGCTCAAACCCACTATAAAAAGGAATTTCAAAAGCAAAACCAAAAAACAGGGAAATTCTTTACATTTCCTTCAGGGTCTCTGATGAAACCTGGAAAAACCCTGTCTACAATGACAGCTGGATGTGGCATAAGGCTGGACACTTGGGACTGAGAGGATTGGTGAGATTGGGTGAGCAAATGCAGACCCTTTAAAGCAAAAATGCATGGCCCCCATTCCATGGGTCCCAACTCTCCAGGTTGAAGGGAATATTACTACAGCTATAACATGTACGGGAAACCTAGAGAATGGACACACTGTGAATACAAAAGGTTTCTAAAACTCAACGAGTAGTCCCTTTCCTGGTGCTCCGGTTTGACTTTCCAACTGCTTTACTATCAATCTCCCAACTTGGAGAGACAGCCCCTTTAACCTCCTGGTTCGCACAGGTTGCCAATTTGGCAGAGGATGGAAGGGAAGAGGGAGAACCAATGAGAGAGTAGCTGTTAGGCATTTGGATGGGCACATGTCACTCTAATTTCCCGGCAGGAAGAAGAATTAACCAGAGGCTCAGCCACCCACCGGGAACCAGTATAGGTCCTGAACCAAAATTTTGGACTTGCGTACAGCTCACAAAAAACGAGTTGGAAAATGGAGCTCAGGGCCACAGCAATTCACAAACTGGCAGAGTAATAAAGGACAACTATCGTCCAAAAATCTGTTGAGGGAAGGCAACGAGGCAGACTTGAAAGCCAGGCAGAATAGCAGGAAACAGATTTCAAGAGATACGTTGGAATCGCCTTGAAAGCACAGGAAGAGGGGCACAACTTCGACAATGACGCAGTTGGCCAAAAAGGGCGTATGCGTTTTCTCCTGAATATATTCAGGAGAAAACGCATACGCCCTTTTTGGCCAAACAAGCAAGCGGGCAATGCAAATCTGCACTACAAAGAAGTATCACTTCCCACCGGTCAAAAGGGACATCCACAAAATGTGTAAAAACCAGAAAGGCAAGACTGGCCCTGGAGAACAGGGAGCCTTGTTATGCTGATGGGCGGGATGTAAATTGCCAACTGCCTCACTGGAGGAGTGCATTGCGTTCCCTAAAACAAGTAAACAACAGAGCTACAGAGCCAAGGGCACTTCCAGTCTAGGGAATATACATTGGGAAAACTGAAAATCAATAAGACAGAGCCACCCCCAAATTTAGGGCTGCACTGCTTACAAGAACCTCAACTTGGGTACACCTTAAATATCCCAGGAAATATAAAAATGGTTCAAAAAACTGTGGTATTTATGTCCGATGGAATATCCCTCAGCCATGAAATCAATGTCATAAGACCAGGAGCAGCAAAGTGAGTGGATTCAGGTACGATGATTCTAAGTGAAATAAGTCACACAGAAAAAGAAACTTATCATAAGATATGACTTATGAAGATCCTGTAAACATGGCTACACATGAACTGAGTTAGGAAAGAGACCAGAGTCTCACATTTAGAAAACACTCTTATGCCTGCTTAAGGGGAAAGGAGAGGTGGGGTGATTCATAAAACCAGAGTTTGATATAAGCACATGTACCATTTGCAAAACCAACTGTGGAATAGACAAGACCTACACCTTCCTCAGTGAAAGGGACTCAAAACCCCATATTACCCGCAGAGGAATAGATCTGATTGGTAAGAATCTTAAAACCTATGTATTGATATGTCTCTGTAAGGGAATCAAGTGTGTCTAGACTGGCATAAACATGGCAGAGAGAATCAGCTCAAACCCACGATAAAAAGGAATTTCAAAAACAAAACCAAAAAACAGGGATATTCTTTCCATTTCCTTCAGGGTCTCTGATGAAACCTGGAAAAACCCTGTCTACAATGACAGCTGGATGTGGCATAAGGCTGGACACTTGGGACTGAGAGGATTGGTGAGATTGGGTGAGCAAATGCAGACCCTTTAAAGCAAAAATGCATGGCCCCCATTCCATGGGTCCCAACTCTCCAGGTTGAAGGGAATATTACTACAGCTATAACATGTACGGGAAACCTAGAGAATGGACACACTGTGAATACAAAAGGTTTCTAAAACTCAACGAGTAGTCCCTCTCCTGGTGCTCCGGTTTGACTTTCCAACTGCTTTACTATCAATCTCCCAACTTGGAGAGACAGCCCCTTTAACCTCCTGGTTCGCACAGGTTGCCAATTTGGCAGAGGATGGAAGGGAAGAGGGAGAACCAATGAGAGAGTAGCTGTTAGGCATTTGGACGGGCACATGTCACTCTAATTTCCCGGCAGGAAGAAGAATTAACCAGAGTCTCAGCCACCCACCGGGAACCAGTATAGGTCCTGAACCAAAATTTTGGACTTGCGTACAGCTCACAAAAAACGAGTTGGAAAATGGAGCTCAGGGCCACAGCAATTCACAAACTGGCAGAGTAATAAAGGACAACTATCGTCCAAAAATCTGTTGAGGGAAGGCAACGAGGCAGACTTGAAAGCCAGGCAGAATAGCAGGAAACAGATTTCAAGAGGTACGTTGGAATCGCCTTGAAAGCACAGGAAGAGGGGCACAACTTCGACAATGACGCAGTTGGCCAAAAAGTGCGTATGCGTTTTCTCCTGAATATATTCAGGAGAAAACGCATACGCCCTTTTTGGCCAAACAAGCAAGCGGGCAATGCAAATCTGCACTACAAAGAAGTATCACTTCCCACCGGTCAAAAAGGACATCCACAAAATGTGTAAAAACCAGAAAGGCAAGACTGGCCCTGGAGAACAGGGCGCCTTGTTATGCTGATGGGCGGGATGTAAATTGCCAACTGCCTCACTGGAGGAGTGCATTGCGTTCCCTAAAACAAGTAAACAAAAGAGCTACAGAGCCAAGGGCACTTCCAGTCTAGGGAATATACATTGGGAAAACTGAAAATCAATAAGACAGAGCCACCCCCAAATTTAGGGCTGCACTGCTTACAAGAACCTCAACTTGGGTACACCTTAAATATCCCAGGAAATATAAATATGGTTCAAAAAACTGTGGTATTTATGTCCGATGGAATATCCCTCAGCCATGAAATCAATGTCATAAGACCAGGAGCAGCAAAGTGAGTGGATTCATGTACGATGACTCTAAGTGAAATAAGTCACACAGAAAAAGAAACTTATCATAAGATATGACTTATGAAGATCCTGTAAACATGGCTACACATGAACTGAGTTAGGAAAGAGACCAGAGTCTCACATTTAGAAAACACTCTTATGCCTGCTTAAGGGGAAAGGAGAGGTGGGGTGATTCATAAAACCAGAGTTTGATATAAGCACAGGTACCATTTCCAAAACCAACTGTGGAATAGACAAGACCTACACCTTCCTCAGTGAATGGGACTCAAAACCCCATATTTCCCGCAGAGGAATAGATCTGACTAGTAAGAATCTTAAAACCTATGTATTGATATGTCTCTGTAAGGGAATCAAGTGTGTCTAGACTGGCATAAACATGGCAGAGAGAATCAGCTCAAACCCACTATAAAAAGGGATTTCAAAAGCAAAACCAAAAAACAGGGAAATTCTTTACATTTCCTTCAGGGTCTCTGATGAAACCTGGAAAAACCCTGTCTACAATGACAGCTGGATGTGGCATAAGGCTGGACACTTGGGACTGAGAGGATTGGTGAGATTGGGTGAGCAAATGCACACCCTTTATAGCAAAAATGCATGGCCCCCATTCCATGGGTCCCAACTCTCCAGGTTGAAGGGAATATTACTACAGCTATAACATGTACGGGAAACCTAGAGAATGGACACACTGTGAATATAAAAGGTCTCTAAAACTCAACGAGTAGTCCCTCTCCTGGTGCTCCGGTTTGACTTTCCAACTGCTTTACTATCAATCTCCCAACTTGTAGAGACAGCCCCTTTAACCTCCTGGTTCGCACAGGTTGCCAATTTGGCAGAGGATGGAAGGGAAGAGGGAGAACCAATGAGAGAGTAGCTGTTAGGCATTTGGACGGGCACATGTCACTCTAATTTCCCGGCAGGAAGAAGAATTAACCAGAGTCTCAGCCACCCACCGGGAACAGGTATAGGTCCTGAACCAAAATTTTGGACTTGCGTACAGCTCACAAAAAACGAGTTGGAAAATGGAGCTCAGGGCCACAGCAATTCACAAACTGGCAGAGTAATAAAGGACAACTATCATTCAAAAATCTGTTGAGGGAAGGCAACGAGGCAGACTTGAAAGCCAGGCAGAATAGCAGGAAACAGATTTCAAGAGGTACGTTGGAATCACCTTGAAAGCACAGGAAGAGGGGCACAACTTCGACAATGACGCAGTTGGCCAAAAAGGGCGAATGCGTTTTCTCCTGAATATATTCAGGAGAAAACGCATACGCCCTTTTTGGCCAAACAAGCAAGCGGGCAATGCAAATCTGCACTACAAAGAAGTATCACTTCCCACCGGTCAAAAGGGACATCCACAAAATGTGTAAAAACCAGAAAGGCAAGACTGGCCCTGGAGAACAGGGAGCCTTGTTATGCTGATGGGCGGGATGTAAATTGCCAACTGCCTCACTGGAGGAGTGCATTGCGTTCCCTAAAACAAGTAAACAACAGAGCTACAGAGCCAAGGGCACTTCCAGTCTAGGGAATATACATTGGGAAAACTGAAAATCAATAAGACAGAGCCACCCCCAAATTTAGGGCTGCACTGCTTACAAGAACCTCAACTTGGGTACACCTTAAATATCCCAGGAAATATAAAAATGGTTCAAAAAACTGTGGTATTTATGTCCGATGGAATATCCCTCAGCCATGAAATCAATGTCATAAGACCAGGAGAAGCAAAGTGAGTGGATTCAGGTACGATGATTCTAAGTGAAATAAGTCACACAGAAAAAGAAACTTATCATAAGATATCACTTATGAAGATCCTGTAAACATGGCTACACATGAACTGAGTTAGGAAAGAGAACAGAGTCTCACATTTAGAAAACACTCTTATGCCTGCTTAAGGGGAAAGGAGAGGTGGGGTGATTCATAAAACCAGAGTTTGATATAAGCACAGGTACCATTTCCATAACCAACTGTGGAATAGACAAGACCCACACCTTCCTCAGTGAAAGGGACTCAAAACCCCATATTTCCCGCAGAGGAATAGATCTGACTAGTAAGAATCTTAAAACCTATGTATTGATATGTCTCTGTAAGGGAATCAAGTGTGTCTAGACTGGCATAAACATGGCAGAGAGAATCAGCTCAAACCCACTATAAAAAGGGATTTCAAAAGCAAAACCAAAAAACAGGGAAATTCTTTACATTTCCTTCAGGGTCTCTGATGAAACCTGGAAAAACCCTGTCTACAATGACAGCTGGATGTGGCATAAGGCTGGACACTTGGGACTGAGAGGATTGGTGAGATTGGGTGAGCAAATGCAGACCCTTTAAAGCAAAAATGCATGGCCCCCATTCCATGGGTCCCAACTCTCCAGGTTGAAGGGAATATTACTACAGCTATTACATGTACGGGAAACCTAGAGAATGGACACACTGTGAATACAAAAGGTTTCTAAAACTCAACGAGTAGTCCCTCTCCTGGTGCTCCGGTTTGACTTTCCAACTGCTTTACTATCAATCTCCCAACTTGGAGAGACAGCCCCTTTAAGCTCCTGGTTCGCACAGGTAGCCAATTTGGCAGAGGATGGAAGGGAAGCGGGAGAACCAATGAGAGAGTAGCTGTTAGGCATTTGGACGGGCACATGTCACTCTAATTTCCCGGCAGGAAGAAGAATTAACCAGAGTCTCAGCCACCCACCGGGAACCAGTATAGGTCCTGAACCAAAATTTTGGACTGCGTACAGCTCACAAAAAACGATTTGGAAAATGGAGCTCAGGGCCACAGCAATTCACAAACTGGCAGAGTAATAAAGGACAACTATCGTCCAAAAATCTGTTGAGGGAAGGCAACGAGGCAGACTTGAAAGCCAGGCAGAATAGCAGGAAACAGATTTCAAGAGGTACGTTGGAATCGCCTTGAAAGCACAGGAAGAGGGGCACAACTTCGACAATGACGCAGTTGGCCTAAAAGGGCGTATGCGTTTTCTCCTGAATATATTCAGGAGAAAACGCATACGCCCTTTTTGGCCAAACAAGCAAGCGGGCAATGCAAATCTGCACTACAAAGAAGTATCACTTCCCACCGGTCAAAAGGGACATCCACAAAATGTGTAAAAACCAGAAAGGCAAGACAGGCCCTGGAGAACAGGGAGCCTTGTTATGCTGATGGGCGGGATGTAAATTGCCAACTGCCTCACTGGAGGAGTGCATTGCGTTCCCTAAAACAAGTAAACAACAGAGCTACAGAGCCAAGGGCACTTCCAGTCTAGGGAATATACATTGGGAAAACTGAAAATCAATAAGACAGAGCCACCCCCAAATTTAGGGCTGCACTGCTTACAAGAACCTCAACTTGGGTACACCTTAAATATCCCAGGAAATATAAAAATGGTTCAAAAAACTGTGGTATTTATGTCCGATGGAATATCCCTCAGCCATGAAATCAATGTCATAAGACCAGGAGCAGCAAAGTGAGTGGATTCAGGTACGATGATTCTAAGTGAAATAAGTCACACAGAAAAAGAAACTTATCATAAGATATGACTTATGAAGATCCTGTAAACATGGCTACACATGAACTGAGTTAGGAAAGAGAACAGAGTCTCACATTTAGAAAACACTCTTATGCCTGCTTAAGGGGAAAGGAGAGGTGGGGTGATTCATAAAACCAGAGTTTGATATAAGCACAGGTACCATTTCCATAACCAACTGTGGAATAGACAAGACCCACACCTTCCTCAGTGAAAGGGACTCAAAACCCCATATTTCCCGCCGAGGAATAGATCTGACTAGTAAGAATCTTAAAACCTATTTATTGATATGTCTCTATAAGGGAATCAAGTGTGTCTAGACTGGCATAAACATGGCAGAGAGAATCAGCTCAAACCCACTATAAAAAGGGATTTCAAAAGCAAAACCAAAAAACAGGGAAATTCTTTACATTTCCTTCAGGGTCTCTGATGAAACCTGGAAAAACCCTGTCTACAATGACAGCTGGATGTTGCATAAGGCTGGACACTTGGGACTGAGAGGATTGGTGAGATTGGGTGAGCAAATGCAGACCCTTTAAAGCAAAAATGCATGGCCCCCATTCCATGGGTCCTAACTCTCCAGGTTGAAGGGAATATTACTACAGCTATAACATGTACGGGAAACCTAGAGAATGGACACACTGTGAATACAAAAGGTTTCTAAAACTCAACGAGTAGTCCCTCTCCTGGTGCTCCGGTTTGACTTTCCAACTGCTTTACTATCAATCTCCCAACTTGGAGAGACAGCCCCTTTAACCTCCTGGTTCGCAGAGGTAGCCAATTTGGCAGAGGATGGAAGGGAAGCGGGAGAACCAATGAGAGAGTAGCTGTTAGGCATTTGGACGGGCACATGTCACTCTAATTTCCCGGCAGGAAGAAGAATTAACCAGAGTCTCAGCCACCCACCGGGAACCAGTATAGGTCCTGAACCAAAATTTTGGACTGCGTACAGCTCACAAAAAACGATTTGGAAAATGGAGCTCAGGGCCACAGCAATTCACAAACTGGCAGAGTAATAAAGGACAACTATCGTCCAAAAATCTGTTGAGGGAAGGCAACGAGGCAGACTTGAAAGCCAGGCAGAATAGCAGGAAACAGATTTCAAGAGGTACGTTGGAATCGCCTTGAAAGCACAGGAAGAGGGGCACAACTTCGACAATGACGCAGTTGGCCAAAAAGGGCGTATGCGTTTTCTCCTGAATATATTCAGGAGAAAACGCATACGCCCTTTTTGGCCAAACAAGCAAGCGGGCAATGCAAATCTGCACTACAAAGAAGTATCACTTCCCACCGGTCAAAAGGGACATCCACAAAATGTGTACAAACCAGAAAGGCAAGACTGGCCCTGGAGAACAGGGAGCCTTGTTATGCTGATGGGCGGGATGTAAATTGCCAACTGCCTCACTGGAGGAGTGCATTGCGTTCCCTAAAACAAGTAAACAACAGAGCTACAGAGCCAAGGGAACTTCCAGTCTAGGGAATATACATTGGGAAAACTGAAAATCAATAAGACAGAGCCACCCCCAAATTTAGGGCTGCACTGCTTACAAGAACCTCAACTTGGGTACACCTTAAATATCCCAGGAAATATAAAAATGGTTCAAAAAACTGTGGTATTTATGTCCGATGGAATATCCCTCAGCCATGAAATCAATGTCATAAGACCAGGAGCAGCAAAGTGAGTGGATTCAGGTACGATGATTCTAAGTGAAATAAGTCACACAGAAAAAGAAACTTATCATAAGATATGACTTATGAAGATCCTGTAAACATGGCTACACATGAACTGAGTTAGGAAAGAGAACAGAGTCTCACATTTAGAAAACACTCTTATGCCTGCTTAAGGGGAAAGGAGAGGTGGGGTGATTCATAAAACCAGAGTTTGATATAAGCACAGGTACCATTTCCATAACCAACTGTGGAATAGACAAGACCCACACCTTCCTCAGTGAAAGGGACTCAAAACCCCATATTTCCCGCCGAGGAATAGATCTGACTAGTAAGAATCTTAAAACCTATTTATTGATATGTCTCTATAAGGGAATCAAGTGTGTCTAGACTGGCATAAACATGGCAGAGAGAATCAGCTCAAACCCACTATAAAAAGGGATTTCAAAAGCAAAACCAAAAAACAGGGAAATTCTTTACATTTCCTTCAGGGTCTCTGATGAAACCTGGAAAAACCCTGTCTACAATGACAGCTGGATGTGGCATAAGGCTGGACACTTGGGACTGAGAGGATTGGTGAGATTGGGTGAGCAAATGCAGACCCTTTAAAGCAAAAATGCATGGCCCCCATTCCATGGGTCCTAACTCTCCAGGTTGAAGGGAATATTACTACAGCTATAACATGTACGGGAAACCTAGAGAATGGACACACTGTGAATACAAAAGGTTTCTAAAACTCAACGAGTAGTCCCTCTCCTGGTGCTCCGGTTTGACTTTCCAACTGCTTTACTATCAATCTCCCAACTTGGAGAGACAGCCCCTTTAACCTCCTGGTTCGCACAGGTAGCCAATTTGGCAGAGGATGGAAGGGAAGCGGGAGAACCAATGAGAGAGTAGCTGTTAGGCATTTGGACGGGCACATGTCACTCTAATTTCCCGGCAGGAAGAAGAATTAACCAGAGTCTCAGCCACCCACCGGGAACCAGTATAGGTCCTGAACCAAAATTTTGGACTGCGTACAGCTCACAAAAAACGATTTGGAAAATGGAGCTCAGGGCCACAGCAATTCACAAACTGGCAGAGTAATAAAGGACAACTATCGTCCAAAAATCTGTTGAGGGAAGGCAACGAGGCAGACTTGAAAGCCAGGCAGAATAGCAGGAAACAGATTTCAAGAGGTACGTTGGAATCGCCTTGAAAGCACAGGAAGAGGGGCACAACTTCGACAATGACGCAGTTGGCCAAAAAGGGCGTATGCGTTTTCTCCTGAATATATTCAGGAGAAAACGCATACGCCCTTTTTGGCCAAACAAGCAAGCGGGCAATGCAAATCTGCACTACAAAGAAGTATCACTTCCCACCGGTCAAAAGGGACATCCACAAAATGTGTACAAACCAGAAAGGCAAGACTGGCCCTGGAGAACAGGGAGCCTTGTTATGCTGATGGGCGGGATGTAAATTGCCAACTGCCTCACTGGAGGAGTGCATTGCGTTCCCTAAAACAAGTAAACAACAGAGCTACAGAGCCAAGGGAACTTCCAGTCTAGGGAATATACATTGGGAAAACTGAAAATCAATAAGACAGAGCCACCCCCAAATTTAGGGCTGCACTGCTTACAAGAACCTCAACTTGGGTACACCTTAAATATCCCAGGAAATATAAAAATGGTTCAAAAAACTGTGGTATTTATGTCCGATGGAATATCCCTCAGCCATGAAATCAATGTCATAAGACCAGGAGCAGCAAAGTGAGTGGATTCAGGTACGATGATTCTAAGTGAAATAAGTCACACAGAAAAAGAAACTTATCATAAGATATCACTTATGAAGATCCTGTAAACATGGCTACACATGAACTGAGTTAGGAAAGAGAACAGAGTCTCACATTTAGAAAACACTCTTATGCCTGCTTAAGGGGAAAGGAGAGGTGGGGTGATTCATAAAACCAGAGTTTGATATAAGCACAGGTACCATTTCCATAACCAACTGTGGAATAGACAAGACCCACACCTTCCTCAGTGAAAGGGACTCAAAACCCCATATTTCCCGCAGAGGAATAGATCTGACTAGTAAGAATCTTAAAACCTATTTATTGATATGTCTCTATAAGGGAATCAAGTGTGTCTAGACTGGCATAAACATGGCAGAGAGAATCAGCTCAAACCCACTATAAAAAGGGATTTCAAAAGCAAAACCAAAAAACAGGGAAATTCTTTACATTTCCTTCAGGGTCTCTGATGAAACCTGGAAAAACCCTGTCTACAATGACAGCTGGATGTGGCATAAGGCTGGACACTTGGGACTGAGAGGATTGGTGAGATTGGGTGAGCAAATGCAGACCCTTTAAAGCAAAAATGCATGGCCCCCATTCCATGGGTCCTAACTCTCCAGGTTGAAGGGAATATTACTACAGCTATAACATGTACGGGAAACCTAGAGAATGGACACACTGTGAATACAAAAGGTTTCTAAAACTCAACGAGTAGTCCCTCTCCTGGTGCTCCGGTTTGACTTTCCAACTGCTTTACTATCAATCTCCCAACTTGGAGAGACAGCCCCTTTAACCTCCTGGTTCGCAGAGGTAGCCAATTTGGCAGAGGATGGAAGGGAAGCGGGAGAACCAATGAGAGAGTAGCTGTTAGGCATTTGGACGGGCACATGTCACTCTAATTTCCCGGCAGGAAGAAGAATTAACCAGAGTCTCAGCCACCCACCGGGAACCAGTATAGGTCCTGAACCAAAATTTTGGACTGCGTACAGCTCACAAAAAACGATTTGGAAAATGGAGCTCAGGGCCACAGCAATTCACAAACTGGCAGAGTAATAAAGGACAACTATCGTCCAAAAATCTGTTGAGGGAAGGCAACGAGGCAGACTTGAAAGCCAGGCAGAATAGCAGGAAACAGATTTCAAGAGGTACGTTGGAATCGCCTTGAAAGCACAGGAAGAGGGGCACAACTTCGACAATGACGCAGTTGGCCTAAAAGGGCGTATGCGTTTTCTCCTGAATATATTCAGGAGAAAACGCATACGCCCTTTTTGGCCAAACAAGCAAGCGGGCAATGCAAATCTGCACTACAAAGAAGTATCACTTCCCACCGGTCAAAAGGGACATCCACAAAATGTGTACAAACCAGAAAGGCAAGACTGGCCCTGGAGAACAGGGAGCCTTGTTATGCTGATGGGCGGGATGTAAATTGCCAACTGCCTCACTGGAGGAGTGCATTGCGTTCCCTAAAACAAGTAAACAACAGAGCTACAGAGCCAAGGGCACTTCCAGTCTAGGGAATATACATTGGGAAAACTGAAAATCAATAAGACAGAGCCACCCCCAAATTTAGGGCTGCACTGCTTACAAGAACCTCAACTTGGGTACACCTTAAATATCCCAGGAAATATAAAAATGGTTCAAAAAACTGTGGTATTTATGTCCGATGGAATATCCCTCAGCCATGAAATCAATGTCATAAGACCAGGAGCAGCAAAGTGAGTGGATTCAGGTACGATGATTCTAAGTGAAATAAGTCACACAGAAAAAGAAACTTATCATAAGATATCACTTATGAAGATCCTGTAAACATGGCTACACATGAACTGAGTTAGGAAAGAGAACAGAGTCTCACATTTAGAAAACACTCTTATGCCTGCTTAAGGGGAAAGGAGAGGTGGGGTGATTCATAAAACCAGAGTTTGATATAAGCACAGGTACCATTTCCATAACCAACTGTGGAATAGACAAGACCCACACCTTCCTCAGTGAAAGGGACTCAAAACCCCATATTTCCCGCAGAGGAATAGATCTGACTAGTAAGAATCTTAAAACCTATGTATTGATATGTGTCTGTAAGGGAATCAAGTGTGTCTAGACTGGCATAAACATGGCAGAGAGAATCAGCTCAAACCCACTATAAAAAGGGATTTCAAAAGCAAAACCAAAAAACAGGGAAATTCTTTACATTTCCTTCAGGGTCTCTGATGAAACCTGGAAAAACCCTGTCTACAATGACAGCTGGATGTGGCATAAGGCTGGACACTTGGGACTGAGAGGATTGGTGAGATTGGGTGAGCAAATGCAGACCCTTTAAAGCAAAAATGCATGGCCCCCATTCCATGGGTCCCAACTCTCCAGGTTGAAGGGAATATTACTACAGCTATAACATGTACGGGAAACCTAGAGAATGGACACACTGTGAATACAAAAGGTTTCTAAAACTCAACGAGTAGTCCCTCTCCTGGTGCTCCGGTTTGACTTTCCAACTGCTTTACTATCAATCTCCCAACTTGGAGAGACAGCCCCTTTAACCTCCTGGTTCACACAGGTTGCCAATTTGGCAGAGGATGGAAGGGAAGAGGGAGAACCAATGAGAGAGTAGCTGTTAGGCATTTGGACGGGCACATGTCACTCTAATTTCCCGGCAGGAAGAAGAATTAACCAGAGTCTCAGCCACCCACCGGGAACCAGTATAGGTCCTGAACCAAAATTTTGGACTGCGTACAGCTCACAAAAAACGATTTGGAAAATGGAGCTCAGGGCCACAGCAATTCACAAACTGGCAGAGTAATAAAGGACAACTATCGTCCAAAAATCTGTTGAGGGAAGGCAACGAGGCAGACTTGAAAGACAGGCAGAATAGCAGGAAACAGATTTCAAGAGGTACGTTGGAATCGCCTTGAAAGCACAGGAAGAGGGGCACAACTTCGACAATGACGCAGTTGGCCTAAAAGGGCGTATGCGTTTTCTCCTGAATATATTCAGGAGAAAACGCATACGCCCTTTTTGGCCAAACAAGCAAGCGGGCAATGCAAATCTGCACTACAAAGAAGTATCACTTCCCACCGGTCAAAAGGGACATCCACAAAATGTGTACAAACCAGAAAGGCAAGACTGGCCCTGGAGAACAGGGAGCCTTGTTATGCTGATGGGCGGGATGTAAATTGCCAACTGCCTCACTGGAGGAGTGCATTGCGTTCCCTAAAACAAGTAAACAACAGAGCTACAGAGCCAAGGGCACTTCCAGTCTAGGGAATATACATTGGGAAAACTGAAAATCAATAAGACAGAGCCACCCCCAAATTTAGGGCTGCACTGCTTACAAGAACCTCAACTTGGGTACACCTTAAATATCCCAGGAAATATAAAAATGGTTCAAAAAACTGTGGTATTTATGTCCGATGGAATATCCCTCAACCATGAAATCAATGTCATAAGACCAGGAGCAGCAAAGTGAGTGGATTCAGGTACGATGATTCTAAGTGAAATAAGTCACACAGAAAAAGAAACTTATCATAAGATATCACTTATGAAGATCCTGTAAACATGGCTACACATGAACTGAGTTAGGAAAGAGAACAGAGTCTCACATTTAGAAAACACTCTTATGCCTGCTTAAGGGGAAAGGAGAGGTGGGGTGATTCATAAAACCAGAGTTTGATATAAGCACAGGTACCATTTCCATAACCAACTGTGGAATAGACAAGACCCACACCTTCCTCAGTGAAAGGGACTCAAAACCCCATATTTCCCGCAGAGGAATAGATCTGACTAGTAAGAATCTTAAAACCTATGTATTGATATGTGTCTGTAAGGGAATCAAGTGTGTCTAGACTGGCATAAACATGGCAGAGAGAATCAGCTCAAACCCACTATAAAAATGGATTTCAAAAGCAAAACCAAAAAACAGGGAAATTCTTTACATTTCCTTCAGGGTCTCTGATGAAACCTGGAAAAACCCTGTCTACAATGACAGCTGGATGTGGCATAAGGCTGGACACTTGGGACTGAGAGGATTGGTGAGATTGGGTGAGCAAATGCAGACCCTTTAAAGCAAAAATGCATGGCCCCCATTCCATGGGTCCCAACTCTCCAGGTTGAAGGGAATATTACTACAGCTATAAAATGTACGGGAAACCTAGAGAATGGACACACTGTGAATACAAAAGGTTTCTAAAACTCAACGAGTAGTCCCTCTCCTGGTGCTCCGGTTTGACTTTCCAACTGCTTTACTATCAATCTCCCAACTTGGAGAGACAGCCCGTTTAACCTCCTGGTTCACACAGGTTGCCAATTTGGCAGAGGATGGAAGGGAAGAGGGAGAACCAATGAGAGAGTAGCTGTTAGGCATTTGGACGGGCACATGTCACTCTAATTTCCCGGCAGGAAGAAGAATTAACCAGAGTCTCAGCCACCCACCGGGAACCAGTATAGGTCCTGAACCAAAATTTTGGACTTGCGTACAGCTCACAAAAAACGAGTTGGAAAATGGAGCTCAGGGCCACAGCAATTCACAAACTGGCAGAGTAATAAAGGACAACTATCGTCCAAAAATCTGTTGAGGGAAGGCAACGAGGCAGACTTGAAAGCCAGGCAGAATAGCAGGAAACAGATTTCAAGAGGTACGTTGGAATCGCCTTGAAAGCACAGAACGAGGGGCACAACTTCGACAATGACGCAGTTGGCCAAAAAGGGCGTATGCGTTTTCTCCTGAATATATTCAGGAGAAAACGCATACGCCCTTTTTGGCCAAACAAGCAAGCGGGCAATGCAAATCTGCACTACAAAGAAGTATCACTTCCCACCGGTCAAAAGGGACATCCACAAAATGTGTAAAAACCAGAAAGGCAAGACTGGCCCTGGAGAACAGGGAGCCTTGTTATGCTGATGGGTGGGATGTAAATTGCCAACTGCCTCACTGGAGGAGTGCATTGCGTTCCCTAAAACAAGTAAACAACAGAGCTACAGAGCCAAGGGCACTTCCAGTCTAGGGAATATACATTGGGAAAACTGAAAATCAATAAGACAGAGCCACCCCCAAATTTAGGGCTGCACTGCTTACAAGAACCTCAACTTGGGTACACCTTAAATATGCCAGGAAATATAAAAATGGTTCAAAAAACTGTGGTATTTATGTCCGATGGAATATCCCTCAGCCATGAAATCAATGTCATAAGACCAGGAGCAGCAAAGTGAGTGGATTCAGGTACGATGATTCTAAGTGAAATAAGTCACACCGAAAAAGAAACTTATCATAAGATATGACTTATGAAGATCCTGTAAACATGGCTACACCTGAACTGAGTTAGGAAAGAGACCAGAGTCTCACATTTAGAAAACACTCTTATGCCTGCTTAAGGGGAAAGGAGAGGTGGGGTGATTCATAAAACCAGAGTTTGATATAAGCACAGGTACGATTTCCAAAACCAACTGTGGAATAGACAATACCTACACCTTCCTCAGTGAAAGGAACTCAAAACCCCATATTTCCCTCAGAGGAATAGATCTGACTAGTAAGAATCTTAAAACCTATGTATTGATATGTCTCTGTAAGGGAATCAAGTGTGTCTAGACAGGCATAAACATGGCAGAGAGAATCAGCTCAAACCCACTATAAAAAGGAATTTCAAAAGCAAAACCAAAAAACAGGGAAATTCTTTACATTTCCTTCAGGGTCTCTGATGAAACCTGGAAAAACCCTGTCTACAATGACAGCTGGATGTGGCATAAGGCTGGACACTTGGGACTGAGAGGATTGGTGAGATTGGGTGAGCAAATGCAGACCCTTTAAAGCAAAAATGCATGGCCCCCATTCCATGGGTCCCAACTCTCCAGGTTGAAGGGAATATTACTACAGCTATAACATGTACGGGAAACCTAGAGAATGGACACACTGTGAATACAAAAGGTTTCTAAAACTCAACGAGTAGTCCCTCTCCTGGTGCTCCGGTTTGACTTTCCAACTGCTTTACTATCAATCTCCCAACTTGGAGAGACAGCCCCTTTAACCTCCTGGTTCGCACAGGTAGCCAATTTGGCAGAGGATGGAAGGGAAGCGGGAGAACCAATGAGAGAGTAGCTGTTAGGCATTTGGACGGGCACATGTCACTCTAATTTCCCGGCAGGAAGAAGAATTAACCAGAGTCTCAGCCACCCACCGGGAACCAGTATAGGTCCTGAACCAAAATTTTGGACTGCGTACAGCTCACAAAAAACGATTTGGAAAATGGAGCTCAGGGCCACAGCAATTCACAAACTGGCAGAGTAATAAAGGACAACTATCGTCCAAAAATCTGTTGAGGGAAGGCAACGAGGCAGACTTGAAAGCCAGGCAGAATAGCAGGAAACAGATTTCAAGAGGTACGTTGCAATCGCCTTTAAAGCACAGGAAAAGGGGCACAACTTCGACAATGACGCTGTTGGCCAAAAAGGGCGTATGCGTTTTCTCCTGAATATATTCAGGAGAAAACGCATACGCCCTTTTTGGCCAAACAAGCAAGCGGGCAATGCAAATCTGCACTACAAAGAAGTATCACTTCCCACCGGTCAAAAGGGACATCCACAATATGTGTAAAAACCAGAAAGGCAAGACTGGCCCTGGAGAATAGGGAGCCTTGTTATGCTGATGGGCGGGATGTAAATTGCCAACTGCCTCACTGGAGGAGTGCATTGCGTTCCCTAAAACAAGTAAACAACAGAGCTACAGAGCCAAGGGCACTTCCAGTCTAGGGAATATACATTGGGAAAACTGAAAATCGATAAGACAGAGCCACCCCCAAATTTAGGGCTGCACTGCTTACAAGAACCTCAACTTGGGTACACCTTAAATATCCCAGGAAATATAAAAATGGTTCAAAAAACTGTGGTATTTATGTCCGATGGAATATCCCTCAGCCATGAAATCAATGTCATAAGACCAGGAGCAGCAAAGTGAGTGGATTCAGGTACGATGATTCTAAGTGAAATAAGTCACACAGAAAATGAAACTTATCATAAGATATCACTTATGAAGATCCTGTAAACATGGCTACACATGAACTGAGTTAGGAAAGAGAACAGAGTCTCACATTTAGAAAACACTCTTATGCCTGCTTAAGGGGAAAGGAGAGGTGGGGTGATTCATAAAACCAGAGTTTGATATAAGCACAGGTACCATTTCCAAAACCAACTGTGGAATAGAAAAGACCTACACCTTCCTCAGTGAAAGGGACTCAAAACCCCATATTTCACACAGAGGAATAGATCTGGCTAGTAAGAATCTTAAAACCTATGTATTGATATGTCTCTGTAAGGGAATCAAGTGTGTCTAGACTGGCATAAACATGGCAGAGAGAATCAGCTCAAACCCACTATAAAAAGGAATTTCAAAAGCAAAACCAAAAAACAGGGAAATTCTTTACATTTCCTTCAGAGTCTCTGATGAAACCTGGAAAAACCCTGTCTACAATGACAGCTGGATGTGGCATAAGGCTGGACACTTGGGACTGAGAGGATTGGTGAGATTGGGTGAGCAAATGCAGAACCTTTAAAGCAAAAATGCATGGCCCCCATTCCATGGGTCCCAACTCTCCAGATTGAAGGGAATATTACTACAGCTATAACATGTACGGGAAACCTAGAGAATGGACACACTGTGAATACAAAAGGTTTCTAAAACTCAACGAGTAGTCCCTCTCCTGGTGCTCCGGTTTGACTTTCCAACTGCTTTACTATCAATCTCCCAACTTGTAGAGACAGCCCCTTTAACCTCCTGGTTCGCACAGGTTGCCAATTTGGCAGAGGATGGAAGGGAAGAGGGAGAACCAATGAGAGAGTAGCTGTTAGGCATTTGGACGGGCACATGTCACTCTAATTTCCCGGCAGGAAGAAGAATTAACCAGAGTCTCAGCCACCCACCGGGAACCAGTATAGGTCCTGAACCAAAATTTTGGACTTGCGTACAGCTCACAAAAAACGAGTTGGAAAATGGAGCTCAGGGCCACAGCAATTCACAAACTGGCAGAGTAATAAAGGACAACTATCGTCCAAAAATCTGTTGAGGGAAGGCAACGAGGCAGACTTGAAAGCCAGGCAGAATAGCAGGAAACAGATTTCAAGAGGTACGTTGGAATCGCCTTGAAAGCACAGAAAGAGGGGCACAACTTCGACAATGACGCAGTTGGCCAAAAAGGGCGTATGCGTTTTCTCCTGAATATATTCAGGAGAAAACGCATACGCCCTTTTTGGCCAAACAAGCAAGCGGGCAATGCAAATCTGCACTACAAAGAAGTATCACTTCCCACCGGTCAAAAGGGACATCCACAAAATGTGTAAAAACCAGAAAGGCAAGACTGGCCCTGGAGAACAGGGAGCCTTGTTATGCTGATGGGTGGGATGTAAATTGCCAACTGCCTCACTGGAGGAGTGCATTGCGTTCCCTAAAACAAGTAAACAACAGAGCTACAGAGCCAAGGGCACTTCCAGTCTAGGGAATATACATTGGGAAAACTGAAAATCAATAAGAGAGAGCCACCCCCAAATTTAGGGCTGCACTGCTTACAAGAACCTCAACTTGGGTACACCTTAAATATGCCAGGAAATATAAAAATGGTTCAAAAAACTGTGGTATTTATGTCCGATGGAATATCCCTCAGCCATGAAATCAATGTCATAAGACCAGGAGCAGCAAAGTGAGTGGATTCAGGTACGATGATTCTAAGTGAAATAAGTCACACAGAAAAAGTAACTTATCATAAGATATCACTTATGAAGATCCTGTAAACATGGCTACACATGAACTGAGTTAGGAAAGAGAACAGAGTCTCACATTTAGAAAACACTCTTATGCCTGCTTAAGGGGAAAGGAGAGGTGGGGTGATTCATAAAACCAGAGTTTGATATAAGCACAGGTACCATTTCCATAACCAACTGTGGAATAGACAAGACCCACACCTTCCTCAGTGAAAGGGACTCAAAACCCCATATTTCCCGCAGAGGAATAGATCTGACTAGTAAGAATCTTAAAACCTATGTATTGATATGTCTCTGTAAGGGAATCAAGTGTGTCTAGACTGGCATAAACATGGCAGAGAGAATCAGCTCAAACCCACTATAAAAAGGGATTTCAAAAGCAAAACCAAAAAACAGGGAAATTCTTTACATTTCCTTCAGGGTCTCTGATGAAACCTGGAAAAACCCTGTCTACAATGACAGCTGGATATGGCATAAGGCTGGACACTTGGGACTGAGAGGATTGGTGAGAATGGGTGAGCAAATGCAGACCCTTTAAAGCAAAAATGCATGGCCCCCATTCCATGGGTCCCAACTCTCCAGGTTGAAGGGAATATTACTACAGCTCTAACATGTACGGGAAACCTAGAGAATGGACACACTGTGAATACAAAAGGTTTCTAAAACTCAACGAGTAGTCCCTCTCCTGGTGCTCCGGTTTGACTTTCCAACTGCTTTACTATCAATCTCCCAACTTGGAGAGACAGCCCCTTTAACCTCCTGGTTCGCACAGGTAGCCAATTTGGCAGAGGATGGAAGGGAAGCGGGAGAACCAATGAGAGAGTAGCTGTTAGGCATTTGGACGGGCACATGTCACTCTAATTTCCCGGCAGGAAGAAGAATTAACCAGAGTCTCAGCCACCCACCGGGAACCAGTATAGGTCCTGAACCAAAATTTTGGACTGCGTACAGCTCACAAAAAACGATTTGGAAAATGGAGCTCAGGGCCACAGCAATTCACAAACTGGCAGAGTAATAAAGGACAACTATCGTCCAAAAATCTGTTGAGGGAAGGCAACGAGGCAGACTTGAAAGCCAGGCAGAATAGCAGGAAACAGATTTCAAGAGGTACGTTGGAATCGCCTTGAAAGCACAGGAAGAGGGGCACAACTTCGACAATGACGCAGTTGGCCAAAAAGGGCGTATGCGTTTTCTCCTGAATATATTCAGGAGAAAACGCATACGCCCTTTTTGGCCAAACAAGCAAGCGGGCAATGCAAATCTGCACTACAAAGAAGTATCACTTCCCACCGGTCAAAAGGGACATGCACAATATGTGTAAAAACCAGAAAGGCAAGACTGGCCCTGGAGAACAGGGAGCCTTGTTATGCTGATGGGCGGGATGTAAATTGCCAACTGCCTCACTGGAGGAGTGCATTGCGTTCCCTAAAACAAGTAAACAACAGAGCTACAGAGCCAAGGGCACTTCCAGTCTAGGGAATATACATTGGGAAAACTGAAAATCAATAAGACAGAGCCACCCCCAAATTTAGGGCTGCACTGCTTACAAGAACCTCAACTTGGGTACACCTTAAATATCCAAGGAAATATAAAAATGGTTCAAAAAACTGTGGTATTTATGTCCGATGGAATATCCCTCAGCCATGAAATCAATGTCATAAGACCAGGAGCAGCAAAGTGAGTGGATTCAGGTACGATGATTCTAAGTGAAATAAGTCACACAGAAAATGAAACTTATCATAAGATATCACTTATGAAGATCCTGTAAACATGGCTACACATGAACTGAGTTAGGAAAGAGACCAGAGTCTCACATTTAGAAAACACTCTTATGCCTGCTTAAGGGGAAAGGAGAGGTGGGGTGATTCATAAAACCAGAGTTTGATATAAGCACAGGTACCATTTCCAAAACCAACTGTGGAATAGAAAAGACCTACACCTTCCTCAGTGAAAAGGACTCAAAACCCCATATTTCCCGCAGAGGAATAGATCTGGCTAGTAAGAATCTTAAAACCTATGTATTGATATGTCTCTGTAAGGGAATCAAGTGTGTCTAGACTGGCATAAACATGGCAGAGAGAATCAGCTCAAACCCACTATAAAAAGGAATTTCAAAAGCAAAACCAAAAAACAGGGAAATTCTTTACATTTCCTTCAGAGTCTCTGATGAAACCTGGAAAAACCCTGTCTACAATGACAGCTGGATGTGGCATAAGGCTGGACACTTGGGACTGAGAGGATTGGTGAGATTGGGTGAGCAAATGCAGACCCTTTAAAGCAAAAATGCATGGCCCCCATTCCATGGGTCCCAACTCTCCAGATTGAAGGGAATATTACTACAGCTATAACATGTACGGGAAACCTAGAGAATGGACACACTGTGAATACAAAAGGTTTCTAAAACTCAACGAGTAGTCCCTCTCCTGGTGCTCCGGTTTGACTTTCCAACTGCTTTACTATCAATCTCCCAACTTGGAGAGACAGCCCCTTTAACCTCCTGGTTCGCACAGGTTGCCAATTTGGCAGAGGATGGAAGGGAAGCGGGAGAACCAATGAGAGAGTAGCTGTTAGGCATTTGGACGGGAACATGTCACTCTAATTTCCCGGCAGGAAGAAGAATTAACCAGAGTCTCAGACACCCACCGGGAACCAGTATAGGTCCTGAACCAAAATTTTGGACTTGCGTACAGCTCACAAAAAAAGAGTTGGAAAATGGAGCTCAGGGCCACAGCAATTCACAAACTGGCAGAGTAATAAAGGACAACTATCGTCCAAAAATCTGTTGAGGGAAGGCAACGAGGCAGACTTGAAAGCCAGGCAGAATAGCAGGAAACAGATTTCAAGAGGTACGTTGGAATCGCCTTGAAAGCACAGAAAGAGGGGCACAACTTCGACAATGACGCAGTTGGCCAAAAAGGGCGTATGCGTTTTCTCCTGAATATATTCAGGAGAAAACGCATACGCCCTTTTTGGCCAAACAAGCAAGCGGGCAATGCAAATCTGCACTACAAAGAAGTATCACTTCCCACCGGTCAAAAGGGACATCCACAATATGTGTAAAAACCAGAAAGGCAAGACTGGCCCTGGAGAATAGGGAGCCTTCTTATGCTGATGGGCGGGATGTAAATTGCCAACTGCCTCACTGGAGGAGTGCATTGCGTTCCCTAAAACAAGTAAACAACAGAGCTACAGAGCCAAGGGCACTTCCAGTCTAGGGAATATACATTGGGAAAACTGAAAATCAATAAGACAGAGCCACCCCCAAATTTAGGGCTGCACTGCTTACAAGAACCTCAACTTGGGTACACCTTAAATATCCCAGGAAATATAAAAATGGTTCAAAAAACTGTGGTATTTATGTCCGATGGAATATCCCTCAGCCATGAAATCAATGTCATAAGACCAGGAGCAGCAAAGTGAGTGGATTCAGGTACGATGATTCTAAGTGAAATAAGTCACACAGAAAATGAAACTTATCATAAGATATCACTTATGAAGATCCTGTAAACATGGCTACACATGAACTGAGTTAGGAAAGAGAACAGAGTCTCACATTTAGAAAACACTCTTATGCCTGCTTAAGGGGAAAGGAGAGGTGGGGTGATTCATAAAACCAGAGTTTGATATAAGCACATGTACCATTTCCAAAACCAACTGTGGAATAGACAAGACCTACACCTTTCTCAGTGAAAGGGACTCAAAACCCCATATTACCCGCAGAGGAATAGATCTGACTAGTAAGAATCTTAAAACCTATGTATTGATATGTCTCTGTAAGGGAATCAAGTGTGTCTAGACTGGCATAAACATGGCAGAGAGAATCAGCTCAAACCCACTATAAAAAGGAATTTCAAAAGCAAAACCAAGAAACAGGGAAATTCTTTACATTTCCTTCTGGGTCTCTGATGAAACCTGGAAAAACCCTGTCTACAATGACAGCTGGATGTGGCATAAGGCTGGACACTTGGGACTGAGAGGACTGGTGAGATTGGGTGTGCAAATGCAGACCCTTTAAAGCAAAAATGCATGGCCCCCATTCCATGGGTCCCAACTCTCCAGGTTGAAGGGAATATTACTACAGCTATAACATGTACGGGAAACCTAGAGAATGGACACACTGTGAATACAAAAGGTTTCTAAAACTCAACGAGTAGTCCCTCTCCTGGTGCTCCGGTTTGACTTTCCAACTGCTTTACTATCAATCTCCCAACTTGGAGAGACAGCCCCTTTAACCTCCTGGTTCGCACAGGTTGCCAATTTGGCAGAGGATGGAAGGGAAGAGGGAGAACCAATGAGAGAGGAGCTGTTAGGCATTTGGACGGGCACATGCCACTCTAATTTCCCGGCAGGAAGAAGAATTAACCAGAGTCTCAGCCACCCACCGAGAACCAGTACAGGTCCTGAACCAAAATTTTGGACTTTCGTACAGCTCACAAAAAACGAGTTGGAAAATGGAGCTCAGGGCCACAGCAATTCACAAACTGGCAGAGTAATAAAGGACAACTATCGTCCAAAAATCTGTTGAGGGAAGGCAACGAGGCAGACTTGAAAGCCAGGCAGAATAGCAGGAAACAGATTTCAAGAGGTACGTTGGAATCGCCTTGAAAGCACAGGAAGAGGGGCACAACTTCGACAATGACGCAGTTGGCCAAAAAGGGCGTATGCGTTTTCTCCTAAATATATTCAGGAGAAAACGCATACGCCCATTTTGGCCAAACAAGCAAGCAGGCAATGCAAATCTGCACTACAAAGAATTATCACTTCCCACCGGTCAAAAGGGACATCCACACAATGTGTACAAACCAGAAAGGCAAGACTGGCCATGGAGAACAGGGAGCCTTGTTATGCTGATGGGCGGGATGTAAATTGCCAACTGCCTCACTGGAGGAGTGCATTGCGTTCCCTAAAACAAGTAAACAACAGAGCTACAGAGCCAAGGGCACTTCCAGTCTAGGGAATATACATTGGGAAAACTGAAAATCAATAAGACAGAGCCACCCCCAAATTTAGGGCTGCACTGCTTACAAGAACCTCAACTTGGGTACACCTTAAATATACCAGGAAATATAAAAATGGTTCAAAAAACTGTGGTATTTATGTCCGATGGAATATCCCTCAGCCATGAAATCAATGTCATAAGACCAGGAGCAGCAAAGTGAGTGGATTCAGGTACGATGATTCTAAGTGAAATAAGTCACACAGAAAAAGTAACTTATCATAAGATATCACTTATGAAGATCCTGTAAACATGGCTACACATGAACTGAGTTAGGAAAGAGAACAGAGTCTCACATTTAGAAAACACTCTTATGCCTGCTTAAGGGGAAAGGAGAGGTGGGGTGATGCATAAAACCAGAGTTTGATATAAGCACAGGTACCATTTCCATAACCAACTGTGGAATAGACAAGACCCACACCTTCCTCAGTGAAAGGGACTCAAAACCCCATATTTCCCGCAGAGGAATAGATCTGACTAGTAAGAATCTTAAAACCTATGTATTGATATGTCTCTGTAAGGGAATCAAGTGTGTCTAGACTGGCATAAACATGGCAGAGAGAATCAGCTCAAACCCACTATAAAAAGGGATTTCAAAAGCAAAACCAAAAAACAGGGAAATTCTTTACATTTCCTTCAGGGTCTCTGATGAAACCTGGAAAAACCCTGTCTACAATGACAGCTGGATATGGCATAAGGCTGGACACTTGGGACTGAGAGGATTTGTGAGAATGGGTGAGCAAATGCAGACCCTTTAAAGCAAAAATGCATGGCCCCCATTCCATGGGTCCCAACTCTCCAGGTTGAAGGGAATATTACTACAGCTATAACATGTACGGGAAACCGAGAGAATGGACACACTGTGAATACAAAAGGTTTCTAAAACTCAACGAGTAGTCCCTCTCCTGGTGCTCCGGTTTGACTTTCCAACTGCTTTACTATCAATCTCCCAACTTGGAGAGACAGCCCGTTTAACCTCCTGGTTCGCACAGGTAGCCAATTTGGCAGAGGATGGAAGGGAAGCGGGAGAACCAATGAGAGAGTAGCTGTTAGGCATTTGGACGGGCACATGTCACTCTAATTTCCCGGCAGGAAGAAGAATTAACCAGAGTCTCAGCCACCCACCGGGAACCAGTATAGGTCCTGAACCAAAATTTTGGACTGCGTACAGCTCACAAAAAACGATTTGGAAAATGGAGCTCAGGGCCACAGCAATTCACAAACTGGCAGAGTAATAAAGGACAACTATCGTCCAAAAATCTGTTGAGGGAAGGCAACGAGGCAGACTTGAAAGCCAGGCAGAATAGCAGGAAACAGATTTCAAGAGGTACGTTGGAATCGCCTTGAAAGCACAGGAAGAGGGGCACAACTTCGACAATGACGCACTTGGCCAAAAAGGGCGTATGCGTTTTCTCCTGAATATATTCAGGAGAAAACGCATACGCCCTTTTTGGACAAACAAGCAAGCGGGCAATGCAAATCTGCACTACAAAGAAGTATCACTTCCCACCGGTCAAAAGGGACATGCACAATATGTGTAAAAACCAGAAAGGCAAGACTGGCCCTGGAGAACAGGGAGCCTTGTTATGCTGATGGGCGGGATGTAAATTGCCAACTGCCTCACTGGAGGAGTGCATTGCGTTCCCTAAAACAAGTAAACAACAGAGCTACAGAGCCAAGGGCACTTCCAGTCTAGGGAATATACATTGGGAAAACTGAAAATCAATAAGACAGAGCCACCCCCAAATTTAGGGCTGCACTGCTTACAAGAACCTCAACTTGGGTACACCTTAAATATCCAAGGAAATATAAAAATGGTTCAAAAAACTGTGGTATTTATGTCCGATGGAATATCCCTCAGCCATGAAATCAATGTCATAAGACCAGGAGCAGCAAAGTGAGTGGATTCAGGTACGATGATTCTAAGTGAAATAAGTCACACAGAAAATGAAACTTATCATAAGATATGACTTATGAAGATCCTGTAAACATGGCTACACATGAACTGAGTTAGGAAAGAGAACAGAGTCTCACATTTAGACAACACTCTTATGCCTTCTGAAGGGGAAAGGAGAGGTGGGGTGATTCATAAAACCAGAGTTTGATATAAGCACAGGTACCATTTCCAAAACCAACTGTGGAATAGACAAGACCTACACCTTCCTCAGTGAAAGGGACTCAAAACCCCATATTTCCCGCAGAGGAATAGATCTGACTAGTAAGAATCTTAAAACCTATGTATTGATATGTCTCTGTAAGGGAATCAAGTGTGTCTAGACTGGCATAAACATGGCAGAGAGAATCAGCTCAAACCCACTATAAAAAGGAATTTCAAATGCAAAACCAAAAAACAGGGAAATTCTTTACATTTCCTTCAGGGTCTCTGATGAAACCTGGAAAAACCCTGTCTACAATGACAGCTGGATGTGGCATAAGGCTGGACACTTGGGACTAAGAGGATTGGTGAGATTGGGTGAGCAAATGCAGACCCTTTAAAGCAAAAATGCATGGCCCCCATTCCATGGGTCCCAACTCTCCAGATTGAAGGGAATATTACTACAGCTATAACATGTACGGGAAACCTAGAGAATGGACACACTGTGAATACAAAAGGTTTCTAAAACTCAACGAGTAGTCCCTCTCCTGGTGCTCCGGTTTGACTTTCCAACTGCTTTACTATCAATCTCCCAACTTGGAGAGACAGCCCCTTTAACCTCCTGGTTCGCACAGGTTGCCAATTTGGCAGAGGATGGAAGGGAAGAGGGAGAACCAATGAGAGAGGAGCTGTTAGGCATTTGGACGGGCACATGTCACTCTAATTTCCCGGCAGGAAGAAGAATTAACCAGAGTCTCAGGCACCCACCGGGAACCAGTATAGGTCCTGAACCAAAATTTTGGACTTGTGTACAGCTCACAAAAAACGAGTTGGAAAATGGAGCTCAGGGCCACAGAAATTCACAAACTGGCAGAGTAATAAAGGACAACTATCGTCCAAAAATCTGTTGAGGGAAGGCAACGAGGCAGACTTGAAAGCCAGGCAGAATAGCAGGAAACAGATTTCAAGAGGTACGTTGGAATCGCCTTGAAAGCACAGAAAGAGGGGCACAACTTCGACAATGACGCAGTTGGCCAAAAAGGGCGTATGCGTTTTCTCCTGAATATATTCAGGAGAAAACGCATACGCCCTTTTTGGCCAAACAAGCAAGCGGGCAATGCAAATCTGCACTACAAAGTAGTATCACTTCCAAACGGTCAAAAGGGACATCCACAAAATGTGTAAAAACCAGATAGGCAAGACTGGCCCTGGAGAACAGGGAGCCTTGTTATGCTGATGGGCGGGATGTAAATTGCCAACTGCCTCACTGGAGGAGTGCATTGCGTTCCCTAAAACAAGTAAACAACAGAGCTACAGAGCCAAGGGCACTTCCAGTCCAGGGAATATATATTGGGAAAACTGAAAATCAATAAGACAGAGCCACCCCCAAATTTAGGGCTGCACTGCTTACAAGAACCTCAACTTGGGTACACCTTAAATATCCCAGGAAATATAAAAATGGTTCAAAAAACTGTGGTATTTATGTCCGATGGAATATCCCTCAGCCATGAAATCAATGTCATAAGACCAGGAGCAGCAAAGTGAGTGGATTCAGGTACGATGATTCTAAGTGAAATAAGTCACACAGAAAATGAAACTTATCATAAGATATCACTTATGAAGATCCTGTAAACATGGCTACACATGAACTGAGTTAGGAAAGAGAACAGAGTCTCACATTTAGAAAACACTCTTATGCCTGCTTAAGGGGAAAGGAGAGGTGGGGTGATTCATAAAACCAGAGTTTGATATAAGCACATGTACCATTTCCAAAACCAACTGTGGAATAGACAAGACCTACACCTTTCTCAGTGAAAGGGACTCAAAACCCCATATTACCCGCAGAGGAATAGATCTGACTAGTAAGAATCTTAAAACCTATGTATTGATATGTCTCTGTAAGGGAATCAAGTGTGTCTAGACTGGCATAAACATGGCAGAGAGAATCAGCTCAAACCCACTATAAAAAGGAATTTCAAAAGCAAAACCAAGAAACAGGGAAATTCTTTACATTTCCTTCTGGGTCTCTGATGAAACCTGGAAAAACCCTGTCTACAATGACAGCTGGATGTGGCATAAGGCTGGACACTTGGGACTGAGAGGACTGGTGAGATTGGGTGTGCAAATGCAGACCCTTTAAAGCAAAAATGCATGGCCCCCATTCCATGGGTCCCAACTCTCCAGGTTGAAGGGAATATTACTACAGCTATAACATGTACGGGAAACCTAGAGAATGGACACACTGTGAATACAAAAGGTTTCTAAAACTCAACGAGTAGTCCCTCTCCTGGTGCTCCGGTTTGACTTTCCAACTGCTTTACTATCAATCTCCCAACTTGGAGAGACAGCCCCTTTAACCTCCTGGTTCGCACAGGTTGCCAATTTGGCAGAGGATGGAAGGGAAGAGGGAGAACCAATGAGAGAGGAGCTGTTAGGCATTTGGACGGGCACATGCCACTCTAATTTCCCGGCAGGAAGAAGAATTAACCAGAGTCTCAGCCACCCACCGAGAACCAGTACAGGTCCTGAACCAAAATTTTGGACTTTCGTACAGCTCACAAAAAACGAGTTGGAAAATGGAGCTCAGGGCCACAGCAATTCACAAACTGGCAGAGTAATAAAGGACAACTATCGTCCAAAAATCTGTTGAGGGAAGGCAACGAGGCAGACTTGAAAGCCAGGCAGAATAGCAGGAAACAGATTTCAAGAGGTACGTTGGAATCGCCTTGAAAGCACAGGAAGAGGGGCACAACTTCGACAATGACGCAGTTGGCCAAAAAGGGCGTATGCGTTTTCTCCTGAATATATTCAGGAGAAAACGCATACGCCCATTTTGGCCAAACAAGCAAGCAGGCAATGCAAATCTGCACTACAAAGAATTATCACTTCCCACCGGTCAAAAGGGACATCCACACAATGTGTACAAACCAGAAAGGCAAGACTGGCCATGGAGAACAGGGAGCCTTGTTATGCTGATGGGCGGGATGTAAATTGCCAACTGCCTCACTGGAGGAGTGCATTGCGTTCCCTAAAACAAGTAAACAACAGAGCTACAGAGCCAAGGGCACTTCCAGTCTAGGGAATATACATTGGGAAAACTGAAAATCAATAAGACAGAGCCACCCCCAAATTTAGGGCTGCACTGCTTACAAGAACCTCAACTTGGGTACACCTTAAATATACCAGGAAATATAAAAATGGTTCAAAAAACTGTGGTATTTATGTCCGATGGAATATCCCTCAGCCATGAAATCAATGTCATAAGACCAGGAGCAGCAAAGTGAGTGGATTCAGGTACGATGATTCTAAGTGAAATAAGTCACACAGAAAAAGTAACTTATCATAAGATATCACTTATGAAGATCCTGTAAACATGGCTACACATGAACTGAGTTAGGAAAGAGAACAGAGTCTCACATTTAGAAAACACTCTTATGCCTGCTTAAGGGGAAAGGAGAGGTGGGGTGATTCATAAAACCAGAGTTTGATATAAGCACAGGTACCATTTCCATAACCAACTGTGGAATAGACAAGACCCACACCTTCCTCAGTGAAAGGGACTCAAAACCCCATATTTCCCGCAGAGGAATAGATCTGACTAGTAAGAATCTTAAAACCTATGTATTGATATGTCTCTGTAAGGGAATCAAGTGTGTCTAGACTGGCATAAACATGGCAGAGAGAATCAGCTCAAACCCACTATAAAAAGGGATTTCAAAAGCAAAACCAAAAAACAGGGAAATTCTTTACATTTCCTTCAGGGTCTCTGATGAAACCTGGAAAAACCCTGTCTACAATGACAGCTGGATATGGCATAAGGCTGGACACTTGGGACTGAGAGGATTTGTGAGAATGGGTGAGCAAATGCAGACCCTTTAAAGCAAAAATGCATGGCCCCCATTCCATGGGTCCCAACTCTCCAGGTTGAAGGGAATATTACTACAGCTATAACATGTACGGGAAACCGAGAGAATGGACACACTGTGAATACAAAAGGTTTCTAAAACTCAACGAGTAGTCCCTCTCCTGGTGCTCCGGTTTGACTTTCCAACTGCTTTACTATCAATCTCCCAACTTGGAGAGACAGCCCGTTTAACCTCCTGGTTCGCACAGGTAGCCAATTTGGCAGAGGATGGAAGGGAAGCGGGAGAACCAATGAGAGAGTAGCTGTTAGGCATTTGGACGGGCACATGTCACTCTAATTTCCCGGCAGGAAGAAGAATTAACCAGAGTCTCAGCCACCCACCGGGAACCAGTATAGGTCCTGAACCAAAATTTTGGACTGCGTACAGCTCACAAAAAACGATTTGGAAAATGGAGCTCAGGGCCACAGCAATTCACAAACTGGCAGAGTAATAAAGGACAACTATCGTCCAAAAATCTGTTGAGGGAAGGCAACGAGGCAGACTTGAAAGCCAGGCAGAATAGCAGGAAACAGATTTCAAGAGGTACGTTGGAATCGCCTTGAAAGCACAGGAAGAGGGGCACAACTTCGACAATGACGCACTTGGCCAAAAAGGGCGTATGCGTTTTCTCCTGAATATATTCAGGAGAAAACGCATACGCCCTTTTTGGACAAACAAGCAAGCGGGCAATGCAAATCTGCACTACAAAGAAGTATCACTTCCCACCGGTCAAAAGGGACATGCACAATATGTGTAAAAACCAGAAAGGCAAGACTGGCCCTGGAGAACAGGGAGCCTTGTTATGCTGATGGGCGGGATGTAAATTGCCAACTGCCTCACTGGAGGAGTGCATTGCGTTCCCTAAAACAAGTAAACAACAGAGCTACAGAGCCAAGGGCACTTCCAGTCTAGGGAATATACATTGGGAAAACTGAAAATCAATAAGACAGAGCCACCCCCAAATTTAGGGCTGCACTGCTTACAAGAACCTCAACTTGGGTACACCTTAAATATCCAAGGAAATATAAAAATGGTTCAAAAAACTGTGGTATTTATGTCCGATGGAATATCCCTCAGCCATGAAATCAATGTCATAAGACCAGGAGCAGCAAAGTGAGTGGATTCAGGTACGATGATTCTAAGTGAAATAAGTCACACAGAAAATGAAACTTATCATAAGATATGACTTATGAAGATCCTGTAAACATGGCTACACATGAACTGAGTTAGGAAAGAGAACAGAGTCTCACATTTAGACAACACTCTTATGCCTTCTGAAGGGGAAAGGAGAGGTGGGGTGATTCATAAAACCAGAGTTTGATATAAGCACAGGTACCATTTCCAAAACCAACTGTGGAATAGACAAGACCTACACCTTCCTCAGTGAAAGGGACTCAAAACCCCATATTTCCCGCAGAGGAATAGATCTGACTAGTAAGAATCTTAAAACCTATGTATTGATATGTCTCTGTAAGGGAATCAAGTGTGTCTAGACTGGCATAAACATGGCAGAGAGAATCAGCTCAAACCCACTATAAAAAGGAATTTCAAATGCAAAACCAAAAAACAGGGAAATTCTTTACATTTCCTTCAGGGTCTCTGATGAAACCTGGAAAAACCCTGTCTACAATGACAGCTGGATGTGGCATAAGGCTGGACACTTGGGACTAAGAGGATTGGTGAGATTGGGTGAGCAAATGCAGACCCTTTAAAGCAAAAATGCATGGCCCCCATTCCATGGGTCCCAACTCTCCAGATTGAAGGGAATATTACTACAGCTATAACATGTACGGGAAACCTAGAGAATGGACACACTGTGAATACAAAAGGTTTCTAAAACTCAACGAGTAGTCCCTCTCCTGGTGCTCCGGTTTGACTTTCCAACTGCTTTACTATCAATCTCCCAACTTGGAGAGACAGCCCCTTTAACCTCCTGGTTCGCACAGGTTGCCAATTTGGCAGAGGATGGAAGGGAAGAGGGAGAACCAATGAGAGAGGAGCTGTTAGGCATTTGGACGGGCACATGTCACTCTAATTTCCCGGCAGGAAGAAGAATTAACCAGAGTCTCAGGCACCCACCGGGAACCAGTATAGGTCCTGAACCAAAATTTTGGACTTGTGTACAGCTCACAAAAAACGAGTTGGAAAATGGAGCTCAGGGCCACAGAAATTCACAAACTGGCAGAGTAATAAAGGACAACTATCGTCCAAAAATCTGTTGAGGGAAGGCAACGAGGCAGACTTGAAAGCCAGGCAGAATAGCAGGAAACAGATTTCAAGAGGTACGTTGGAATCGCCTTGAAAGCACAGAAAGAGGGGCACAACTTCGACAATGACGCAGTTGGCCAAAAAGGGCGTATGCGTTTTCTCCTGAATATATTCAGGAGAAAACGCATACGCCCTTTTTGGCCAAACAAGCAAGCGGGCAATGCAAATCTGCACTACAAAGTAGTATCACTTCCAAACGGTCAAAAGGGACATCCACAAAATGTGTAAAAACCAGATAGGCAAGACTGGCCCTGGAGAACAGGGAGCCTTGTTATGCTGATGGGCGGGATGTAAATTGCCAACTGCCTCACTGGAGGAGTGCATTGCGTTCCCTAAAACAAGTAAACAACAGAGCTACAGAGCCAAGGGCACTTCCAGTCCAGGGAATATATATTGGGAAAACTGAAAATCAATAAGACAGAGCCACCCCCAAATTTAGGGCTGCACTGCTTACAAGAACCTCAACTTGGGTACACCTTAAATATGCCAGGAAATATAAAAATGGTTCAAAAAACTGTGGTATTTATGTCCGATGGAATATCCCTCAGCCATGAAATCAATGTCATAAGACCAGGAGCAACAAAGTGAGTGGATTCAGGTACGATGATTCTAAGTGAAATAAGTCACACAGAAAAAGAAACTTATCATAAGATATGACTTATGAAGATCCTGTAAACATGGCTACACATGAACTGAGTTAGGAAAGAGAACAGAGTCTCACATTTAGAAAACACTCTTATGCCTGCTTAAGGGGAAAGGAGAGGTGGGGTGATTCATAAAACCAGAGTTTGATATAAGCACAGGAACCATTTCCAAAACCAACTGTGGAATAGACAAGACCTACACCTTCCTCAGTGAAAGGGACTCAAAACCCCATATTTCCCGCAGAGGAATAGATCTGACTAGTAAGAATCTTAAAACCTATGTATTGATATGTCTCTGTAAGGGAATCAAGTGTGTCTAGACGGGCATAAACACGGCAGAGAGAATCAGCTCAAACCCACTATAAAAAGCAATTTCAAAAGCAAAACCAAAAACCAGGGAAATTCTTTACATTTCCTTCAGAGTCTCTGATGAAACCTGGAAAAACCCTGTCTACAATGACAGCTGGATGTGGCATAAGGCTGGACACTTGGGACTGAGAGGATTGGTGAGATTGGGTGAGCAAATGCAGACCCTTTAAAGCAAAAATGCATGGCCCCCATTCCATGGGTCCCAACTCTCCAGGTTGAAGGGAATATTACTACAGCTATAACATGTACGGGAAACCTAGAGAATGGACACACTGTGAATACAAAAGGTTTCTAAAACTCAACGAGTAGTCCCTCTCCTGGTGCTCCGGTTTGACTTTCCAACTGCTTTACTATCAATCTCCCAACTTGGAGAGACAGCCCCTTTAACCTCCTGGTTCGCACAGGTTGCCAAATTGGCAGAGGATGAAAGGGAAGAGGGAGAACCAATGAGAGAGTAGCTGTTAGGCATTTGGACGGGCACATGTCACTCTAATTTCCCGGCAGGAAGAAGAATTAACCAGAGTCTCAGCCACCCACTGGGAACCAGTATAGGTCCTGAACCAAAATTTTGGACTTGCGTACAGCTCACAAAAAACGAGTTGGAAAATGGAGCTCAGGGCCACAGCAATTCACAAACTGGCAGAGTAATAAAGGACAACTATCGTCCAAAAATCTGTTGAGGGAAGGCAACGAGGCAGACTTGAGAGCCAGGCAGAATAGCAGGAAACAAATTTCAAGAGGTACGTTGGAATCGCCTTTAAAGCAGAGGAAGAGGGGCACAACTTCGACAATGACGCAGTTGGCCAAAAAGGGCGTATGCGTTTACTCCTAAATATATTCAGGAGAAAACGCATACGCCCTTTTTGGCCAACCAAGAAAGCGGGCAATGCAAATCTGCACTACAAAGAAGTATAACTTCCCTCCGGTCAAAAGGGACATCCACAAAATGTGTAAAAACCAGAAAGGCAAGACTGGCCCTGGAGAACAGGGAGCCTTGTTATGCTGATGGGCGGGATGTAAATTGCCAACTGCCTCACTGGAGGAGTGCATTGCGTTCCCTAAAACAAGTAAACAACAGAGCTACAGAGCCAAGGGCACTTCCAGTCTAGGGAATATACATTGGGAAAACTGAAAATCAATAAGACAGAGCCACCCCCAAATTTAGGGCTGCACTGCTTACAAGAACCTCAACTTGGGTACACCTTAAATATCCCAGGAAATATAAAAATGGTTCAAAAAATTGTGGTATTTATGTATGATGGAATATCCCTCAGCCATGAAATCAATGTCATAAGACCAGGAGCAGCAAAGTGAGTGGATTCAGGTACGATGATTCTAAGTGAAATAAGTCACACAGAAAAAGAAACTTATCATAAGATATCACTTAGGATGATCCTGTAAACATGGTTACACATGAACTGAGTTAGGAAAGAGAACAGAGTCTCACATTTAGAAAACACTCTTATGCCTGCTTAAGGGGGAAGGAGAGGTGGGGTGATGCATAAAACCAGAGTTTGATTTAAGCACAGGTACCGTTTGTAAAACCAACTGTGGAATTGACAAGACCTACACCTTCCTCAGTGAAAGGGACTCAAAACCCAATATTTCCCGCAGAGGAATAGATCTGACTAGTAATAATCTTAAAACCTATGTATTGATATGTCTCCGTAAGGGAAACAAGTGTGTTTAGACTGGCATAAACATGGCAGCGAGAATCAGCTCAAACCCACTATAAAAAGGAATTTCAAAAACAAATCCAAAAAACAGGGAAATTCTTTACAATACCTTCAGGGTCTCTGAGGAAACTTGGAATGACCCTATCTACAATGACAGCTGGATGTGGCATAAAGCTGGACACTTGGGACTGAGAGGATTGGTGTGATTGGGTGAGCAAATGCAGACCCTTTAAAGCCATAATGCATGGCCCCAATTCCATGGGTCCCAACTCTCCAGGTTGAAGCGAATATTAGTACAGATATAACATGTTCGGGAAACCTAGAGAATGGACACACTGTGAATACAAAAGGTTTCTAAAACTCAACGAATAGTCCCTCTCCTGGTGCTCCAGTTTGACTTTCCAACTGCTTTACTATCAATCTCCCAACTTGGAGAGACAGCCCCTTTAAGCTCCTGGTTCGCACAGTTTGCCAATTTGGCAGAGGATGGAAGGGAGGAGGGAGAACCAATGAGAGAGTAGCTGTTAGGCATTTGGACGGGCACATGTCACTCTAATTTCCCGGCAGGAAGAAGAATTAACCAAAGTCTCAGCCACCCACTGGGAACCAGTATAGATATTGAACCAAAATTTTGGACTTGCGTTCAGCTCACAAAAAACGAGTTGAAAAATGGAGCTCAGGGTCACAGCAATTCACAAACTGGCAGAGTAATAAAGGACAACTATCGCCCAAAAATCTGAGGAGGGAAGGCAACGAGATCGACTTGAAAGCGAGGCAGAATAGCAGGAAACAGATTTCAAGAGGTACGTTGGAATCGCCTTTAAAGCACAGGAAGAGGGGCACAACTTCGACAATGACGCACTTGTCCAAAAAGGGTGTATGCGTTTTCTCCTGAATATATTCAGGAGAAAACGCACACGCCCTTTTGGGCCAAGCAAGCATGCGGGCAATGCAAATATGCACTACAAAGAAGTATCCCTTCCAACAGGTCAAAAGGATCATCCACAAAATGTGTAAAAACCAGAAAGGCAAGACAGGCCTTGGAGAACAGGGAGCCTTGTTATGCTGATGGGCGGGATGTAAATTTCCAACTGACTCACTGGAAGAGTGCATTGTGTTCCCAAAAACAAGTAACCAACAGAGCTACAGAGCCAATGGCACTTCCAGTCTAGGGAATATACCTTGGGAAAACTGAAAATCAATAAGACAGAGACACCCCCAAATTTAGGGCTGCACTGCTTACAAGAACCTCAACTTGGGTACAAATTAAATATCCCAGGAAATATGAACATGGTTCAAAAAATTGTGGTACTTATGTACGATGGAATATCCCTCAGCCATGAAATCAATGTCAAAAGATCAGGAGCAGCAAAGTGATTGGATTCAGATACGATGATTCTAAGTGAAATAAGTCACACAGAAAAAGAAACTTATCATAAGATATCACTTAGGAAGATCCTGTAAACATGGCTACACATGAACTGAGTTAACAACAGAACATAGTCTCACCTTTAGAAAACACTGTTATGCCCACTTAAGGGGGAAGGAGAGGTCGGGTGAAGCATAAAACCAGAGTTTAATATAATCACAGGTACCGTTTGTGAAACCAACTGTGGAATTGAAAAGACCTACACCTTCCTCAGTGAAAGGGATTCAAAACACCATATTTCCAGCAGAGGAATAGACCTGACTAGTAAGAATCTTAAAACCTATGTATTGATATATCTCCGTAAGAGAAACAAGTGTGTTTACACTGGCATAAAAATGGCAGCGAGAATCAGCTCATACTCACTATAAGAAGGAATTTCAAAAACAAAACAAAAAAACAGGGACATTCTTTACAATTCCTTCAGGGTCTCTGATGAAACCTGGAATGACCATATCTACAATGACAGCTGGATGTGGCATAAGGCTGGACACTTGGGACTGAGAGGATTGGTGAGATTGGGTGAGCAAATGCAGACCCTTTAAAGCCATAATGTATGGCCCACATTCCATGGGTCCCAACTCTCCAGGTTGAAGGGAATATTACTACAGCTATAACATGTACGAGAAACCTAGAGAATGGACACACTGTGAATACAAAAGGTTTCGAAAACTCAACGAATAGTCCCTATCCTGGTGCTCCGGTTTGACTTTCCAACTGCTTTACTATCAGTCTCCCAACTTGGAGAGACAACCCCTTTAACCTCCTGGTTCGCACAGTTTGCCAATTTGGCAGAGGATGGAAGTGAAGAGGGAGAACCAATGAGAGAGTAGCTGTTAGGCATTTGGACGGGCACATGTCACACTAATTTCCTGGCAGGAAGAAAAATTAACCAAAATCTCAGCCACCCACAGGTAACCAGTATAGCTTCTGAACCAATATTTTGGACTTGCGTTCAGCTCACAAAAAACGAGTTGAAAAACGGAGCTCAGGGGCACAGCAATTCACAAACTGGCAGAGTAATAAAGGACAACTATCGTCCAAAAATCTGTTGAAGGAAGGCAACGAGGCAGACGTGAAAACGCGGCAGAATAGCAGGAAACAGATTTCAAGACGTACGTTGGAATCACCTTTAAAGCACAGGAAGAGGGGCACAACTTCGACAATGACGCACTTGGCCAAAAAGGGTGTATGCGTTTTCTAGTGAATATATTCAAGAGAAAATGCAAACGCCCTTTTTGGCCAAGCAAGCAATCGGGAAATGCAAATCGGCACTACAAAGAAGTATAACTTCCCACCGGTCAAAAGGGACATCCACAAAATGTGTAAAAACCAGATAGGCAAGACAGGCCCTGGAGAACAGGGAGCCTTGTTATGCTGATGGGCGGGATGTAAATTGCCAACTGCCTTACTGGAGGAGTGCATTGTGTTCCCTAAAACAACTAAACAACAGAGCTACTGAGCCAAGGGCACTTCCAGTCTAGGGAATATACCTCGGGCACACTGAAAATCAATAAGACAGTGACACCTCTAAATTTATGGCTGCACTGCTTACAAGAACCTCAACTTGGGTACACCATAAATATTCCAGGAAATATAAAAATGGTTCAAAATATTGTGGTAGTTATGTACGGTGGAATATCCCTCAGCCATGAAATCAATGTCATAAGACAAGGAGCAGCAAAGTGAGTGGATTCAGGTACGATGATTCTAAGTGAAATAAGTCACACAGAAAAAGAAACTTATCATAAGATATCACTTATGAAGATCCTGTAAACATGGCTACACATGAACTGAGTTAGGAAAGAGAACAGACGCTCACATTTAGAAAACACTCTTATACCTGCTTAAGGGGCAAGGAGAGGTGGGGTGATGAATAAAACCAGAGTTTGATATAAACACGGGTACCGTTTCTAAAACCAACTTTGGTATAGACAAGACCTACACCTTCCTCCGTGATAGGGACTCAAAACCCCATATTTCACGCAGAGGAATAGATCTGACTAGTAAGAATCTTAAAACCTATGTATTGCTATGACTCCGTAAGGGAATCAACTGTGTCTAGACTGACATAAACATGGCAGCGAGAATCAGAACAAACCAACTATAAAAAGAATTTCAAAAACAAAACCAAAAAACAGGGACATTCTTAACAATTCCTTCAGGGTCTCTGATGAAACCTGGAATGACCCTATCTACAATGACAGCTGGATGTGGCATAAGGCTGGACACTTGGGAATGTGAGCATTGGTGAGATTGGGTGAGCAAATGCAGAACCTATAAAGCGAAAATGCATGGCCCCCATTCCATGGGTCCTAATTCTCCATGTTGAAGGGAATATTACTACAGCTATAACATGTACGGGAAACCTAGATAATGGACACACTGTGAATACAAAAGGTTTCTAAAACTCAACGAATAATCCCTCTCCAGGTGCTCCTGTTTGACTTTCCAACTGCTTTACTATCAATCTCCCAACTTGGAGAGACAGCCCCTTTAACCTCCTGGTTCGCACAGGTTGCCAATTTGGCAGAGGATGGAAGGGAAGAGGGAGAACCAATTAGAGAGTAGCTGTTAGGCATTTGGACGGGCATATGTCACTCTAATTTCCCGGCAGGAAGAAGAATTAACCAGAGTCTCAGCCACCCACCGGGAACCAGTATAGGTCCTGAACCAAAATTTTGGACTTGCGTACAGCTCACTAAAAACGAGTTGGAAAATGGAGCTCAGGGCCACAGCAATTCACAAACTGGCAGAGTAATAAAGGACAACTATCGTCCAAAAATCTGTTGAGGGAAGGCAACGAGGCAGACTTGAAAGCCAGGCAGAATAGCAGGAAACAGATTTCAAGAGGTACGTTGGAATCGCCTTTAAAGCACAGGAAGAGGGGCACAACTTCGACAATGACGCACTTGGCCAAAAAGGGCGTATGCGTTTTCTCCTGAATATATTCAGGAGAAAAAGCATACGCGCTTTTTGGCCAAACAAGCAAGCGGGCAATGCAAATCTGCACTACAAAGAAGTATCACTTCCCACCGGTCAAAAGGGACATCCACAAAATATGTAAAAACCAGAAAGGCAAGACTGGCCCTGGAGAACAGGGAGCCTTGTTATGCTGATGGGCGGGATGTAAATTGCCAACTGCCTCACTGGAGGAGTGCATTGTGTTCCCTAAAACAAGTAAACAACAGAGCTACAGAGCCAAGGGCACTTCCAGTCTAGGGAATATACAATAGGAAAACTGAAAATCAATAAGACAGAGCCACCCCCAAATTTAGGGCTGCACTGCTTACAAGAACCTCAACTTGGGTACACCTTAAATATCCAAGGAAATATAAAAATGGTTAAAAAAACTGTGGTATTTATGTCCGATGGAATATCCCTCAGCCATGAAATCAATGTCATAAGACCAGGAGCAGCAAAGTGAGTGGATTCAGGTACGATGATTCTAAGTGAAATAAGTCACACAGAAAAAGAAACTTATCATAAGATATGACTTATGAAGATCCTGTAAACATGGCTACACATGAACTGAGTTAGGAAAGAGAACAGAGTCTCACATTTAGACAACACTCTTATGCCTGCTGAAGGGGAAAGGAGAGGTGGGGTGATTCATAAAACCAGAGTTTGATATAAGCACAGGTACCATTTCCAAAACCAACTGTGGAATAGACAAGACCTACACCTTCCTCAGTGAAAGGGACTCAAAACCCCATATTTCCCGCAGAGGAATAGATCTGACTAGTAAGAATCTTAAAACCTATGTATTGATATGTCTCTGTAAGGGAATCAAGTGTGTCTAGACTGGCATAAACATGGCAGAGAGAATCAGCTCAAACCCACTATAAAAAGGAATTTCAAATGCAAAACCAAAAAACAGGGAAATTCTTTACATTTCCTTCAGGGTCTCTGATGAAACCTGGAAAAACCCTGTCTACAATGACAGCTGGATGTGGCATAAGGCTGGACACTTGGGACTGAGAGGATTGGTGAGATTGGGTGAGCAAATGCAGACCCTTTAAAGCAAAAATGCATGGCCCCCATTCCATGGGTCCCAACTCTCCAGGTTGAAGGGAATATTACTACAGCTATAACATGTACGGGAAACCTAGAGAATGGACACACTGTGAATACAAAAGGTTTCTAAAACTCAACGAGTAGTCCCTCTCCTGGTGCTCCGGTTTGACTTTCCAACTGCTTTACTATCAATCTCCCAACTTGTAGAGACAGCCCCTTTAACCTCCTGGTTCGCACAGGTTGCCAATTTGGCAGAGGATGGAAGGGAAGAGGGAGAACCAATGAGAGAGTAGCTGTTAGGCATTTGGACGGGCACATGTCACTCTAATTTCCCGGCAGGAAGAAGAATTAACCAGAGTCTCAGGCACCCACCGGGAACCAGTATAGGTCCTGAACCAAAATTTTGGACTTGCGTACTGCTCACAAAAAACGAGTTGGAAAATGGAGCTCAGGGCCACAGCAATTCACAAACTGGCAGAGTAATAAAGGACAACTATCGTTCAAAAATCTGTTGAGGGAAGGCAACGAGGCAGACTTGAAAGCTAGGCAGAATAGGAGGAAACAGATTTTAAGAGGTACGTTGGAATCGCCTTTAAAGCACAGGAAGAGGGGCACAACTTCGACAATGACGCAGTTGGCCAAAAAGGGCGTAAGCGTTTTCTCCTGAATATATTCAGGAGAAAACGCATACGCCCTTTTTGGCCAAACAAGCAAGCGGGCAATGCAAATCTGCACTACAAAGTAGTATCACTTCCAAACGGTCAAAAGGGACATCCACAAAATGTGTAAATCCAGAAAGGCAAGACTGGCCCTGGAGAACAGGGAGCCTTGTTATGCTGATGGGCGGGATGTAAATTGCCAACTGCCTCACTGGAGGAGTGCATTGCGTTCCCTAAAACAAGTAAACAACAGAGCTACAGAGCCAAGGGCACTTCCAGTCCAGGGAATATATATTGGGAAAACTGAAAATCAATAAGACAGAGCCACCCCCAAATTTAGGGCTGCACTGCTTACAAGAACCTCAACTTGGGTACACCTTAAATATGCCAGGAAATATAAAAATGGTTCAAAAAACTGTGGTATTTATGTCCGATGGAATATCCCTCAGCCATGAAATCAATGTCATAAGACCAGGAGCAACAAAGTGAGTGGATTCAGGTACGATGATTCTAAGTGAAATAAGTCACACAGAAAAAGAAATTTATCATAAGATATGACTTATGAAGATCCTGTAAACATGGCTACACATGAACTGAGTTAGGAAAGAGAACAGAGTCTCACATTTAGAAAACACTCTTATGCCTGCTTAAGGGGAAAGGAGAGGTGGGGTGATTCATAAAACCAGAGTTTGATATAAGCACAGGAACCATTTCCAAAACCAACTGTGGAATAGACAAGACCTACACCTTCCTCAGTGAAAGGGACTCAAAACCCAATATTTCCCGCAGAGGAATAGATCTGACTAGTAAGAATCTTAAAACCTATGTATTGATATGTCTCTGTAAGGGAATCAAGTGTGTCTAGACTGGCATAAACACGGCAGAGAGAATCAGCTCAAACCCACTATAAAAAGGAATTTCAAAAGCAAAACCAAAAACCAGGGAAATTCTTTACATTTCCTTCAGAGTCTCTGATGAAACCTGGAAAAACCCTGTCTACAATGACAGCTGGATGTGGCATAAGGCTGGACACTTGGGACTGAGAGGATTGGTGAGATTGGGTGAGCAAATGCAGACCCTTTAAAGCAAAAATGCATGGCCCCCATTCCATGGGTCCCAACTCTCCAGGTTGAAGGGAATATTACTACAGCTATAACATGTACGGGAAACCTAGAGAATGGACACACTGTGAATACAAAAGGTTTCTAAAACTCAACGAGTAGTCCCTCTCCTGGTGCTCCGGTTTGACTTTCCAACTGCTTTACTATCAATCTCCCAACTTGGAGAGACAGCCCCTTTAACCTCCTGGTTCGCACAGGTTGCCAAATTGGCAGAGGATGAAAGGGAAGAGGGAGAACCAATGAGAGAGTAGCTGTTAGGCATTTGGACGGGCACATGTCACTCTAATTTCCCGGCAGGAAGAAGAATTAACCAGAGTCTCAGCCACACACTGGGAACCAGTATAGGTCCTGAACCAAAATTTTGGACTTGCGTACAGCTCACAAAAAACGAGTTGGAAAATGGAGCTCAGGGCCACAGCAATTCACAAACTGGCAGAGTAATAAAGGACAACTATCGTCCAAAAATCTGTTGAGGGAAGGCAACGAGGCAGACTTGAAAGCCAGGCAGAATAGCAGGAAACAAATTTCAAGAGGTACGTTGGAATCGCCTTTAAAGCACAGGAAGAGGGGCACAACTTCGACAATGACGCAGTTGGCCAAAAAGGGCGTATGAGTTTACTCCTAAATATATTCAGGAGAAAACGCATACGCCCTTTTTGGCCAAACAAGAAAGCGGGCAATGCAAATCTGCACTACAAAGAAGTATAACTTCCCTCCGGTCAAAAGGGACATCCACAAAATGTGTAAAAACCAGAAAGGCAAGACTGGCCCTGGAGAACAGGGAGCCTTGTTATGCTGATGGGCGGGATGTAAATTGCCAACTGCCTCACTGGAGGAGTGCATTGCGTTCCCTAAAACAAGTAAACAACAGAGCTACAGAGCCAAGGGCACTTCCAGTCTAGGGAATATACATTGGGAAAACTGAAAATCAATAAGACAGAGCCACCCCCAAATTTAGGGCTGCACTGCTTACAAGAACCTCAACTTGGGTACACCTTAAATATCCCAGGAAATATAAAAATGGTTCAAAAAATTGTGGTATTTATGTACGATGGAATATCCCTCAGCCATGAAATCAATGTCATAAGACCAGGAGCAGCAAAGTGAGTGGATTCAGGTACGATGATTCTAAGTGAAATAAGTCACACAGAAAAAGAACCTTATCATAAGATATTACTTAGGATGATCCTGTAAACATGGTTACACATGAACTGAGTTAGGAAAGAGAACAGAGTCTCACATTTAGAAAACACTCTTATGCCTGCTTAAGGGGGAAGGAGAGGTGGGGTGATGCATAAAACCAGAGTTTGATTTAAGCACAGGTACCGTTTGTAAAACCAACTGTGGAATTGACAAGACCTACACCTTCCTCAGTGAAAGGGACTCAAAACCCAATATTTCCCGCAGAGGAATAGATCTGACTAGTAATAATCTTAAAACCTATGTATTGATATGTCTCCATAAGGGAAACAAGTGTGTTTAGACTGGCATAAACATGGCAGCGAGAATCAGCTCAAACCCACTATAAAAAGGAATTTCAAAAACAAATCCAAAAAACAGGGAAATTCTTTACAATACCTTCAGGGTCTCTGAGGAAACCTGGAATGACCCTATCTACAATGACAGCTGGATGTGGCATAAAGCTGGACACTTGGGACTGAGAGGATTGGTGTGATTGGGTGAGCAAATGCAGACCCTTTAAAGCCATAATGCATGGCCCCCATTCCAAGGGTCCCAACTCTCCAGGTTGAAGCGAATATTAGTACAGCTATAACATGTTCGGGAAACCTAGAGAATGGACACACTGTGAATACAAAAGGTTTCTAAAACTCAACGAATAGTCCCTCTCCTGGTGCTCCAGTTTGACTTTCCAACTGCTTTACTATCAATCTCCCAACTTGGAGAGACAGCCCCTTTAAGCTCCTGGTTCGCACAGTTTGCCAATTTGGCAGAGGATGGAAGGGAGGAGGGAGAACCAATGAGAGAGTAGCTGTTAGGCATTTGGACGGGCACATGTCACTCTAATTTCCCGGCAGGAAGAAGAATTAACCAAAGTCTCAGCCACCCACTGGGAACCAGTATAGATATTGAACCAAAATTTTGGACTTGCGTTCAGCTCACAAAAAACGAGTTGGAAAATGGAGCTCAGGGTCACAGCAATTCACAAACTGGCAGAGTAATAAAGGACAACTATCGCCCAAAAATCTGAGGAGGGAAGGCAACGAGATCGACTTGAAAGCGAGGCAGAATAGCAGGAAACAGATTTCAAGAGGTACGTTGGAATCGCCTTTAAAGCACAGGAAGAGGGGCACAACTTCGACAATGACGCACTTGTCCAAAAAGGGTGTATGCGTTTTCTCCTGAATATATTCAGGAGAAAACGCATACGCCCTTTTGGGCCAAGCAAGCATGCGGGCAATGCAAATATGCACTACAAAGAAGTATCACTTCCAACAGGTCAAAAGGATCATCCACAAAATGTGTAAAAACCAGAAAGGCAAGACAGGCCATGGAGAACAGGGAGCCTTGTTATGCTGATGGGCGGGATGTAAATTTCCAACTGACTCACTGGAGGAGTGCATTGTGTTCCCAAAAACAAGTAACCAACAGAGCTACAGAGCCAATGGCACTTCCAGTCTAGGGAATATACCTTGGGAAAACTGAAAATCAATAAGACAGAGACACCCCCAAATTTAGGGCTGCACTGCTTACAAGAACCTCAACTTGGGTACAAATTAAATATCCCAGGAAATATGAACATGGTTCAAAAAATTGTGGTACTTATGTACGATGGAATATCCCTCAGCCATGAAATCAATGTCAAAAGATCAGGAGCAGCAAAGTGATTGGATTCAGATACGATGATTCTAAGTGAAATAAGTCACACAGAAAAAGAAACTTATCATAAGATATCACTTAGGAAGATCCTGTAAACATGGCTACACATGAACTGAGTTAACAACAGAACATAGTCTCACCTTTAGAAAACACTGTTATGCCCACTTAAGGGGGAAGGAGAGGTGGGGTGAAGCATAAAACCAGAGTTTAATATAATCACAGGTACCGTTTGTGAAACCAACTGTGGAATTGAAAACACCTACACCTTCCTCAGTGAAAGGGATTCAAAACCCCATATTTCCAGCAGAGGAATAGACCTGACTAGTAAGAATCTTAAAACCTATGTATTGATATATCTCCGTAAGAGAAACAAGTGTGTTTACACTGGCATAAAAATGGCAGCGAGAATCAGCTCAAACTCACTATAAAAAGGAATTTCAAAAACAAAACAAAAAAACAGGGACATTCTTTACAATTCCTTCAGGGTCTCTGATGAAACCTGGAATGACCATATCTACAATGACAGCTGGATGTGGCATAAGGCTGGACACTTGGGACTGAGAGGATTGGTGAGATTGGGTGAGCAAATGCAGACCATTTAAAGCCATAATGTATGGCCCACATTCCATGGGTCCCAACTCTCCAGGTTGAAGGGAATATTACTACAGCTATAACATGTACGAGAAACCTAGAGAATGGACACACTGTGAATACAAAAGGTTTCGAAAACTCAACGAATAGTCCCTATCCTGGTGCTCCGGTTTGACTTTCCAACTGCTTTACTATCAGTCTCCCAACTTGGAGAGACAACCCCTTTAACCTCCTGGTTCGCACAGTTTGCCAATTTGGCAGAGGATGGAAGTGAAGAGGGAGAACCAATGAGAGAGTAGCTGTTAGGCATTTGGACGGGCACATGTCACACTAATTTCCCGGCAGGAAGAAAAATTACCCAAAATCTCAGCCACCCACAGGTAACCAGTATAGCTTCTGAACCAATATTTTGGACTTGCGTTCAGCTCACAAAAAACGAGTTGAAAAACGGAGCTCAGGGGCACAGCAATTCACAAACTGGCAGAGTAATAAAGGACAACTATCGTCCAAAAATCTGTTGAAGGAAGGCAACGAGGCAGACGTGAAAACGCGGCAGAATAGCAGGAAACAGATTTCAAGACGTACGTTGGAATCACCTTTAAAGCACAGGAAGAGGGGCACAACTTCGACAATGACGCACTTGGCCAAAAAGGGTGTATGCGTTTTCTAGTGAATATATTCAAGAGAAAATGCAAACGCCCTTTTTGGCCAAGCAAGCAATCGGGAAATGCAAATCGGCACTACAAAGAAGTATAACTTCCCACCGGTCAAAAGGGACATCCACAAAATGTGTAAAAACCAGATAGGCAAGATAGGCCCTGGAGAACAGGGAGCCTTGTTATGCTGATGGGCGGGATGTAAATTGCCAACTGCCTTACTGGAGGAGTGCATTGTGTTCCCTAAAACAACTAAACAACAGAGCTACTGAGCCAAGGGCACTTCCAGTCTAGGGAATATACCTCGGGCACACTGAAAATCAATAAGACAGTGACACCTCTAAATTTATGGCAGCACTGCTTACAAGAACCTCAACTTGGGTACACCATAAATATTCCAGGAAATATAAAAATGGTTCAAAAAATTGTGGTAGTTATGTACGGTGGAATATCCCTCAGCCATGAAATCAATGTCATAAGACAAGGAGCAGCAAAGTGAGTGGATTCAGGTACGATGATTCTAAGTGAAATAAGTCACACAGAAAAAGAAACTTATCATAAGATATCACTTATGAAGATCCTGTAAACATGGCTACACATGAACTGAGTTAGGAAAGAGAACAGACGCTCACATTTAGAAAACACTCTTATACCTGCTTAAGGGGCAAGGAGAGGTGGGGTGATGAATAAAACCAGAGTTTGATATAAACACGGGTACCGTTTCTAAAACCAACTTTGGTATAGACAAGACCTACACCTTCCTCCGTGAGAGGGACTCAAAACCCCATATTTCACGCAGAGGAATAGATCTGACTAGTAAGAATCTTAAAACCTATGTATTGCTATGACACCGTAAGGGAATCAACTGTGTCTAGACTGACATAAACATGGCAGCGAGAATCAGAACAAACCAACTATAAAAAGAATTTCAAAAACAAAACCAAAAAACAGGGACATTCTTAACAATTCCTTCAGGGTCTCTGATGAAACCTGGAATGACCCTATCTACAATGACAGCTGGATGTGGCATAAGGCTGGACACTTGGGAATGAGAGCATTGGTGAGATTGGGTGAGCAAATGCAGAACCTATAAAGCGAAAATGCATGGCCCCCATTCCATGGGTCCCAATTCTCCATGTTGAAGGGAATATTACTACAGCTATAACATGTACGGGAAACCTAGATAATGGACACTCTGTGAATACAAAAGGTTTCTAAAACTCAACGAATAATCCCTCTCCAGGTGCTCCCGTTTGACTTTGCAACTGCTTTACTATCAATCTCCCAACTTGGACAGACAGCCCCTTTAACCTCCTGGTTCGCACAGGTTGCCAATTTGGCAGAGGATGGAAAGGAAGAGGGAGAACCAATGAGAGACTAGATGTTAGGCATTTGGACGGGCACATGTCACTCTAATTTCCCGGCAGGAAGAAGAATTAACCAATGTCTCAGCCACCTAAGGGGAACCAGTAGAGGTCCTGAACCAAAATTTGGACTTGCGTTCTGCTCAGAAAAACGAGTTGAAAAATGGAGCTCTGGGGCACAGCAATTCTCAGACTGGCAGAGTAATAAAGGACAACTATCGTCCAAAAATCTGTTGAGGCAAGGCAACGAGGTGGACTTGAAAGCGAGGCAGAATAGCAGGAAACAGATTTCAAGAGGTACATTGGAATCGCCTTTAAAGCACAGGAAGAAGGGCACAACTTCGACAATGACGCACTTGGCCAAAAAGTGCGTATGCGTTTTCTACTGAATATATTCAGGAGAAAACGCATACGCCCTTTTTGGCCAAGCAAGCAAGCGGGCAATGCAAATCTGTACTACAAAGAAGTATCACTTCCCAATGGTCAAAAGGGACATCCACAAAATGTGTAAAAACCAGAAAGGCAAGACAGGCCCTGGAGAACAGGGAGCCTTGTTATGCTGATGGGCGGGATGTAAATTGCCTACTGCCTCACTGGAGGAGTGCATTGTGTTCCCTAAAACAAGTAAAGAACAGAGCTACAGAGCCAAGGGCACTTCCAGTCTAGGGAATATACCTTGGGAAAACTGAAACTCAATAAGACAGAGCCACCCACAAATATAGGGCTGCACTGCTTACAAGAACCTCAACTTGGGTACACCTTAAATATCCCAGGAAATATAAAAATGGTTCAAAAAACTGTGGTATTTATGTCCGATGGAATATCTCTCAGCCAAGAAATCAATGTCATAAGACCAGGAGCAGCAAATTGAGTGGATTCAGGTACGATGATTCTAAGTGAAATAAGTCACCCAGAAAAAGAATCTTATCCTAAGATATCACTTATGAAGATCCTGTAAACATGGCTACACATGAACTGAGTTAGGAAAGAGAACAAAGTCTCACATGTAGAAAACACTCTTATGCCTGCTTAAGGGGAAAGGAGAGGTGGGGTGATGCATAAAACCAGAGTTTCATATAAGCACAGGTACCATTTCTATAACCAACTGTGGAATTGACAAGACCTACACCTTCCTCAGTGAAAGGGACTCAAAACCCCATATTTCCAGCAGAGGAATAGATCTGACTAGTAAGAATCTTAAAACCTATGTATTGATATGTCTCCGTAAGGGAAACAAGTGTGTTTAGACTGGCATAAACATGGCAGCGAGAATCAGCTCAAACCCACTATAAAAAGGAATTTCAAAAACAAAACCAAAAAACAGGGAAATTCTTTACAATTCCTTCAGGGTCTCTGATGAAACCTGGAATGACCCTATCTACAATGACAGCTGGATGTGGCATAAGGCTGGACACTTGGGACTGAGAGGAATGGTGAGATTGGGTGAGCAAATGCAGAGCCTTTAAAGCCATAATGCATGGCCCCCATTCCATGGGTCCCAACTCTCCAGGTTGAAGGGAATATTACTACAGCTATAACATGTACGGGAAACCTAGAGAATGGACACACTGTGAATACAAAAGATATCTAAAACTCAACGAGTAGTCCCTCTCCTGGTGCTCCGGTTTGAATTTCCAACTTCTTTACTATCAATCTCCCAACTTGGAGAGACAGCCCCTTTAAGCTCCTGGTTCGCACAGTTTGCCAATTTGGCAGACGATGGAAGGGATGCGGGAGAACCAATGAGAGAGTAGCTGTTAGGCATTTGGACGGACACATGTCACTCTAATTTCCCGGCAGGAAGATGAATTAACCAAAGTCTCAGCCACCCACCGGTAAACAGTAGAGGTACTGAACCAAAATTTTGGACTTGCGTTCTGCTCAAAAAAAACGAGTTGAAAAATGGAGCTCAGGGCCACAGCAATTCACAAACTGGCAGAGTAATAGCGGACAACTATCGTCCAAAAATCTGTTGAGGTAAGGCAACGAGGCAGACTTGAAAGCGAGGCAGAACAGCAGGAAACAGATATCAAGAGGTACGTTGGAATCGCCTTTAAAGCACATGAAGAGGGCCACAACTTCGACAATGACGCACTTGGCCAAAAAGGGCTTATGCGTTTCACCTGAATATATTCAGGAGAAAATGCATACACCCTTTTTGGCCAAGCAAGCAAGCGGGCAATGCAAATCTGCACTACAAAGAAGTATCACTTCCCACCGGTCAAAAGGGACATCCACAAAATGTGTAAAAACCAGAAAGGCAAGACAGGCCTTGGAGAAGGGGGAGCCTTGTTATGCTGATGGGCGGGATTTAAATTGCCAACTGACTCACTGGAGGAGTGCATTGTGTTCCCCAAAACAAGGAACCAACAGAGCTACAGAGTCAAGGGCACTTCCAGTCTAGGGAATATACCTTGGGAAAACAGAAAATCAATAATACAGAGCCACCCCCAAATTTAGGGCTGCACTGCTTACAAGAACTTCAAATTGGATACAAAGTAAATATCCCAGGAAATATGAACATGGTTCAAAAAATTGTGGTAATTATGTACGATGGAATATACCACAGCCATGAAATCAATGTCAAAAGATCAGGAGCAGCAAAGTGATTGGATTCAGGTACGATGATTCTAAGTGAAATAAGTCACACAGAAAAAGAAACTTATCATAAGATATCACTTAGGAAGATCCTGTAAACATGGCTACACATGAACTGAGTTAAGAACAGAACAGAGTCTCACATTTAGAAAACACTGTTATGCCCACCTAAGGGGGAAGGAGAGGTGGGGTGATGCATAAAACCAGAGTTTAATATAAGCACATGTACCGTTTGTGAAACCAACTGTGGAATTGACAAGACCTACACCTTCCTCAGTGAAAGGGACTCAAAACCCCATATTTCCAGCAGAGGAATAGATCTGACTAGTAAGAATCTTAAAACCTATGTATTGATATATCTCCGTAAGGGATACAAGTGTGTTTACACTGGCATAAACATGGCAGCGAGAATCAGCTCAAACCCACTATAAAAAGGAATTTCAAAAACAAAACCAAAAAACAGGGACATTCTTTACAATTCCTTCAGGGTCTCTGATGAAACCTGGAATGACCCTATCTACAATGACAGCTGGATATGGCATAAGGCTGGACACTTGGGACTGAGAGGATTGGAGAGATTGGGTGAGCAAATGCAGACCCTTTAAAGCCATAATACATGGCCCCCATTCCATGGGTCCCAACTCTCCAGGTTGAAGGGAATATTACTACAGCTATAACATGTACGGGAAACCTAGAGAATGGACACACTCTGAATACAAAAGGTTTCTAAAACTCAACGAATAGTCCCTCTCCTGGTGCTCCGGTTTGACTTCCCAACTGCTTTACTATCAATCTCCCAACTTGGAGAGACAATCCCTTTAAGCTCCTGGTTCGCACAGTTTGCCAATTTGGCAGAGGATGGAACGGAAGAGGGAGAACCAATGAGAGAGTAGCTGTTAGGCATTTGGACGGGCACATGTCACTCTAATTTCCCGGCAGGAAGAAAAATTAACCAAAGTCTCAGCCACCCACCGGTAACCAGTATAGTTCCTGAACCAAAATTTTGGGTTTGCGTACAGCTCACAAAAAACGAGTTGAAAAACGGAGCTCAGGGGCACAGCAATTTACAAACTGGCAGAGTAATAAAGGACAACTATCGTCCAAAAATCTGTTGAGGGAAGGCAACGAGGCAGACTTGAAAGCCAGGCTGAATAGCAGGAAACAGATTTCAAGAAGTACGTTGGAATCGCCTTGAAAGCACAGGAAGAGGGGCACAACTTCGAAAATGACGCAGTTGGCCAAAAAGGGTGTATGCGTTTTCTCCTGAATATATTCAGGATAAAACGCATACGCCCTTTTTGGCCAAACAAGCAAGCGGGCAATGCAAATCTGCACTACAAAGAAGTATCACTTCCCACCGGTCAAAAGGGACTTCCACAAAATGTGTAAAAACCAGAAAGGCAACACAGGCCCTGGAGAACAGGGAGCCTTGTTATGCTGATGGGCGGGATGTAAATTGCCAACTGCCTCACTGGAGGAGTGCATTGCGTTCCCTAATACAAGTAAACAACAGAGCTACAGAGCCAAGGGCACTTCCAGTCTAGGGAATATACATTGGGAAAACTGAAAATCAATAAGACAGAGCCACCCCCAAATTTAGGGCTGCACTGCTTACAAGAACCTCAACTTGGGTACACCTTAAATATCCCAGGAAATATAAAAATGGTTCAAAAAACTGTGGTATTTATGTACGATGGAATATCCCTCAGCCATGAAATCAATGTCATAAGACCAGGAGCAGCAAAGTGAGTGAATTCAGGTACGATGATTCTAAGTGAAATAAGTCACACAGAAAAAGAAACTTATCATAAGATATGACTTATGAAGATCCTGTAAACATGGCTACACATGAACTGAGTTAGGAAAGAGAACAGAGTCTCACATTTAGAAAACACTCTTATGCCTGCTGAAGGGGAAAGGAGAGGTGGGGTGATGCATAAAAGCAGAGTTTGATATAAGCACAGGTACCATTTCCAAAACCAACTGTGGAATAGACAAGACCTACACCTTCCTCAGTGAAAGGGACTCAAAACCCCATATTTCCCGCAGAGGAATAGATCTGACTAGTAAGAATGTTAAAACCAATGTATTGATATGTCCCTGTAAGGGAATCAAGTGTGTCTAGACTGGCATAAACATGGCAGAGAGAATCAGCTCAAACCCACGATAAAAAGGAATTTCAAAAACAAAACCAAAAAACAGGAAAATTATTTCCATTTCCTTCAGGGTCTCTGATGAAACCTGGAATGACCCTATCTACAATGACAGCTGGATGTGGCATAAGTCTGGACACTTGGGACTGAGAGGATTGGTGAGTTTGGGTGAGCAAATGCAGACCCTTCAAAGCAATAATGCATGGCCCCCATTCCATTGGACCCAACTCTCCAGATTGAAGGGAATATTACTACAGCTATAACATGTACGGGAAACCTAGAGAATGGACACATTGTGAATACAAAAGGTTTCTAAAACTCAATGAATAGTCCCTCTCATGGGGCTCTGGTTTGACTTTCCAACTGCTTTACTATCAATCTCCCAACTTGGAGAGACAGCCCCTTTAACCTCCTGGTTCGCACAGGTTGCCAATTTGGCAGAGGATGGAAGGGAAGAGGGAGAACCAATGAGAGAGCTGCTGTTAGACATTTGGATGGGCACATGTCACTCTAATTTCCAAGCAGGAAGAAGAATTAACCAATGTATCAGCCACCCAACAGGAACCAGTAGAGGTCCTGAACCAAAATTTTGGACTTGCGTTCAGTTCACAAAACACGAGTTGAAAAATGGAGCTCAGGGCACAGCAATTCACAAACTGGCAGAGTAATAAAGGACAACTATCTTCCAAAAATCTTTTCAGGGAAGCCAACGAGGCGGACATTAATGCGAGGCAAAATAGCAGGAAACAGATTTCAAGAGGTACATTGGAATCGCCTTTAAAGTACAGGCAGAGGGGAACTAGTTCATCAGTGATGCACTTGTCCAAAAGGGCATATGCGTTTTCTTCTGAATATATTCTAGAAAAAAATGCATACGCCCTTTTTGGCCAAGCATGCAAGTAGGTAATGCAAATCTGCACTACAAGAACGATCCCTTCCCACTGGTCAAAAGGGACATCCGAAAAATGTGTAAAAACCAGAAAGCCAAGACAGGCCCTAGAGAACAGGGAGTCTTGTTAGGCTAATGGGCAGGATGTAAATTTCTAAATGCCTATCTGGGGGAGTGCATTGTGTTCCCTAAAAGAAATGAAAAACAGTGCTACAGAGCCAATGGCAGTTCCAGTCTAGGGAATATACATTTGGAAAAATGAAAATCAGTATGACAGAGCCACCCGAAAATTTAGGGCTGCACTGCTTACACGAACCTCAACTTGGGTAGACCTTAAGTGTCTCAGGAAAGAAAAAAAATGGTTCAAGAAATTGTGGTCCTTACGTACGATTGAATATCCCTTAGCCATGAAATCAATGTCATAAGGCCAGTAGCAGCAAAATAGTGGATTCAGGTACAATGATTCTAAGTGAAATAAGTCACATTGAAAAAGAAACTTATCATAAGATATCACTTACAAAGGTCCTGTAACCATGGCTACACATGAACTGAGTTAGGAGAGATAACAGAGTAACAAATCTTATCATAAGTTATCACTCATAGGGTGAATGTACACATGGCTACACATGAACTGGATTACAAACACTAAAGAGTCACACATTTAGAAAACAATCTTCTGCCTGTTTAACGGGAAAGCCGAGGTGGGGTGATGCATAAAACCACAGTTTTAAATTAACACAGATACCGTTACCTAAACCAAGTATGTAATAGACAACACCTACTCCCCGCACAATGAACTGGACTCAACACCCCCTATTCATTGCAGAGGAATATATCTGACTCTAAGAATTTTAAAACATATGTATTCTCATGTCTCCATAAAGAAAGCATATGTGTGTATAATGGCATGAACACAGCACTGAAATTCAGCTAAACCCCCTTATAAAAATAAGTTTCAAAAGCAAAATGCAAAAACCGCGAAACAGAGAGAAATCTTAAAAATTACGTTCAGGGCCTGTGATCCAACCTGGATTGACCACCTTTACACCCACAGCTGGATGAGACATAAGACTGGACACTTGGGGCTGACAAGATTGCTGAGGTTGTGTGAGCAAAACAACGCCACTTAGAGCAATACTGTGTGCTACCCATTCTAGTGGTCCCAACTCTCCCGGTTTAAGGGAATCTTCCTACAGTTAAAACATGCATGGGAAACCCAGTGGATGGTACACTGTGTAATTGGGAAAGTTTTCTAAAAGGTACCTCATTTTTCCTTTCGTCGTGCTTGGCTCCACCATTCCATCTGCATTACTAAAAATCTCCCCACTTGGAGTGTCAGCGCCTTTACCCTCCTTTTATGCACAGTTTGCAAATTGTGCAGAGGATGAACAGGAAGAGGGGAAACAAATGAGAGTTTAGCTGTAGGTGTTTGGATGGGCACATATCACTCTACTTTCCCATCAGGAAAAAGCATTAACCAAAGGCTCAGCCTGAAGCCCTGGAACCGGACTAGGGCCTAAAGCCATCCTGCGGTATTGCAGCCAGCTCACAAATAGGCGGTTTGAAAAATGGATATCAGGGGCACAGCAATTCACAAACTTGCATAGTTATAAAGGACAACTATCATCCAGAAATATATTGAGGTAAGGCCGTGAAGAGGATTTGAATGAAAGGCAGAATTGAAGGAAACAGATTTCAAGAGGTACATTGGAGTCATCTTTAAAGCACATGAAAAGCGACAGAACTCCAACAATGTTGCCCTTGGCAGGAAAGGGAGTATGTGTATTTTCTTGAATATATTCGGGAAAAAATGCATACGCCCTTTTTGGCCAAGCAAGCCATCAGGCATTGAAAATCCACACTACATAGAAGTGTCCCTTACCTCCAGTCAAAAGGGCCATCCACAAACAGTGTAAAAACCACAAATGCAGGACAGGCCATGGAGGAAAGGGAGCCTGGTTACACCGATGGACAGGATGTAAATTGCCAACAGCCTCTCTGGAGAACTGTATGTTGTTTTCTAAAACAGAGCTACAGAGCATAGCACACTTCCACTCAAGGGCGTGTATTTTGGGAAAACTAAAAATCCGCAACACACAGCCAACGCAAAGTTTAGGGCTGCTCTGTTTACAAGAACCTCGACTTCGGTACACTTTAAATATCCCAGGAAAGGAAAAAAATGGATATAGATGTCATGGTACTTATATACAATGGAATGTCACTCAGACATAAAATCAATGTCATAAGGCCAATAGCAGCATAATGAGTGGCTTTAGGTACGATAATGCTAAGTGAAATGAGCCACAAAGAAACAGAAACTTATTGTAATATATCACTTATAGAGGGAATGTAAACATGGCTACACATGAACTGAATTTCAAAAGAGAACAGAGTTACACATTTAGTAAACACACTTATGCCTCCTTAAGGGGAAAGGTGACGTAGGGTGATGTGTAAAAGCAGAGTTTGAAATTAGCACAGATACCATTCCATATACCAAATATGTAATAGACAAGACCTACTCCTTTCTCAATGAACTGGACACAAAACACCCTATTCACTGAAGAGGAATTTATCTGACTGGTAACAATCTTGAAACCTATGTATTTATATGTCTCCATAATGGAATCAAGTGTATGTAGATTGGCATAAACACAGATCAATGGAACAGGACAGAAAGCCCAGAGAGAAACCTACATACCTATGGCTATCTCATCTATGACAAAGGAGCTAAGGATATACAATGGAGAAAAGACAGTCTCTTCAGTAATTGGTGCTGGGAAAACTGGACCCCTACACATAAAAGAATGAAATTAGAACACTCCATAACACCATACACAAAAATAAACTCTAAATGGATTAGAGATCTAAATATAAGACCAGACACTATAAAAGACTTAGAGGAAACCATAGGCAGAACACTCTATGACATAAATCGCAGCAAGATCCTTTTTGACTCACCTTCTAGAGAAATGGAAATAAAAACAGAAATCAACAAATGGGACCTAATGAAACTTAAAAGCTTTTACACGGTACAGGAAAACATAAACAAGATGCAAAAACAACCCTCAGAATGGGAGAAAATATTTTCAAATGAAGCAATTGACAAAGGATTAATCTCCAAACTTTACAAGCACCTCATGTAGCTCAATATCACAAAAACAAACAACCCAATCCAAAAACGGCCAGAAGACCTAAATAGACATTTCTCCAAAGAAGATATACAGATTACCAAGAAACACATGAAAGGATGCTGAACATCACTAATCATTAGAGAAATGCAAATCATAACTATCGTGAGGTATCACCACACAGCAGTCAGAGTGGCAATCATCAAAAAAATCTACAAAACAATAAATGCTGGAGAGGCCTTTATTGGAGAAAAGGGAACACACTTGCACTGTGGGTGGGAATGTAAATTGATATGGGCACTAAGGAGAACAGTACGGAGGTTCCTCTAAATAACTAACAATAGAGGTACCATACGACACAACAATCCAACTACTGGGCATTTGCCTTGCGAAAACCATAATTCAAAAAGAGTTATGTACAAAAAAGTTCATTGCAGCTCTATTTACAATAGCTTGGACATGGAAGCAACCTAAGTGTCCATCGACAGATGAATGGATAAAGAAGATCTGGCACATATATACAATGGAATATTACTCAGCCATAAAAAGAAGCAAAACTGAGTTATTTGTACTGAGGTGGATGGACTTAGAATCTGTCCTACACAGTGAAGTAAGTCAGAAAGTGAAAAACAAATACTGTATGTTTACAGAGATATACGGGATCTAATGAAGAAAAACAAAAAGATTTTGAAGAACCTAGTGGCAGGACAGGATTAAGGACACAGACGTAGAGAAAGGACTTGAGGACACCGGAAGGGGGATGGGTAAGCTGAGAGGAAGTGACAGAGTGGCATGGACATAAATACATTACCAAATGTAACCCCGATAGCTACTGAGAATCAGCCACATAGACCAGGGAGATCAGCTCGGTGCTTTCTGACCACATAAAGGGGTGGGATATGGAATGTGGGAGGGAGATGCAAGAGGGAGGTGATCTGGTGATATTTGTATACGTATAGATGATTCACTTTGTTATACAGCAGAAACTAACACTCCATTGTAAAACAATTATACTCCAATAAACGTGTACAAGGAAAAAAAAAAAGAAAGCCCAGGGATAAACCTACACACCTCTGGTCAACTAATCTATGACAAAGGAGGCAAGACTATACAATGGAGATAAGACAGTCTCTTCAATCATTGGTGCTGGGAAATATGAACAGCTACATGTAAAAGAATGAAATTAGAACACTCCCCAACACCATACATAAAAATATATTCAAAATGGTTTAGAGACCTTAATGTAAGACCGGACAGTATAAAATTCTGAGAGGAAAACTTACGAAGGATACTCTGACGTAAATCACAGCAAGATCTTTTTTGATCCACCTCCTATAGTAATGAAATAAAAAAGAAAACCAAACAGATGGGACCTAATGAAATGTAAAAGCTTTTGCAAAGCAAAGGAAACTACAAACAAGACGAAAAGACAACCCTCAGAATGGCAGAACATATTTGCCAATGAATCAATGGACAAATGATTAATCTCCAATATATATAAACAGCTCATGCAGCTCAATATTAATAAAACAAACAACCCCATACAAAAATGGAAGAAGATCTAAATAGACATTTCTTCCAAGAAGACATAGAGATAGCCAGTACGCACATGAAAATCTGCTCAACGTCACTAATTATTAGAGAAATGGAAATCGAAACTACAATGAGGTATCACGTCACACCTGTTAGAATGGGCATCATCAGAAAATCTACAAACAACAAATGCTGGAGAGGGTGTGGAGAAAAGGAACCGTCTTCCACTATTGCTGGGAATGTAAATCGATATAGTCTCTATGGAGAACAGTATGGAGGTTCCTTAAAAAACTAAAAATAGAATTACCCTATAATCCAGCAATCCCACTACTGGGCATATACCCAGAGAAAACCATAAATCAAAAAGACACATTCACCACAATGTTCTTTGCAGCACTATTTACAATAGCCAGGTAATGAAAGCAACCTAAGTGCCCATAGAGAGATGAATGGATAAAGGTGTGGTACATATATACAATGGAATATTACTCAGCCATACATCGGAATGAAATTGGGTCATTTGTAGAGACCTGGATGGATCTAGAGACTGTCATACAGAGTGAAGTAAGTCAGAAAGAGAAAAACAAATATTGTATGTTAATGCATATATGTGGAACCTAGAAAAATGGTACAGATGAACCGGTTTGCAGGGCAGAGATAGAGACACAGAGGTAGAGAACAAACATATGGACACCAAGGGGGGAACGCCATGTGAGGGTGGTGGTGGGATGAATTGGGAGACTGGGATTCACATGTGCACACATAAGTATAAAATAGATATCCAGTAAGAACCTGCTGTATAAAAGAAATAAATAAATTTAAAAAAAAATAAAAATATATAACATTTAATAAAATAAATAAAAAAAAACGTTTTTCCCTTCACATAGACGTCTTTATATTAATGCATTATTTCCATGTTTATATCTCCAAATTTAAAAAAAAGAGGAATAAATAAAATCTACCTTGAACCAAAAAGATAAAAAGAAAAAAAAAAAAAAAAAAAACAGAACCCACCAGTTATACACAGGAAAATCGTATCAGGGCACTTGCTCCAGTTGTAAAAAATGCTTAAGTTGGTCAGAGGTGGGAAATCGTCTCCCATGCAGTGAGCAGCGCTCCCCCCCCACAAGGAACATCCTCATTGCAAAGCTGGGGGACTGTGTCGAGGCGTCTGTGAGTAAATGTGAGCTGAGCCCCAGTCCTGCTGCAGCTGAACTCTTCCCACCCTTTCCAGGTAAAACAGCTGAATATGTACAAGAACTTGCAAGCCTAGAGGAAGGGCTGTGGAGCCACACCAGCGACAGCACGCAGGCCGACTTGGTGCCTGCTGGCCAGCCAGGATGGTCCTGGCCCCAGATGCTCTTCTGGAAGCTTTCCATTTCCCTACCTGAGATACCCCTCCTGCCACGGCCCCCACTGCTTTTTTACTTCCTCACCTCTGCCTGGGGAGAAATTCCAGCGGCAGGTATGGGTGACACATCCTCTTCTTTAGCAGGTGGCAGCCTGGCAACTCCTGCAGAAAGTCCAGCAGAGCCCCACTCACACTGGGCCACCCACAAAGCCATGGCCCCTCACTCCCTCCCACCACCCCAGCCCCGACACTGCTGACGGGGCAGAGAATATGGCGTCAGGCACAGCTACAGGGGCTCTTGCTGACTGGAGAGGAGTTTATATTGACCTTAACCCAGGCACACCTGGGGAGGGCTGGCAGGCAGTGTCAGGCTGCCCAAATCAGCCAATCCTCACCCCTCAGGGGATCACACTTGCAGAAAATGAACCTTGCTAAACAGGCCACGACCAAGGAACAGGTGTGGGCTCTTGAGAGTCAGGCTAGACAAGGGGCTTCAGCTGCGGCTTTTTTTCTCATCATTTTATCTGGTCCATGAGTGGAAAACAACTTCAAGAAGACCCTATACTAATGAGAGGAACCCAGGAGTCAGGGAGAGGAGTGATGGTGGGTGGAGACAGAGGCCTGGTGCCCTGGCTGCAGTGGAAGTGTCTGGAAGACCAGGCCGAGAGAGGCTGCACAGAGTGATAGCCAGGGTCACAGACCTGTCAGGGCTGCTGTTTGTTAGTTCAAGTCCTGCTCTGAGGCGTTCTGTGTCAGCTGTGAGCGACAGGTGAGATGGGGGTTCTCTGCAAGGTGGGCTATGTGCACAGTTCTTGTGTGTCCAGCCCTGCTTGGGTACCTGCCCAGGGGAGCTCCGTATCCTGGGAAGGGCCTGGATATGAGAGCCCAATGGGCTGCTGGGTAACTGCACAGGTGAGCTCCATACCCTGGGAGGGACATGACCATGAGGGCCCCGTGGGCTGTGGGGTGGGGGGTGCAGCCCAGGTGAGCTCCATATCCTGGGATTGGCCTGACCACGAGAGTCCCATTGGCTGCTGGAGACCTGGTAAAGGATATCAGGACAGTCAGTGAAGCCACCGAGGATATACATCCAGTAGCTCCTATTTCCTACACCCTGCTGGTCATTCTACCATCCACCAGGCCATGGCATTCTGTATTAGACTTCAATGATGCCTTCTTCTGTATTCCATTCATCTCAGAGTCACAAGGATTTTTGGCTTGTGAGTGGCAGGACACAACATGCAACCAAAGCAATAATGCTGGGCCATCCTTCCCCAATGGTTCAAAAATACCCACACCATCATTGGGGAAATGTCCTCTAAAGACCTAAAAGTTCTACCTCTGTAAAAGGGAACCCTCCTTCAATATGCAGAGGACATTCTGATCACCAGGCCTACTAAAGACGCCTCTGAACTACCTAGTCAAGAAAGGATAGAAGGTGTCCAAGAAAAAGGCTCAAATATCCCAGGCTAAGGTGACATGCCTGGGCTTCATTGTCACAGATATTCGGAGAAACACATCCCAGGATAGGGAAGAAGCCATTTGCAGCCTTACCTCTTCTAAAACTAGAAGACAGCTTAGGGGTTCCTGGGGAGGCCAAGGTTTTCTGCATTTGGATCCCTAACTACAGTCTAATAGCTGGGCCTCTACATGAAACACTGACACGAAAAGATGATGATCCTTTTGAATAGAATCCAGAAGCAGCCTTTCAAGAATGGAAAGAGCAGTCAATTCAGACCCTTGCCCAGGATCTCCCTAATTTAGCTAAACCCTTGGACCTTTACATACCCAGTCATAGGTTAATCGCCCTTGGAGCCTTAGTGCAAAAACTGGGACCACTTGAAATGGAGCAACAAAAGAATGCCCTTCGGGTATGATAAACTATGGTCACCAAGGGCTTTGCCCACCGACTCATCAGGCCAGGATACTGGGGTATCTAAAAAGCTGAATCAGAAGCCCGCAAGGCCAGCTCCCTGCTAAGGGAAAAGGACCCCAAGTGGTGATCCTAACCACCCATCATGCCCTGAAGTTGCAGGGGTCGCTCTGTGGACACACTGACCTCGAGTGAGGAGACCCTCCAACTCCAACCTCCAGAGAGACAAACGGGGGCAACAGGCCCCCAAAATGACTCGTGTGACCATCACTTGACCTGGAGTTTCTCTCAGAAAACAACAAGACTGTGCCCCGAAAGAGCAGACTACTGCTTGCAGGACTTACTGCACCCAGAGGGGAGCTAATAAGCTTGGCGGGGGAAACATATATCATGCTTTCACCATAGAAAGCCCTACAGACACCGTGGTGATGATGGTCAATATGACCGGCTGGACTGCTGGATACTTCTAAAGGCCGTTGACTCAGTGGACGTCATCGTCCTGGATCACCACTGACCCTGGACTGTCTGGGAGTTGTGCGGGCAGGGCTCTGACACATGGTGCTGTTTGTACATTAATTCAGGGACCTAATTAAAGAAAGCACAGACTAGTGGTCAGAGCATCTAGGCTGGCAAAAATCGTCAGCCTAAGGTCGCCGAACAAATGTGGGGTGGGGTGAAACCTACCACTGCAGCATCTCTGCGCATCTCTTTCCTGGACCCTTAAAGGTCATTAGAATCTATAACACTTCCAATGCTGGTGCTCAGGCGGACGAGAAGTGAGGCAGGAGGCCTTGGGACAATCAACCTCACCTGGAGGCTGGTGGGGAGACGTTTTGACCCTCCCCCCATGTATCAGGGCTCCCACCACAGCATGAAGCAGTTACAAAAGAGGGGTCTGCACCCTCAACACCCCAAGAATGAGGAACGGAACAAAAAGCCGAGGAGGTGTTCATCTCCGGCAACGTTCATTAAAAACTCCTGGGAGATAAAAAGAGAATCTGGGCAATAAAATAAAGTCTAACCTGTTTCTCCTTTGTGCTTTTTCTAATTTCACGTGCTCCTAGGGTTCCGCATGCAGAGGTCCCACACCCGGCACTTCAGACCCGATTTCCTAGTGCAGAATGGCTGGGTCGACACCTCAGCTAGCGGGGTCCCATGCAGACTCCGCGGCATAGAGCCTGAGCTGCAGCCAACCCAGCCCTCGAGAGCTCCATCCCCTCCCTCCCACTGACGCTGCCGGGATCCCTACACAGCAGCCCAGCCCACAGCCCGTGGGGGAGTGCACACTCTCACCTCTCCTTTCTGTTTTCAAAATAATGTTTCCTTTGCTTCTGAACCAAACTCAGTCTTGATCTGTTGGCTGCAATGACACTGGGCACGGGGACTCCTGTTGGGGTCCACTCTGGAGGATCAGTAACAGAAATTGAGAACATTGTAACTTCAATGAACAGATGTGTGAGCCAAACTGTAGTTAACATAGAGCAGTGTATAACGCTCGGGTAAAATAAGATGTTTCTAAGACTTACATTTGATATTTCCATCACTTTCCTATAAGCAAGTTCAGTGAAGACGTTTGTCTTATTTGTCAGGTCAACATTAGAGAAATGAAGGGATTTATTTCCATGGATGTACATCGAATACTCTTGGCTGAAGCTTCAATCGTGTTTTCAATGCTTTTCCATTGAAAATGATACCTCTCTTTCAGCTCCCCCATTTCTGAGAAGTATAAAATCTTATAATTTATTATTACCAAAGGGGAAAGGTAGGAGAAGGGATAAATTAACAGTTTGGGATTAACACATACACACTGCTATGTATAAAATAGATCATCAACAAGGAACTACTGTATAGCACAGGGAACTACACTGAATATTTTGCAATAACCTATAAGGGGAAATAATCTGAAAGAGAATAGATATTTTTATTGACATCATCTATCAATGACAGATAAAATGTAACCTAAGCAAGGCCAATGGTGAGCGCTTCTGACCCTGAAGATTTCAATCATCTAAAGTTTGGGCTCTGCCTATTTCCCAAGGCCCTTAATGGACATGCGTGTAGCCGTAGCTTAAAAATTCCCCAGTTTGGGGTTCGGGGAGGCACTGATTTGGAAAAATCCCTGGTGTTCTCCTTACATGCACGGGACCCTTCCTACAGCTAAAACATGCCTGTCACACCTAGAGGATGGTACACCATTTGATCGGAAAGAGTTTGGAAATTGCACCTCATCTCCTCATAGCCTGGTGCTTGGGTTCACCCCTCCAGCATCTTTCCTAACAACCTCCTCACTTGGGCATATCAGCACCGTCAACATCCTGTTGCACACAGTTTGGAATGTGTCCAGAGGATGAAGCGGAAGGATGAGAAAAATTTAGAGACAAGTCTTAGGTATTCGGACAGGCACATGCCACTCTAATTTCCAATCCGGAAGACAAATTCATCAAAGGCTAGAATTGCCCACGGAAACAGAATAGGGCTAGAGGAAGTCCCGCTGTTTTGTGTCCAGTTTCCATAAACACAAGTTGAATAATGGAACTCAGGGTCACTAAAATTCATGAAACTGCAGAGTTGAAAATATCTATCGTCGAAAAATGTCTTGAGGTAAGTCACAGAAAAGGACTTGTAAGCAAGGGAGAGTGGCAGGAAACATATTTGAACAGGTAGAAAGGACTCCCCGTTAAAGTACAAGAAAAGGGTCTGAACATCGCCAATGATGCTGTTGGCCAAAAAGGGCGTATGCATTTTTTCTGAATATATTCAAGTAAAGGCCATACACACTTTTTATCCAACCAAACAGGTGGACACTGGAAATCAATACTACAAAATGTATCACTTCACATCAGTCAGAAGGGCCATCCACGTAAAGTGTAAGCACCAGAAATGCAGGACAGGGTGAGGAGAAAAGGGAGCCCTGTGAGGCTGATAGTGGAAATGCAATTTGCCAACAGCCACTCTGGAGAAGAGTATTGTGTTTGCTAAAACATCTACAAAATGAGCTACAGAGCATAGGGCACTTGCACTGATGGGCGTATACCTTGGGAAAAACAAAAATCGACAGAAAACAGGCACCCCAACGTTTACCACCTCTCTGTTAAAAAGGGCCTCAACTTGGATATAACCTAAATGTCCCTGGAAGGATAAAATGGATAAAAGAGATGGGGTACTTATGTAGAGTGGAATATTACTCATCCAGAAATCAATGAAATAAGGCCAGTTGGAACAACTCTGGAGGAGTTACATACGATCATTCTAAGTGACATACGTCAGAAAGAAAAAGACACATATCATAACATGTCACTTAAAGGTGGAATCAAAAATGGCTACACATGAAATAAATTACAATACAGAAATATAGTCAAATATGTAGAAAATAGACATAAGGCTGCTAAATGGGAAAGGTGGGGAATGGTGAGGTATTATCCAGGAGGTTGAAATTAGCAAAGATACCATTCCAAGTACCAAATTGAATAACTGACAAGGCCTACACGGTACCTCAAAGAACTACACTCAGCCCACTCAAGTCCCTAGAAAATAATACATATGACTGGTAAGCATCTGAAAAGGAATTTATTGTTGTCTCACAGTACATGAATCAAGTGGATGTACAGGAACAAAAAACAGAGCTTTGAAAATCAGCTGTAACCAATATAAAAATAAATTTAAAAATATTTATAAAAAAAGTGAGACAGACAAAAATTCTTACAACTTTTGTTGAAGGTCTACGATGTAACATGAATTGAACACATGTAGACCCACAGCAGGATGATATATAAGGCTGGAAGCTATGCACGCTAAGAGATGTTAGAGAGGCTTGGTGAGAAAATGCAGACCTTTTAAAGTAATACTGCCTGGTACCCATTCCATGGGTCCCAAATCTGCAGGTTCAAGGGAATCTTCTGACAGTGAAAACATGCCTGGGAAACCGAGATGAATGTACACCATGTGCTCAGGAAAAGGTGTCTACAATGCACCTCATTTTTGATCTCCTTGTGCTGAGGTTCGCCATTCCAGCCACATTACTAACAATCTCCCCACTTGGAGAATCAGCACCTTTAACCTCCTGTTTTACACAGTTTTCAATTTGTGCAGAGGATAAATGGGAAGAGGGGGAACCAATGAGAGGTTAGCTGTAGGAGTTTTTTTTTTTTTTTTTTTTTTTTTTTTATGGTACGCGGGCCTCCCCCTGTTGTGGCCCCTCCCGTTGCGGAGCACAGGCTCCGGACGCACAGGCTCAGCGGCCATGGCTCACGGGCCCAGCCGCTCCGCGGCATGTGGGATCCTCCCAGACCGGGGCATGAACCCGTATCCCCTGCATCGGCAGGCGGACTCTCAACCACTGCGCCACCAGGGAAGCCCAGCTGTAGGAGTTTGGACAGGCACATGCCACTCTATTTTCCCATTAGGAAGAAGAATTAACCAAAGGCTCAGCCTGCCTCCCCAGAACCGGAATAGGGCCGGAAGCAATCCAATGGTTTGGCATACAGCACACAAAAAAAGCGAGTTGCAAAATGCAGCTCAGGAGCAGACAATTCAAAGACCTGCAAAGATATAAATGATAACCAACGTCCAAAAATATATTCAGGTAAGGCAACGAAGAGGATCTGAATGAGAGGCAGAATTGCAGGAAACAGATTTCAAAAGGTAGATTCTACTCACATTTAAATCATATGAAAAGCAGCAGAATTTCTAAAATGATGCAGTTGGGCAAAAGGGTGTATGTGTTTTTTTCGTTAATATCTTCAGGAAAAAAACACAGACAGAGTTTTTGGCCAACAAAGCAAGAGGGAAATGCATATCTGAACAACAAAGAAGTCTCAATTTCCACTGCTCAGAAAGGCCATCCAAAAAATGTGTACAAACTAGAAATGCAGGAGAGGCCATGGGAAACAGGGAGCCAAGTCACGCTGATGGGTGGGGTATAAATATCCAAGAGCCACTCTGAAGAAGTGTATGCTGTTTCCTAAAACATCTAAAATACAAAGCCCCCGAGCAAAGGTGACTTCAACTCATGGGCATATAACTTGGGAAGACTAAATATCAATAAGACACAGGCACCCCAAAGTTTAGGGCTGCTCTGCATACAAGAACCTCAACTTTGGTACACCTAAAATATCCCAGGAAAAACAGAAATGCATAAAGAACTTGTGGTATTTTGTACAACAGAATATCACTCAGACGTGAAATCAATGTATATAAGGCCAGTAGCAGCATAATGAGTGGATTTAAGTATGATGATTCTAAGGGAAATTAGTCACACAGAAAAAGAATCTTATCATAAGATATCACTTATAGAGGAAATGTCAATATCACAACACATGAACTGAATTAGGAAAGAGAAGAGAGTCTCACATTTAGAAAAAAAAATCTTATGCCTGCTTCAGGAGAAAGGAGAGGTGGGGTGATGCATAAAACCAGAGTTTGATATTAACACAGGTACCATTCCATAAACCAAATACAGAATAGACAAGACCTACAGCTTCCTCAGTGAACGGGACTCAACACCCCTATTTCCCGCATAGGTATATATCTGACTAGTAAGAATCTTAAAACCTATGTATTAATATGTCTTCGTAAGGGAACCAATTGTGTCTAGACCGGCATAAACAAGTCAGTGATAATCAGCTCAACCCCATTATAAACATGAATTTCAAAAACAAAACCAAAAAACAGCGAAATTCTTACGCAATTCCTTCAAAGGTTCTGATGAAACCTGGAATGACCCTATCGGCAAAGACAGCTGGATGAGACATAAGGCTGGAGACTTGGGACTGAGAGGACTGGTGAGATTGGGAGAGAAAATGCAGACCCTTAAAGTAGTAATGCATGCAACCATTCCATGGGTCCCAAATCTCCAGGTAGAAGGGAATATCACTACAGTTATAACATGTATGGGAAACCTAGAGAATGGACAACCTGTCATGGCAAAAGGTTTCTAAAACTCTCCTAATTTTTCTTCTCCTTGTATTCCAGTTTGGTATTCCAACTGCTTTACTATCAATCTCGCAACTTAGGAGAGTCAGCCCCTATAACCTCCTGGTTCACACAGTTTGCCAATTGTGCAGTGGATGAAATGGAAGAGGGAGAACCTATCAGAGAGTAGATGTAGGCATTTGGACGGGCACATGTCACTCTAATTTCCCGTCAGGAAGAAGAATTAACCAAAGCCTCAACCACCCACAGGGAACCAATATAGCCACCCCTGGAACCAGTATAGGTCCTGAAGCAAAATTGTGGATTTGCGGCCAGCTCTCAAAAATGGGATTTGAAAATTGGGACTCAGGGGCACAGCAATTCACCAACCTGCAGAGTTATAAAGGACTACTCTCTTCCAAAATCTGTTGAGGGAAGGTAAAGAAGGGGACTTGAAAATGAGGCAGAATTGCACAAAACATATTTCAAGAGGTAAATTGGAATCGCCTTTAAAGTACAGGAAAAGCATCACAACTTGGACAGTGATGCCCTTGGCCAAAAAGGGTGTATGCCTTTTCTCCTGAATATATTCAGGAGAAAACGCCTACGCCCTTTCTGGCCAATTAAGCAAGGCACACAATGCAAATCCACACTACAAAGAATTGTCACTTCCCACCGGTCAAAAGGGACATCCGAATATCTGTAAAAACCAGAAAGGCAAGAGAGAGTTGACAAGGGCATGAAGCAATGTGATCCCAATGGTTATGGAGGAATGTGATGACAAGCGCATGGAGCATTGTGATGACAAGATTATGTAGCATTTTGCTGACAAAGGCAAGGAGCATTGTGATGACAAGGTTCATGGAGCACTGTGATGACAAGCGTCACGGAGCATTGTGATTACAGGGATCATGGAGCATTGGGATGACAAGGGCATGGATCACTGTGATGACAAGGTTCATGGAGCATTTTGATGACAAGTGTCCCAGATCGTTGTGTTGTCAGGGTTCATGGAGCGTTGTGATGACAGTGGTCATGGAGCATTGTGATGACAGGAGTCATGGAGCATTGTGATGAGAAGGTGATGGAGCATTGGGCTGAAAATGCTCATGGAGTACTGTGATGAAAGGGGTCATGGAGCATTGTGATGACAAGGTACTGGAGCATTGTGATGAGAAGACCATGGAGCCTTGTGATGACAAGTCTCATGGAGCATTCTGATGAAAAGGGGCATGGAGCATTGTGATTACAGGAGTCTTGGAGCATTGTGATGACAAGGACATGAAGCATTAGGATGAGAAGGCCATGGAGCATTCTGATGACATGCATCATGGAGCTTTGTGATGACAAGGGCATGGAGCATTGTGATTACAGGGTACTTGGAGCACTGTGATGAAAAGGGTATGGATCATTGTCATGAAAAAGGCATGGAGCCTTGTCATGACAGGGTTCAAGGAGCATACTGATGGCAAGTGTCTGGGAGCATTGTGATGACAAGGGTATTGAGAATTGTGATGACAAATGTCATGGAGCATTGTGATGAGAAGACAATGGATAATTGTTATGACAAGTGTCATGGGGCGTTGTGATGATAAGTGTTATGGAACATTGTGATCACAAGGATTTGGAGCATTGTGATGGCAGAGGTCATGGAGCATTTTGATTTCATTGTGATGACAATAGCCTGAACCATTATGATGTTGCACATGGTGCATTGTGATGACAGGGTTCATGGAGCATTGAGATGAAAAGGGGCATGGAGTATTGTTATTACAGGAGTCTTGGAGCATTGTGATGACATGGGCATGGAGCATCATGAATGAGAAGGCCATGGAGCATTCTGATGACATGCGTCATGGAGCTTTGTGATGACAAGGGCATGTAGCATTGTGATTACAGGGTTCTTGGAGCATTGTGATGACAAGGGTCATTGAGCCTTGTGATGACAAGGCTGTGGAACATTGTGATGGCAGTGGTCATGAAGCATTGTTATGACAGGGGTAATGGAGCATTGTGATGAGAAGGGCATGGAGCATTGGTCTGAAATGTTTCATGGATTATTGTGATGAGAGTGGGCATGAGCATTGTGATGACAAGGGCACTGAACACTGTGATACATGGGTCATGGTGGATTGTAATGACAAGGGCATGGAGCATTGTGATGAGAAGGGCATCGGGCATTGTGATGAGAAGCATCATGGGGCTTTGTGATGACAAGGACATGGAACAATGTGATGAGAGGGTTCATGGAGCATTGTGATGAAAAAGACTTGGAGCATTTTGATGACAGGGGCATGGAGGATTGGTCTGATAAATTTCATGGATAATTGTGTTGAGAATGGGCATGGCACATTGTGATGACAAGGGCATGGAGCATTGGGAAGACAAGGTCATGGAATATTGTGAAGACAGGTGTCTGGGAGCATTGTGATGACATATTTCATGGACCATTGTGATGACAATGGCATGGAGCATTGTGATGCCAAGTGTTATGGAGGATTGTGATGACAAAGGTAATGGAACATTGTGATGACAAGGGCTTGGAGCATTGTGATGACAAGGGCATGGAGCATTGTGATGACAACGGTCATTGAGAATTTTGATGAAAAGGTCGTGAAGCATTGTGATGACAAAGGCATGGAGCTTGCTATGACAGGGGTCATGGGACATTGCAATGACAAGTGCATGGAGAATTGTGATGACAAGAGCATGTAACATTGTGATGAGAACTGTCATGGAGCATTGTGATGACAAGGAATTGGAGAATTGTGATAACAAGGGACATGGAGTATTGAGATGATCAGGGCATGGAGCATTGTGATGGCAAGACCGTGGAGCACTGTGATGAGAAGACCATGGATAATTGTGATGACGAGCATCACGGAGCACTGTAATGACAAGGGACATGGAGCATTGTGATGACAGGTGTCACGGAGCATTCTGATGACAACCTTGTGGAGTATTGTGATGACAATGGCATGGAGCATTGTGATGAAAAGGGCATGGATCATTGTTATGAAAAAGGCATGGAGACATGTCATGACAGGTTTCAAGGAGCATACTGACGAAAAGTGTCAGGGAGTAGGGGGCTTCCCTGGTGGTGCAGTGGTTGAGAGTCCGCCTGCCGATGCAGGGGAAGCGGGTTCGTGCCCCGGTCCGGGAAATCCCACATGCCGTGGAGCAGCTGGTCCCGTGAGCCATGGCCACTGAGCCTGTGCGTCCGGAGCCTGTGCTCCACAACGGGAGAGGCCACAACAGTGAGAGGCCCGCGTACCGCAAAAAAAAAAAAAAAAAAAAAAAAAAAAGTGTCAGGGAGCATTGTGATGACAAGTGTATTGAGAAATGTGATGACAAAGGTCATGGAGCATTGTGATGAGAAGTCCATGGATAATTGTGATGACCAGCGGCATGGGGCGTTGTGATGGCAAGTGTTATGGAACATTGTGATCACAAGGGTTTGGAGCATTGTGAAGACAGAGGTCATGGAGAATTTTGATTTCATTGTGATGACAATAGCATGAAGCATTATGATAGTGGGCATGGTGCATTGTGATGACAGGGTTCATGGAGCAATGAGATGAAAAGGGGCATGGAGCATGGTGATTACAGGGGTCTTGGAGCATTGTGGTGGCAAGGGTCATGGAGCCTTGTGATGACAAGGCCGTGGAACATGGTGATGGAAGGGATCATGGAGCATTGTTATGACAGGGGTAATGGAGCATTGTGATGAAAAGGCCATGGAGCATTGGGCTGAAAATATTCATGGAGTATTGTGATGACAGGGGTCATGGAGCATTGTGATGACAATGGAATGGAGCACTGTGATGACAAGTTCCTTGAGCATTGTGATGAGAAGACCATGGAGCCTTATAATGAAATGTCTCATGGAGCATTCTGATGAAAAGGGGCATGGAGCTTTGTGATTACAGTGGTGTTGGAGCATTGTGATGACAAGGGCATGGAGCATTGTGATGAGAAGGCAATGGAGCATTCTGACAGGCCTCATGGAGCTTTGTGATGACCAGGGCATGGAGCATTGTGATTACAGGGGTCTTGGAGCATTGTGATGAAAAGAGCATGGATCATTCTTATGAAAAATACATGGAGCCTTGTCATGACAGGTTTCAAGGAGCATACAGACAACAAGTGTCAGGGAGCATTTTGATGACCAGTGTATTGAGCACTGTGATGACAAAGGTCATGGAGCATTGTGACGATAAGGAAATGGAGTATTGTGATGACAAGCACATGGAGCTTGCTATGACAGGGGTCATGGAGCAATGCGATGACAAGTGCATTGAGAATTGTGATGACAAAGCATGTAACACTTTGATGAGAAGTGTCATGGATCATAGTGATGCCAGGAACGTGGAGAATTGTGATGACAGGGACATGGAGCTGTGTGATGACCAGGGCATGGCGCATTGTGATGACAAGACCGTGGAGCATTGTGATGAGAAGACCATGGATAATTTTGATGACAAGCCTCATGGAGCACTGTAATGACAAGGGGTGTGGAGCATTGTGATGACAGGGGTCATGGAGCATTGTGATGACAGGGGTCATGGAGCATTGTGATGAGAAGTGCATGGAGCATTGGTCTGAAATATTTCATGGATTATTGTGATGAGAGTGGGCATGGAGCATTGTGATGACAAGGGCACGGAACACAGTGATACATGGGTCATGGGGGATTGTAATGACAACGGCATGGAGCACTGTGATGAGAAGGCCATGGAGCATTCTGATGACATGCGTCATGGAGCTTTGTGATGACAAGGGCATGGAGCATTGTGATTACAGGGTTCTTGGAGCTTTGTGATGACAAGGGTCATGGAGCCTTGTGATGACAAGGCCGTGGAACGTTGTGATGACATGGGTCATGGAGCATTGTGATGACAAGGGCAGCAGCATTGGTCTGAAAATTTTCATGGATTATTGTGATGAGAGTTGGCATTGAGCATTGTGATGACAAGGGCACGGAACACAGTGATACATGTGTCATGGAGGATTGTAATGACAAGGGCATGGAGCATTGTGATGAAAAGGGCATCGAGTAGTGTGATGACAAGTGTCATGGAGCTTTTTGATGACAATTGCATGGATCAATGCGATGAGAGGGTCCATGGAGCATTGTGATGGCAATGGCATGGAGCATTGTGATGCCAAGGGTCATGGAGATTTGTGATGACAAAGGTCATGGAGCATTTTTATGACAAGGGTGTGGTGCATTGTGATGAGAAGGGCAGGGAGCATTGTGATGACAGGGTCATGGAGCAATTTGATGAAAAGGCTCATGGAACATTTTGATGACAATGGTTATGGAACATTGTGATGTCAGGGGTCATGGAGCATTTTGATGAAAACGGTCATGGAGCATTTTGATGACAGGGGTTATGGAGCACTGTGATGTCAGGGGTCATCGAACATTGTGATGATAAGTGATGTAGCATTGTGATGACAGGAGTCATGGAACACTGTGATGACAGCGGTGAGGGAGTACTGTGATGAATAGTGATGTAACATTGTGATATCAGTGGTGAGAGAGCATTTTGATGAGAAGTGCATGGAGCATTGTGATGACAAGGTATAAGGAGCATTGTGATGACAAGATTGTGGAGCACTGTGATGAAAAGCGCATGGCACATTGTGATGACAAGGGTCATGGAGCATTGTGCTGACAAGCCCATGGAGCATTGTGATGACAAGGGTCATGGAGCATTGTGTTGAGAAAGGCATAGAGCATTGTGATGACATGGGTCAAAGAGCATTGTGATGAAAACTTCATGGAGCACTGCGGTTAAAAAGTCATAGAGACTGTTGAGGACGAAGGCATGGACCATTGTGATGACAAAGATCATGAAGCATTGTGATGACTGGAGTCACGGAGCATTGTGATGACACGGTCATGGAGCATTGTGATGAAAAGGGCATGGAGCATTGGCCTAATAAGTTTCATGGATTATTGCGATGACAGTTGGAATGGCGCACTGTGGTGGCAAGGGAATGGAGAATTGTGATGACAAGGTCATGCAGTATTATGAAGACTGGTGCCAGGGAGCATTGTGATGACATATGTAATGGCCCATTGTGATGACAGTGGCATGGAGCATTGTGATGCCAAGTGTCATGGAGGATTATGATGACAAAGATAATGGAGCATTGTGATGACAATGGCTTGGATTATTGTGATGACAAGGGTCATGGAGCATTCTGATGACAATCTTGTGGAGTATTTTGATGACAATGGCATGGAGCATTGTGATGAAAATGGCATGGGACATTGTGATGAAAAAGGCATGGAGCCTTTTTGTGACAGGGTTCAAGGAGCATTCTGACGGGGAGCATTGTGATGACAAGTGTATTGAGCATTGTGATGACAAAGGTCATGGAGCATTGTGACAATAAGGGCATGGAGTATTGAGATGACAGGCGTCATGGAGAGTTGTGATGACAAGTGTTATGGAACATTGTGATCACAAGAGTTTGGAGCATTGTGATGACAGAGGTCATGGATCATTTTGATTTCAAGGAGCATGGAGCATTGTGATGACAAGGGCATGAAGCAATGTGATCCCAAGTTTCATGGAGGATCGTGATGACAATGGTAATGGAGTATTGTGGTGACAAGTGCATGGAGTATTGTGATGACAAGAGCATATAACATTGTGATGAGAAGCGCCATGGAGCACTGTGATGACAAGGACGTGGAGAATTGTGAGGACAAGGGACATTGAGCTGCGAGATGATCAGGGCATGGAGCATTCTGATGGCAAAACCGTGGAGCATTTTGATGAGAAGACCTTGAGTAATTGTGATGACGAGCATCATGGAGCACTGTAATGAAAAGGGGCATGAAGCACTGTGATGACTGGTGTCAGGGAGCATTGAGATGACAGGGGTCATGGAGCATTGTGATAACAAGAGCATGTAATGTTGTGATGAGAAGTGTCATGTAGCATCGTGATGACAAGGATGAGGAGAACTGTGATGACAAGGAACATGGAGCATTGTGATAACTAGGACATGGTGCAATGTGATGACAGGGGTCATGGAGCATTATCATGACAAGGGCCATGGTGCATTCTCACATAAGATATCACTTATGAAGGGAATGTAAACATGGCTACATATGAACTGAATTAGGAAACAGAACAGAGTCTCAGATTTAGGAAACACTCTTATGCTTGCTTAAGGGGAAAGGAGAGGTGGGGAGATGCACAAAACAAGAGTTTGATATTAGCACAGGTACCGTTCCATAATCCAAATACAGAATAGACAAGAACTACTCCTTCCGTAGTGAACGGGACTCAAAACCCATATTTCCAGCAGAGGAATATATCTGACTAGTAAGAATCTTAAAATAAGTGTATTTATATGTCTCTGGAAGGGAATCAATTTTGTCTAGACTGGCAAAAACTAGTCAGGGATAATCAGCTCAAACCCATTATAAAACTGAATTTGAAAAACAAAACAAAATAAAAAAAAACAACGATATTCTTACACAATTCCTTCAAGGGCTCTGATGCAACCTGGAATGACAGTATCTACAAAAACACCTGGAAGAGACATAAGGCTTGACACATGCGACTGAGGGGATGGGTGAGATTGGTGGCGTAAATGCAGTCCCTTTAGACCCATAATGCGTGCCACCCATTCGATGGGTGCCAACTCTCCAGGTTGAAGGTAATAATACTACAGCTATAAAATGTACGGAAAACCTAGAGAGTGGACACAGAGTGAATACGAAAGGTTTCTAAAACTCAACGAACAGTCCCTCTCTTGGTGCTCCGGTTTGACTTTTGAAATGCTTTACTATCAATCTCCCAAATTGTAGAGACAGCCCCTTTAACCTCCTGGTTCCCACTGGTTGCCAATTTGGCTGAGGATGAAAGGGAAGAGGGAGGACCAATGAGAGAGTAGCTGTTAGGCATTTGGACGGGCACATGTCACTCTAATTTCCCGGTAGGAAGAAGAATTAACCAAAGTCTAAGCCACCCAACGGGAACCAGTATAGTTCCTGAACAAAAAATTTGGACGTGTGTTCAGCTCACAAAAAAACGAGTTGAAAAATGGAGCTCAGGGGCACAGCAATTCACAAACTGGCAGAGTAATAAAGGACAACTATCATCCAAAAATCTGTTGAGGGAAGGCAACGAGGCCAACTTGAAAGCGAGGCAGAATAGCAGGAAACAGATTTCAAGAGGTACGTTGGAATCGCCTTTAAAGCACAGGAAGAGGGGCACAACTTCGACAAAGATGCACTTGCCCAAAAAGGGCGTATGTGTTTTCTCCTGAATATATTCAGGAGAAAACGCATACGCCCTTTTTGGCCAAGCAAGCAAACGGGCAGTGGAAATCTGCAGAACAAAGAAGGATCTCTTCCCACCGGTCAAAAGGGACATCCACAAAATGTGTAAAAACCAGAGGCAAAAAAGGCCCTGGAGAAGAGGAGCCTTGTTAGCTGATGGGCGGGAGGTAAATGGCCAACTGCCTCACTGGAGGAGTGCACTGTGTTCCCTAAAAGAAGTAAACAACAGAGCTACAGAGCAAAGGGCATTTCCAGTCTAGGGAATATACCTTGGGAAAACTGAAAATCAATATGGCAGAGCCACCCCCGAATTCAGGGCTGCACTGCTTACAAGAACCTCACCTTGGGTACACCTTAAATATCCCAGGAAATATAAAAATGGTTCAAAAAATTGTGGAACTTATGTACGATGGAATATCCCTCAGCCATGAAATCAATGTCATAAGACCAGTAGCAGCAAAGTGAGTGGATTCAGGTACGATGATTCTAAGTGAAATAAGTCACACAGAAAAAGAAACTTATCATAAGATATCACTTATGAAGAACCTTTGAACATGGCTACACATGAACACACTTAGGAAAGAGAACAGAGTCTCACATTTAGAAAACACTCTTATGCCTGCTTAAGGGGGAAGGAGAGGTGGGGTGATGCATAAAACCAGAGTTTGATATAAGCACAGCTACCATTCCAAAAACCAATTATGGAATAGACAACACCGACACCTTCCAGTGAAAGGGACTCAAAACCCCATATTTACCGCAGAGGAATAGATCTCACTAATAAGAATTTTAAAACCTATGTATTGATATGTCTCCATAAGGGAATCAAGTGTGTCTAGACTGGCATAAACAAGGCAGCGAGAATCAGCTCAAACCCACTATAAAAAGGAATTTCCAAAACAAATCAAAAAAACAGGGAAATCCTTTACAATTCCTTCAGGGTCTCTGACGAAACCTGGAATGCCCCTATCTACAATGACAGCTGGATGTGGCATAAGGCTGGACACTTGGGACTGAGAGGATTGCTGAGATTTTGTGAGCAAATGCAGACAATTTAAAGCAATAATGCAAGGCCCCCATTCCATGGGTCCCAACTCTCCAGGTTGAAGGGAATATTACTACAGCTATAACATGTACGGGAAACCTAGAGAATGGACACACTGTGAATACGAATGGTTTCTAAAACTCAACGAATAATCCCTCTCCTGGTGCTCCGGTTTGACTATCCAACTGCTTTACTATCAATCTCCCAACTTGGAGAGACAGACCCTTTAAGCAACTGCTTCGCACAGGTTGCCATTTTGGCAGAGGATGAAAAGGAATAGGGAGAATCAGTGAGAGAGTAGCTGTTAGGCATTTGGACGGACACATTTCACTCTAATCTCCAGGCAGGAAGAAGAATTAACCAGAGTCTCAGCCACCCACAGGGAACCAGTATAGGTCCTGAGCCAAAATTTTAGACTTGTGTATGGCTCACAAAAAACGAGTTGAAAAATGGAGCTCAGGGGCACAGCAATTCACAAACTGGCAGAGTAATAAAGGACAACTATCGTCCAAAAGTCTGCAGAGGGAAGGCAACGAGGTGGACTTGAAAGAGAGGAAGAATTCCAGGAAACAGATTTCAAGAGGTACGTAGGAATCTCCTGTAAACCACAAAAGAGGGACACAACTTCGACAATGATGCACTTGTCCAAAAAGAGTGTATGCGTTTTCTCCTGAATATATTCAGGAGAAAACGCATACGGCCTTTTTGGCCAAGCAAGCAAGCGGGCAATGCTAATCTGCACTGAAAAGAATTATCTATTCCCACCAGTCAAAAGGGACATCCACCAAATGTGTAAAAACCAGAATGGCACGACTGGACCTGGAGAACAGGAGCCTTGTTATGCTGATGGGCGGGATGTAAATTGCCAACTGCCTCACTGGAGGACTGCACTGTGTTCCCTAAAACAAGTAAACAACAGAGCTACAGAGTCAAGGGCATTTCCAGTCTAGGGAATATACCTTGGGAAAACTGAAAATCAATATGACAGAGCCACCCCAAATTCAGGGCTGCACTGCTTACAAGAAACTCAACTTGGGTACACCTTAAATATGGCAGGAAATATAAAAATTGTTCAAAAAATTGTGGTAATTATGTACGATGGTATATCCCTCAGCGATGAAATCAATGTCATAAGACCAAGAGCAGCAAAGTGAGTGGATTCAAATACGATGATTCTAAGTGAAATAAGTCACACCGAAAAAGAAACTTATCACAAGATATCACTTATGAAGATCCTGTAAACATGGCTACACCTGAACTGAGTTAGGAGAGAGAACAGAGTCTCACATTTAGAAAACACTCTTATGCCTGCTTAAGGTGGAAGGAGAGGTGGGGTGATGCATAAAACCAGAGTTTTATATAACCACAGGTACCGTTCCAAAAACCAACTATGGAATAGACAAGACCTACACCTTCCTCTGTGAAAGGGACTCAAAACCCCATATTTCCCGCAGAGGAATAGATCTCACTAGTAAGAATCTTAAAACCTATGTATTGATATGTCTCCGTTAGGGAATCAAGTGTGTCTAGACTGGCATAAACATGGCAGCGAGAATCAGCTCAAACCCACTATAAAAAGGAATTTCAAAAACAAATAAAAATAACAGGGAAATTCTTTACAATTCCTTCATGTCTTTGACGAAACCTGGAATGCCCCTATCTACAATGACAGCTGGATGTGGCATAAGGCTGGACACTTTGTACTGAGAGGTTTGGTGAGATTGGGTGAGCAAATGCAGACACTTTAAAGCAATAATGCATGGTCCGCATTCCATTGGTCCCAACTCTCCAGGTTGAAGTGAATATTACTAGAGCTGTAATATGTACGGGAAACCTAGAGAATGGATACACTGTGAATACGAAAGGTTTCTAATACACAACGAATAGTCCCTCTCCTGGTGATCCGGTTTGACTTTCCAAGTGGTTTACTATCAATCGCCCATCTTGGAGAGACAGCCCCTTTAAACTCCTGGTACGCACAGGTTGCCAATTTGGCTGAGGATGGAAGGGAAGAGGGAGAACCAATGAGAGAGTAGCTGTTAGGCATTTGGACGGGCACATGTCACTCTAATTTCCCGGCAGGAAGAAGTATTAACTAAAGTCTCAGCCACCCACCGAGAACCAGTATAGTTCCTGAAACAAAATTTTGGACTTGCGTATAGCTCAAAAAAACGAGTTGAAAAATGGAGCTCAGGGGCACAGCAATTCACAAACTGGCAGAGTAATAAAGGACAACTATCGTCCAAAAATCTGTTGAGGGAAGGGAATGAGGCGGACTTGAAAGTGAGGCAGAATAGCAGGAGACAGATTTCAAGAGGTACGATGGATTCGCGTTTAAAGCACAGGAAGAGGGGAAAAACATCGACAATGACACACTTGTCCAAAAGCGTCGTATGCGTTTTCTCCTGAATATATTCAGGAGAAAATGCATACGCCCTTTTTGGCCAAGCAAGAAAGCACGCGGGCAATGCAAATCTGCACTACAAAGAAGTATCACTTCCCACCGGTCAAAAGGGACATTCACAAAATGTGTAAAAACCAGAAAGTCAAGAAAGGCCCTGGAGAACAGGGAACCTTTTTATGCTGATGGGCGGGATGTAAATTGCCAACTGCCTCACTGGAGGAGTGCATTGTGTTCCCTAAAACTAGTAAACAACAGAGCTACAGAGCCAAGGGCACTTCCAGTCTAGGGAATATACCTTGGGAAACCTGAAAATCAAAAACACAGAGCCACCCCCAAATTTAGGGCTGCACTGCTTACAAGAAGCTCAACTTGGTTACACCTTAAATATCCCAGGAAATATAAAAATGGTTAAAAAAACTGTGGTACTTATATACGATGGAATATCCCTCAGCCATGAAATCAATGTCATAAGACCAGGAGAAGCAAAGTGAGTGGATCCAGGTACGATGATTCTAAGTGAAATAAGTCACACAGAAAAAGAAACTTATCATAAGATATCACTTATGAAGAACCTGTGAACATGGCTACACATGAACTGACTTAGGAAAGAGAACAGAGTCTCACATTTAGAAAACACTCTTATGCCTGCTTAAGGGGGAAGGAGAGGTGGGGTGATGCATAAAACCAGAGTTTGATATAAGCACAGCTACCATTCCAAAAACCAATTATGGAATAGACAACACCGACACCTTCCAGTAAAAGGGACTCAAAACCCCATATTTCCCGCAGAGGAATAGATCTCACTAGTAAGAATTTTAAATCCTATGTATTGATATGTCTCCGTTAGGGAATCAAGTGTGTCTAGACTGGCATAAACATGGCAGCGAGAATCAGCTCAAACCCACTATAAAAAGGAATTTCAAAAACAAATCAAAAAAACAGGGAAATCCTTTACAATTCCTTCAGGGTCTCTGACGAAACCTGGAAAGCCCCTATTTACAATGACAGCTGGATGTGGCATAAGGCTGGACACATGGGACTGAGAAGATTGCTGAGATTGTGTGAGCAAATGCAGACACTTTAAAGCAATAATGCAAGGCCCCCATTCCATGGGTCCCAAATCTCCATGGTGAAAGGAATATTACTAAAGCTATAACAAGTACGGGAAGCCTAGAGAATGAACACACTGTGAATACGAAAGGTTTCTAAAACTCAACGAATAGTCCCTCTCCTGGTGCTCCGGATTGACTATCCAACTGCTTTACTATCAATCTCCCAAATTGGAGAGACAACCCCTTTAACCGCCTCGTTCACAAAGGTTGCCAATTTGGCAGAGGATGGAAGGGAAGAGGGAGAACCAGTGACAGAGTAGCTGTTAGGCATTTGGACGGGCACATGTCACACTAATTTCCAGGCAGGAAGAAGAATTAACCAGAGTCACAGCCACCCACCGGGAACCAGTATAAGTACTGAACCAAAATTTTGGACTTGCGTACAGCTCACAAAAAACGAGTTGAAAAATGGAGCTCAGGGGCACAGCAATTCACAAACTGGCAGAGTAATAAAGGACAACTATCGTCCAAAAATCTGTTGAGGGAAGGCAACGAGGCGCACTTGAAAGCAAGGCAGAATAGCAGGAAACACATTTCAAGAGGTACGTTGGAATCGCCTTTAAAGCACAGGAAGAGGGGCACAACTTCGACAAAGACGCACTTGGCCAAAAAGGGCGTATGCGTTTTCTCCTGAATATTCAGGAGAAAACGCATACGCCCTTTTTGGCCAAGGAAGCAAGCGGGCAATGCAAATCTGCACTACAAAGAAGTATCACTTCCCACCAGTCAAAAGGGACATCCACAAAATGTGTAAAAACCAGAAAGGCAAGACAGTCCCTGGAGAACAGGGAGCCTTTTTATGCTGATGGGCGGGATGTAAATTGCCAACTGCCTCACTGGAGGAGTGCATTGTGTTCCCTAAAACAAGTAAACAACAGAGCTACAGAGCCAAGGGCACATCCAGTCTAGGGAATATACCTTGGGAAAACTGAAAATCAATAAGACAGGGCCACCCCCAAATTTAGGGTTGCACTGCTTACAAGAACCTCAACTTGGGTACACCTTAAATATCCCAGGAAATATAAAAATGGTTCAAAAACTGTGGTATTTATGTACGATGGAATATCCCTCAGACATGAAATCAATGTCATAAGACCAGGAGCAGCAAAGTGAGTGGATTCAGGTACGATGATTCTAAGTGAAATAAGTCACACAGAAAAAGAAACTTATCATAAGATATCACTTATGATGATCCTGTAAACATGGCTACACATGAACTGAGTTAGGAAAGAGAACAGAGTCTCACATTTAGAAAACACTCTTATGCCTGCTTAAGGGGAAAGGAGAGGTGGGGTGATTCATAAAACCAGAGTTTGATATAAGCACAGGTACCATTTCCAAAACCAACTGTGGAATAGACAAGACCAACACCTTCCTCAGTGAAAGGGACTCAAAATCCCATATTTCCCGCAGAGGAATAGATCTGGCAAGTAAGAATCTTAAATCCTATGTGTTGATATGTCTCTGTAAAGGAATCAAGTGCGTCTAGACTGGCATAAACATGGCATCGAGAATCAGCTCAAACCCACTATAAAAAGGAATTTCAAAAACAAAACCAAAAAACAGGGAAATTCTTTACATTTCCTTCAGGGTCTCTGATGAAACCTGGAATGACCCTATCTACAATGACAGCTGGATGTGGCATAAGGCTGGACACTTGGGACAGAGAGAATTGGTGAGATTGGGTGAGCAAATGCAGACCCTTTAAAGCAAAAATGCATGGCCCCCATTCCATGGGTCCCAACTCTCCATGTTGAAGGGAATATTACTACAGCTATAACATGTACGGGAAACCTAGAGAATGGACACACTGTGAATACAAAAGGTTTCTAAAACTCAACGAGTAGTCCCTCTCCTGGTGCTCCGGTTTGACTTTCCATCTGCTTTACTATCAATCTCCCAACTTGGAGAGGCAACCCCTTTTAACTCCTGGTTCGCACAGGTTGCCAATTTGGCAGAGGATGCAAGGGAAGAGGGAGAACCAATGAGAGAGTAGCTGTAAGGCATTTGGACGGGAACATGTCACTAATTTCCCGGGAGGAAGAAGAATTAACCAGAGTCACAGCCACCCACCGGGAACCAGTATAGGTCCTGAACCAAAATTTTGGACTTGCGTACAGCTCACAAAAAACGAGTTGAAAAATGGAGCTCAGGGGTACAACAATTCACAAACTGGCAGAGTAATAATGGAAAACTACCGTCCAAAAATCTGTTGAGGGAAGGCAATGAGGCGGACTTGAATGCGAGGCAGAATAGCAGGAAACAGATTTCAAGAGGTACGTTGGAATCGGCTTTAAAGCACAGGAAGAGGGGCACAACTTCGACAATGACGCAGTTGGCCAAAAAGGGCGTATGCGTTTTCTCCTGAATATATTCAGGAGAAAACGCATACACACTTTTTGGCCAAGCAAGGAAGCGGGCAATGCAAATCTGCACTACAAAGAAGTATCACATCCCACCGGTCAAAAGGGACATCCAAAAAATGTGTAAAAACCAGAAAGGGAAGACAGGCCCTGGAGAACAGGGAGCATTTTTATGCTGATGGGCGGGATGTAAATTGCCAACTGCCTCACTGGGGGAGTGCATTGCGTTCCCTAAAAGAAGTAATCAACAGAGCTACAGAGCCAAGGGCACATCCAGTCTAGGGAATATACCTTTGGAAAACTGAAAATCAATAAGACAGAGCCACCCCCAAATTTAGGGCTGCACTGCTTACAAGAACCTCAACTTGGGTACACCTTAAATATCCCAGGAAATATAAAAATGTTTCAAAAAACTGTGGTATTTATGTACGATGGAATATCCCTCAGCCATGAAATCAATGTCATAAGACAAGGAGCAGCAAAGTGAGTGGATTCAGGTACGATGATTCTAAGTGAAATAAGTCACACAGAAAAAGAAACTTATCATAAGATATCACTTATGAAGATCCTGTAAACATGGCTACACATGAACTGAGTTAGGAAAGAGAACAGAGTCTCACATTTAGAAAACACTCTTATGCCTGCTTAAGGGGAAAGGAGAGGTGGGGTGATGCATAAAACCAGAGTTTGATATAAGCACAGGTACCATTTCTAAAACCAACTGTGGAATAGACAAGACCTACACCTTCCTCAGTGAAAGGGACTCAAAACCCCATATTTCCCGCAGAGGAATAGATCTGACTAGTAAGAATCTTAAAACCTATGTATTGATATGTCTCTGTAAGGGAATCAAGTGTGTCTAGACTGGCATAAACATGGAAGCGAGAATCAGCTCAAACCCAGTATAAAAAGGAATTTCAAAAACAAAACCAAAAAACAGGGAAATTCTTTACATTCCCTTCAGGGTCTCTGATGAAACCTGGAATGACCATATCTACAATGACAGCTGGATGTGGCATAAGGCTGGACACTTGGGACTGAGAGGATTGGTGAGATTGGGTGAGCAAATGCAGACCCTTTAAAGCAAAAATGCATGGCCCACATCCCATGATTCCCAACTCTCCAGGTTGAAGGAATATTACTACAGCTATAACATGTACGGGAAACCTAGAGAATGGACACACTGTGAATACAAAATGTTTCAAAAAATGAACGAGTAGTCCCTCTCCTGGTGCTCCGGTTTGACTTTCCAACTGCTTTACTATCAATCTCCCAACTTGGAGAGACAACCCCTTTAACCTCCTCGTTCGCACAGATTGCCAATTTGGCAGAGGAGGGAAGGGAAGAGGGAGAACCAATGAGAGAGTAGCTGTTAGGCATTTGGATGGGCACATGTCACTCTAATTTCCCGCCAGGCAGAAGAATTAACCAGAGTCTCAGCCACCCACCGGGAACCAGTATAGGTCCTGAACCAAAATTTTGGACTTGTGTACAGCTCACAAAATACGAATTGAAAAATGGAGTTCAGGGGCACAGCAATTCACAAACTGGCAGAGTAATAAAGGACAACTTTCGTCCAAAACTCTGTTGAGGGAAGGCAACGAGGCGGACTTGAAAGCGAGGCAGAATAGCAGGAAACAGATTTCAAGAGGTACGTAGGAATCGCATTTAAAGCACAGGAAGAGGGGCACAACTTCGACAATGACGCACTTGGCCAAAAAGGGCGTATGCGTTTTCTCCTGAATATATTCAGGAGAAAACGCATACGCCCTTTTTGGCCAAGCAAGCAAGCGGGCAATGCAAATCTGCGCTACAAAGAAGTATCACTTCCCACCGGTCAAAAGGGACATCCACAAAATGTGTAAAAACCAGAAAAGTAAGACAGGCCCTGGAGAACAGGGAGACTTGTTATGCTGATGGGCGGGATGTAAATTGCCAACGGCCTCACTGGAGGAGTGCATTGCGTTCCCTAAAACAAGTAAACAACAGAGCTACAGAGCCATGGGCACTTCCAGTCTAGGGAATATACTTTGGGAAAACTGAAAATCAATAAGACAGAGCCACCCACAAATTTAGGGCTGCACTGCTTACAAGAACCTCAACTTGGGTACACCTTAAATATCCCAGGAAATATAAAAATGGTTCAAAAAACTGTAGTATTTATGTCCGATGGAATATCCCTGAGCCATGAAATCAATGACATAAGACCAGGAGCAGCAAAGTGAGTGGATTCAGGTACGATGATTCTAAGTGAAATAAGTCACACAGAAAAAGAAACTTATCATAAGATATCACTTATGAAGATCCTGTAAACATGGCTACACATGAACTGAGATAGGAAAGAGAACAGAGTCTCACATTTAGAAAACACTCTTATGCCTGCTTAAGGGGAAAGGAGAGGTGGGGTGATGCATAAACCCAGAGTTTGATATAAGCACAGGTACCATTTCCAAAACCAACTGTGGAATAGACAAGACCTACACCTTCCTCAGTGAAAGGGACTCAAAACCCCATATTTCGCGCAGAGGAATAGATCTGACTAGTAAGAATCTTAAAACCTATGTATTGATATGTCTCTGTAAGGGAATCAAGTGTGTCTAGACTGGCATAAACATGGCAGAGAGAATCAGCTCAAACCCACTATAAAAAGGAATTTCAAAAACAAAACCAAAAAACAGGGAAATTCTTTACATTTCCTTCAGGGTCTCTGATGAAACCTGGAAAAACCCTGTCTACAATGACAGCTGGATGTGGCATACGGCTGGACACTTGGGACTGAGAGGATTGGTGAGATTGGGTGAGCAAATGCAGACACTTTAAAGCAAAAATGCATGGCCCCCATTCCATGAGTCCCAACAATCCATGTTGAAGGGAATATTACTACAGCTATAACATGTACGGGAAACCTAGAGAATGGACACACTGTGAATACAAAAGGTTTCTAAAACTCAACGAGTAGTCCCTCTCCTGGTGCTCCGGTTTGACTTTCCAACTGCTTTACTATCAATCTCCCAACTTGGAGAGACAGCCCCTTTAACCTCCTGGTTCGCACAGGTTGCCAATTTGGCAGAGGATGGAAGGGAAGAGGGAGAACCAATGAGAGAGTTACTGTTAGGCATTTGGAAGGGCACATGTCACTCTAATTTCCCAGCAGGAAGAAGAATTAACCAGAGTCTCAGACACCCACCGGGAACCACTATATGTCCTGAACCAAAATTTTGGACTTGTGTACAGCTCACAAAAAACGAGTTGGAAAATGGAGCTCAGGGCCACAGCAATTCACAAACTGGCAGAGTAATAAAGGACAACTATCGTCCAAAAATCTGTTGAGGGAAGGCAACGAGGCAGACTTGAAAGCCAGGCAGAATAGCAGGAAACAGATTTCAAGAGGTACGTTGGAATCGCCTTTAAAGCACAGGAAGAGGGGCACAACTTCGACAATGACGCAGTTGGCCAAAAAGGGCGTATGTGTTTTCTCCTGAATATATTCAGGAGAATACGCATACGCCCTTTTTGGCCAAGCAAGCAAGCGGGCAATGCAAATCTGCATACAAAGAAGTATCACTTCCCACCGGTCAAAAGGGACATCCACAAAATGTGTAAAACCAGAAAGGCAAGACAGGCCCTGGAGAACACGGAGCCTTGTTATGCTGATGGGCGGGATGTAAATTGCCAACTGCCTCACTGGAGGAGTGCATTGCGTTCCCTAAAACAAGTAAACAACAGAGCTACAGAGCCAAGGGCACTTCCAGTCTAGGGAATATACATTGGGAAAACTGAAAATCAATAAGACAGAGACACCCCCAAATTTAGGGCTGCACTGCTTACAAGAACCTCAACTTGGGTACACCTTAAATATCCCAGGAAATATAAAAATGGTTCAAAAAACTGTGGTATTTTTGTCCGATGGAATATCCCTCAGCCATGAAATCAATGTCATAAGACCAGGAGCAGCAAAGTGAGTGGATTCAGGTACGATGATTCTAAGTGAAATAAGTCACACAGAAAAAGAAACTTCTCATAAGATATCACTTATGAAGATCCTGTAAACATGGCTACACATGAACTGAGTTAGGAAAGAGAACAGTGTCTCACATTTAGAAAACACTCTTATGCCTGCTTAAGGGAAAAGGAGAGGTGGGGTGATGCATAAAACCAGAGTTTGATATAAGCACAGGTACCATTTCCAAAACCAACTGTGGAATAGACAAGACCTACACCTTCCTCAGTGAAAGGGACTCAAAACCCCATATTTCCCGCAGAGGAATAGAGCTGACTAGTAAGAATCTTAAAACCTATGTATTGATATGTCTCTGTAAGGGAATCAAGTGTGTCTAGACTGGCATAAACACGACAGAGAGAATCAGCTCAAACCCACTATAAAAAGGAATTTCAAAAACAAAAGCAAAAAACAGGGAAATTCTTTACATTTCCTTCAGGGTCTCTGAGGAAACCTGGAAAAACCCTGTCTACAATGACAGCTGGATGTGGCATAAGGCTAGACACTTGGGACTGAGAGGATTGGTGAGATTGGGTGAGCAAATGCAGACCCTTTAAAGCAAAAATGCATGGCCCCCATTCCTTGGGTCCCAACTCTCCAGGTTGAAGGGAATATTACTACAGCTATAACATGTACGGGAAACCTAGAGAAAGGACACACTGTGAATACAAAAAGTTTCTAAAACTCAACGAGTAGTCCCTCAACTTGTTTTCCGGTTTGACTTTCCAACTGCTTTCCTATCAATCACCCAACTTGGAGAGACAACCCCTTTAACCTCGTGGTTCGCACAGGTTGCCAAATTGGCAGAGGATGGAAGGGAAGAGGGAGAACCAATGAGAGAGTAGCTGTTAGGCATTTGGACGGGCACATTTCACTTTAAATTCCCAGCAGGAAGAAGAATTAACCAGAGTCTCAGCCACCCACCGGGAACCAGTATAGGTCCTGAACAAAAAATTTTGGACTTGCGTACAGCTCACAAAAAACGAGTTGAAAAATGGAGCTCAGGGGCAGAGCAATTCACAAACTGGCAGAGTAATAAAGGACAACTATCGTCCAAAAATCTGTTGAGGGAAGGCAACGAGGCGGTCTTGAAAGCAAGGCAGAATAGCAGGAAACAGATTTCAAGAGGTACGTTGGAATCGCCTTTAAAGCACAGGAAGAGGGGCACAACTTCGACAATGACGCACTTGGCCAAAGAGGGCGTATGCGTTTTCTCCTGAATATATTCAGGAGAATACGCATACGCACTTTTTGGCCAAGCAAGCAAGCGGGCAATGCAAATCTGCATACAAAGAAGTATCACTTCCCACCGGTCAAAAGGGACATCCACAAAATGTGTAAAAACCAGAAAGGCAAGACAGGCACTGGAGAACAGGGAGCCTTGTTATGATGATGGGCGGGATATAAATTGCCAACTGCCTCACTGGAGGAGTGCATTGCGTTCCCTAAAACAAGTAAACAACAGAGCTACAGAGCCATGGGCACTTCCAGTCTAGGGAATATACTTTGGGAAAACTGAAAATCAATAAGACAGAGCCACCTACAAATTTATGGCTGCACTGCTTACAAGAACCTCAACTTGGGTACACCTTAATTATCCCAGGAAATATAAAAATGGTTCAAAAAACTGTAGTATTTATGTCCGATGGAATATCCCTGAGTCATGAAATCAATGTCATAAGACCAGGAGCAGCAAAGTGAGTGGATTCAGGTACGATGATTCTAAGTGAAATAAGTCACACCGAAAAAGAAACTTATCATAAGATATGACTTATGAAGATCCTGTAAACATGGCTACACATGAACTGAGATAGGAAAGAGAACAGAGTCTCACATTTAGAAAACACTCTTATGCCTGCTTAAGGGGAAAGGAGAGGTGGGGTGATGCATAAACCCAGAGTTTGATATAAGCACAGGTACCATTTCCAAAACCAACTGTGGAATAGACAAGACCTACACCTTCTTCAGTGAAAGGGACTCAAAACCCCATATTTCGCGCAGAGGAATAGATCTGACTAGTAAGAATCTTAAAACCTATGTATTGATATGTCTCTGTAAGGGAATCAAGTGTGTCTAGACTGGCATAAACATGGCAGAGAGAATCAGCTCAAACCCACTATAAAAAGGACTTTCAAAAACAAAACCAAAAAACAGGGAAATTCTTTACATTTCCTTCAGGGTCTCTGAGGAAACCTGGAAAAACCCTGTCTACAATGACAGCTGGATGTGGCATAAGGCTGGCCACTTGGGACTGAGAGGATTGGTGAGATTGGGTGAGCAAATGCAGACCCTTTAAAGCAAAAATGCATGGCCCCCATTCCATGGGTCCCAACTCTCCAGGTTGAAGGGAATATTACTACAGCTATAACATGTACGGGAAACCTAGAGAAAGGACACACTGTGAATACAAAAGGTTTCTAAAACTCAACGAGTAGTCCCTCAACTTGTTTTCCGGTTTGATTTTCCAACTGCTTTCCTATCAATCACCCAACTTGGAGAGACAACCCCTTTAACCTCGTGGTTCGCACAGGTTGCCAAATTGGCAGAGGATGGAAGGGAAGAGGGAGAACCAATGAGAGAGTAGCTGTTAGGCATTTGGACGGGCACATTTCACTTTAAATTCCCGGCAGGAAGAAGAATTAACCAGAGTCTCAGCCACCCACCGGGAACCAGTATAGGTCCTGAACAAAAAATTTTGGACTTGCGTACAGCTCACAAAAAACGAGTTGAAAAATGGAGCTCAGGGGCAGAGCAATTCACAAACTGGCAGAGTAATAAAGGACAACTATCGTCCAAAAATCTGTTGAGGGAAGGCAACGAGGCGGTCTTGAAAGCAAGGCAGAATAGCAGGAAACAGATTTCAAGAGGTACGTTGGAATCGCCTTTAAAGCACAGGAAGAGGGGCACAACTTCGACAATGACGCACTTGGCCAAAAAGGGCGTATGCGTTTTCTCCTGAATATATTCAGGAGAATACGCATACGCACTTTTTGGCCAAGCAAGCAAGCGGGCAATGCAAATCTGCATACAAAGAAGTATCACTTCCCACCGGTCAAAAGGGACATCCACAAAATGTGTAAAAACCAGAAAGGCAAGACTGTCCCTGGAGAACAGGGAGCCTTTTTATGCTGTTGGGCGGGATGTAAATTGCCAACTGCCTCACTGGAGGAGTGCATTGCGTTCCCTAAAACAAGTAAACAACCGAGCTACAGAGCCAAGGGCAAATCCAGTCTAGGGAATATACCTTGGGAAAACTGAAAATCAATAAGACAGGGCCACCCCCAAATTTAGGGCTGCACTGCTTACAAGAACCTCAACTTGGGTACACCTTAAATATCCCAGGAAATATAAAAATGGTTCAAAAAACTGTTGTATTTATGTACGATGGAATATCCCTCAGACATGAAATCAATGTCATAAGACCAGGAGCAGCAAAGTGAGTGGATTCAGGTACGATGATTCTAAGTGAAATAAGTCACACATAAAAAGAAACTTATCATAAGATATCACTTATGAAGATCCTGTAAACATGGCTACACATGAACTGAGTTAGGAAAGAAAACAGAGTCTCACATTTAGAAAACACTCTTATGCCTGCTTAAGGGGAAAGGAGAGGTGGGGTGATGCATAAAACCAGAGTTTGATATAAGCACAGGTACCATTTCTAAAACCAACTGTGGAATAGACGAGACCTACACCTTCCTCAGTGAAAGGGACTCAAAACCCCATATTTCCCGCAGAGGAATAGATCTAACTAGTAAGAATCTTAAAACCTATCTATTGATATTTCTCTGTAAGGGAATCAAGTGTGTCTAGACTGGCATAAACATGGAAGCGAGAATCAGCTCAAACCCACTATAAAAAGGAATTTCAAAAACAAACCCAAAAACAGGGAAATTCTTTACATTCCTTTCAGGGTCTCTGATGAAACCTGGAATGACCCTATCTACAATGACAACTGGATGTGGCATAAGGCTGGGTACTTGGGACTGAGAGGATTGGTGAGATTGGGTGAGCAAATGCAGACCCTTTAAAGCAAAAATGCATGGACCCCATTCCATGGGACCCAACTCTCCATGTTGAAGGGAATATTACTACAGCTATAACATGCACGCGAAACCTAGAGAATGGACACACTGTGAACACAAAAGGTTTCTAAAACTCAACGAGTAGTCCCTCTCCTGGTGCTCCTGGTTGACTTTCCAACTGCTTTCCTATCAATCTCCCATCTTGGAGATACAAACCCTTTAACATCCTGGTTCGCACAGGTTGCCAATTTGGCAGAGGATGGAAGGGAAGAGGGAGAACCAATGAGAGAGTAGCTGTTAGGCATTTGGACAGGCACATGTCACTCTAATATCCCGGCAGGAAGAAGAATTAACCAGAGTCTCAGGCACCCACCGGAAACCAGTATAAGTCCTGAACAAAAAATTTTGGACTTGCGTACAGCTCACAAAAAACGAGTTGAAAAATGGAGCTCAGGGGCAGAGCAATTCACAAACTGGCAGAGTAATAAAGGACAACTATCGTCCAAAAATCTGTTGAGGGAAGGCATCGAGGCGGTCTTGAAAGCAAGGCAGAATAGCAGGAAACAGATTTCACGAGGTACGTTGGAATCGCCTTTAAAGCACAGGAAGAGGGGCACAACTTCGACAATGACACACTTGGCCAAAAAGGGCGTATGCGTTTTCTCCTGAATATATTCAGGAGAATACACATACGCACTTTTTGGCCAAGCAAGCAAGCGGGCAATGCAAATCTGCATACAAAGAAGTATCACTTCCCACCGGTCAAAAGGGACATCCACAAAATGTGTAAAAACCAGAAAGGCAAGACTGTCCCTGGAGAACAGGGAGCCTTGTTATGCTGTTGGGCGGGATGTAAATTGCCAACTGCCTCACTGGAGGAGTGCATTGCGTTCCCTAAAACAAGTAAACAACCAAGCTACAGAGCCAAGGGCAAATCCAATCTAGGGAATATACCTTGGGAAAACTGAAAATCAATAAGACAGGGCCACAACCAAATTTAGGGCTGCACTGCTTACAAGAACCTCAACTTGGGTACACCTTAAATATCCCAGGAAATATAAAAATGGTTCAAAAAACTGTTGTATTTATGTACGAAGGAATATCCCTCAGACATGAAATCAATGTCATAAGACCAGGAGCAGCAAAGTGAGTGGATTCAGGTACGATGATTCTAAGTGAAATAAGTCACACAGAAAAAGAAACTTATCATAAGATATCACTTATGAAGATCCTGTAAACATGGCTACACATGAACTGAGTTAGGAAAGAAAACAGAGTCTCACATTTAGAAAACACTCTTATGCCTGCTTAAGGGGAAAGGAGAGGTGGGGTGATGCATAAAACCAGAGTTTGATATAAGCACAGGTACCATTTCTAAAACCAACTGTGGAATAGACGAGACCTACACCTTCCTCAGTGAAAGGGACTCAAAACCCCATATTTCCCGCAGAGGAATAGATCTGACTAGTAAGAATCTTAAAACCTATGTATTGATATTTCTCTGTAAGGGAATCAAGTGTGTCTAGACTGGCATAAACATGGAAGCGAGAATCAGCTCAAACCCACTATAAAAAGGAATTTCAAAAACAAAACCAAAAAACAGGGAAATTCTTTACATTCCTTTCAGGGTCTCTGATATAACCTGGAATGACCCTATCTACAATGAAAACTGGATGTGGCATAAGGCTGGACACTTGGGACTGAGAGGATTGGTGAGATTGGGTGAGCAAATGCAGACACTTTAAAGCAAAGATGCATGGCCCCCATTCCATGGGTCCCAACTCTCCATGTTGAAGGAAATATTACTACAGCTATAACATGTACGGGAAACCTAGAAAATGGACACACTTGAATACAAAAGGTTTCTAAAACTCAAAGAGTAGTCCCTCTCCTGGTGCTCCGGTTTGAATTTCCAACTGCTTTCCTATCAATCTCCCAAATTGGAGATACAACCCCTTTAACATCCTAGTTCGCACAGGTTGCCAATTTGTCAGATGATGGAAGGGAAGAGGGAGAACCAATGAGAGAGTTGCTGTTAGGCATTTGGACCGGCACATGTAACTCTAATTTCCCGGCAGGAAGAAGAATTAACCAGAGTCACAGCCACCCACCGGGAACCAGTATAGGTCCTGAACCAAAATTTTGTACTTGCGTACAACTCACAAAAAACGAGTTGAAATATGGAGCTCAGGGGCACAGCAATTCACAAACTGGCAGAGTAATAAAGGACAACTATCGTCCAAAAATCTGTTGAGGGAAGGCAACGAAGCGGACTTGAAAGCAATGCAGAATAGCAGGAGACAGATTTCAAGAGGTACGTAGGAATCGCCTTTAAAGCACAGGAAGAGGGGCACAACTTCGACAATGATGCACTTGGCCAAAAAGGGCGTATGCGTTTTCTCCTGAATATATTCAGGAGAAAACGCATACGCCCTTTTTGGCCAAGCAAGCAAGCGGGCAATGCAAATCTGCACTACAAAGAAGTATCACTTCCCACCAGTCAAAAGGGACATCCACACAATGTGTAAAAACCAGAAAGGCAAGACAGGCCCTGGAGAACAGGGAGCCTTGTTATGCTGATGGGTGGGATGTAAATTGCCAACTGCCACACTGGAGGAGTGCATTGCATGCCCTAAAACAAGTAAACAACAGAGCTACAGAGCCATGGGCACTTCCAGTCTAGGGAATATACTTTGGGAATACTGAAAATCAATAAGACAGAGCCACCCACAAATTTAGGGCTGCACTGCTTACAAGAACCTCAACTTGGGTACACCTTAAATATCCCAGGAAATATAAAAATGGTTTAAAAAACTGTAGTATTTATGTCCGATGGAATATCCCTGAGCCATGAATTCAATGTCATAAGACCAGGAGCAGCAAAGTGAGTGGATTCAGGTACGATGATTCTAAGTGAAATAAGTCACACCGAAAAAGAAACTTATCATAAGATATGACTTATGAAGATCCTGTAAACATGGCTATACATGAACTGAGATAGGAAAGAGAACAGAGTCTCACATTTAGAAAACACTCTTATGCCTGCTTAAGGGGAAAGGAGAGGTGGGGTGATGCATAAAACCAGAGTTTGATATAAGCACAGGTACCATTTCCAAAACCAACTGTGGAATAGACAAGACCTACACCTTCCTCAGTGAAAGGGACTCAAAACCCCATATTTCGCGCAGAGGAATAGATCTGACTAGTAAGAATCTTAAAACCTATGTATTGATATGTCTCTGTAAGGGAATCAAGTGTGTCTAGACTGGCATAAACATGGCAGAGAGAATCAGCTCAAACCCACTATAAAAAGGAATTTCAAAAACAAAACCAAAAAACAGGGAAATTCTTTACATTTCCTTCAGTGTCTCTGATGAAACCTGGAAAAACCCTGTCTACAAGGACAGCTGGATGTGGCATACGGCTGGACACTTGGGACTGAGAGGATTGGTGAGACTGGGTGAGCAAATGCAGACCCTTTAAAGCAAAAATGCATGGCCCCCATTCCATGAGTCCCAACTCTCCAGGTTGAAGGGAATATTAGTACAGCTATAACATGTACGGGAAACCTAGAGAATGGACACACTGTGAATAGAAAAGGTTTCTAAAACTCAACGAGTAGTCCCTCTCCTGGTGCTCCGGTTTTACTTTCCAACAGCTTTACTATCAATCTCCCAACTTGGAGAGACAACCCCTTTAACCTCCTGGTTCGCACAGGTTGCCAATTTGGCAGAGGATGGAAGGCAAGAGGGAGAACCAATGAGAGAGTAGCTGTTAGGCATTGGGACGGGCACACGTCACTCTAATTTCCCGGCAGGAAGAAGAAGTAACCAGAGTCTCAGCCACCCACCGGGAACCAGTATATGTCCTGAACCAAAATTTTGGACTTGCGTATAGTTCTAAAAAAACGAGTTGAAAAATGGAGCTCAGGGGCACAGCAATTCACAAACTGGCAGAGTAATAAAGGACAACTATCGTCCAAAAATCTGTTAAAGGAAGGCAACGAGGCGGATTTGAAAGCAAGGCAGAATAGCAGGAAACAGATTTCAACAGGTACGTTGGAATCGCCTTTAAAGCACAGGAAGAGGGGCACAACTTTGACAATGACGCACTTGGCCAAAAGGGCGTATGCGTTTTCTCCTGAATATATTCAGGAGAAAACGCATACGCCCTTTTTGGCCAAGCAAGCAAGCGGGCAATGCAAATCTGCACTACAAATAAGTATCACCTCCCACCGGTCAAAAGGGACATCCACAAAATGTGTAAAAACCAGAAAGTTAAGACAGTCCCTGGAGAACAGGGAGCCTTGTTATGCTGTTGGGCGGGATGTAAATTGCCAACTGCCTCACTGGAGGAGTGCATTGTGTTCCCTAAAACAAGTATACAACAGAGCTACAGAGCGAAGGGCACATCCAGTCTAGGGAATATACCTTGGGAAAACTGAAAATCAATAAGACAGAGCCACGCCCAAATTTAGGGCTGCACTGCTTACAAGAACCTCAACTTGAGTACACCATAAATATCCCAGGAAATATAAAAATGGTTCAAAAAACTGTGGTATTTATGTACGATGGAATATCCCTCAGACATGAAATCAATGTCATAAGACCAGGAAGAGCAAAATGAGTGGTTTCAGGTACGATGATCATAAGTGAAATAAGTCACACAGAAAAAGAAACTTATCATAAGATATCACTTATGAAGATCCTGTAAACATGGGTACACATGAACTGAGTTAGGATATAGAACAGAGACTCACATTTAGAAAACACTCGTATGCCTTCTTAAGGGGAAAGGATAGGTGGGGTGATGCATAAAACTAGAGTTTGATATAAGCACAGGAACCATTTCTAAAACCAACTGTGGAATAGACAAGACCTACACCTTCCTCAGAGAAAGGGACTCAAAACCCCATATTTCCCGCAGAGGAATAGATCTGGCAAGTAAGAATCTTAAAACCTATGTATTGATATGTCTCTGTAAGGGAATCAAGTGTGTCTAGACTGGCATAAACATGGCAGCGAGAATCAGCTCAAACCCACTATAAAAAGGAATTTCAAAAACAAAACCAAAAAACAGGGAAATTCTTTACATTTCCTTCAGGGTCTCTGATGAAACCTGGAATGACCCTATCTACAATGACAGCTGGATGTGGCATAAGGCTGGACACTTGGGACTGAGAGGATTGGTGAGATTGGGTGAGCAAATGCAGACCCTTTAAAGCAAAAATGCATGGCCCGCATTCCATGGGTCCCAACTCTCCATGTTGAAGGGAATATTACTACACCTATAACATGTACGGGAAACCTAGAGAATGGACACACTGTGAATACAAAAGGTTTCTAAAACTCAACGAGTAGTCCCTCTCCTGGTGCTACGGTTTGACTTTCCAACTGCTTTCCTATCAATCTCCCAACTTGGAGAGACAACCCCTTTAACCTCCTGGTTCGCACAGGTTGCCAATTTGGCAGAGGATGGAAGGGAAGAGGGAGAACCAATGAGAGAGTAGCTGTTAGGCATTTGGACGGGAACATATCACTCTAATTTCCCGGCAGGAAATAGAATTAACCACAGTCACAGCCACCCACCGGGAACCAGTGTAGGTCCTGAACCAAAATTTTGGACTTGCTGACAGCTCACAAAAAACGAGTTGAAAAATGGAGCTAAGGGGCACAGCAATTCACAAACTGGCAGAGTAATAAAGGACAACTATCATCCAAAAATCTGTTGAGGGAAGGCAACGAGGCGGTCTTGAAAGCAAGGCAGAATAGCAGGAAACAGATTTCAAGAGGTACGTTGGAATCGCCTTTAAAGCATAGTAAGAGGGGCACAACTTCGACAATGACGCACTTGGCCAACAAGGGCGTATGCGTTTTCTCCTGAATATATTCAGGAGAATACGCATACGCCCATTTTGGCCAAGCAAGCAAGCGGGCAATGCAAATCTGCATACAAAGAAGTATCACTTCCCACCGGTCTAAAGGGACATCCAAAAAATATGTAAAAACCAGAAAAGCAAGACAGTCCCTGGAGAACAGGGAGCCTTGTTATGCTGTTGGGCGGGATTTAAATTGCCAACTGCCTCACTGGAGGTGTGCATAGCGTTCCCTAAAACAAGTAAACAACCAGAGCTACAGAGCCAAGGGCACATCCAGTCTAGGGAATATACCTAGGTAAAACTGAAAATCAATAAGACAGGGCCACCCCCAAATTTAGGGCTGCACTGCTTACAAGAACCTCAACTTGGGTACACCTTAAATATCCCAGGAAATATAAAAATGGTTCAAAAAACTGTGTTATTTATGTACGATGGAATATCCCTCAGACATGAAATGAATGTCATAAGGTCAGGAGAACCAAAGGGAGTGGATTCAGCTACGATGATTCTAAGTGAAATAAGTCACACAGAAAAAGAAACTTATCATAAGATATCACTTATGAAGATCCTGTAAACATGGCTACACATGAACTGAGTTAGGAAAGAGAACAGAGTCTCACATTTAGAAAACACTCTTATGCCTGCTTAAGGGGAAAGGAGAGGTGGGGTGATGCATAAAACCAGAGTTTGATATAAGCACAGGTACCATTTCTAAAACCAACTGTGGAATAGACAAGACCTACACCTTCCTCAGTGAAAGGGACTCAAAACCCCATATTTCCCGCAGAGGAATAGATCTGACTAGTAAGAATCTAAAAACCTATGTATTGATATGTCTCTGTAAGGGAATCAAGTGTGTCTAGACTGGCATAAACATGGCAGCGAGAATCAGCTCAAACCCACTATAAAAAGGAATTTCAAAAACAAAACCAAAAAACAGGGAAATTCTTTACATTTCCTTCAGGGTCTCTGATGAAACCTGGAATGACCCTATCTACAATGACAGCTGGATGTGGCATAAGGCTGGACATTTGGGACTGAGAGGATTGGTGAGATTGGGTGAGCAAATGCAGACCCTTTAAAGCAAAAATGCATGGCCCCCATTCCATGGGTCCCAACTCTCCATGTTGAAGGGAATATTACTACACCTATAACATGTACGGGAAACCTAGAGAATGGACACACTGTGAATACAAAAGGTCTCTAAAACTCAACGAGTAGTCCCTCTCCTGGTGCTCCGGTTTGAATTTCCAACTGCTTTCCTATCAATCTCCCAACTTGGAGATACAACCCCTTTAACCTCCTGGTTCGCACAGGTTGCCAATTTGGCAGAGGATGGAAGGGAAGAGGGAGAACCATTGAGACAGTAGCTGTTAGGCATTTGGACGGGCACACGTCACTCTAATGTACCGGCAGGAAGAAGAATTAACCAGAGTCACAGCCACCCACCGGGAACCAGTATAGGTCCTGAACCAAAATTTTGGACTTGCGTACAGCTCACAAAAAACGAGTTGAAAAATGGAGCTCAGGGGCAGAGCAATTCACAAACTGGCAGAGTAATAAAGGACAACTATCGTCCAAAAATCTGTTGAGGGAAGGCAACGAGGCGGACTTGAAAGCGAGGCAGAATAGCAGGAAACAGATTTCAAGAGGTACGTAGGAATCGCCTTTAAAGCACAGGATGAGGGGCACAACTTCGACAATGACGCACTTGGCCAAAAAGGGCGTATGCGTTTTCTCCTGAATATATTCAGGAGAAAACGCATACGCCCTTTTTGGCCAAGCAAGCAAGCGGGCAAAGCAAATCTGCACTACAAAGAAGTATCATTTCCCACCGGTCAAAAGGGACATCCACAAAATGTGTAAAAACCAGAAAGGCAAGACAGGCCCTGGAGAACAGGGAGCCTTGTTATGCTGATGGGCGGGATGTAAATTGCCAAGTGCCTCACTGGAGGAGTGCATTTCGTTCCCTAAAACAGGTAAACAACAGAGCTACAGAGCCAAGGGCACTTCCAGTCTAGGGAATATACCTTGGGAAAACTGAAAATCAATAAGACAGAGCCACCCCCAAATTTAGGGCTGCACTGCTTACAAGAAACTCAACTTGGGTACACCTTAAATATCCCAGGAAATATAAAAATGGTTCAAAAACTGTGGTATTTGTGTACGATGGAATATCCCTCAGCCATGAAATCAATGTCATAAGACCAGAGCAGCAAAGTGAGTGGATTCAGGTACGATGATTCTAAGTGAAATAAGTCACACAGAAAAAGAAACTTATCATAAGATATCACTTATGAAGATCCTGTAAACATGGCTACACATGAACTGAGTTAGGAAAGAAAACAGAGTCTCACATTTAGAAAACACTCTTATGCCTGCTTAAGGGGAAAGGAGAGGTGGGGTGATGCATAAAACCAGAGTTTGATATAAGCACAGGTACCATTTCTAAAACCAACTGTGGAATAGACAAGACCTACACCTTCCTCAGTGAAAGGGACTCAAAACCCCATATTTCCCGCAGAGGAATAGATCTGACTAGTAAGAATCTTAAACCCTATGTATTGATATGTCTCTGTAAGGGAATCAAGTGTGTCTAGACTGGCATAAACATGACAGCGAGAATCAGCTCAAACCCACTATAAAAAGGAATTTCAAAATCAAAACCAAAAAACAGGGAAATTCTTTACATTTCCTTCAGGGTCTCTGATGAAACCTGGAATGACCCTATCTACAATGACAGCTGGATGTGGCATAAGGCTGGACACTTGGGACTGAGAGGATTGGTGAGATTGGGTGAGCAAATGCATACCCTTAAAAGCAAAAATGCATGGCCCCCATTCCATGGGTCCCAACTCTCCATGTTGAAAGGAATATTACTACAGCTATAACATGTACGGGAAACCTAGAGAATGGACACACTGTGAATACAAAAGGTTTCTAAAACTCAACGAGTAGTCCCTCTCCTGGTGCTCCGGTTTGACTTTCCAACTGCTTTACTATCAATCTCCGAACTTGGAGAGACAACCCCTTTAACCTCCTTGTTCGCACAGGTTGCCAATTTGGCAGAGGATGGAAGGGAAGAGGGAGAACCAATGAGAGAGTAGCTGTTAGGCATTCGGACGGGAACATATCACTCTAATTTCCCGGCAGGAAATAGAATTAACCAGAGTCACAGCCACCCACCGGGAACCAGTATAGGTCCTGAACCAAAATTTTGGACTTGCTTACAGCTCACAAAAAACGAGTTGAAAAATGGAGCTAAGGGGCACAGCAATTCACAAACTGGCAGAGTAATAAAGGACAACTATCATCCAAAAATCTGTTGAGGGAAGGCAACGAGGCGGTCTTGAAAGCAAGGCAGAATAGCAGGAAACAGATTTCAAGAGGTACGTTGGAATCGCCTTTAAAGCACAGGAAGAGGGGCACAACTTCGACAATGACGCACTTGGCCAAAAAGGGCGTATGCGTTTTCTCCTGAATATATTCAGGAGAATACGCATACGCCCATTTTGGCCAAGCAAGCAAGCGGGCAATGCAAATCTGCATACAAAGAAGTATCACTTCCCACCGGTCTAAAGGGACATCCACAAAACATGTAAAAACCAGAAAAGCAAGACAGTCCCTGGAGAACAGGGAGCCTTGTTATGCAGTTGGGCGGGATGTAAATTGCCAACTGCCTCACTGGAGGAGTGCATAGCGTTCCCTAAAACAAGTAAACAACCAGAGCTACAGAGCCAAGGGCACATCCAGTCTAGGGAATATACCTAGGTAAAACTGAAAATCAATAAGACAGGGCCACCCCCAAATTTAGGGCTGCACTGCTTACAAGAACCTCAACTTGGGTACACCTTAAATATCCCAGGAAATATAAAAATGGTTCAAAAAAATGTGGTATTTATGTACGATGGAATATCCCTGAGACATGAAATCAATGTCATTAGACCAGGAACAGCAAAGTGAGTGGATTCAGGTACGATGATTCTAAGTGAAATAAGTCACACAGAAAAAGAAACTTATCATAAGATATCACTTATGAAGATCCTGTAAACATGGGTACACATGAACTGAGTTAGGATAGAGAACAGAGTCTCACATTTAGAAAACACTCATATGCCTGCTTAAGGGGAAAGGATAGGTATGGTGATGCATAAAACCAGAGTTTGATATAAGCACAGGTACCATTTCTAAAACCAACTGTGGATTAGACAAGACCTACACCTTCCTCAGTGAAAGGGACTCAAAACCCCATATTTCCCGCAGAGGAATAGATCTGGCAAGTAAGAATCTTAAAACCTATGTATTGATATGTCTCTGTAAGGGAATCAAGTGTGTCTAGACTGGCATAAACATGGCATCGAGAAACAGCTCAAACCCACTATAAAAAGGAATTTCAATAACAAATCCAAAAAACAGGGCAATTCTTTACATTTCCTTCAGGGTCTCTGATGAAACCTGAAATGACCCTATCTACAATGACAGCTGGATGTGGCATAAGGCTGGACACTTGGGACTGAGAGGATTGGTGAGATTGGGTGAGCAAATGCAGACCCTTTAAAGCAAAAATGCATGGCCCCCATTCCATGGGTCCCAACTCTCCATGTTGAAGGGAATATTACTACAGCTATAACATGTACGTGAAACCTAGAGAATGGACACACTGTGAATACAAAAGGTTGCTAAAACTCAATGAGTAGTCCCTCTCCTGGTGCTCCGGTTTGACTTTCCAACTGCTTTCCTATCAATCTCCCAACTTGGAGAGACAACCCCTTTAACCTCCTGGTTCGCACAGGTTGCCAATTTGGCAGAGGATGGAAGGGAAGAGGGAGAACCAATGAGAGAGTAGCTGTTAGGCATTTGGACGGGAACATATCACTCTAATTTCCCGGCAGGAAATAGAATTAACCACAGTCACAGCCACCCACCGGGAACCAGTGTAGGTCCTGAACCAAAATTTTGGACTTGCTGACAGCTCACAAAAAACGAGTTGAAAAATGGAGCTAAGGGGCACAGCAATTCACAAACTGGCAGAGTAATAAAGGACAACTATCATCCAAAAATCTGTTGAGGGAAGGCAACGAGGCGGTCTTGAAAGCAAGGCAGAATAGCAGGAAACAGATTTCAAGAGGTACGTTGGAATCGCCTTTAAAGCATAGTAAGAGGGGCACAACTTCGACAATGACGCACTTGGCCAACAAGGGCGTATGCGTTTTCTCCTGAATATATTCAGGAGAATACGCATACGCCCATTTTGGCCAAGCAAGCAAGCGGGCAATGCAAATCTGCATACAAAGAAGTATCACTTCCCACCGGTCTAAAGGGACATCCAAAAAATATGTAAAAACCAGAAAAGCAAGACAGTCCCTGGAGAACAGGGAGCCTTGTTATGCTGTTGGGCGGGATTTAAATTGCCAACTGCCTCACTGGAGGTGTGCATAGCGTTCCCTAAAACAAGTAAACAACCAGAGCTACAGAGCCAAGGGCACATCCAGTCTAGGGAATATACCTAGGTAAAACTGAAAATCAATAAGACAGGGCCACCCCCAAATTTAGGGCTGCACTGCTTACAAGAACCTCAACTTGGGTACACCTTAAATATCCCAGGAAATATAAAAATGGTTCAAAAAACTGTGTTATTTATGTACGATGGAATATCCCTCAGACATGAAATGAATGTCATAAGGTCAGGAGCACCAAAGGGAGTGGATTCAGCTACGATGATTCTAAGTGAAATAAGTCACACAGAAAAAGAAACTTATCATAAGATATCACTTATGAAGATCCTGTAAACATGGCTACACATGAACTGAGTTAGGAAAGAGAACAGAGTCTCACATTTAGAAAACACTCTTATGCCTGCTTAAGGGGAAAGGAGAGGTGGGGTGATGCATAAAACCAGAGTTTGATATAAGCACAGGTACCATTTCTAAAACCAACTGTGGAATAGACAAGACCTACACCTTCCTCAGTGAAAGGGACTCAAAACCCCATATTTCCCGCAGAGGAATAGATCTGACTAGTAAGAATCTAAAAACCTATGTATTGATATGTCTCTGTAAGGGAATCAAGTGTGTCTAGACTGGCATAAACATGGCAGCGAGAATCAGCTCAAACCCACTATAAAAAGGAATTTCAAAAACAAAACCAAAAAACAGGGAAATTCTTTACATTTCCTTCAGGGTCTCTGATGAAACCTGGAATGACCCTATCTACAATGACAGCTGGATGTGGCATAAGGCTGGACATTTGGGACTGAGAGGATTGGTGAGATTGGGTGAGCAAATGCAGACCCTTTAAAGCAAAAATGCATGGCCCCCATTCCATGGGTCCCAACTCTCCATGTTGAAGGGAATATTACTACACCTATAACATGTACGGGAAACCTAGAGAATGGACACACTGTGAATACAAAAGGTCTCTAAAACTCAACGAGTAGTCCCTCTCCTGGTGCTCCGGTTTGAATTTCCAACTGCTTTCCTATCAATCTCCCAACTTGGAGATACAACCCCTTTAACCTCCTGGTTCGCACAGGTTGCCAATTTGGCAGAGGATGGAAGGGAAGAGGGAGAACCATTGAGACAGTAGCTGTTAGGCATTTGGACGGGCACACGTCACTCTAATGTACCGGCAGGAAGAAGAATTAACCAGAGTCACAGCCACCCACCGGGAACCAGTATAGGTCCTGAACCAAAATTTTGGACTTGCGTACAGCTCACAAAAAACGAGTTGAAAAATGGAGCTCAGGGGCACAGCAATTCACAAACTGGCAGAGTAATAAAGGACAACTATCGTCCAAAAATCTGTTGAGGGAAGGCAACGAGGCGGACTTGAAAGCGAGGCAGAATAGCAGGAAACAGATTTCAAGAGGTACGTAGGAATCGCCTTTAAAGCACAGGATGAGGGGCACAACTTCGACAATGACGCACTTGGCCAAAAAGGGCGTATGCGTTTTCTCCTGAATATATTCAGGAGAAAACGCATACGCCCTTTTTGGCCAAGCAAGCAAGCGGGCAAAGCAAATCTGCACTACAAAGAAGTATCATTTCCCACCGGTATAAAGGGACATCCACAAAATGTGTAAAAACCAGAAAGGCAAGACAGGCCCTGGAGAACAGGGAGCCTTGTTATGCTGATGGGCGGGATGTAAATTGCCAAGTGCCTCACTGGAGGAGTGCATTTCGTTCCCTAAAACAGGTAAACAACAGAGCTACAGAGCCAAGGGCACTTCCAGTCTAGGGAATATACCTTGGGAAAACTGAAAATCAATAAGACAGAGCCACCCCCAAATTTAGGGCTGCACTGCTTACAAGAAACTCAACTTGGGTACACCTTAAATATCCCAGGAAATATAAAAATGGTTCAAAAACTGTGGTATTTGTGTACGATGGAATATCCCTCAGCCATGAAATCAATGTCATAAGACCAGAGCAGCAAAGTGAGTGGATTCAGGTACGATGATTCTAAGTGAAATAAGTCACACAGAAAAAGAAACTTATCATAAGATATCACTTATGAAGATCCTGTAAACATGGCTACACATGAACTGAGTTAGGAAAGAAAACAGAGTCTCACATTTAGAAAACACTCTTATGCCTGCTTAAGGGGAAAGGAGAGGTGGGGTGATGCATAAAACCAGAGTTTGATATAAGCACAGGTACCATTTCTAAAACCAACTGTGGAATAGACAAGACCTACACCTTCCTCAGTGAAAGGGACTCAAAACCCCATATTTCCCGCAGAGGAATAGATCTGACTAGTAAGAATCTTAAACCCTATGTATTGATATGTCTCTGTAAGGGAATCAAGTGTGTCTAGACTGGCATAAACATGACAGCGAGAATCAGCTCAAACCCACTATAAAAAGGAATTTCAAAATCAAAACCAAAAAACAGGGAAATTCTTTACATTTCCTTCAGGGTCTCTGATGAAACCTGGAATGACCCTATCTACAATGACAGCTGGATGTGGCATAAGGCTGGACACTTGGGACTGAGAGGATTGGTGAGATTGGGTGAGCAAATGCATACCCTTAAAAGCAAAAATGCATGGCCCCCATTCCATGGGTCCCAACTCTCCATGTTGAAAGGAATATTACTACAGCTATAACATGTACGGGAAACCTAGAGAATGGACACACTGTGAATACAAAAGGTTTCTAAAACTCAACGAGTAGTCCCTCTCCTGGTGCTCCGGTTTGACTTTCCAACTGCTTTACTATCAATCTCCGAACTTGGAGAGACAACCCCTTTAACCTCCTTGTTCGCACAGGTTGCCAATTTGGCAGAGGATGGAAGGGAAGAGGGAGAACCAATGAGAGAGTAGCTGTTAGGCATTTGGACGGGCACATGTCACTCTAATTTCCCGACAGGAAGAAGAAATAATCAGCGACGCAGCCCCCCACCGGGAACAAGTATAGGTCCTGAACCAAAATTTTGGACTTGCGTACAGCTCACAAAAAACGAGTTGAAAAATGGAGCTAAGGGGCACAGCAATTCACAAACTGGCAGAGTAATAAAGGACAACTATCATCCAAAAATCTGTTGAGGGAAGGCAACGAGGCGGTCTTGAAAGCAAGGCAGAATAGCAGGAAACAGATTTCAAGAGGTACGTTGGAATCGCCTTTAAAGCACAGGAAGAGGGGCACAACTTCGACAATGACGCACTTGGCCAAAAAGGGCGTATGCGTTTTCTCCTGAATATATTCAGGAGAATACGCATACGCCCATTTTGGCCAAGCAAGCAAGCGGGCAATGCAAATCTGCATACAAAGAAGTATCACTTCCCACCGGTCTAAAGGGACATCCACAAAACATGTAAAAACCAGAAAAGCAAGACAGTCCCTGGAGAACAGGGAGCCTTGTTATGCAGTTGGGCGGGATGTAAATTGCCAACTGCCTCACTGGAGGAGTGCATAGCGTTCCCTAAAACAAGTAAACAACCAGAGCTACAGAGCCAAGGGCACATCCAGTCTAGGGAATATACCTAGGTAAAACTGAAAATCAATAAGACAGGGCCACCCCCAAATTTAGGGCTGCACTGCTTACAAGAACCTCAACTTGGGTACACCTTAAATATCCCAGGAAATATAAAAATGGTTCAAAAAAATGTGGTATTTATGTACGATGGAATATCCCTGAGACATGAAATCAATGTCATTAGACCAGGAACAGCAAAGTGAGTGGATTCAGGTACGATGATTCTAAGTGAAATAAGTCACACAGAAAAAGAAACTTATCATAAGATATCACTTATGAAGATCCTGTAAACATGGGTACACATGAACTGAGTTAGGATAGAGAACAGAGTCTCACATTTAGAAAACACTCATATGCCTGCTTAAGGGGAAAGGATAGGTATGGTGATGCATAAAACCAGAGTTTGATATAAGCACAGGTACCATTTCTAAAACCAACTGTGGATTAGACAAGACCTACACCTTCCTCAGTGAAAGGGACTCAAAACCCCATATTTCCCGCAGAGGAATAGATCTGGCAAGTAAGAATCTTAAAACCTATGTATTGATATGTCTCTGTAAGGGAATCAAGTGTGTCTAGACTGGCATAAACATGGCATCGAGAAACAGCTCAAACCCACTATAAAAAGGAATTTCAATAACAAATCCAAAAAACAGGGCAATTCTTTACATTTCCTTCAGGGTCTCTGATGAAACCTGAAATGACCCTATCTACAATGACAGCTGGATGTGGCATAAGGCTGGACACTTGGGACTGAGAGGATTGGTGAGATTGGGTGAGCAAATGCAGACCCTTTAAAGCAAAAATGCATGGCCCCCATTCCATGGGTCCCAACTCTCCATGTTGAAGGGAATATTACTACAGCTATAACATGTACGTGAAACCTAGAGAATGGACACACTGTGAATACAAAAGGTTGCTAAAACTCAATGAGTAGTCCCTCTCCTGGTGCTCCGGTTTGACTTTCCAACTGCTTTCCTATCAATCTCCCAACTTGGAGAGACAACCCCTTTAACCTCCTGGTTCGCACAGGTTGCCAATTTGGCAGAGGATGGAAGGGAAGAGGGAGAAATAATGAGAGAGTAGCTGTTAGGCATTTGGACGGGCAAATGTCACTCTAATGTCCCGGCAGGAAGAAGAATTAACCAGAGTCAGAGCCACCCATTGTGAACCAGTATAGGTCCTGAACCAAAATTTTGGACTTGCGTACAGCTCACAAAAAACGAGTTGAAAAATGGAGCTCAGGGGCACAGCAATTCACAAACTGGCAGAGTAATAAAGGACAACTATCGTCCAAAAATCTGTTGAGGGAAGGCAACGAGGCGGACTTGAAAGCGAGGCAGAATAGCAGGAAACAGATTTCAAGAGGTACGTAGGAATCGCATTTAAATCACAGGAAGAGGGGCACAACTTCGACAATGACGCACTTGGCCAAAAAGGGCGTATGCGTTTTCTCCTGAATATATTCAGGAGAAAACGCATACGCCCTTTTTGGCCAAGCAAGCAAGCGGGCAATGCAAATCTGCACTACAAAGAAGTATCACTTCCCACCGGTCAAAAGGGACATGCACAAAATGTGTAAAAACCAGAAAGGCAAGACAGGCCCTGGAGAAGAGGGAGCATTGTTATGCTGATGGGCGGGATGTAAATTGCCAACTGCCTCACTGGAGGAGTGCATTGCGTTCCCTAAAAGAAGTAATCAACAGAGCTACAGAGCCAAGGGCACATCCAGTCTAGGGAATATACCTCTGGAAAACTGAAAATCAATAAGACAGAGCCACCCCCAAATTTAGGGCTGCACTGCTTACAAGAACTTCAACTTGGGTACACCTTAAATATCCCAGGAAATATAAAAATGGTTCAAAAAACTGTGGTATTTATGTCCGATGGAATATCCCTCAGCCATGAAATCAATGTCATAAGACCAGGAGCAGCAAAGTGAGTGGATTCAGGTACGATGATTCTAAGTGAAATAAGTCACACAGAAAAAGAAACTTATCATAAGATATCACTTATGAAGATCCTGTAAACATGGGTACACATGAACTGAGTTAGGATAGAGAACAGAGTCTCACATTTAGAAAACACTCGTATGCCTGCTTATGGGGAAAGGATAGGTATGGTGATGCATAAAACCAGAGTTTGATATAAGCACAGGTACCATTTCTAAAACCAACTGTGGATTAGACAAGACCTACACCTTCCTCAGTGAAAGGGACTCAAAACCCCATATTTCCCGCAGAGGAATAGATCTGGCAAGTAAGAATCTTAAAACCTATGTATTGATATGTCTCTGTAAGGGAATCAAGTGTGTCTAGACTGGCATAAACATGGCATCGAGAAACAGCTCAAACCCACTATAAAAAGGAATTTCAATAACAAATCCAAAAAACAGGGCAATTCTTTACATTTCCTTCAGGGTCTCTGATGAAACCTGAAATGACCCTATCTACAATGACAGCTGGATGTGTCATAAGGCTGGACACTTGGGACTGAGAGGATTGGTGAGATTGGGTGAGCAAATGCAGACCCTTTAAAGCAAAAATGCATGGCCCCCATTCCATGGGTCCCAACTCTCCATGTTGAAGGGAATATTACTACAGCTATAACATGTACGGGAAACCTAGAGAATGGACACACTGTGAATACAAAAGGTTGCTAAAACTCAATGAGTAGTCCCTCTCCTGGTGCTCCGGTTTGACTTTCCAACTGCTTTCCTATCAATCTCCCAACTTGGAGAGACAACCCCTTTAACCTCCTGGTTCGCACAGGTTGCCAATTTGGCAGATGATGGAAGGGAAGAGGGAGAAATAATGAGAGAGTAGCTGTTAGGCATTTGGACGGGCAAATGTCACTCTAATGTCCCGGCAGGAAGAAGAATTAACCAGAGTCAGAGCCACCCATTGTGAACCAGCATAGGTCCTGAACCAAAATTTTGGACTTGCGTACAGCTCACAAAAAACGAGTTGAAAAATGGAGCTCAGGGGCACAGCAATTCACAAACTGGCAGAGTAATAAAGGACAACTATCGTCCAAAAATCTGTTGAGGGAAGGCAACGAGGCGGACTTGAAAGCGAGGCAGAATAGCAGGAAACAGATTTCAAGAGGTACGTAGGAATCGCCTTTAAAGCTCAGGAAGAGGGGCACAACTTCGACAATGACGCACTTGGCCAAAAAGGGCGTATGCGTTTTCTCCTGAATATATTCAGGAGAAAACGCATACGCCCTTTTTGGCCAAGCAAGCAAGCGGGCAATGCAAATCTGCACTACAAAGAAGTATCACTTCCCACCGGTCAAAAGGGACATGCACAAAATGTGTAAAAACCAGAAAGGCAAGACAGGCCCTGGAGAAGAGGGAGCATTGTTATGCTGATGGGCGGGATGTAAATTGCCAACTGCCTCACTGGAGGAGTGCATTGCGTTCCCTAAAAGAAGTAATCAACAGAGCTACAGAGCCAAGGGCACATCCAGTCTAGGGAATATACCTCTGGAAAACTGAAAATCAATAAGACAGAGCCACCCCCAAATTTAGGGCTGCACTGCTTACAAGAACTTCAACTTGGGTACACCTTAAATATCCCAGGAAATATAAAAATGGTTCAAAAAACTGTGGTATTTATGTCCGATGGAATATCCCTCAGCCATGAAATCAATGTCATAAGACCAGGAGCAGCAAAGTGAGTGGATTCAGGTACGATGATTCTAAGTGAAATATGTCACACAGAAAAAGAAACTTATCATAAGATATCACTTATGAAGATCCTGTAAACATGGGTACACATGAACTGAGTTAGGATAGAGAACAGAGTCTCACATTTAGAAAACACTCATATGCCTGCTTAAGGGGAAAGGATAGGTATGGTGATGCATAAAACCAGAGTTTGATATAAGCACAGGTACCATTTCTAAAACCAACTGTGGATTAGACAAGACCTACACCTTCCTCAGTGAAAGGGACTCAAAACCCCATATTTCCGGCAGAGGAATAGATCTGGCAAGTAAGAATCTTAAAACCTATGTATTGATATGTCTCTGTAAGGGAATCAAGTGTGTCTAGACTGGCATAAACATGGCATCGAGAAACAGCTCAAACCCACTATAAAAAGGAATTTCAATAACAAATCCAAAAAACAGGGCAATTCTTTACATTTCCTTCAGGGTCTCTGATGAAACCTGAAATGACCCTATCTACAATGACAGCTGGATGTGGCATAAGGCTGGACACTTGGGACTGAGAGGATTGGTGAGATTGGGTGAGCAAATGCAGACCCTTTAAAGCAAAAATGCATGGCCCCCATTCCATGGGTCCCAACTCTCCATGTTGAAGGGAATATTACTACAGCTATAACATGTACGGGAAACCTAGAGAATGGACACACTGTGAATACAAAAGGTTGCTAAAACTCAATGAGTAGTCCCTCTCCTGGTGCTCCGGTTTGACTTTCCAACTGCTTTCCTATCAATCTCCCAACTTGGAGAGACAACCCCTTTAACCTCCTGGTTCGCACAGGTTGCCAATTTGGCAGAGGATGGAAGGGAAGAGGGAGAAATAATGAGAGAGTAGCTGTTAGGCATTTGGACGGGCAAATGTCACTCTAATGTCCCGGCAGGAAGAAGAATTAACCAGAGTCAGAGCCACCCATTGTGAACCAGTATAGGTCCTGAACCAAAATTTTGGACTTGCGTACAGCTCACAAAAAACGAGTTGAAAAATGGAGCTCAGGGGCACAGCAATTCACAAACTGGCAGAGTAATAAAGGACAACTATCGTCCAAAAATCTGTTGAGGGAAGGCAACGAGGCGGACTTGAAAGCGAGGCAGAATAGCAGGAAACAGATTTCAAGAGGTACGTAGGAATCGCCTTTAAAGCTCAGGAAGAGGGGCACAACTTCGACAATGACGCACTTGGCCAAAAAGGGCGTATGCGTTTTCTCCTGAATATATTCAGGAGAAAACGCATACGCCCTTTTTGGCCAAGCAAGCAAGCGGGCAATGCAAATCTGCACTACAAAGAAGTATCACTTCCCACCGGTCAAAAGGGACATGCACAAAATGTGTAAAAACCAGAAAGGCAAGACAGGCCCTGGAGAAGAGGGAGCATTGTTATGCTGATGGGCGGGATGTAAATTGCCAACTGCCTCACTGGAGGAGTGCATTGCGTTCCCTAAAAGAAGTAATCAACAGAGCTACAGAGCCAAGGGCACATCCAGTCTAGGGAATATACCTCTGGAAAACTGAAAATCAATAAGACAGAGCCACCCCCAAATTTAGGGCTGCACTGCTTACAAGAACCTCAACATGGATACACCTTAAATATCCCAGGAAATATAAAAATGGTTCAAAAAACTGTGGTATTTATGTACGATGGAATATCCCTCAGACATGAAATGAATGTCATAAGGTCAGGAGCACCAAAGGGAGTGGATTCAGCTACGATGATTCTAAGTGAAATAAGTCACACAGAAAAACTAACTTATCATAAGATATCACTTGTGAAGATCCTGTAAACATGGCTACACATGAACTGAGTTAGGAAAGAGAACAGAGTCTCACATTTAGAAAACACTCTTATGCCTGCTTAAGGGGAAAGGTGAGGTGGGGTGATGCATAAAACCAGAGTTTGATATAAGCACAGGTACCATTTCTAAAACCAACTGTGGAGTAGACAAGACCTACACCTTCCTCAGTGAAAGGGACTCAAAACCCCATATTTCCCGCAGAGGAATAGATCTGACTAGTAAGAATCTTAAAACCTATGTATTGATATGTCTCTGTAAGGGAATCAAGTGTGTCTAGACTGGCATAACATGGCAGCGAGAATCAGCTCAAACCCACTATAAAAAGGAATTTCAAAAACAAAACCAAAAAACAGGGAAATTCTTTACATTTCCTTCAGGGTCTCTGATGAAACCTGGAATGACCCTATCTACAATGACAGCTGGATGTGGCATAAGGCTGGACACTTGGGACTGAGAGGATTGGTGAGATTGGGTGAGCAAATGCAGACCCTTTAAAGCAAAAATGCATGGCCCCTAATCCATGGATCCCAACTCTCCATGTTGAAGGGAATATTACTACACCTATAACATGTACGGGAAACCTAGAGAATGGACACACTGTGAATACAAAAGGTCTCTAAAACTCAACGAGTAGTCCCTCTCCTGGTGCTCCGGTTTGAATTTCCAACTGCTTTCCTATCAATCTCCCAACTTGGAGATACAACCCCTTTAACCTCCTGGTTCGCACAGGTTGCCAATTTGGCAGAGGATGGAAGGGAAGAGGGAGAACCATTGAGACAGTAGCTGTTAGGCATTTGGACGGGCACACGTCACTCTAATGTCCCGGCAGGAAGAAGAATTAACCAGAGTCACAGCCACCAACCGGGAACCAGTATAGGTCCTGAACCAAAATTTTGGACATGCGTACAGCTCACAAAAAACGAGTTGAAAAATGGAGCTCAGGGGCACAGCAATTCACAAACTGGCAGAGTAATAAAGGACAACTATCGTCCAAAAATCTGTTGAGGGAAGTCAACGAGGCGGACTTGAAAGCGAGGGAGCATAGCAGGAAACAGATTTCAAGAGATACGTAGGAATCGCCTTTAAAGCACAGGAAGAGGGGCACAACTTCGACAATGACGCACTTGGCCATAAAGGGCGTAAGCGTTTTCTCCTGAATATATTCAGGAGAAAATGCATACGCCCTTTTTGGCCAAGCAAGCAAGCGGGCAATGCAAATCTGCACTACAAAGAAGTATCATTTCCCACCGGTCAAAAGGGACTTCCACAAAATGTGTAAAAACCAGAAAGGCAAGACAGGCCCTGGAGAACAGGGAGCCTTGTTATGCTGATGGGCGGGATGTAAATTGCCAAGTGCCTCACTGGAGGAGTGCATTTCGTTCCCTAAAGCAGGTAAACAACAGAGCTACAGAGCCAAGGGCATTTCTAGTCTAGGTAATATACCTTGGGAAAACTGAAAATCAATAAGACAGAGCCACCCCCAAATTTAGGGCTGCACTGCTTACAAGAAACTCAACTTGGGTACACCTTAAATATCCCAGGAAATATAAAAATGGTTCAAAAACTGTGGTATTTATGTACGATGGAATATCCCTCAGCCATGAAATCAATGTCATAAGACCAGAGCAGCAAAGTGAGTGGATTCAGGTACGATGATTCTAAGTGAAATAAGTCACACAGAAAAAGAAACTTATCATAAGATATCACTTATGAAGATCCTGTAAACATGGCTACTCATGAACTGAGTTAGGAAAGAAAACAGAGTCTCACATTTAGAAAACACTCTTATGCCTGCTTAAGGGGAAAGGAGAGGTGGGGTGATGCATAAAACCAGAGTTTGATATAAGCACAGGTACCATTTCTAAAACCAACTGTGGAATAGACAAGACCTACACCTTCCTCAGTGAAAGGGACTCAAAACCCCATATTTCCTGCAGAGGAATAGATCTGACTAGTAAGAATCTTAAACCCTATGTATTGATATGTCTCTGTAAGGGAATCAAGTGTGTCTAGACTGGCATAAACATGACAGCGAGAATCAGCTCAAACCCACTATAAAAAGGAATTTCAAAATCAAAACCAAAAAACAGGGAAATTCTTTACATTTTTCAGGGTCTCTGATGAAACCTGGAATGACCCTATCTACAATGACAGCTGGATGTGGCATAAGGCTGGACACTTGGGACTGAGAGGATTGGTGAGATTGGGTGAGCAAATGCAGACCCTTTAAAGGAAAAATGCATGGCCCCCATTCCATGGGTCCCAACTCTCCATGTTGAAAGGAATATTACTACAGCTATAACATGTACGGGAAACCTAGAGAATGGACACACTGTGAATACAAAAGGTTTCTAAAACTCAACGAGTAGTCCCTCTCCTGGTGCTCCTGTTTGACTTTCCAACTGCTTTACTATCAATCTCCGAACTTGGAGAGACAACCCCTTTAACCTCCTTGTTCGCACAGGTTGCCAATTTGGCAGAGGATGGAAGGGAAGAGGGAGAACCAATGAGAGAGTAGCTGTTAGGCATTTGGACGGGAACATATCACTCTAATTTCCCGGCAGGAAATAGAATTAACCAGAGTCACAGCCACCCACCGGGAACCAGTATAGGTCCTGAACCAAAATTTTGGACTTGCTTACAGCTCACAAAAAACGAGTTGAAAAATGGAGCTAAGGGGCACAGCAATTCACAAACTGGCAGGGTAATAAAGGACAACTATCATCCAAAAATCTGTTGAGGGAAGGCAACGAGGCGGTCTTGAAAGCAAGGCAGAATAGCAGGAAACAGATTTCAAGAGGTACGTTGGAATCGCCTTTAAAGCACAGTAAGAGGGGCACAATTTCGACAATGACGCACTTGGCCAAAAAGGGCGTATGCGTTTTCTCCTGAATATATTCAGGAGAATACGCATACGCCCATTTTGGCCAAGCAAGCAAGCGGGCAATGCAAATCTGCATACAAAGAAGTATCACTTCCCACCGGTCTAAAGGGACATCCACAAAATATGTAAAAACCAGAAAAGCAAGACTGTCCCTGGAGAACAGGGAGCCTTGTTATGCTGTTGGGCGGGATGTAAATTGCCAACTGCCTCACTGGAGGAGTGCATAGCGTTCCCTAAAACAAGTAAACAACCAGAGCTACAGAGCCAAGGGCACATCCAGTCTAGGGAATATACCTAGGTAAAACTGAAAATCAATAAGACAGGGCCACCCCCAAATTTAGGGCTGCACTGCTTACAAGAACCTCAACTTGGGTACACCTTAAATATCCCAGGAAATATAAAAATGGTTCAAAAAACTGTGGTATTTATGTACGATGGAATATCCCTGAGACATGAAATCAATGTCATTAGACCAGGAACAGCAAAGTGAGTGGATTCAGGTACGATGATTCTAAGTGAAATAAGTCACACAGAAAAAGAAACTTATCATAAGATATCACTTATGAAGATCCTGTAAACATGGGTACACATGAACTGAGTTAGGATAGAGAACAGAGTCTCACATTTAGAAAACACTCGTATGCCTGCTTAAGGGGAAAGGATAGGTGGGGTGATGCATAAAACCAGAGTTTGATATAAGCACAGGTACCATTTCTAAAACCAACTGTGGAATAGACAAGACCTACACCTTCCTCAGTGAAAGGGACTCAAAACCCCATATTTCCCGCAGAGGAATAGATCTGGCAAGTAAGAATCTTAAAACCTATGTATTGATATGTCTCTGTAAGGGAATCAAGTGTGTCTAGACTGGCATAAACATGGCATCGAGAAACAGCTCAAACCCACTATAAAAAGGAATTTCAATAACAAATCCAAAAAACAGGGAAATTCTTTACATTTCCTTCAGGGTCTCTGATGAAACCTGAAATGACCCTATCTACAATGACAGCTGGATGTGGCATAAGGCTGGACACTTGGGACTGAGAGGATTGGTGAGATTGGGTGAGCAAATGCAGACCCTTTAAAGCAAAAATGCATGGCCCCCATTCCATGGGTCCCAACTCTCCATGTTGAAGGGAATATTACTACAGCTATAACATGTACGGGAAACCTAGAGAATGGACACACTGTGAATACAAAAGGTTGCTAAAACTCAATGAGTAGTCCCTCTCCTGGTGCTCCGGTTTGACTTTCCAACTGCTTTCCTATCAATCTCCCAACTTGGAGAGACAACCCCTTTAACCTCCTGGTTCGCACAGGTTGCCAATTTGGCAGAGGATGGAAGGGAAGAGGGAGAACCATTGAGACAGTAGCTGTTAGGCATTTGGACGGGCACACGTCACTCTAATGTCCCGGCAGGAAGAAGAATTAACCAGAGTCACAGCCACCCACCGGGAACCAGTATAGGTCCTGAACCAAAATTTTGGACTTGCGTACAGCTCACAAAAAACGAGTTGAAAAATGGAGCTCAGGGGCACAGCAATTCACAAACTGGCAGAGTAATAAAGGACAACTATCGTCCAAAAATCTGTTGAGGGAAGGCAACGAGGCGGACTTGAAAGCGAGGCAGCATAGCAGGAAACAGATTTCAAGAGGTACGTAGGAATCGCCTTTAAAGCACAGGAAGAGGGGCACAACTTCGACAATGACGCACTTGGCCAAAAAGGGCGTATGCGTTTTCTCCTGAATATATTCAGGAGAAAATGCATACGCCCTTTTTGGCCAAGCAAGCAAGCGGGCAATGCAAATCTGCACTACAAAGAAGTATCATTTCCCACCGGTCAAAAGGGACTTCCACAAAATGTGTAAAAACCAGAAAGGCAAGACAGGCCATGGAGAACAGGGAGCCTTGTTATGCTGATGGGCGGGATGTAAATTGCCAAGTGCCTCACTGGAGGAGTGCATTTCGTTCCCTAAAGCAGGTAAACAACAGAGCTACAGAGCCAAGGGCATTTCTAGTCTAGGGAATATACCTTGGGAAAACTGAAAATCAATAAGACAGAGCCACCCCCAAATTTAGGGCTGCACTGCTTACAAGAAACTCAACTTGGGTACACCTTAAATATCCCAGGAAATATAAAAATGGTTCAAAAACTGTGGTATTTATGTACGATGGAATATCCCTCAGCCATGAAATCAATGTCATAAGACCAGAGCAGCAAAGTGAGTGGATTCAGGTACGATGATTCTAAGTGAAATAAGTCACACAGAAAAAGAAACTTATCATAAGATATCACTTATGAAGATCCTGTAAACATGGCTACTCATGAACTGAGTTAGGAAAGAAAACAGAGTCTCACATTTAGAAAACACTCTTATGCCTGCTTAAGGGGAAAGGAGAGGTGGGGTGATGCATAAAACCAGAATTTGATATAAGCACAGGTACCATTTCTAAAACCAACTGTGGAATAGACAAGACCTAAACCTTCCTCAGTGAAAGGGACTCAAAACCCCATATTTCCCGCAGAGGAATAGATCTGACTAGTAAGAATCTTAAACCCTATGTATTGATATGTCTCTGTAAGGGAATCAAGTGTGTCTAGACTGGCATAAACATGACAGCGAGAATCAGCTCAAACCCACTATAAAAAGGAATTTCAAAATCAAAACCAAAAAACAGGGAAATTCTTTACATTTTTCAGGGTCTCTGATGAAACCTGGAATGACCCTATCTACAATGACAGCTGGATGTGGCATAAGGCTGGGCACTTGGGACTGAGAGGATTGGTGAGATTGGGTGAGCAAATGCAGACCCTTTAAAGGAAAAATGCATGGCACCCATTCCATGGGTCCCAACTCTCCATGTTGAAAGGAATATTACTACAGCTATAACATGTACGGGAAACCTAGAGAATGGACACACTGTGAATACAAAAGGTTTCTAAAACTCAACGAGTAGTCCCTCTCCTGGTGCTCCTGTTTGACTTTCCAACTGCTTTACTATCAATCTCCGAACTTGGAGAGACAACCCCTTTAACCTCCTTGTTCGCACAGGTTGCCAATTTGGCAGAGGATGGAAGGGAAGAGGGAGAACCAATGAGAGAGTAGCTGTTAGGCATTTGGACGGGAACATATCACTCTAATTTCCCGGCAGGAAATAGAATTAACCAGAGTCACAGCCACACACCGGGAACCAGTATAGGTCCTGAACCAAAATTTTGGACTTGCTTACAGCTCACAAAAAACGAGTTGAAAGATGGAACTAAGGGGCACAGCAATTCACAAACTGGCAGAGTAATAAAGGACAACTATCATCCAAAAATCTGTTGAGGGAAGGCAACGAGGCGGTCTTGAAAGCAAGGCAGAATAGCAGGAAACAGATTTCAAGAGGTACGTTGGAATCGCCTTTAAAGCACAGTAAGAGGGGCACAATTTCGACAATGACGCACTTGGCCAAAAAGGGCGTATGCGTTTTCTTCTGAATATATTCAGGAGAATACGCATACGCCCATTTTGGCCAAGCAAGCAAGCGGGCAATGCAAATCTGCATACAAAGAAGTATCACTTCCCACCGGTCTAAAGGGACATCCACAAAATATGTAAAAACCAGAAAAGCAAGACAGTCCCTGGAGAACAGGGAGCCTTGTAATGCTGTTGGGCGGGATGTAAATTGCCAACTGCCTCACTGGAGGAGTGCATAGCGTTCCCTAAAACAAGTAAACAACCCGAGCTACAGAGCCAAGGGCACATCCAGTCTAGGGAATATACCTAGGTAAAACTGAAAATCAAGAAGACAGGGCCACCCCCAAATTTAGGGCTGCACTGCTTACAAGAACCTCAACTGGGGTACACCTTAAATATCCCAGGAAATATAAAAATGGTTCAAAAAACTGTGGTATTTATGTACGATGGAATATCCCTGAGACATGAAATCAATGTCATTAGACCAGGAACAGCAAAGTGAGTGGATTCAGGTACGATGATTCTAAGTGAAATAAGTCACACAGAAAAAGAAACTTATCATAAGATATCACTTATGAAGATCCTGTAAACATGGGTACACATGAACTGAGTTAGGATAGAGAACACAGTCTCACATTTAGAAAACACTCGTATGCCTGCTTAAGGGGAAAGGATAGGTGAGGTGATGCATAAAACCAGAGTTTGATATAAGCACAGGTACCATTTCTAAAACCAACTGTGGAATAGACAAGACCTACACCTTCCTCAGTGAAAGGGACTCAAAACCCCATATTTCCCGCAGAGGAATAGATCTGGCAAGTAAGAATCTTAAAACCTATGTATTGATATGTCTCTGTAAGGGAATCAAGTGTGTCTAGACTGGCATAAACATGGCATCGAGAAACAGCTCAAACCCACTATAAAAAGGAATTTCAATAACAAATCCAAAAAACAGGGAAATTCTTTACATTTCCTTCAGGGTCTCTGATGAAACCTGAAATGACCCTATCTACAATGACAGCTGGATGTGGCATAAGGCTGGACACTTGGGACTGAGAGGATTGGTGAGATTGTGTGAGCAAATGCAGACCCTTTAAAGCAAAAATGCATGGCCCCCATTCCATGGGTCCCAACTCTCCATTTTGAAGGGAATATTACTACAGCTATAACATGTACGGGAAACCTAGAGAATGGACACACTGTGAATACAAAAGGTTGCTAAAACTCAATGAGTAGTCCCTCTCCTGGTGCTCCGGTTTGACTTTCCAACTGCTTTCCTATCAATCTCCCAACTTGGAGAGACAACTCCTTTAACCTCCTGGTTCGCACAGGTTGCCAATTTGGCAGAGGATGGAAGGGAAGAGGTAGAAATAATGAGAGAGTAGCTGTTAGGCATTTGGACGGGCAAATGACACTCTAATGTCCCGGCAGGAAGAAGAATTAACCAGAGTCAGAGCCACCCATTGTGAACCACTATAGGTCCTGAACCAAAATTTTGGACTTGCGTACAGCTCACAAAAAACGAGTTGAAAAATGGAGCTCAGGGGCACAGCAATTTACAAACTGGCAGAGTAATAAAGGACAACTATCGTCCAAAAATCTGTTGAGGGAAGGCAACGAGGCGGACTTGAAAGTGAGGCAGAATAGCAGGAAACAGATTTCAAGAGGTACGTAGGAATCGCCTTTAAAGCACAGGAAGAGGGGCACAACTTCGACAATGACGCACTTGGCCAAAAAGGGCGTATGCGTTTTCTCCTGAATATATTCAGGAGAAAACGCATACGCCCTTTTTGGCCAAGCAAGCAAGCGGGCAATGCAAATCTGCACTAAAATGAAGTATCACTTCCCACGGGTCAAAAGGGACATGCACAAAATGTGTAAAAACCAGAAAGGCAAGACAGGCCCTGGAGAAGAGGGAACATTGTTATGCTGATGGGCGGGATGTAAATTGCCAACTGCCTCACTGGAGGAGTGCATTGCGTTCCCTAAAAGAAGTAATCAACAGAGCTACAGAGCCAAGGGCACATCCAGTCTAGGGAATATACCTTTGGAAAACTGAAATTCAATAAGACAGAGCCACCCCCAAATTTAGGGCTGCACTGCTTACAAGAACCTCAACATGGGTACACCTTAAATATCCCAGGAAATATAAAAATGGTTCAAAAAACTGTGGTATTTATGTACGATGGAATATCCCTCAGACATGAAATGAATGTCACAAGGTCAGGAGCACCAAAGGGAGTGGATTCAGCTACGATGATTCTAAGTGAAATAAGTCACACAGAAAAACTAACTTATCATAAGATATCACTTATGAAGATCCTGTAAACATGGCTACACATGAACTGAGTTAGGAAAGAGAACAGAGTCTCACATTTAGAAAACACTCTTATGCCTGCTTAAGGGGAAAGGAGAGGTGGGGTGATGCATAAAACCAGAGTTTGATATAAGCACAGGTACCATTTCTAAAACCAACTGTGGAATAGACAAGACCTACACCTTCCTCAGTGAAAGGGACTCAAAACCCCATATTTCCCGCAGAGGAATAGATCTGACTAGTAAGAATCTTAAAACCTATGTATTGATATGTCTCTGTAAGGGAATCAAGTGTGTCTAGACTGGCATAACATGGCAGCGAGAATCAGCTCAAACCCACTATAAAAAGGAATTTCAAACACAAAACCAAAAAACAGGGAAATTCTTTACATTTCCTTCAGGGTCTCTGATGAAACCTGGAATGACCCTATCTACAATGACAGCTGGATGTGGCATAAGGCTGGACACTTGGGACTGAGAGGATTGGTGAGATTGGGTGAGCAAATGCAGACCCTTTAAAGCAAAAATGCATGGCCCCCATTCCATGGGTCCCAACTCTCCATGTTGAAGGGAATATTACTACACCTATAACATGTACGGGAAACCTAGAGAATGGACACACTGTGAATACAAAAGGTCTCTAAAACTCAACGAGTAGTCCCTCTCCTGGTGCTCCGGTTTGACTTTCCAACTGCTTTCCTATCAATCTCCCAACTTGGAAATACAACCCCTTTAACCTCCTGGTTCGCACAGGTTGCCAATTTGGCAGAGGATGGAAGGGAAGAGGGAGAACCATTGAGACAGTAGCTGTTAGGCATTTGGAAGGGCACACGTCACTCTAATGTCCCGGCAGGAAGAAGAATTAACCAGAGTCACAGCCACCCACCGGGAACCAGTATAGGTCCTGAACCAAAATTTTGGACTTGCGTACAGCTCACAAAAAACGAGTTGAAAAATGGAGCTCAGGGGCACAGCAATTCACAAACTGGCAGAGTAATAAAGGACAACTATCGTCCAAAAATCTGTTGAGGGAAGGCAACGAGGCGGACTTGAAAGCGAGGCAGCATAGCAGGAAACAGATTTCAAGAGGTACGTAGGAATCGCCTTTAAAGCACAGGAAGAGGGGCACAACTTCGACAATGACGCACTTGGCCAAAAAGGGCGTATGCGTTTTCCCCTGAATATATTCAGGAGAAAACGCATACGCCCTTTTTGGCCAAGCAAGCAAGAGGACAATGCAAATCTGCACTACAAAGAAGTATCATTTCCCACCGGTCAAAAGGGACATCCACAAATGTGTAAAATCCAGAAAGAAAAGACAGGCCCTGGAGAACAGGGAGCCTTGTTATGCTGATGGGCGTGATGTAAATTGCCAACTGCCTCACTGGAGGAATGCATTGCGTTCCCTAAAACAAGTAAACAACAGAGTTATAGAGCCAAGGGCACTTCCAGTCTAGGGAATATACCTTAGGAAAACTGAATATCAATAAGACAGAGCCACCTCCAAATTTAGGGCTGCACTGCTTACAAGAACCTCACCTTGGGTACACATTAAATATCCCAGGAAATATAAAAATGGTTCAAAAAACTGTGGTATTTATGTACGATGGAATATCCCTCAGCCATGAAATCAATGTCCTAAGACCAGGAGCAGCAAAGTGAGTGGATTCAGGTACGATGATTCTAAGTGAAATAAGGCACACAGTAAAAGAAACTTATCGTAAGATATCACTTATGAAGATCCTGTAAACATGGCTACACATTAAATGAGTTAGGAAAGAGAACAGAGTCTCACATTTAGAAAACACTCTTATGCCTGCTTAAGGGGAAAGGAGAGGTGCGGTGATGCATAAAACCAGAGTTTGATATAAGCACAGGTACCGTTTGTAAAACCAACTTTGGAATAGACAAGACCTACACCTTCCTCACTGAAAGGGACGCAAAACCCCATATTTCACGCAGAGGAATAGATCTGACTAGTAAGAATCTTAAAACCTATGTATTGATATGTCTCCGTAAGGGAATCAAGTGTGTCTAGACTGGCATAAACATGGCAGCGAGAATCAGCTCAAACCCACTATAAATAGGAATTTCAAAAACACAACCAAAAAACAGGGAAATTCTTTACAATTCCTTCAGGGTTTCTGATGAGACCTTGAATGACCCTATCTACAATGACAGCTGGATGTGGCATAAGGCTGGACAATTGGGACTGAGAGGATTGGTAAGATTGGGTGAGCAAATGCAGACACTTTAAAGCAAAAATGCATGGCCCCCATTCCATGGGTCCTAAATCTCCATGTTGAAGGGAATATTACTAGAGCTATAACATGTACGAGAACACTAGAGAATGGACACACGGTGAATATGAACGGTTTCTAAAACTCAACGAATAGTCCCTCTCCTGGTGCTCCAGTTTGACTTTCCAACTGCTTTCCTATCAATCTCCCAACTTGGAGATACAACCCCTTTAACCTCCTGGTTCGCACAGGTTGCCAATTTGGCAGAGGATGGAAGGGAAGAGGGAGAACCATTGAGACAGTAGCTGTTAGGCATTTGGACGGGCACACGTCACTCTAATGTCCCGGCAGGAAGAAGAATTAACCAGAGTCACAGCCACCCATCGGGAACGAGTATAGGTCCTGAACCAAAATTTTGGACTTGCGTACAGCTCACAAAAAACGAGTTAAAAAATGGAGCTCAGGGGCACAGCAATTCACAAACTTGCAGAGTAATAAAGGACAACTATCGTCCAAAAATCTGTTGAGGGAAGGCAACGAGGCGGACTTGAAAGCAAGGCAGAATACCAGGAGACAGATTTCAAGAGGTACGTTGGAATCACTTTTAAAGCATAGGAAGAGGGGCACAACTTCGACAATGACGCAGTTGGCCAAAAAGGGCGTATGCGTTTTCTCCTGAATATATTCAGGAGAAAACGCATACGCCCATTTTGGCCAAGCAAGCAAGCGGGCAATGCAAATCTGCACTACAAAGAAGTTTCACTTCCCACCGGTCAAAAGGGACATCCACAAAATATGTAAAAACCAGAAAGGCAAGACAGGCCCTGGAGAACAGGGAGCCTTGTTATGCTGATGGGCGGGATGTTAATTGCCAACTGCCTCACTGGAGGAGTGCATTGCGTTCCCTAAAAGAAGTAATCAACAGAGCTACAGAGCCAAGGGCACATCCAGTCTAGGGAATATACCTTTGGAAAACTGAAAATCAATAAGACAGAGCCACCCCCATATTTAGGGCTGCACTGCTTACAAGAACCTCAACATGGGTACACCTTAAATATCCCAGGAAATATAAAAATGGTTCAAAAAACTGTGGTATTTATGTCCGATGGAATATCCCTCAGCCATGAAATCAATGTCATAAGACCAGGAGCAGCAAAGTGAGTGGATTCAGGTACGATGATTCTAAGTGAAATAAGTCACACAGAAAAAGAAACTTATCATAAGATATGACTTATGAAGATCCTGTAAACATGGCTACACATGAACTGAGTTAGGAAAGAGAACAGAGTCTCACATTTAGAAAACACTCTTATGCCCGCTGAAGGGGAAAGGAGAGGTGGGGTGATGCATAAAACCAGAGTTTGATACAAGCACAGGTACCATTTCCAAAACCAACTGTGGAATAGACAAGAACTACACCTTCCTCAGTGAAAGGGACTCAAAACCCCATATTTCCCGCAGAGGCATAGATCTGACTAGTAAGAATCTTAAAACCTATGTATTGATATGTCTCTGTAAGGGAATCAAGTGTGTCTAGACAGGCATAAACATGGCAGAGAGAATCAGCTCAAACCCACTATAAAAAGGAATTTCAAAAACAAAACCAAAAAACAGGGAAATTCTTTACATTTCCTTCAGGGTCTCTGATGAAACCTGGAAAAACCCTGTCTAAAATGACAGCTGGATGTGGCATAAGGCTGGACACTTGGGACTGAGAGGATTGGTGAGATTGGGTGAGCAAATGCAGACCCTTTAAAGCAAAAATGCATGGCCCCCATTCCATGGGTCCCAACCCTCCAGGTTGAAGGGAATATTACTACAGCTATAACATGTACGGGAAACCTAGAGAATGGACACACTGTGAATACAAAACGTTTCTATAACTCAACGCGTAGTCCCTCTCCTGGTGCTCCGGTTTGTCTTTCCAACTGCTTTACTATCAATCTCCCAACTTGGAGAGACAGCCCCTTTAACCTCCTGGTTCGCACAGGTTGCCAATTTGGCAGAGGATGGAAGGGAAGAGGGAGAACCAATGAGAGAGTTACTGTTAGGCATTTGGACGGGCACATGTCACTCTAATTTCCCGGCAGGAAGAAGAATTAAGCAGAGTCTCAGCCACCCACCGGGAACCAGTATAGGTCCTGAACCAAAATTTTGGACTTGCGTACAGCTCACAAAAACGAGTTGGAAAATGGAGCTCAGGGCCACAGCAATTCACAAACTGGCAGAGTAATAAAGGACAACTATCGTCCAAAAATCTGTTGAGGGAAGGCAACGAGGCAGACTTGAAAGCCATGCAGAATAGCAGGAAACAGATTTCAAGAGGTACGTTGGAATCGCCTTTAAAGCACAGGAAGAGGGGCACAAGTTCGACAATGATGCACTTGGCCAAAAAGGGCGTATGCGTTTTCTCCTGGAGAAAACGCATACGCCCTTTTGGCCAAGCAAGCAAGCTGGCAACGCAAATCTGCACTACAAAGAAGTATCACTTCCCACCGGTCAAAAGGGACATCCACAAAATGTGTAAAAACCAGAAAGGCAAGACTGGCCCTGGAGAACAGGGAGCCTTGTTATGCTGATGGGCGGGATGTAAATTGCCAACTGCCTCACTGGAGGAGTGCATTGCGTTCCCTAAAAGAAGTAATCAACAGAGCTACAGAGCCAAGGGCACTTACAGTCTAGGGAATATACCTTGGGAAAACTGAAAATCAATAAGACAGAGCCACCCCCAAATTTAGGGCTGCACTGCTTACAAGAACCTCAACATGGGTACACCTTAAATGTCCCAGGAAATATAAAAATGGTTCAAAAAACTGTGGTATTTATGTACGATGGAATATCCCTCAGCCATGAAATCAATGTCATAAGACCAGGAGCAGCAAAGTGAGTGGATTCAGGTACGATGATTCTAAGTGAAATAAGTCACACAGAAAAAGAAACTTCTCATAAGATATCACTTATGAAGATCCTGTAAACATGGCTACACATGAACTGAGTTAGGAAAGAGAACAGAGTCTCACATTTAGAAAACACTCTTATGCCTGCTTAAGGGGAAAGGAGAGGTGGGGTGATGCATAAAACCAGAGTTTGATATAAGCACAGGTACCATTTCTAAAACCAACTGTGGAATAGACAAGACCTACACCTTCCTCAGTGAAAGGGACTCAAAACCCCATATTTCCCGCAGAGGAATAGATCTGACTAGTAAGAATCTTAAAACCTATGTATTGATATGTATCTGTAAGGGAATCAAGTGTGTCTAGACTGGCATAAACATGGCAGCGAGAATCAGCTCAAACTCACTATAAAAAGGAATTTCAAAAACAAAACCAAATAACAGGGAAATACTTTCCATTTCCTTCAGGGTCTCTGATGAAACCTGGAATGACCCTATCTACAATGACAGCTGGATGTGGCATAAGGCTGGACACTTGGGACTGAGAGGATTGGTGAGATTGGGTGAGCAAATGCAGACCGCTTAAAGCAAAAATGCATGGCCCCCATTCCAAGGGTCCCAACTCTCCATGTTGAAGGGAATATTACTAGAGCTATAACATGTACAGGAAACCTAGAGAATGGGCACACTGTGAATACAAATGGTTTCTAAAACTCAACGAGTAGTCCCTCTCCTGGTGCTCCGGTTTGACTTTCCAACTTCTTTACTATCAATGTCCCAACTTGGAGAGACAGCCGCTTTAAGCTCCTGGGTCGCACAGGTTGCCAATATTGCAGAGGATGGAAGGGAATAGGGAGAACCAATGAGAGAGTAGCTGTTAGGCATTTGGACGGGCACATGTCACTCTAATTTCCCGGCAGGAAGAAGAATTAACCAGAGTCTCAGCCACACACCGGGAAACAGTAAAGGTCCTGAACCAAAATTTTGGACTTGCGAACATCTCACAAAAAACCAGTTGAAAAATGTAGCTCACGGGCACAGCAATTCTCAAACCGGCAGAGTAATAAAGGACAACTATCGTCCAAAAATCTGTTGAGGGAAGGCAACGAGGCGGACGTGAAAGCGAGGCACAATAGCAAGAAACAGATTTCAAGAGGTACGCTGGAATCGCCTTTTAAGCACAGGAAGAGGGGCACAAATTCGATAATGATGCACTGGGCCAAGAAGGGCGTATACATTTTCTCCTGAATATATTCAGGAGAAAACGCAGAGGCCCTTTTTGGCCAAGCAATCGGGCAATGCAAATATGCACTACAAAGAATTATCACTTCCCTCCGAGCAAAAGGGACATCCACAAAATATGTAAAAACCAGAAAGGCAAGACAGGGCTTGGAGAACAGCTAGCATTTTTATGCTAATGGGCGGGATGTAAATTCACAATTGCCTCCCTGGAGGAGTGCATTGCGTTCCCTAAAACAAGTAAACAACAGAGCTACAGAGCCAAGGGCACTTCCAGTATAGGGAATATACCTTGGGATAATTGAAAATCCATAAGACAGAGCCACCACCAAATTTAGGGCTGCACGGCTTACAAGAACCTCATCTTGATACACCTTAAATATCCCAGGAAATATAAAAATGGTTCAAAAAATTGTGGTCCTTATGTACGATGGAATATCCCTCAGCCATGAAATCAATGTCATAAGACTAGGAGCAGCAAAGTGAGTAGATTCAGGTACGACGATTCTAAGTGAAGTCACACAGAAAAAGAAACTTATCATAAGATATCACTTACGAAGATCCTGTAAACATGGCTACACATGAACTGAGTTAAGAAAGAGAACAGCGTCTAACATTTAGAAAACACTCTTATGCCTGCTTAAGGGGGAAGGAGACGTAGGGTGATTCATAAAACCAGAGTTTGATATAAGTACACGTACCAATTCTAAACCAACTGTGGAATAGACAAGACCTACACCTTCCTAAGTGAAAGGGACTCAAAACCCCATATTTTCAGCAGAGGAATAATTTTGACTAGTAAGAATCTTAAAACCTATGTATAGATATGTTTCTGTAAGGGAATGAATGTGTCTAGACTGGCATAAACATGGCAGCAAGAATCACCTCAAACCCACTATGAAAAGGAATTTCAAACAAAACCAAAAACAGGGAAGTTCTTTACATTTCCTTCAGGATCTCTGATGAAACCTGGAATGACCCTATCTACAATAACAGCTGGATGCAGTATAAGGCTGGACACTTGAGACTGAGAGGATTGGTGAGATTGGCTGAGCAAATGCAGACCCTTTAAAGCAAAAATGCATGGCCCCCATTCCATGGGTCCCAACTCTCCATGTTGAAGGGAATATTACTACGGCTATAACATGTACGGGAAACCTAGAGAATGGACACACTGTGAATACAAATGGTTTCTAATACTCAACGAATAGTCAATCTCCAGGTGCTCCAGTTTGACTTTCCAACTGCTTTACTATCAGTCTCCCAAATTGCAGAGAAAGCCCCTTTAAGCTCCTGGTTCGCACAGGTTGCCAATTTGGCATAGGATGGGAGGGAAGAGGGAGAACCAATGAGAGAGTAGCTGTTAGGCATTTGGACGGGCACAGGTCACTCTAGTTTCCCGGCAGGAAGAAGAATTTACCAAAGTCTCAGCCACCCACAGGGACCCAGTAGAGTTCTTGAACCAAAATTATGGACTTGCGTACAGCTCACAAAAAACGAGTTGAAAAATGGAGCTCAGGGGCACAGCAATTCACAAACTGGCAGAGTAATAAAGGACAACTATCGTCCAAAAATCTGTTGAGGGAAGGCAACACAGCGGACTTGAATGCGAGGCTGAATAGCAGGAAACAGATTTCAACAGGTACGATGGAATCGCCTTTAAAATACAGGAAGAGGTGCACAACTTCTACAATGACGCACTTGGCCAAAAAGGGCGTATGCGTTTTCTCCTGAATATATTCAGGGGAAAAGACATACACCCTATTTGGCCAAGCAAGCAAGCGGGCAATGCAAATCTGCACTACAAAGTGGTAAAACTTCCCACTGATCAAAAGGGACATCCACAAATGAGTAAAAACCAGAAAGGAAAGACAGGCCCTGGATAACAGGGAGCCTTGTTATGCTGATGGGCGGGATGTAAATTGCCAACTGCCTCACTGGAGGAGTGAACTGTGTTCCCTAAAACAAGTAAACAACAGAGCTACAGAGACATGGGCACTTCCAGACTAGGGAATATACACTGGGAAAACTGAAAATCAATAAGGCAGAGCCAACCCAAATTTACGGCTGCACTGCTTACAAGAACCTAAACATGGGTACATCTTAAATATCTCAGGAAATATGAAAATGGTTTAAAAAACTGTGGTACTTACGTACGATGGAATATCCCTCACCCATGAAATCAATGTCATAAGACCAGGAGCAGCAAAGTGAGTGGATTCATGTACGATGATTCTAAGTGAAATAAGTCACACAGAAAAAGAAACGTATCATAAGATATCACTTATGAAGATCCTGTAAACATGGCTACACATGAACTGAGTTAGGAAAGAGAACAGAGTCTCACATTTAAAAAACACTCTTATGCCTGCTTAAGGGGAAAGTAGAGGTGGGTTGATGCATAAAACCAGTGTTTGATATAATTACAGGTACCATTTCTAAAACCAACTGTGGTAAAGACAAGACCTACACCTTCCTCAGTGAAAGGGACTCAAAATACCCTATTTCCCGCAGAGGAATAGATCTGTCTAGTAAGAATCTTAAAACCTATGTATTGATATGTCTCTGTAAGAGAATCAAGTGTGTCTAGACTGGCATAAACATGGCAGAGAGAATCAGCTCAAACCCACTATAAAAAGGAATTTCAAAAACAAAACCAAAAAACAGGGAAATTCTTTACATTTCCTTCAGGGTCTCTGATGAAACCTGGAAAAACCCTGTCTACAATGACAGCTGGATGTGGCATAAGGCTGGACACTTGGGACTGAGAGGATTGGTGAGATTGGGTGAGCAAATGCAGACCCATTAAAGCAAAAATGCATGGCCCCCATTCCATCGGTCCCAACTCTCCAGGTTGAAGGGAATATTACTACAGCTATAACATGTACGGGAACCCTAGAGAATGGACACACTGTGAATACAAAAGGTTTCTAAAACTCAACGAGTAGTCCCTCTCCTGGTGCTCCGGTTTGACTTTCCAACTGCTTTACTATCAATCTCCCAACTTGGAGAGACAGCCCCTTTAACCTCCTGGTTCGCACAGGTTGTCAATTGGCAGAGGATGGAAGGGAAGAGGGAGAACCAATGAGAGAGTTACTGTTAGGCATTTGGACGGGCACATGTCACTCTAATTTCCCGGCAGGAAGAAGAATTAACCAGAGTCTCAGCCACCCACCGGGAACCAGTATAGGTCCTAAACCAAAATTTTGGACTTGCGTACAGCTCACAAAAAACGAGTTGGAAAATGGAGCTCAAGGCCACAGCAATTCACAAACTGGCAGAGTAATAAAGGACAACTATCGTCCAAAAATCTGTTGAGGGAAGGCAACGAGGCAGACTTGAAAGCCAGGCAGAATAGCAGGAAACAGATTTCAAGAGGTACGTTGGAATCGCCTTTAAAGCACAGGAAGAGGGGCACAACTTCGACAATGACGCAGTTGGCCAAAAAGGGCGTATGCGTTTTCTCCTGAATATATTCAGGAGAAAACGCATACGCCCTTTTTGGCTGAACAAGCAAGCGGGCAATGCAAATCTGCACTACAAAGAAGTATCACTTCCCACCGGTCAAAAGGGACATCCACAAAATGTGTAAAAACCAGAAAGGCAAGACAGGCCCTCGAGAACAGGGAGCCTTGTTATGCTGATGGGCGGGATGTAAATTGCCAACTGCCTCACTGGAGGAGTGCATTGCGTTCCCTACAACAAGTAAACAACAGAGCTACAGAGCCAAGGGCACTTCCAGTCTAGGGAATATACATTGGGAAAACTGAAAATCAATAAGACAGAGCCACCCACAAATTTAGGGCTGCACTGCTTACAAGAACCTCAACTTGGGTACACCTTAAATATCCCAGGAAATATAAAAATGGTTCAAAAAACTGTGGTATTTATGTCCGATGGAATATCCCTCAGCCATGAAATCAATGTCATAAGACCAGGAGCAGCAAAGTGAGTGGATTCAGGTACGATGATTCTAAGTGAAATAAGTCACACAGAAAAAGAAACTTATCATAAGATATCACTTATGAAGATCCTGTAAACATGGCTACACATGAACTGAGTTAGGAAAGAGAACAGAGTCTCACATTTAGAAAACCCTCTTATGCCTGCTGAAGGGGAAAGGAGAGGTGGGGTGATGCATAAAACCAGAGTTTGATATAAACACAGGTAGCATTTCCAAAACCTACTGTGGAATAGACAAGACCTACACCTTCCTCAGTGAAAGGGACTCAAAACCCCATATTTCCCGCAGAGGAATAGATCTGACTAGTAAGAATATTAAAACGTATATATTGATATGTCTCTGTAAGGTAATCAAGTGTGTCTAGAGTGGCATAAACATGGCAGAGAGAATCAGCTCAAACCCACTATAAAAAGGAATTTCAAAAACAAAACCAAAAAACAGGGAAATTCTTTACATTTCCTTCAGGGTCTCTGATGAAACCTGGAAAAACCCTGTCTACAATGACAGCTGGATGTGGCATAAGGCTGGACACTTGGGACTGAGAGGATTGGTGAGATTAGGTGAGCAAATTCAGACCCTTTAAAGCAAAAATGCATGGCCCCCATTCCATGGGTCCCAACTCTCCATGTTGAAGTGAATATTACTACAGCTATAACATGTAGCGGAACCATAGAGAATGGACACACTGTGAATACAAAAGGTTTCTAAAACTTAACGAGTAGTCCCTCTCCTGGTGCTCCGGTTTGACTTTCCAACTGCTTTACTATCAATCTCCCAACTTGGAGAGACAGCCCCTTTAACCTCCTGGTTCGCACAGGTTGTCAATTTGGCAGAGGATGGAAGGGAAGAGGGAGAACCAATGAGAGAGTTACTGTTAGGCATTTGGACGGGCACATGTCACTCTAATTTCCCGGCAGGAAGAAGAATTATCCAGAGTCTCAGCCACCCACCGGGAAGCAGTATAGGTCCTGAACCAAAATTTTGGACTTGCGTACAGCTCACAAAAAACGAGTTGGAAAATGGAGCTCAGCGCCACAGCAATTCACAAACGGGCAGAGTAATAAAGGACAACTATCGTCCAAAAATCTGTTGAGGGAAGGCAACGAGGCAGACTTGAAAGTGAGGCAGAATAGCAGGAAACAGATTTCAAGAGGTACGTTGGAATCGCCTTTAAAGCACAGGAAGAGGGGCACAACTTCGACAATGACTCAGTTGGCCAAAAAGGGCGTATGCGTTTTCTCCTGAATATATTCAGGAGAAAACGCATACGCCCTTTTTGGCCGAACAAGCAAGCGGGCAATGCAAATCTGCACTACAAAGAAGTATCACTTCCCACCGGTCAAAAGGGACATCCACAAAATGTGTAAAACCAGAAAGGCAAGACAGGCCCTGGAGAACAGGGAGCCTTGTTATGCTGATGGGCGGGATGTAAATTGCCAACTGCCTCACTGGAGGAGTGCATTGCGTTCCCTAAAACAAGTAAACAACAGAGCTACAGAGCCAAGGGCACATCCCGTCTTGGGAATATACCTTGGGAAAACTGAAAATCAATAAGACAGGGCCACCCCCAAATTTAGGGCTGCACTGCTTACAAGAACCTCAACTTGGGTACACCTTAAATATCCCAGGAAATATAAAAATGGTTCAAAAAACTGTGGTATTGATGTCCGATGGAATATCCCTCAGCCATGAAATCAATGTCATAAGACCAGGAGCAGCAAAGTGAGTGGATTCAGGTACGATGATTCTAAGTGAAATAAGTCACACAGAAAAAGAAACTTATCATAAGATATCACTTATGAAGATCCTGTAAACCTGGCTACACATGAACTGAGTTAGGAAAGAGAACAGAGTCTCACATTTAGAAAACACTCTTATGCCTGCTGAAGGGGAAAGGAGAGGTGGGGTGATGCATAAAGCCAGAGTTTGATATAAGCACAGGTACCATTTCCAAAACCAACTGTGGAATAGACATGACCTACACCTTCCTCAGTGAAAGGGACTCAAAACCCCATATTTCCCACAGAGGAATAGATCTGACTAGTAAGAATCTTAAAACCTATGTATTGATATGTCTCTGTAAGGGAATCAAATGTGTCTAGACTGGCATAAACATGGCAGAGAGAATCAGCTCAAACCCACTATAAAAAGGAATTTCAAAAACAAAACCAAAAAACCGGAAATTCTTTCCATTTCCTTCAGGGTCTCTGATGAAACCTGGAAAAACCATGTCTACAATGACAGCTGGATGTGGCATAAGGCTGGACACTTGGGACTGAGAGGATTGGTGAGATTGGGTTAGCAAATGCAGACCCTTTAAAGCAAAAATGCATGTCCCCCATTCCATGGGTCCCAACTCTCCATGTTGAAGGGAATATTACTAGAGCTATAACATGTACGGGAAACCTAGAGAATGGACACACTGTGAATACAAAAGGTTTCTAAATCTCAACGAGTAGTTCCTCTCCTGGTGCTCCGGTTTGACTTTCCAACTGCTTTACTATCCATCTCCCAACTTGGAGAGACAGCCCCTTTAACCTCCTGGTTCGCACAGGTTGCCAATTTGGCAGAGGATGGAAGGAAAGAGGGAAAAGAAATGAGAAAGTAGCTGTTAGGCATTTGGACGGGCACATGTCACCCTAATTTCCCTTCAGGAAGAATAATTAATCAGACTCTCTGCCACCCACCGGGAAGCAGTATAGGTCCTGAACCGAAATTTTGGACTTGCGTACAGCTCACAAAAAACGAGTTGAAAAATGGAGCTCAGGGGCACAGCAATTCAAAAACTGGCAGAGTAATAAAGGACAACTATCGTCCAAAAATCTGCTGAGGGAAGGAAACGATGCGGACTTGAAAGCGAGGCAGAATAGCAGGAAACAGATTTCAAGAGGTACGTTGGAATCCCCTTTAAAGCACAGGAAGAGGGGCACAACTTCGATAATGACGCACTTGACCAAAAAGGGCGTATGCGTTTTCTCCTGAATATATTCAGGAGAAAACGCATACGCCCTTTTTGGCCAAGCAAGCAAGCGGGCAATGCAAATCTGCACTACAAGGAAGTATCACTTCCCACCGGTCAAAAGGGACATCCACAAAATGTGTAAAAACCAGAAAGGCAAGACAGGCCCTGGAGAACAGGGAGCCTTGTTATGCTGATGGGCAGGATGTAAATTGCCAAGTGCCTCACTGGAGGAGTGCATTTCGTTCCCTAAAACAAGTAAACAACAGAGCTACAGAGCCAAGGGCACATCCAGTCTAGGTAATATACCTTGGGAAAACTGAAAATCAATAAGACAGTGTCACCCCCAAATTTAGGGCTGCACTGCTTACAAGAACCTCAACTTGGGTACACTTTAAATATCCCAGGAAATATAAAAATGGTTCAAAATACTGTGGTATTTATGTACGATGGAATATCCCTCAGCCATGAAATCAATGTCATAAGACCAGGAGCAGCAAAGTGAGTGGATTCAGGTACGATGATTCTAAGTGAAATAAGTCACACAGAAAAAGAAACTTATCATAAGATATGACTTATGAAGATCCTGTAAACATGGCTACACATGAACTGAGTTAGGAAAGAAAACAGAGTCTTACATTTAGAAAACACTCTTATGCATGCTTAAGGGGAAAGGAGAGGTGGGGTGATGCATAAAACCAGAGTTTGATATAAGCACAGGTACCATTTCTAAAACCAACTGTGGAATAGAAAAGACCTACACCTTCCTCAGTGAAAGGGACTCAAAACCCCATATTTCCCGCAGAGGAATAGATCTGACTAGTAAAAATCTTAAACCCTATGTATTGATATGTCTCTGTAAGGGAATCAAGTGTGTCTAGACTGGCATAAACATGGCAGCAAGAATCAGCTCAAACCCACTATAAAAATGAATTTCAAAATCAAAACCAAAAAACAGGGAAATTCTTTACATTTCCTTCAGGGTCTCTGATGAAACCTGGAATGACCCTATCTACAATGACAGCTGGATGTGGCATAAGGCTGGACACCTGGGACTGAGAGGATTGGTGAGATTGGGTGAGCAAATGCAGACCATTTAAAGCAAAAATGCATGGCCCCCATTCCATGGGTCCCAACTCTCCATGTTGAAGGGAATATTACTACAGATATAACATGTACGGGAAACCTAGAGAATGGACACACTGTGAATACAAAAGGTTTCTAAAACTCAACGAGTAGTCCCTCTCCTGGAGCTCCGGTATGACTTTCCAACTCCTTTACTATCAAACTCCCAACCTGGAGAGACAGCCCCTTTAAACTCCTGGTTCGCAGATGTTGCCAATTTGGCAGAAGATGGAAGGGAAGAGGGAGAACCAATGAGAGAGTAGCTGTTAGACATTTGGACGGGCACATGTCACTCTAATTTCCCGGCAGGAAGAAGAATTAACCAGAGTCTCAGCCACCCACCGGGAACCAGTATAGGTCCTGAACCAAAATTTTGGACTTGCGTACAGCTCCCCAAAAACGAGTTGAAAAATGGAGCTTAGGGGCACAGCAATTCACAAACTGTCAGAGTAATAAAGGACAACTGTCGTCCAAAAATCTGTTGAGGGAAGGCAACGAGGCGGACTTGAAAGCAAGGCAGAATAGCAGGAAACAGATTTCAAGAGGTACGTTGGAATCGCCTTTAAAGCACAGGAAGAGGGGCACAACTTCGACAATGATGCAGTTGGCCAAAAAGGGCGTATGCGTTTTCTCCTGAATATATTCAGGAGAAAACGCATACGCCCTTTTTGGCCAAGCAAGCAAGCGGGCAATGCAAATCTGCACTACAATGAAGTATCACTTCCCACCGGTCAAAAGGGACATCCACAAATGTGTAAAAACCAGAAAGGCTAGACAGGCCCTGGAGAACAAGGAGCCTTGTTATGCTGATGGGCGGGATGTAAAATGCCAACTGCCTCACTGGAGTAGTGCATTGCGTTCCCTAAAACAAGTAAACAACAGAGCTACAAAGCCAAGGGCACTTCCAGTGTAGGGAATATACTTTGGGAAAACTGAAAATCAATAAGACAGAGTCACCCCCAAATTTAGGGCTGCACTGCTTACAAGAACCTCAACATGGGTACACCTTAAATATCCCAGGAAATATAAAATTGGTTCAAAAATCTGTGGTATTTATGTACGATGGAATATGCCTCAGCCATGAAATCAATGTCATAAGACCAGGAGCAGCAAAGTGAGTGGATTCAGGTACGATGATTCTAAGTGAAATAAGTCACACAGAAAAAGAACCTTATCATAAGATATCACTTAGGAAGATACTGTAAACATGGTTACACATGAACTGAGTTAGGAAAGAGAACAGAGTCTCACATTTAGAAAACACTCTTATGCCTGCTTAAGGGGGAAGGAGAGGTGGGGTGATGCATAAAACCAGAGTTTGATATAAGCACAGGTACCGTTTGTAAAAGCAACTGTGGAATTGACAAGACCTACACCTTCTTCAGTGAAAGGGACTCAAAACCCCATATTTCTCGCAGAGGAATAGATCTGACTAGTAGGAATCTTAAAACCTATGTATTGATATGTCTCTGCAAGGGAATCAAGTGCGTCTAGACTGGCATAAACATGGAAGCGAGAATCAGCTCAAACCCACTATAAAAAGGAATTTCAAAAACAAAACCAAAAAACAGGGAAATTCTTTACATTTCCTTCAGGGTCTCTGATGAAACCTGGAATGACCCTATCTACAAAGACAGCTGGATGTGGCATAATGCTGGTAACTTGGGACTGAGAGGATTGGTGAGATTTGGTGAGCAAATGCAGACCCTTTAAAGCAAATATGCATGGCCCCCATTCCATGGGTCCCAACTCTCCATGTTGAAGGGAATATTACTACAGCTATAACATGTACGGGAAACCTAGAGAATGGACACACAGTGAATACAAAAGGTTTCTAAAACCCAACGAGAAGTCCCTCTCCTGGTGATGCGGTTTGACTTTCCAACTGCTTTACTATCAATCTCCCAACTTGGAGAGACAGCCCCTTTAACCTCCTGGTTCGCACAGGTTGCCAATTTGGCAGAGGATGGAAGGGAAGAGGGAGAACCAATGAGAGAGTAGCTGTTAGACATTTGGACGGGCACATGTCACTCTAATTTCCCGGCAGGAAGAAGAATTAACCATAGTCTAAGCCACCCACCGGGAACCAGTATAGGTCCTGAACCAAAATTTTGGACTTGCGTACAGCTCACAAAAAACGAGTTAAAAATGGAGCTCAGGGGCACAGCAATTCACAAACTGGCAGAGTAATAAAGGACAACTGTCCTCCAAAAATCTGTTAAGGGAAGGCTACGAGGCGGACTTGAAAGCGAGGCAGAATACCAGGAAACAGATTTCAAGAGGTACGTTGGAATCGCCTTTAAAGCACAGGAAGAGGGGCACAACTTCGACAATGACGCACTTGGCCAAAAAGGGTGTATGCGTTTTCTCCTGAATATATTCAGGAGAAAACGCATACGCCGTTTTTGGCCAAGTAAGCAAGCGGGCAATGCAAATCTGCACTACAAAGAAGTATCACTTCCCACCGGTCAAAAGGGACATCCACAAAATGTGTAAAAACCAGAAAGGCAAGACAGGCCCTGGAGAACAGGGAGCCTTGTTATGCTGATGGGCGGGATGTAAATTGCCAACTGCCTCACTGGAGGAGTGCATTGCGTTCCCTAAAAGAAGTAATCAACAGAGCTACAGAGCCAAGGGCACTTACAGTCTAGGGAATATACCTTGGGAAAACTGAAAATCAATAAGACAGAGCCACCCCCAAATTTAGGGCTGCACTGCTTACAAGAACCTCAACATGGGTACACCTTAAATGTCCCAGGAAATATAAAAATGGTTCAAAAAACTGTGGTATTTATGTACGATGGAATATCCCTCAGCCATGAAATCAATGTCATAAGACCAGGAGCAGCAAATTGAGTGGATTCAGGTACGATGATTCTAAGTGAAATAAGTCACACAGAAAAAGAAACTTCTCATAAGATATCACTTATGAAGATCCTGTAAACATGGCTACAAATGAACTGAGTTAGGAAAGAGAACAGAGTCTCACATTTAGAAAACACTCTTATGCCTGCTTAAGGGGAAAGGAGAGGTGGGGTGATGCATAAAACCAGAGTTTGATATAAGCACAGGTACCATTTCTAAAACCAACTGTGGAATAGACAAGACCTACACCTTCCTCAGTGAAAGGGACTCAAAACCCCATATTTCCCGCAGAGGAATAGATCTGACTAGTAAGAATCATAAAACCTATGTATTGATATGTCTCTGTAAGGGAATCAAGTGTGTCTAGACTGGCATAAACATGGCAGCGAGAATCAGCTCAAACCCACTATAAAAATGAATTTCAAAATCAAAACCAAAAAACAGGGAAATTCTTTACATTTCCTTCAGGGTCTCTGATGAAACCTGGAATGACCCTATCTACAATGACAGCTGGATGTGGCATAAGGCTGGACACCTGGGACTGAGAGGATTGGTGAGATTGGGTGAGCAAATGCAGACCATTTAAAGCAAAAATGCATGGCCCCCATTCCATGGGTCCCAACTCTCCATGTTGAAGGGAATATTACTACAGATATAACATGTACGGGAAACCTAGAGAATGGACACACTGTGAATACAAAAGGTTTCTAAAACTCAAAGAGTAGTCCCTCTCCTGGAGCTCCGGTATGACTTTCCAACTCCTTTACTATCAATCTCCCAACCTGGAGAGACAGCCCCTTTAAACTCCTGGTTCGCAGATGTTGCCAATTTGGCAGAGGATGGAAGGGAAGAGGGAGAACCAATGAGAGAGTAGCTGTTAGACATTTGGACGGGCACATGTCACTCTAATTTCCCGGCAGGGAGAAGAATTAACCAGAGTCTCAGCCACCCACCGGGAACCAGTATAGGTCCTGAACCAAAATTTTGGACTTGCGTACAGCTCCCCAAAAACGAGTTGAAAAATGGAGCTTAGGGGCACAGCAATTCACAAACTGTCAGAGTAATAAAGGACAACTGTCGTCCAAAAATCTGTTGAGGGAAGGCAACGAGGCGGACTTGAAAGCAAGGCAGAATAGCAGGAAACAGATTTCAAGAGGTACGTTGGAATCGCCTTTAAAGCACAGGAAGAGGGGCACAACTTCGACAATGATGCAGTTGGCCAAAAAGGGCGTATGCGTTTTCTCCTGAATATATTCAGGAGAAAACGCATACGCCCTTTTTGGCCAAGCAAGCAAGCGGGCAATGGAAATCTGCACTACAATGAAGTATCACTTCCCACCGGTCAAAAGGGACATCCACAAATGTGTAAAAACCAGAAAGGCTAGACAGGCCCTGGAGAACAGGGAGCCTTGTTATGCTGATGGGCGGGATGTAAAATGCCAACTGCCTCACTGGAGTAGTGCATTGCGTTCCCTAAAACAAGTAAACAACAGAGCTACAAAGCCAAGGGCACTTCCAATGTAGGGAATATACTTTGGGAAAACTGAAAATCAATAAGACAGAGTCACCCCCAAATTTAGGGCTGCACTGCTTACAAGAACCTCAACATGGGTACACCTTAAATATCCCAGGAAATATAAAATTGGTTCAAAAATCTGTGGTATTTATGTACGATGGAATATGCCTCAGCCATGAAATCAATGTCATAAGACCAGGAGCAGCAAAGTGAGTGGATTCAGGTACGATGATTCTAAGTGAAATAAGTCACACAGAAAAAGAACCTTATCATAAGATATCACTTAGGAAGATACTGTAAACATGGTTACACATGAACTGAGTTAGGAAAGAGAACAGAGTCTCACATTTAGAAAACACTCTTATGCCTGCTTAAGGGGGAAGGAGAGGTGGGGTGATGCATAAAACCAGAGTTTGATATAAGCACAGGTACCGTTTGTAAAAGCAACTGTGGAATTGACAAGACCTACACCTTCTTCAGTGAAAGGGACTCAAAACCCCATATTTCTCGCAGAGGAATAGATCTGACTAGTAGGAATCTTAAAACCTATGTATTGATATGTCTCTGCAAGGGAATCAAGTGCGTCTAGACTGGCATAAACATGGAAGCGAGAATCAGCTCAAACCCACTATAAAAAGGAATTTCAAAAACAAAACCAAAAAACAGGGAAATTCTTTACATTTCCTTCAGGGTCTCTGATGAAACCTGGAATGACCCTATCTACAAAGACAGCTGGATGTGGCATAAGGCTGGTAACTTGGGACTGAGAGGATTGGTGAGATTTGGTGAGCAAATGCAGACCCTTTAAAGCAAATATGCATGGCCCCCATTCCATGGGTCCCAACTCTCCATGTTGAAGGGAATATTACTACAGCTATAACATGTACGGGAAACCTAGAGAATGGACACACAGTGAATACAAAAGGTTTTTAAAACTCAACGAGAAGTCCCTCTCCTGGTGATGCGGTTTGACTTTCCAACTGCTTTACTATCAATCTCCCAACTTGGAGAGACAGCCCCTTTAACCTCCTGGTTCGCACAGGTTGCCAATTTGGCAGAGGATGGAAGGGAAGAGGGAGAACCAATGAGAGAGTAGCTGTTAGACATTTGGACGGGCACATGTCACTCTAATTTCCCGGCAGGAAGAAGAATTAACCATAGTCTAAGCCACCCACCGGGAACCAGTATAGGTCCTGAACCAAAATTTTGGACTTGCGTACAGCTCACAAAAAACGAGTTAAAAATGGAGCTCAGGGGCACAGCAATTCACAAACTGGCAGAGTAATAAAGGACAACTGTCCTCCAAAAATCTGTTGAGGGAAGGCTACGAGGCGGACTTGAAAGCGAGGCAGAATACCAGGAAACAGATTTCAAGAGGTACGTTGGAATCGCCTTTAAAGCACAGGAAGAGGGGCACAACTTCGACAATGACGCACTTGGCCAAAAAGGGTGTATGCGTTTTCTCCTGAATATATTCAGGAGAAAACGCATACGCCGTTTTTGGCCAAGTAAGCAAGCGGGCAATGCAAATCTGCACTACAAAGAAGTATCACTTCCCACCGGTCAAAAGGGACATCCACAAAATGTGTAAAAACCAGAAAGGCAAGACAGGCCCTGGAGAACAGGGAGCCTTGTTATGCTGATGGGCGGGATGTAAATTGCCAACTGCCTCACTGGAGGAGTGCATTGCGTTCCCTAAAAGAAGTAATCAACAGAGCTACAGAGCCAAGGGCACTTACAGTCTAGGGAATATACCTTGGGAAAACTGAAAATCAATAAGACAGAGCCACCCCCAAATTTAGGGCTGCACTGCTTACAAGAACCTCAACATGGGTACACCTTAAATGTCCCAGGAAATATAAAAATGGTTCAAAAAACTGTGGTATTTATGTACGATGGAATATCCCTCAGCCATGAAATCAATGTCATAAGACCAGGAGCAGCAAATTGAGTGGATTCAGGTACGATGATTCTAAGTGAAATAAGTCACACAGAAAAAGAAACTTCTCATAAGATATCACTTATGAAGATCCTGTAAACATGGCTACAAATGAACTGAGTTAGGAAAGAGAACAGAGTCTCACATTTAGAAAACACTCTTATGCCTGCTTAAGGGGAAAGGAGAGGTGGGGTGATGCATAAAACCAGAGTTTGATATAAGCACAGGTACCATTTCTAAAACCAACTGTGGAATAGACAAGACCTACACCTTCCTCAGTGAAAGGGACTCAAAACCCCATATTTCCCGCAGAGGAATAGATCTGACTAGTAAGAATCATAAAACCTATGTATTGATATGTCTCTGTAAGGGAATCAAGTGTGTCTAGACTGGCATAAACATGGCAGCGAGAATCAGCTCAAACCCACTATAAAAATGAATTTCAAAATCAAAACCAAAAAACAGGGAAATTCTTTACATTTCCTTCAGGGTCTCTGATGAAACCTGGAATGACCCTATCTACAATGACAGCTGGATGTGGCATAAGGCTGGACACCTGGGACTGAGAGGATTGGTGAGATTGGGTGAGCAAATGCAGACCATTTAAAGCAAAAATGCATGGCCCCCATTCCATGGGTCCCAACTCTCCATGTTGAAGGGAATATTACTACAGATATAACATGTACGGGAAACCTAGAGAATGGACACACTGTGAATACAAAAGGTTTCTAAAACTCAAAGAGTAGTCCCTCTCCTGGAGCTCCGGTATGACTTTCCAACTCCTTTACTATCAATCTCCCAACCTGGAGAGACAGCCCCTTTAAACTCCTGGTTCGCAGATGTTGCCAATTTGGCAGAGGATGGAAGGGAAGAGGGAGAACCAATGAGAGAGTAGCTGTTAGACATTTGGATGGGCACATGTCACTCTAATTTCCCGGCAGGGAGAAGAATTAACCAGAGTCTCAGCCACCCACCGGGAACCAGTATAGGTCCTGAACCAAAATTTTGGACTTGCGTACAGCTCCCCAAAAACGAGTTGAAAAATGGAGCTTAGGGGCACAGCAATTCACAAACTGTCAGAGTAATAAAGGACAACTGTCGTCCAAAAATCTGTTGAGGGAAGGCAACGAGGCGGACTTGAAAGCAAGGCAGAATAGCAGGAAACAGATTTCAAGAGGTACGTTGGAATCGCCTTTAAAGCACAGGAAGAGGGGCACAACTTCGACAATGATGCAGTTGGCCAAAAAGGGCGTATGCGTTTTCTCCTGAATATATTCAGGAGAAAACGCATACGCCCTTTTTGGCCAAGCAAGCAAGCGGGCAATGGAAATCTGCACTACAATGAAGTATCACTTCCCACCGGTCAAAAGGGACATCCACAAATGTGTAAAAACCAGAAAGGCTAGACAGGCCCTGGAGAACAGGGAGCCTTGTTATGCTGATGGGCGGGATGTAAAATGCCAACTGCCTCACTGGAGTAGTGCATTGCGTTCCCTAAAACAAGTAAACAACAGAGCTACAAAGCCAAGGGCACTTCCAATGTAGGGAATATACTTTGGGAAAACTGAAAATCAATAAGACAGAGTCACCCCCAAATTTAGGGCTGCACTGCTTACAAGAACCTCAACATGGGTACACCTTAAATATCCCAGGAAATATAAAATTGGTTCAAAAATCTGTGGTATTTATGTACGATGGAATATGCCTCAGCCATGAAATCAATGTCATAAGACCAGGAGCAGCAAAGTGAGTGGATTCAGGTACGATGATTCTAAGTGAAATAAGTCACACAGAAAAAGAACCTTATCATAAGATATCACTTAGGAAGATACTGTAAACATGGTTACACATGAACTGAGTTAGGAAAGAGAACAGAGTCTCACATTTAGAAAACACTCTTATGCCTGCTTAAGGGGGAAGGAGAGGTGGGGTGATGCATAAAACCAGAGTTTGATATAAGCACAGGTACCGTTTGTAAAAGCAACTGTGGAATTGACAAGACCTACACCTTCTTCAGTGAAAGGGACTCAAAACCCCATATTTCTCGCAGAGGAATAGATCTGACTAGTAGGAATCTTAAAACCTATGTATTGATATGTCTCTGCAAGGGAATCAAGTGCGTCTAGACTGGCATAAACATGGAAGCGAGAATCAGCTCAAACCCACTATAAAAAGGAATTTCAAAAACAAAACCAAAAAACAGGGAAATTCTTTACATTTCCTTCAGGGTCTCTGATGAAACCTGGAATGACCCTATCTACAAAGACAGCTGGATGTGGCATAAGGCTGGTAACTTGGGACTGAGAGGATTGGTGAGATTTGGTGAGCAAATGCAGACCCTTTAAAGCAAATATGCATGGCCCCCATTCCATGGGTCCCAACTCTCCATGTTGAAGGGAATATTACTACAGCTATAACATGTACGGGAAACCTAGAGAATGGACACACAGTGAATACAAAAGGTTTTTAAAACTCAACGAGAAGTCCCTCTCCTGGTGATGCGGTTTGACTTTCCAACTGCTTTACTATCAATCTCCCAACTTGGAGAGACAGCCCCTTTAACCTCCTGGTTCGCACAGGTTGCCAATTTGGCAGAGGATGGAAGGGAAGAGGGAGAACCAATGAGAGAGTAGCTGTTAGACATTTGGACGGGCACATGTCACTCTAATTTCCCGGCAGGAAGAAGAATTAACCATAGTCTAAGCCACCCACCGGGAACCAGTATAGGTCCTGAACCAAAATTTTGGACTTGCGTACAGCTCACAAAAAACGAGTTAAAAATGGAGCTCAGGGGCACAGCAATTCACAAACTGGCAGAGTAATAAAGGACAACTGTCCTCCAAAAATCTGTTGAGGGAAGGCTACGAGGCGGACTTGAAAGCGAGGCAGAATACCAGGAAACAGATTTCAAGAGGTACGTTGGAATCGCCTTTAAAGCACAGGAAGAGGGGCACAACTTCGACAATGACGCACTTGGCCAAAAAGGGTGTATGCGTTTTCTCCTGAATATATTCAGGAGAAAACGCATACGCCGTTTTTGGCCAAGTAAGCAAGCGGGCAATGCAAATCTGCACTACAAAGAAGTATCACTTCCCACCGGTCAAAAGGGACATCCACAAAATGTGTAAAAACCAGAAAGGCAAGACAGGCCCTGGAGAACAGGGAGCCTTGTTATGCTGATGGGCGGGATGTAAATTGCCAACTGCCTCACTGGAGGAGTGCATTGCGTTCCCTAAAAGAAGTAATCAACAGAGCTACAGAGCCAAGGGCACTTACAGTCTAGGGAATATACCTTGGGAAAACTGAAAATCAATAAGACAGAGCCACCCCCAAATTTAGGGCTGCACTGCTTACAAGAACCTCAACATGGGTACACCTTAAATGTCCCAGGAAATATAAAAATGGTTCAAAAAACTGTGGTATTTATGTACGATGGAATATCCCTCAGCCATGAAATCAATGTCATAAGACCAGGAGCAGCAAATTGAGTGGATTCAGGTACGATGATTGTAAGTGAAATAAGTCACACAGAAAAAGAAACTTCTCATAAGATATCACTTATGAAGATCCTGTAAACATGGCTACAAATGAACTGAGTTAGGAAAGAGAACAGAGTCTCACATTTAGAAAACACTCTTATGCCTGCTTAAGGGGAAAGGAGAGGTGGGGTGATGCATAAAACCAGAGTTTGATATAAGCACAGGTACCATTTCTAAAACCAACTGTGGAATAGACAAGACCTACACCTTCCTCAGTGAAAGGGACTCAAAACCCCATATTTCCCGCAGAGGAATAGATCTGACTAGTAAGAATCATAAAACCTATGTATTGATATGTCTCTGTAAGGGAATCAAGTGTGTCTAGACTGGCATAAACATGGCAGCGAGAATCAGCTCAAACCCACTATAAAAATGAATTTCAAAAACAAAACCAAAAAACAGGGAAATTCTTTACATTACCTTCAGGGTCTCTGATAAAACCTGGAATGACAATATATACAATGACAGCTGGATGTGGCATCAGGCTAGACACTTGGGACTGAGAGGATTGGTGAGATTTGGTGAGCAAATGCAGACCCTTTAAAGCAAATATGCATGGCCCCCATTCCATGGGTCCCAACTCTCCATGTTGAAGGGAATATTACTACAGCTATAACATGTACGGGAAACCTAGAGAATGGACACACAGTGAATACAAAAGGTTTCTAAAACTCAACGAGAAGTCCCTCTCCTGGTGCTGCGGTTTGACTTTCTAACTGATTTACTATCAATCTCCCAACTTGGAGAGACAGCCCTTTTAACCTCCTGGTTCGCACAGGTTGCCAATTTGGCAGAGGATGGAAGGGAAGAGGGAGAACCAATGAGAGAGTAGCTGTTAGACATTTGGACGGGCACATGTCACTCTAATTTCCCGGCAGGAAGAAGAATTAACCAGAGTCTAAGCCAACCACCGGGAACCAGTATAGGACCTGAACCAAAATTTTGGACTTGCGTACAGCTCACAAAAAACGAGTTAAAAATGGAGCTCAGGGGCACAGCAATTCACAAACTGGCAGAGTAATAAAGGACAACTGCCGTCCAAAAATCTGTTGAGGAAAGGCAACGAGGCGGACTTGAAAGCGAGGCAGAATAGTAGGAAACAGATTCAAGAGGTACTTTGGAATCGCCTTTAAAGCACAGGAAGAGGGGCACAACTTCGACAATGACGCCCTTTTTGGCCATGCAAGCAAGCTGGCAATGCAAATCTGCACTACAAAGAAGTATCACTTCCCACCGCTCAAAAGGGACATCCACAAAATGTGTAAAAACCAGAAAGGCAAGACAGGCCCTGGAGAACAGGGAGCCTTGTTATGCTGATGGGCGGGTTGTAAATTGCCAACTGCCTCACTGGAGGAGTGCATTGCGTTCCCTAAAAGAAGTAATCAACAGAGCTACAGAGCCAAGGGCACTTACAGTCTAGGGAATATACCTTGGGAAAACTGAAAATCAATAAGACAGAGCCACCCCCAAATTTAGGGCTGCACTGCTTACAAGAACCTCAACATGGGTACACCTTAAATGTCCCAGGAAATATAAAAATGGTTCAAAAAACTGTGGTATTTATGTACGATGGAATATCCCTCAGCCATGAAATCAATGTCATAAGACCAGGAGCAGCAAAGTGAGTGGATTCAGGTACGATGATTCTAAGTGAAATAAGTCACACAGAAAAAGAAACTTCTCATAAGATATCACTTATGAAGATCCTGTAAACATGGCTACAAATGAACTGAGTTAGGAAAGAGAACAGAGTCTCACATTTAGAAAACACTCTTATGCCTGCTGAAGGGGAAAGGAGAGGTGGGGTGATGCATAAAACCAGAGTTTGATATAAGCACAGGTACCATTTCCAAAACCAACTGTGGAATAGACAAGACCTACACCTTCCTCAGTGAAAGGGACTCAAAACCCCATATTTCCCGCAGAGGAATAGATCTGACTAGTAAGAATCTTAAAACCTATGTATTGATATGTCTCTGTAAGGGAATCACGTGTGTCTAGACAGGCATAAACATGGCAGAGAGAATCAGCGCAAACCCACTATAAAAAGGAATTTCAAAAACAAAACCAAAAAACAGGGAAATTCTTTACATTTCCTTCAGGGTCTCTGATGAAACCTTGAAAAACCCTGTCTACAATGAAAGCTGGATGTGGCATAAGGCTGGACACTTGGGACTGAGAGGATTGGTGAGATTGGGTGAGCAAATGCAGACCCTTTAAAGCAAAAATGCATGGTCCCCATTCCATGGGTCCCAACTCTCCAGGTTGAAGGGAATATTACTACAGCTATAACATGTACGGGAAACCTAGAGAATGGACACACTGTGAATACAAAAGGTTTCTAAAACTCAACGAGTAGTCCCTCTCCTGGTGCTCCGGTTTGACTTTCCAACTGCTTTACTATCAATCTCCCAACTTGGAGAGACAGCCCCTTTAACCTCCTGGTTCGCACATATTGTCAATTTGGCAGAGGATGGAAGGGAAGAGGGAGAACCAATGAGAGAGTTACTGTTAGGCATTTGGACGGGCACATGTCACTCTAATTTCCCGGCCAGAAGAAGAATTAACAAGAGTCTCAGCCACCCACCGGGAACCAGTATATGTCCTGAACCAAAATTTTGCACTTGCGTACAGCTCACAAAACCGAGTTGGAAAATGGAGCTCAGGGCCACAGCAATTCACAAACTGGCAGAGTAATAAAGGACAACTATCGTCCAAAAATCTGTTGAGGGAAGGCAACAAGGCAGACTTGAAAGCCAGGCAGAATAGCAGGAAACAGATTTCAAGAGGTACGTTGGAATCGCCTTTAAAGCACAGGAGGAGGGGCACAACTTCGACAATGACGCAGTTGGCCAAAAAGGGCGTATGCGTTTTCTCCTGAATATATTCAGGAGAAAACGCATACGCCCTTTTTGGCCAAACAAGCAAGCGGGCAATGCAAATCTGCACTATAAAGAAGTATCACTTCCCACCGGTCAAAAGGGACATCCACAAAATGTGTAAAAACCAGAAAGGCAAGACAGGCCCTGGAGAACAGGGAGCCTTGTTATGCTGATGGGCGGGATGTAAATTGCCAACTGCCTCACTGGAGGAGTGCATTGCGTTCCCTAAAAGAAGTAATCAACAGAGCTACAGAGCCAAGGGCACTTACAGTCTAGGGAATATACCTTGGGAAAACAGAAAATCAATAAGACAGAGCCACCCCCAAATTTACGGCTGCACTGCTTACAAGAACCTCAACATGGGTACACCTTAAATGTCCCAGGCAATATAAAAATGGTTCAAAAAACTGTGGTATTTATGTACGATGGAATATCCCTCAGCCATGAAATCAATGTCATAAGACCAGGAGCAGCAAAGTGAGTGGATTCAGGTACGATGATTCTAAGTGAAATAAGTCACACAGAAAAAGAAACTTCTCATAAGATATCACTTATGAAGATCCTGTAAACATGGCTACAAATGAACTGAGTTAGGAAAGAGAACAGAGTCTCACATTTAGAAAACACTCTTATGCCTGCTTAAGGGGAAAGGAGAGGTGGGGTGATGCATAAAACCAGAGTTTGATATAAGCACAGGTACCATTTCTAAAACCAACTGTGGAATAGACAAGACCTACACCTTCCTCAGTGAAAGGGACTCAAAACCCCATATTTCCCGCAGAGGAATAGATCTGACTAGTAAGAATCTTAAAACCTATGTATTGATATGTCTCTGTAAGGGAATCAAGTGTGTCTAGACTGGCATAAACATGGCAGCGAGAATCAGCTCAAACCCACTATAAAAAGGAATTTCAAAAACAAAACCAAAAAACAGGGAAATTCTTTACATTACCTTCAGGGTCTCTGATAAAACCTGGAATGACAATATATACAATGACAGCTGGATGTGGCATCAGGCTAGACACTTGGGACTTAGAGGATTGGTGAGATTGGGTGAGCAAATGCAGACCCTTTAAAGCAAAAATGCATGGCCCCCATTCCATGGGTCCCAACTCTCCATGTTGAATGGAATATTACTACAGCTATAACATGTACGGGAAACCTAGAGAATGGACACACTTTGAATACAAAAGGTTTCTAAAACTCAACAAGTAGTCCCTCTCCTGGTGCTCCGGTTTGACTTTCCAACTGCTTTACTATCAATCTCCCAACTTGGAGAGACAACCCCTTTAACCTCCTGGTCGCACAGGCTGCCAATTTGGCAGAGGATGGAAGGAAAGAGGGAAAAGAAATGAGAGAGTAGCTGTTAGGCATTTGGACGGGCACATGTCACCCTAATTTCCCTTCAGGAAGAATAATTAATCAGAGTCTCTGCCACCCACCGGGAACCAGTATAGTTCCTGAACCAAAATTTTGGACTTGCGTACAGCTCACAAAAAACGAGTTGAAAAATGGAGCTCAGGGGCACCGCAATTCACAAACTGGCAGAGTAATAAAGGACAACTATTGTCCAAAAATCTGCTGAGGGAAGGAAACGATGCGGACTTGAAAGCGAGGCAGAATAGCAGGAAACAGATTTCAAGAGGTACGTTGGAATCCCCTTTAAAGCACAGGAAGAGGGGCACAACTTCGATAATGACGCACTTGGCCAAAAAGGGCGTATGTGTTTTCTCCTGAATATATTCAGGAGAAAACGCATACGCCCTTTTTGGCCAAGCAAGCAAGCGGGCAATGCAAATCTGCACTACAAAGAAGTATCACTTCCCACCGGTCAAAAGGGACATCCACAAATGTGTAAAAACCAGAAAGGCTAGACAGGCCCTGGAGAACAGGGAGCCTTTTTATGCTGATGGGCGGGATGTAAAAGGCCAACTGCCTCACTGGAGGAGTGCATTGCGTTCCCTAAAACAAGTAAACAACAGAGCTACAAAGCCAAGGGTACTTCCAGTGTAGGGAATATACTTTGGGAAAACTGAAAATCAATAAGACAGAGTCACCCCCTAATTTAGGGCTGCACTGCTTACAAGAACCTCAACATGGGTACACCTTAAATATCCCAGGAAATATAAAATTGGTTCAAAAATCTGTGGTATTTATGTACGATGGAATATGCCTCAGCCATGAAATCAATGTCATAAGACCAGGAGCAGCAAAGTGAGTGGATTCAGGTACGATGATTCTAAGTGAAATAAGTAACACAGAAAAAGAACCTTATCATAAGATATCACTTAGGAAGATACTGTAAACATGGTTACACATGAACTGAGTTAGGAAAGAGAACAGAGTCTCACATTTAGAAAACACTCTTATGCCTGCTTAAGGGGGAAGGAGAGGTGGGGTGATGCATAAAACCAGAGTTTGATATAAGCAAAGGTACCGTTTGTAAAAGCAACTGTGGAATTGACAAGACCTACACCTTCTTCAGTGAAAGGGACTCAAAACCCCATATTTCTCGCAGAGGAATAGATCTGACTAGTAGGAATCTTAAAACCTATGTATTGATATGTCTCTGTAAGGGAATCAAGTGCGTCTAGACTGGCATAAACATGGAAGCGAGAATCAGCTCAAACCCACTATAAAAAGGAATTTCAAAAACAAAACCAAAAAACAGGGAAATTCTTTACATTTCCTTCAGGGTCTCTGATGAAACCTGGAATGACCCTATCTACAATGACAGCTGGATGTGGCATAAGGCTGGTAACTTGGAACTGAGAGGATTGGTGAGATTTGGTGAGCAAATGCAGACCCTTTAAAGCAAAAATGCATGGCCCCCATTCCAAGGGTCCCAACTCTCCAGGTTGAAGGGAATATTACTACAGCTATAACATGTACGGGAAACCTAGAGAATGGACACACTGTGAATACAAAAGGTTTCTAAAACTCAACGAGTAGTCCCTCTCCTGGTGCTCCGGTTTGACTTTCCAACTTCTTTACTATGAGTCTGCCAACTTGGAGAGACAGCCCCTTTAATCTCCTGGGTCGCACAGGTTGCCAATTTTGCAGAGGATGGAAGGGAATAGGGAGAACCAATGAGAGAGTAGCTGTTAGGCATTTAGACGGGCACATGTCACTCTAATTTCCTGGCAGGAAGAAGAATTAACCAGAGTCTCAGCCACACACCGGGAAACAGTAAAGGTCCTGAACCAAAATTTTGGACTTGCGTACATCTCACAAAAAACCAGTTGAAAAATGTAGCTCACGGGCACAGCAATTCTCAAACTGGCAGAGTAATAAAGGACAACTATCGTCCAAAAATCTGTTGAGGGAAGGCAACGAGGCGGATGTGAAATCGAGGCACAATAGCAAGAAACAGATTTCAAGAGGTACGCTGGAATCGCCTTTTAAGCACAGGAAGAGGGGCACAAATTCGATAATGATGCACTGGGCCAAAAAGGGCGTATACATTTTCTCCTGAATATATTCAGGAGAAAACGCAGAGGCCCTTTTTGGCCAAGCAATCGGGCAATGCAAATATGCACTACAAAGAATTATCACTTCCCTCCGAGCAAAAGGGACATCCTCAAAATATGTAAAAACCAGAAAGGCAAGACAGGCCTTGGAGAACAGATAGCATTTTTATGCTAATGGGCGGGATGTAAATTCCCAACTGCCTCCCTGGAGGAGTGCATTGCGTTCCCTAAAACAAGTAAACAACAGAGCTACAGAGCCAAGGGCACTTCCAGTATAGGGAATATACCTTGGGATAATTGAAAATCCATAAGACAGAGCCACCACCAAATTTAGGGCTGCACGGCTTACAAGAACCTCATCTTGATACACCTTAAATATCACAGGAAATATAAAAATGGTTCAAAAAATTGTGGTCCTTATGTACGTTGGAATATCCCTCAGCCATGAAATCAATGTCATAAGACTAGGAGCAGCAAAGTGAGTAGATTCAGGTACGACGATTCTAAGTGAAGTCACACAGAAAAAGAAACTTATCATAAGATATCACTTATGAAGATCCTATAAACATGGCTACACATGAACTTAGTTAAGAAAGAGAACAGCGTCTAACATTTAGAAAACACTCTTATGCCTGCTTAAGGGGGAAGGAGACGTAGGGTGATGCATAAAACCAGAGTTTGATATAAGTACACGTACCATTTCTAAACCAACTGTGGAATAGACAAGACCTACACCTTCCTAAGTGAAAGGGACTCAAAACCCCATATTTTCAGCAGAGGAATAATTTTGACTAGTAAGAATCTTAAAACCTATGTATAGATATGTTTATGTAAGGGAATGAATGTGTCTAGACTGGCATAAACATGGCAGCGAGAATCAGCTCAAAACCACTATGAAAAGGAATTTCAAACAAAACCAAAAACAGGGAAGTTCTTTACATTTCCTTCAGGATCTCTGATGAAACCTGGAATGACCCTATCTACAATGACAGCTGGATGCAGTATAAGGCTGGACACTTGAGACTGAGAGGATTGGTGAGATTGGCTGAGCAAATGCAGACCCTTTAAAGCAAAAATGCATGGCCCCCATTCCATGGGTCCCAACTCTCCATGTTGAAGGGAATATTACTACAGCTATAACATGTATGGGAAACCTAGAGAATGGACACACTGTGAATACAAATGGTTTCTAATACTCAACGAATAGTCCCTCTCCTGGTGCTCCAGTTTGACTTTCCAACTGCTTTACTATCAATCTCCCAAATTGCAGAGAAAGCCCCTTTAAGCTCCTGGTTCGCACAGGTTGCCAATTTGGCATAGGATGGAAGGGAAGAGGGAGAACCAATGAGAGAGTAGCTGTTAGGCATTTGGACGGGCACAGGTCACTCTAGTTTCCCGGCAGGAAGAAGAATTACCAAAGTCTCAGCCACCCACAGGGACCCAGTATAGTTCTTGAACCAAAATTATGGACTTGCGTACAGCTCACAAAAAACGAGTTGAAAAATGGAGCTCAGGGGCACAGCAATTCACAAACTGGCAGAGTAATAAAGGACAACTATCGTCCAAAAATCTGTAGAGGGAAGGCAACACAGCGGACTTGAATGCGAGGCTGAATAGCAGGAAACAGATTTCAACAGGTACGATGGAATCGCCTTTAAAATACAGGAAGAGGTGCACAACTTCTACAATGACGCACTTGGCCAAAAAGGGCGTATGCGTTTTCTCCTGAATATATTCAGGGGAAAAGACATACACCCTTTTTGGCCAAGCAAGCAAGCGGGCAATGCAAATCTGCACTACAAAGTGGTATCACTTCCCACTGATCAAAAGGGACATCCACAAATGAGTAAAAACCAGAAAGGCAAGACAGGCCCTGGATAACAGGGAGCCTTGTTATGCTGATGGGCGGGATGTAAATTGCCAACTGCCTCACTGGAGGAGTGCATTGCATTCCCTAAAACAAATAAACAACAGAGCTACAGAGCCAAGGGCACTTTCTGTCTAGGGAATATACCTTGGGAAAACTGAAAATCAATAAGACAGAGCCACCCCCAAATTTAGGGCTGCACTGCTTACAAGAACGTCAACTTGGGTACAAATTAAATATGCCAGGAAATATAAAAATGGTTCAAAAAACTGTGGTATTTATGTACCATTGAATGTCCCTCAGCCATGAAATCAATGTCATAAGACCAGGAGCAGCAAAGTGAGTGGATTCAGGTATGATGATTCTAAGTGAAATAAGTCACACACAAAAAGAAACTTATCATAAGATATCACTTATGAAGATCCTGTAAACATGGCTACACATGAACTGAGTTAGGAAAGAGAACAGAGTCTCACATCTAGAAAACACTCTTATGCCTGCTTAAGGGGAAAGGAGAGGTGGGGTGATGCATAAAACCAGAGTTTGATATAAGCACAGGTACCATTTCTAAAACCAACTGTGGAATAGACAAGACCTACACCTTCCTCAGTGAAAGGGACTCAAAAACCCATATTTCCCGCAGAGGAATAGATCTGACTAGTAAGAATCTTAAAACCTATGTATTGATATGTCTCTGTAAGGGAATCAAGTGTGCCTAGAATGACATAAACATGGCAGCGAGAATCAGCTCTAACCCAGTATAAGAAGGAATTTCAAAAACAAAACCAAAAAACAGGGAAATTCTGTACATTTCCTTCAGGGTCTCTGATGAAACCTGGAATGACCCTATCTACAATGACAGCTGGATGTGGCATAAGGCTGGACACTTGGGACTGAGAGGATTGGTGAGATTGGGTGAGCAAATGCAGACCCTTTAAAGCAAAAATGCATGGCCCCCATTCCATGGGTCCCAACTCTCCAGGTTGAAGGGAATATTACTACAGCTATAACATGTACGGGAAACCTAGAGAATGGACACACTGTGAATACAAAATGTTTCTAAAACTCAACGAGTAGTCCCTCTCCTGGTGCTCCGTTTTGACTTTCCAACTGCTTTACTATAAATCTCCCAACTTGGAGAGACAGCCCCTTTAACCTCCTGGTTCGCACAGGTTGCCAATTTGGCAGAGGATGGAAGGGAAGAGGGAGAACCAATGAGAGAGTAGCTGTTAGGCATTTGGACGGGCACATGTCACTCTAATTTCCCGGCAGGAAGAAGAATTAACCAGAGTCTCAGCCACCCACCGGGAACCAGTATAGGTCCTGAACCAAAATTTTGGACTTGCGTACAGCTCACAAAAAACGAGTTGGAAAATAGAGCTAGGGCCACAGCAATTCACAAAATGGCAGAGTAATAAAGGACAACTATCGTCCAAAAATCTGTTGAGGGAAGGCAACGAGGCAGACTTGAAAGCCAGGCAGAATAGCAGGAAACAGATTTCAAGAGGTACGTTGGAATCGCCTTTAAAGCACAGGAAGAGGGGCACAACATCGACAATGACGCAGTTGGCCAAAAAGGGCGTATGCGTTTTCTCCTGAATATATTCAGGAGAAAACGCATACGCCCTTTTTGGCCAAACAAGCAAGCGGGCAATGCAAATCTGCACTACAAAGAAGTATCCCTTCCCACCGGTCAAAAGGGACATCCACAAAATGTGTAAAAACCAGAAAGGCAAGACTGGCCCTGGAGAACAGGGAGCCTTGTTATGCTGATGGGCGGGATGTAAATTGCCAACTGCCTCACTGGAGTAGTGCATTGCGTTCCCTAAAACAAGTAAACAACAGAGCTACAGAGCCAAGGGCACTTCCAGTCTAGGGAATATACATTGGGTAAACTGAAAATCAATAAGACAGAGCCACCCCCAAATTTAGGGCTGCACTGCTTACAAGAACCTCAACTTGGGTACACCTTAAATATCCCAGGAAATATAAAAATGGTTCAAAAAACTCTGGTATTTATGTCCGATGGAATATCCCTCAGCCATGAAATCAATGTCATAAGACTAGGAGCAGCAAAGTGAGTGGATTCAGGTACGATGATTCTAAGTGAAATAAGTCACACAGAAAAGGAAACTTATCATAACATATGACTTATGAAGATCCTGTAAACATGGCTACACATGAACTGAGTTAGGAAAGAGACCAGTGTCTCACATTTATAAAACACTCTTATGCCTGCTTAAGGGGAAAGGAGAGGTGGGGTGATGCATAAAACCAGAGTTTGATATAAGCACAGGTACCATTTCCAAAACCAACTGTGGTATAGACAAGACCAACACCTTCCTCAGTGAAAGGGAGTCAAAACCCCATATTTCCCACAGAGGAATAGATCTGACTAGTAAGAATCTTAAACCCTATGTACTGATATGTCTCTGTAAGGGAATCAAGTGTGTCTAGACTGGCATAAACATGGCAGATAGAATCAGCTCAAACCCACTATAAAAATGAATTTCAAAAACAAAACCAAAAAACAGGGAAATTCTTTACATTTCCTTCAGGGTCTCTGATGAAACCTGGAAAAACCCTGTCTACAATGACAGCTGGATGTGGCATAAGGCGGGACACTTGGGACTGAGAGGATTGGTGAGATTGTGTGAGCAAATGCAGACACTTTAAAGCAAAAATGCATGGCCCCCATTCCATGGGTCCCAACTCTCCAGGTTGAAGGGAATATTACTACAGCTATAACATGTACGGGAAACCTAGAGAATGGACACACTGTGAATACAAAAGGTTTTTAAAACTCAACGAGTAGTCCCTCTCCTGGTGCTCCGGTTTGACTTTCCAACTGCTTTACTATCAATCTCCCAACTTGGAGAGACAGCACCTTTAACCTCCTGGTTCGCACAGGTTGCCAATTTGGCAGAGGATGGAAGGGAAGAGGGAGAACCAATGAGAGAGTTACTGTTAGGCATTTGGACGGGCACATGTCACTCTAATTTCCCTGCAGGAAGAAGAATTAACCAGAGTCTCAGCCACCCACCGGGAACCAGTATAGGTCCTGAACCAAAATTTTGGACTTGCATACAGCTCACAAAAAACGAGTTGGAAAATGGAGCTCAGGGCCACAGCAATTCACAAACTGGCAGAGTAATAAAGGACAACTATCGTCCAAAAATCTGTTGAGGGAAGGCAACGAGGCAGACTTGAAAGCCAGGCAGAATAGCAGGAAACTGATTTCAAGAGGTACGTTGGATTCGCCTTGAAAGCACAGGAAGAGGGGCACAACTTCGACAATGACACAGTTGGCCAAAAAGGGCGTATGCATTTTCTCCTGTATATATTCAGGAGAAAACGCATACGCCCTTTTTGGCCAAACAAGCAAGCGGGCAATGCAAATCTGCACTACAAAGAAGTATCACTTCCCACCGGTCAAAAGGGACATCCACAAAATGTGTAAAAATCAGAAAGGCAAGACAGGCCCTGGAGAACAGGGAGCCTTGTTATGCTGATGGGCGGGATGTAAATTGTCAACTGCCTCACTGGAGGAGTGCATTGCGTTCCCTAAAACAAGTAAACAACAGAGCTACAGAGCCAAGGGCACTTCCAGTCTAGGGAATATACATTGGGAAAACTGAAAATCAATAAGACAGGGCCACCCCCAAATTTAGGCCTGCACTGCTTACAAGAACCTCAACTTGGGTACACATTAAATATCCCAGGAAATATAAAAATGGTTCAAAAAACTGTGGTATTGATGTCCGATGGAATATCCCTCAGCCATGAAATCAATGTCATAAGACCAGGAGCAGCAAAGTGAGTGCATTCACGTACGATGATTCTAAGTGAAATAAGTCACACAGAAAAAGAAACTTATCATAAGATATGACTTATGAAGATCCTGTAAACATGGCTACACATGAACTGAGTTAGGAAAGAGACCAGAGTCTCACATTTAGAAAACACTCTTATGCCTGCTTAAGGGGAAAGGAGAGGTGGGGTGATGCATAAAACCAGAGTTTGATATAAGCACAGGTACCATTTCCAAAACCAACTGTGGAATAGACAAGACCTACACCTTCCTCAGTGAAAGGGACTCAAAACCCCATATTTCCCGCAGAGGAATAGATCTGACTAGTAAGAATCTTAAAACCTATGTATTGATATGTCTCTGTAAGAGAATCAAGTGTGTCTAGACTGGCATACACATGGCAGAGAGAATCAGCTCAAATCCACTATAAAAAGGAATTTCAAAAACAAAACCAAAAAACAGGGAAATTCTTTACATTTCCTTCAGGGTCTCTGATGAAACCTGGAAAAACCCTGTCTACAATGACAGCTGGATGTGGCATAAGGCTGGACACTTGGGACTGAGAGGATTGGTGAGATTGGGTGAGCAAATGCAGACCCTTTAAAGCAAAAATGCATGGCCCCCATTCCATGGGTCCCAACTCTCCAGGTTGAAGGGAATATTACTACAGCTATAACATGTACGGGAAACCTAGAGAATGGACACTCTGTGAATACAAAAGGTTTCTAAAACTCAACGAGTAGTCCCTCTCCTGGTGCTCCGGTTGGACTTTCCAACTGCTTTACTATCAATCTCCCAACTTGGAGAGACAGCCCCTTTAACCTCCTGGTTCGCACAGGTTGCCAATTTTGCAGAGGATGGATGGGAAGAGGGAGAACCAATGAGAGAGTTGATGTTAGGCATTTGGACGGGCACTTGTCACTCTAATTTCCCGGCAGGAAGAAGAATTAACCAGAGTCTCAGCCACCCACCGGGAACCAGTATAGGTCCTGAACCAAAATTTTGGACTTGCGTACAGCTCACAAAATACGAGTTGGAAAATGGAGCTCAGGGCCACAGCAATTCACAAACTGGCAGAGTAATAAAGGACAACGGTCGTCCAAAAATCTGTTGAGGGAAGGCAACGAGGCAGACTTGAAAGCCAGGCAGAATAGCAGGAAACAGATTTCAATAGGTACGTTGGAATCGCCTTTAAAGCACAGGAAGAGGGGCACAACTTCGACAACGACGCAGTTGGCCAAAAAGGGCGTATGCGTTTTCTCCTGAATATATTCAGGAGAAAACGCATACGCCCTTTTTCGCCAAACAAGCAAGCGGGCAATGCAAATCTGCACTACAAAGAAGTATCACTTCCCACCGGTCAAAAGGGACATCCACAAAATGTGTAAAAACCAGAAAGGCAAGACAGGCCCTGGAGAACAGGGAGCCTTGTTATGCTGATGGGCGGGATGTAAATTGCCAACTGCCTCACTGGAGGAGTGCATTGCGTTCCCTAAAACAAGTAAACAACAGAGCTACAGAGCCAAGGGCACTTCAAGTCTAGGGAATATAACTTGGGAAAACTGAAAATCAATAAGACAGAGCCACCCCCAAATTTAGGGCTGCACTGCTTACATGAACCTCAACTTGGGTACACCTTAAATATCCCAGGAAATATAAAAATGGTTCAAAAAACTCTGGTATTTATGTCCAATGGAATATCCCTCAGCCATGAAATCAATGTCATAAGACCAGGAGCAGCAAAGTGTGTGGATTCAGGTACGATGATTCTAAGTGAAATAAGTCACACAGAAAAAGAAACTTATCATAAGATATGACTTATGAAGATCCTGTAAACATGGCTACACATGAACTGAGTTAGGAAAGAGACCAGAGTCTCACATTTAGAAAACACTCTTATGCCTGCTTAAGGGGAAAGGAGAGGTGGGGTGATGCATAAAACCAGAGTTTGATATAAGCACAGGTACCATTTCCAAAATCAACTGTGGAATAGACAAGACCTACACCTTCCTTAGTGAAAGGGACTCAAAACCCCATATTTCCCGAAGAGGAATAGATCTGACTAGTAAGAATCTTAAAACCTATGTATTGATATGTCTCTGTAAGGGAATCAAGTGTGTCTAGACTGGCATAAACATGGCAGAGAGAATCAGCTCAAACCCACTATAAAAAGGAATTTCAAAAACAAAACCAAAAAACAGGGAAATTCTTTACATTTCCTTCAGGGTCTCTGATGAAACCTGGAAAAACCCTGTCTACAATGACAGCTGGATGTGGCATAAGGCTGGACACTTGGGACTGAGAGGATTGGTGAGATTGGGTGAGCAAATGCAGACCCTTTAAAGCAAAAATGCATGGCCCCCATTCCATGGGTCCCAACTCTCCAGGTTGAAGGGAATATTACTACAGCTATAACATGTACGGGAAACCTAGAGTATGGACACACTGTGAATACAAAAGGTTTCTAAATCTCAAAGATTAGTCCCTCTCCTGGTGCTCCGGTTTGACTTTCCAACTGCTTTACTATCAATCTCCCAACTTGGAGAGACAGCCCCTTTAACCTCCTGGTTCGCACACGTTGCCAATTTGGCAGAGGATGGAAGGGAAGAGGGAAAACCAATGAGAGAGTTACTGTTAGGCATTTGGACGGGCACATGTCACTCTAATTTCCCGGCAGGAAGAAGAATTAGCCAGAGTCTCAGCCACCCACCGGGAAACAGTATAGGTCCTGAACCAAAATTTTGGACGTGCGTACAGCTCACAAAAAACGAGTTGGAAAATGGAGCTCAGGGCCACAGCAATTCACAAACTGGCGGAGTAATAAAGGACAACTATCGTCCAAAAATCTGTTGAGGGAAGGCAACGAGGCAGACTTGAAAGCCAGGCAGAATAGCAGGAAACAGATTTCAAGAGGTACGTTGGAATCGCCTTTAAAGCACAGGAAGAGGGGCACAACTTCGACAGTGACACAGTTGGCCAAAAAGGGCGTATGCGTTTCCTCCTGAATATATTCAGGAGAAAGCGCATACGCCCTTTTTGGCCAAACAAGCAAGCGGGCAATGCACATCTGCACTACAAAGAAGTATCACTTCCCACCGGTCAAAAGGGACATCCACAAAATGTGTAAAAACCAGAAAGGCAAGACAGGCCCTGGAGAACAGGGAGCCTTGTTATGCTGATGGGCGGGATGTAAATTGCCAAGTGCCTCACTGGAGGAGTCCATTGCGTTCCCTAAAACAAGTAAACAACAGAGCTACAGAGCCAAGGGCACTTCCAGTCTAGGGAATATACATTGGGAAAACTGAAAATCAATAAGACAGAGCCACCCCCAAATTTAGGGCTGCACTGCTTACAAGAACCTCAACTTGGGTACACCTTAAATATCCCAGGAAATATAAAAATGGTTCAAAAAACTGTGGTATTTATGTCCGATGGAATATCCCTCAGCCATGAAATCAATGTCATAAGACCAGGAGCAGCAAAGTGAGTGGATTCAGGTACGATGATTCTAAGTGAAATAAGTCACACAGAAAAAGAAACTTATCATAAGATATGACTTATGAAGATCCTGTAAACATGGCTACACATGAACTGAGTTAGGAAAGAGACCAGAGTCTCACATTTAGAAAACACTCTTATGCCTGCTTAAGGGGAAAGGAGAGGTGGGGTGATTCATAAAACCAGAGTTTGATATAAGCACAGGTACCATTTCCAAAACCAACTGTGGAATAGACAAGACCTACACCTTCCTCAGTGAAAGGGACTCAAAACCCCATATTTCCCGCAGAGGAATAGATCTGACTAGTAAGAATCTTAAAACCTATGTATTGATATGTCTCTGTAAGGGAATCAAGTGTGTCTAGACTGGCATAAACATGGCAGAAAGAATCAGCTCAAACCCACTATAAAAAGGAATTTCAAAAACAAAACCAAAAAACAGGGAAATTCTTTCCATTTCCTTCAGGGTCACTGATGAAACCTGGAAATACCCTGTCTACAATGACAGCTGGATGTGGCATAAGGCTGGACACTTGGGACTGAGAGGATTGGTGAGATTGGGTGAGCAAATGCAGACCCTTTAAAGCAAAAATGCATGGCCCCCATTCCATGGGTCCCAACTCTCCAGGTTGAAGGGAATATTACTACAGCTATAACATGTACGGGAAACCTAGAGAATGGACACACTGTGAATACAAAAGGTTTCTAAAACTCAACGAGTAGTCCCTCTCCTGGTGCTCCGGTTTGACTTTCCAACTGCTTTACTATCAATCTCCCAACTTGGAGAGACAGCCCCTTTAACCTCCTGGTTCGCACAGGTTGCCAATTTGGCAGAGGATGGAAGGGAAGAGGGAGAACCAATGAGAGAGTTACTGTTAGGCATTTGGACGGGCACATGTCACTCTAATTTCCCGGCAGGAAGACGAATTAACCAGAGTCTCAGCCACCCACCGGGAACCAGTATAGGTCCTGAACCAAAATTTTGGACTTGCGTACAGCTCACAAAATACGAGTTGGAAAATGGAGCTCAGGGCCACAGCAATTCACAAACTGGCAGAGTAATAAAGGACAACTATCGTCCAAAAATCTGTTGAGGGAAGGCAACGAGGCAGACTTGAAAGCCAGGCAGAATAGCAGGAAACTGATTTCAAGAGGTACGTTGGATTCGCCTTGAAAGCACAGGAAGAGGGGCACAACTTCGACAATGACGCAGTTGGCCAAAAAGGGCGTATGCATTTTCTCCTGTATATATTCAGGAGAAAACGCCTACGCCCTTTTTGGCCAAACAAGCAAGCGGGCAATGCAAATCTGCACTACAAAGAAGTATCACTTCCCACCGGTCAAAAGGGACATCCACAAAATGTGTAAAAACCAGAAAGGCAAGACAGGCCCTGGAGAACAGGGAGCCTTGTTATGCTGATGGGCGGGATGTAAATTGTCAACTGCCTCACTGGAGGAGTGCATTGCGTTCCCTAAACAAGTAAACAACAGAGCTACAGAGCCAAGGGCACTTCCAGTCTAGGGAATATACATTGGGAAAACTGAAAATCAATAAGACAGAGCCACCCCCAAATTTAGGGCTGCACTGCTTACAAGAACCTCAACTTGGGTACACCTTAAATATCCCAGGAAATATAAAAATGGTTCAAAAAACTGTGGTATTTATGTCCGATGGAATACCCCTCAGCCATGAAATCAATGTCATAAGACCAGGAGCAGCAAAGTGAGTGGATTCAGGTACGATGATTCTAAGTGAAATAAGTCACACAGAAAAAGAAACTTATCATAAGATATGACTTATGAAGATCCTGTAAACATGGCTACACATGAACTGAGTTAGGAAAGAGACCAGAGTCTCACATTTAGAAAACACTCTTATGCCTGCTTAAGGGGAAAGGAGAGGTGGGGTGATGCATAAAACCAGAGTTTGATATAAGCACAGGTACCATTTCCAAAACCAACTGTGGAATAGACAAGACCTACACCTTCCTCAGTGAAAGGGACTCAAAACCCCATATTTCCCGCAGAGGAATAGATCTGACTAGTAAGAATCTTAAAACCTATGTATTGATATGTCTCTGTAAGGGAATCAAGTGTGTCTAGACTGGCATACACATGGCAGAGAGAATCAGCTCAAATCCACTATAAAAAGGAATTTCAAAAACAAAACCAAAAAACAGGGAAATTCTTTACATTTCCTTCAGGGTCTCTGATGAAACCTGGAAAAACCCTGTCTACAATGACAGCTGGATGTGGCATAAGGCTGGACACTTGGGACTGAGAGGATTGGTGAGATTGGGTGAGCAAATGCAGACCCTTTAAAGCAAAAATGCATGGCCCCCATTCCATGGGTCCCAACTCTCCAGGTTGAAGGGAATATTACTACAGCTATAACATGTACGGGAAACCTAGAGAATGGACACTCTGTGAATACAAAAGGTTTCTAAAACTCAACGAGTAGTCCCTCTCCTGGTGCTCCGGTTGGACTTTCCAACTGCTTTACTATCAATCTCCCAACTTGGAGAGACAGCCCCTTTAACCTCCTGGTTCGCACAGGTAGCCAATTTGGCAGAGGATGGATGGGAAGAGGGAGAACCAATGAGAGAGTTGATGTTAGGCATTTGGACGGGCACTTGTCACTCTAATATCCCGGCAGGAAGAAGAATTAACCAGAGTTTCAGCCACCCACCGGGAACCAGTATAGGTCCTGAACCAAAATTTTGGACTTGCGTACAGTTCACAAAATACGAGTTGGGAAATGGAGCTCAGGGCCACAGCAATTCACAAACTGGCAGAGTAATAAAGGACAACTGTCGTCCAAAAATCTGTTGAGGGAAGGCAAAGAGGCAGACTTGAAAGCCAGGCAGAATAGCAGGAAACAGATTCCAAGAGGTACGTTGGAATCGCCTTTAAAGCACAGGAAGAGGGGCACAACTTCGACAATGACGCAGTTGGCCAAAAAGGGCGTATGCATTTTCTCCTGTATATATTCAGGAGAAAACGCATACGCCCTTTTTGGCCAAACAAGCAAGCGGGCAATGCAAATCTGCACTACAAAGAAGTATCACTTCCCATCGGTCAAAAGGGACATCCACAAAATGTGTAAAAACCAGAAAGGCAAGACAGGCCCTGGAGAACAGGGAGCCTTGTTATGCTGATGGGTGGGATGTAAATTGCCAACTGCCTCACTGGAGGAGTGCATTGCGTTCCCTAAAACAAGTAAACAACAGAGCTACAGAGCCAAGGGCACTTCCAGTCTAGGGAATATACATTGGGAAAACTGAAAATCAATAAGACAGAGCCACCCCCAAATTTAGGGCTGCACTGCTTACAAGAACCTCAACTTGGGTACACCTTAAATATCCCAGGAAATATAAAAATGGTTCCAAAACTGTGGTATTTATGTCCGATGGAATATCCCTCAGCCATGAAATCAATGTCATAAGACCAGGAGCAGCAAAGTGAGTGGATTCAGGTACGATGATTCTAAGTGAAATAAGTCACACAGAAAAAGAAACTTATCATAAGATATGACTTATGAAGATCCTGTAAACATGGCTACACATGAACTGAGTTAGGAAAGAGACCAGAGTCTCACATTTAGAAAACACTCTTATGCCTGCTTAAGGGGAAAGGAGAGGTGGGGTGATGCATAAAACCAGAGTTTGATATAAGCACAGGTACCATTTCCAAAACCAACTGTGGAATAGACAAGACCTACACCTTCCTCAGTGAAAGGGACTCAAAACCCCATATTTCCCGCAGAGGAATAGATCTGACTAGTAAGAATCTTAAAACCTATGTATTGATATGTCTCTGTAAGGGAATCAAGTGTGTCTAGACTGGCATACACATGGCAGAGAGAATCAGCTCAAACACACTATAAAAAGGAATTTCAAAAACAAAACCAAAAAACAGGGAAATTCTATACATTTCCTTCAGGGTCTCTGATGAAACCTGGAAAAACCCTGTCTACAATGACAGCTGGATGTGGCATAAGGCTGGACACTTGGGACTGAGAGGATTGGTGAGATTGGGTGAGCAAATGCAGACCCTTTAAAGCAAAAATGCATGGCCCCCATTCCACGGGTCCCAACTCTCCAGGTTGAAGGGAATATTACTACAGCTATAACATGTACGGGAAACCTAGAGAATGGACACACTGTGAATACAAAAGGTTTCTAAAACTCAACGAGTAGTCCCTCTTCTGGTGCTCCGGTTTGACTTTCCAACTGCTTTACTATCAATCTCCCAACTTGGAGAGACAGCCCCTTTAACCTCCTGGTTCGCACAGGTTGCCAATTTGGCAGAGGATGGAAGGGAAGAGGGAGAACCAAAGTGAGAGTTGATGTTAGGCATTTGGACGGGCACATGTCACTCTAATTTCCCGGCAGGAAGAAGAATTAACCAGAGTCTCAGCCACCCACCGGGAACCAATATAGGTCCTGAACCAAAATTTTGGACTTGCGTACAGCTCACAAAAAACGAGTTGGAAAATAGAGCTAGGGCCACAGCAATTCACAAAATGGCAGAGTAATAAAGGACAACTGTCGTCCAAAAATCTGTTGAGGGAAGGCAACGAGGCAGACTTGAAAGCCAGGCAGAATAGCAGGAAACAGATTTCAAGAGGTACGTTGGAATCGCCTTTAAAGCACAGGAAGAGGGGCACAACTTCGACAATGACGCAGTTGGCCAAAAAGGGCCTATGCGTTTTCTCCTGAATATATTCAGGAGAAAACGCATACGCCCTTTTTGGCCAAACAAGCAAGCGGGCAATGCAAATCTGCACTACAAAGAAGTATCACTTCCCACCGGTCAAAAGGGACATCCACAAAATGTGTAAAAACCAGAAAGGCAAGACTGGCCCTGGAGAACAGGGAGCCTTGTTATGCTGATGGGCGGGATGTAAATTGCCAACTGCCTCACTGGAGGAGTGCATTGCGTTCCCTAAAACAAGTAAACAACAGAGCTACAGAGCCAAGGGCACTTCCAGTCTAGGGAATATACATTGGGTAAACTGAAAATCAATAAGACAGAGCCACCCCCAAATTTAGGGCTGCACTGCTAACAAGAACCTCAACTTGGGTACACCTTAAATATCCCAGGAAATATAAAAATGGTTCAAAAAACTGTGGTATTTATGTCCGATGGAATATCCATCAGCCATGAAATCAATGTCATAAGACCAGGAGCAGCAAAGTGAGTGGATTCAGGTACGATGATTCTAAGTGAAATAAGTCACACAGAAAAAGAAACTTATCATAAGATATGACTTATGAAGATCCTGTAAACATGGCTACACATGAACTGAGTTAGGAAAGAGACCAGAGTCTCACATTTAGAAAACACTCTTATGCCTGCTTAAGGGGAAAGGAGAGGTGGGGTGATGCATAAAACCAGAGTTTGATATAAGCACAGGTACCATTTCCAAAACCAACTGTGGTATAGACAAGACCTACACCTTCCTCAGTGAAAGGGAGTCAAAACCCCATATTTCCCACAGAGGAATAGATCTGACTAGTAAGAATCTTAAAACCTATGTATTGATATGTCTCTGTAAGGGAATCAAGTGTGTCTAGACTGGCATAAACATGGCAGCGAGAATCAGCTCAAACCCACTATAAAAAGGAATTTCAAAAACAAAACCAAAAAACAGGGAAATTCTTTCCATTTCCTTCAGGGTCTCTGATGAAACCTGGAAAAACCCTGTCTACAATGACAGCTGGATGTGGCATAAGGCTGGACACTTGGGACTGAGAGGATTGGTGAGATTGGGTGAGCAAATGCAGACCCTTTAAAGCAAAAATGCATGGCCCCCATTCCATGGGTCCCAACTCTCCAGGTTGAAGGGAATATTACTACAGCTATAACATGTACGGGAAACCTAGAGAATGGACACACTGTGAATACAAAAGGTTTCTAAATCTCAAAGAGTAGTCCCTCTCCTGGTGCTCCGGTTTGACTTTCCAACTGCTTTACTATCAATCTCCCAACTTGGAGAGACAGCCCCTTTAACCTCCTGGTTCGCACAGGTTGCCAATTTGGCAGAGGATGGAAGGGAAGAGGGAGAACCAATGAGAGAGTTACTGTTACGCATTTGGACGGGCACATGTCACTCTAATTTCCCGGCAGGAAGAAGTATTAACCAGAGTCTCAGCCACCCACCGGGAACCAGTATAGGTCCTGAACCAAAATTTTGGACTTGCGTACAGCTCACAAAAAACGAGTTGGAAAATGGAGCTCAGGGCCACAGCAATTCACAAACTGGCAGAGTAATAAAGGACAACTATCGTCCAAAAATCTGTTGAGGGAAGGCAACGAGGCAGACTTGAAAGCCAGGCAGAATAGCAGGAAACAGATTTCAAGATGTACGTTGGAATCGCCTTTAAAGCACAGGAAGAGGGGCACAACTTCGAGAATGACGCAGTTGGCCAAAAAGGGCGTATGCATTTTCTCCTGTATATATTCAGGAGAAAACGCATACGCCCTTTTTGGCCAAACAAGCAAGCGGGCAATGCAAATCTGCACTACAAAGGAGTATCACTTCCCACCGGTCAAAAGGGACATCCACAAAATGTGTAAAAACCAGAAAGGCAAGACAGGCCCTGGAGAACAGGGAGCCTTGTTATGCTGATGGGCGGGATGTAAATTGTCAACTGCCTCACTGGAGGAGTGCATTGCGTTCCCTAAAACAAGTAAACAACAGAGCTACAGAGCCAAGGGCACTTCCAGTCTAGGGAATATACATTGGGAAAACTGAAAATCAATAAGACAGAGCCACCCCCAAATTTAGGGCTGCACTGCTTACAAGAACCTCAACTTGGGTACACCTTAAATATCCCAGGAAATATAAAAATGGTTCAAAAAACTGTGGTATTGATGTCCGATGGAATATCCCTCAGCCATGAAATCAATGTCATAAGACCAGGAGCAGCAAAGTGAGTGGATTCAGGTACGATGATTCTAAGTGAAATAAGTCACACAGAAAAAGAAACTTATCATAAGATAAGACTTATGAAGATCCTGTAAACATGGCTACACATGAACTGAGTTAGGAAAGAGACCAGAGTCTCACATTTAGAAAACACTCTTATGCCTGCTTAAGGGGAAAGGAGAGGTGGGGTGATGCATAAAACCAGAGTTTGATATAAGCACAGGTACCATTTCCAAAACCAACTGTGGAATAGACAAGACCTACACCTTCCTCAGTGAAAGGGACTCAAAACCCCATATTTCCCGCAGAGGAATAGATCTGACTAGTAAGAATCTTAAAACCTATGTATTGATATGTCTCTGTAAGGGAATCAAGTGTGTCTAGACTGGCATAAACATGGCAGAGAGAATCAGCTCAAACCCACTATAAAAAGGAATTTCAAAAACAAAACCAAAAAACAGGGAAATTCTTTCCATTTCCTTCAGGGTCTCTGATGAAACCTTGAAAAACCCTGTCTACAATGACAGCTGGATGTGGCATAAGGCTGGACACTTGGGACTGAGAGGATTGGTGAGATTGGCTGAGCAAATGCAGACCCTTTAAAGCAAAAATGCATGGCCCCCATTCCATGGGTCCCAACTCTCCATTTTGAAGGGAATATTACTACACCTATAACATGTATGGGAAACCTAGAGAATGGACACACTGTGAATACAAATGGTTTCTAATACTCAACGAATAGTCAATCTCCAGGTGCTCCAGTTTGACTTTCCAACTGCTTTACTATCAGTCTCCCAAATTGCAGAGAAAGCCCCTTTAAGCTCCTGGTTCGCACAGGTTGCCAATTTGGCATAGGATGGGAGGGAAGAGGGAGAACCAATGAGAGAGTAGCTGTTAGGCATTTGGACGGGCACAGGTCACTCTAGTTTCCCGGCAGGAAGAAGAATTTACCAAAGTCTCAGCCACCCACAGGGACCCAGTAGAGTTCTTGAACCAAAATTATGGACTTGCGTACAGCTCACAAAAAACGAGTTGAAAAATGGAGCTCAGGGGCACAGCAATTCACAAACTGGCAGAGTAATAAAGGACAACTATCGTCCAAAAATCTGTTGAGGGAAGGCAACACAGCGGACTTGAATGCGAGGCTGAATAGCAGGAAACAGATTTCAACAGGTACGATGGAATCGCCTTTAAAATACAGGAAGAGGTGCACAACTTCTACAATGACGCACTTGGCCAAAAAGGGCGTATGCGTTTTCTCCTGAATATATTCAGGGGAAAAGACATACACCCTATTTGGCCAAGCAAGCAAGCGGGCAATGCAAATCTGCACTACAAAGTGGTAAAACTTCCCACTGATCAAAAGGGACATCCACAAATGAGTAAAAACCAGAAAGGAAAGACAGGCCCTGGATAACAGGGAGCCTTGTTATGCTGATGGGCGGGATGTAAATTGCCAACTGCCTCACTGGAGGAGTGAACTGTGTTCCCTAAAACAAGTAAACAACAGAGCTACAGAGACATGGGCACTTCCAGTCTAGGGAATATACACTGGGAAAACTGAAAATCAATAAGGCAGAGCCAACCCAAATTTACGGCTGCACTGCTTACAAGAACCTAAACATGGGTACATCTTAAATATCTCAGGAAATATGAAAATGGTTTAAAAAACTGTGGTATTGATGTCCGATGGAATATCCCTCAGCCATGAAATCAATGTCATAAGACCAGGAGCAGCAAAGTGAGTGGATTCAGGTACGATGATTCTAAGTGAAATAAGTCACACAGAAAAAGAAACGTATCATAAGATATCACTTATGAAGATCCTGTAAACATGGCTACACATGAACTGAGTTAGGAAAGAGAACAGAGTCTCACTTTTAGAAAACACTCTTATGCCTGCTTAAGGGGAAAGTAGAGGTGGGGTGATGCATAAAACCAGTGTTTGATATAATTACAGGTACCATTTCTAAAACCAACTGTGGTAAAACAAGACCTACACCTTCCTCAGTGAAAGGGACTCAAAATACCCTATTTCCCGCAGAGGAATAGATCTGTCTAGTAAGAATCTTAAAACCTATGTATTGATATGTCTCTGTAAGGGAATTAAGTGTGTCTAGACTGGCATAAACATGGCAGCGAGAATCACCTCAAACCCACTATGAAAAGGAATTTCAAACAAAACCAAAAACAGGGAACTTCTTTACATTTCCTTCAGGGTCTCTGATGAAACCTGGAATGACCCTGTCTACATTGACAGCTGGATGCAGTATAAGGCTGGACACTTGGGACTGAGAGGATTGGTGAGATTGGCTGAGCAAATGCAGACCCTTTAAAGCAAAAATGCATGGCCCCCATTCCATGGGTCCCAACTCTCCATGTTGAAGGGAATATTACTACAGCTATAATATGTATGGGAAACCTAGAGAATGGACACACTGTGAATACAAAAGGTTTCTAATACTCAACGAATAGTCCCTCTCCTGGTGCTCCAGTTTGACTTTCCAACTGCTTTACTATCAATCTCCCAAATTGCAGAGAAAGCCCCTTTAAGCTCCTGGTTCGCACAGGTTACCAATTTGGCATAGGATGGAAGGGAAAAGGGAGAACCAATGAGAGAGTAGCTGTTAGGCATTTGGACGGGCACAGGTCACTCTAGTTTCCCGGCAGGAAGAAGAATTAACCAATGTCTCAGCCACCCACAGGGAACCAGTATAGGTCTTGATCCAAAATTTTGGACTTGCGTACAGCTCACAAAAAACGAGTTGAAAAATGGAGCTCAGGGGAACAGCAATTCACAAACTGGCAGAGTAATAAAGGACAACTATCGTCCAAAAATCTGTTGAGGGAAGGCAACGCGGCGGACTTGAATGCGAGGCAGAATAGCAGGAAACAGATTGCAAGAGGTACGATGGAATCGCCTTTAAAATACAGGAAAATGTGCACACCTTCTACAATGACGCACTTGGCCAAAAAGGGCGTATGCGTTTTCTCCTGAATATATTCAGGAGAAAAGACATACACCCTTTTTGGCCAAGCAAGCAAGCGGGCAATGCAAATCTGCACTACAAAGAGGTATCACTTCCCACTGATCAAAAGGGATATCCACAAATGAGTAAAAACCAGAAAGGCAAGACAGGCCCTGGAGAACAGGGAGCCTTGTTATGCTGATGGGCGGGATGTAAATTGCCAACTGCCTCACTGGAGGAGTGCATTGCGTTCCCTAAAACAAGTAAACAACAGAGCTACAGAGCCAAGGGCACTTCCAGTCTACGGAATATACCTTGGGAAAACTGAAAATCAATAAGACAGAGCCACCCCCAAATTTAGGGCTGCACTGCTTTCAAGAACATCAACTTGGGTACACCTTAAATATCCCAGGAAATATAAAAATGGTTCAAAAAATTGGGGTATTTATGTACGATGGAATATCCCTCAGCCATGAAATCAATGTCATAAGACCAGGAGCAGCAAAGTGCGTGGATTCACGTACGATGATTCTAAGTGAAATAAGTCACACAGAAAAAGAAAGTTATCATAAGATATCACTTACGAAGATCCTGTAAACATGGCTACACATGAAGTGAGTTAGGAAAGAGAACAGAGTCTCACATTTGGAAAACACTCTGATGGCTGCTTAAGGGGAAAGGAGAGGTGGGGTGATGCATAAAACCAGAGTTTGATATAAGCACAGGTACCATTTCTAAAACCAACTGTGGAATAGACAAGACCTACACCTTCCGCAGTGAAAGGGACTCAAAACCCCATATTTCCCACAGAGGAATAGATCTGACTAGTAAGAATTTTAAAACCTATGTATTGATATGTCTCTGTAAGGGATTCAAGTGTGTCTAGACTGGCATAAACATGGCAGAGAGAATCAACTCAAACCCACTATAAAAAGGAATTTCAAAAACAAAACCAAAAAACAGGGAAATTCTTTACATTTCCTTCAGGGTCTCTGATGAAACCTGGAATGTCCCTATCTACAATGACAGCTGGATGTGGCATAATGTTGGACACTTGGGACTGAGAGGATTGGTGAGATTGGGTGAGCAAATGCAGACCCTTTAAAGCAAAAATGCATACCCCCCATTCCATGGGTCCCAACTCTCCATGTTGAAGGGAATATTACTACAGCTAAAACATGTACGGGAAACCTAGAGAATGGACACACTGTGAATACAAAATGTTTCTATATCTCAAAGAGTAGTCCCTCTCCTGGAGATCCGTTTTGACTTTCCAACTGCTTTCCTATCAATCTCCCAACTTGGAGAGACAACACCTTTAACCTCCTGGTTCGCACAGGTTTCCAATTTGGCAGAGGATGGAAGGGAAGAGGGAGAACCAATGAGAGAGTAGCTGTTAGGCATTTGGACGGGCACATGAAACTCTAATTTCCCGGCAGGAAGAAGAATTAACCAGAGTCACAGCCACCCCCCGGGAACCAGTATAGCTCCTGTACCAAAATTTTGGACTTGCGTACAGCTCACAAAAAACGAGTTGAAAAATGGAGCTCAGGGGCACAGCAATTCACAAACTGGCAGAGTAATAAAGGACAACTATCGTCCAAAAATCTGTTGAGGTAAGGCAGTGAGGCGGACTTGAGAGGAAGGCAGAATAGCAGGAAACAGATTTCAAGAGGTACGTTGGAATCGCCTTTAAAGCACAGGAAGAGGGGCACAACTACGAGAATGACGCACTTGGACAAAAAGGGCCTATGCGTTTTCTCCTCAATATATTCAGGAGAAAACGCATACGCCCTTTTTGGCCAAGCAAGCAAGTGGGCAATGCAAATCTGCACTACAAAGAAGTATCACTTCCCACCGGTCACAAGAGACATCCACAAAATGTGTAAAATCCAGAAAGGCAAGACAGGCCCTGGAGAACAGGGAGCCTTGTTATGCTGATGGGCGGGATGTAAATTGCCAACTGCCTCACTGGAGGAGTGCATTGCGTTCCCTAAAAGAAGTAAACAACAGAGCTACAGAGCCAAGGGCTCTTCCAGTCTAGGGAATATACATTGTGAAAACTGAAAATCAATAAGACAGAGCTACACCCAAATTTAGGGCTGCACTGCTTACAAGAACCTCAACTAGGGTACACCTTAAATATCCCAGGAAATATAAAAATGGTTCAAAAAACTGTGGTATTTATGTATGATGGAATATCCCTCAGCCATGAAATCAATGTCATAAGACCAGGAGCAGCAAAGTGAGTGGATTCAGGTACGATGATTCTAAGTGAAATAAGTCACACAGAAAAACAAATTTATCATAAGATATCACTTACGAAGATCCTGTAAACATGGCTACACATGAACTGAGTTAGGAAAAAGAACAGAGTCTCACATTTAAAAAACACTCTGATGGCTGCTTAAGGGGAATGGAGAGGTGGGGTGGTGCATAAAACCACAGTTTGATATAAGCACAGGTACCATTTCTAAAACCAACTGTGGAATAGACAAGACCTACACCTTCCTCAGTGAAAGGGACTCAAAACCCCATATTTCCCGCAGAGGAATAGATCTGACTAGTAAGAATCTTAAAACCTATGTATTGATATGTCTCTGTAAGGGAATCAAGTGTGTCTAGACTGGCATAAACATGGCAGCGATAATCAGCTCAAACCCACTATAAAAAGGAATTTCAAAAACAAAACCAAAAAACAGGGAAATTCTTTACATTTCCTTCAGGGTCTCTGATGAAACCTGGAAAATGCCTGTCTACAATGACAGATGGATGTGGCATAAGGCTGGACACTTGGGACTGAGAGGATTGGTGAGATTGGGTGAGCAAATGCAGACCCTTTAAAGCAAAAATGCATGGCCCTCATTCCATGGGTCCCAACTCTCCATGTTGAAGGGAATATTACTACAGCTATAACATGTACGGGAACCCTAGAGAATGGACACACCATGAATACAAAAGGTTTCTAAAACTCAACGAGTAGTCCCTCTCCTGGTGCTCCGGTTTGACTTTCCATGTGCTTTACGATCAATCTCCCAACTTGGAGAGACAAACCCTTTAACCTCCTGGTTCGCACAGGTTGCCAATTTGGCAGAAGATGTAAGGGAAGAGGGTTAACCAATGAGAGAGTAGCTGTTAGGCATTTGGACGGGCACCTGTCACTCTAATTTCCCGGCAGGAAGAAGAATTAACCAGAGTCTCAGCCACCCACCGGGAACCAGTATAAGTCCTGAACCAAAATTTTGGACTTGCGTACAGCTCACAAAAAACGAGTTGGAAAATGGAGCTCAGGGCCACAGCAATTCACAAACTGGCAGAGTAATAAAGGACAACTATCGTCCAAAAATCTGTTGAGGGAAGGCAACGAGGCAGACTTGAAAGCCAGGCAGAATAGCAGGAAACAGATTTCAAGAGGTACGTTGGAATCGCCTTTAAAGCACAGGAAGAGGGGCACAACTTCGACAATGACGCAGTTGGCCAAAAAGGGCGTATGCGTTTTCTCCTGAATATATTCAGGAGAAAACGCATACGCCCTTTTTGCCCGAACAAGCAAGCGGGCAATGCAAATCTGCACTACAAAGAAGAATCACTTCCCACCGGTCAAAAGGGACATCCACAAAATGTGTAAAAACCAGAAAGGCAAGACAGGCCCTGGAGAACAGGGAGCCTTGTTATGCTGATGGGCGGGATGTAAATTGCCAACTGCCTCACTGGAGGAGTGCATTGCGTTCCCTAAAACAAGTAAACAACAGAGCTACAGAGCCAAGGGCACTTCCAGTCTAGGGAATATACATTGGGAAAACTGAAAATCAATAAGACAGAGCCACCCACAAATTTAGGGCTGCACTGCTTACAAGAACCTCAACTTGGGTACACCTTAAATATCCCAGGAAATATAAAAATGGTTCAAAAAACTGTGGTATTTATGTCCGATGGAATATCCCTCAGCCATGAAATCAATGTCATAAGACCAGGAGCAGCAAAGTGAGTGGATTCAGGTACGATGATTCTAAGTGAAATAAGTCACACAGAAAAAGAAACTTATCATAAGATATCACTTATGAAGATCCTGTAAACATGGCTACACATGAACTGAGTTAGGAAAGAGAACAGAGTCTCACATTTAGAAAACCCTCTTATGCCTGCTGAAGGGGAAAGGAGAGGTGGGGTGATGCATAAAACCAGAGTTTGATATAAACACAGGTAGCATTTCCAAAACCTACTGTGGAATAGACAAGACCTACACCTTCCTCAGTGAAAGGGACTCAAAACCCCATATTTCCCGCAGAGGAATAGATCTGACTAGTAAGAATATTAAAACGTATATATTGATATGTCTCTGTAAGGTAATCAAGTGTGTCTAGAGTGGCATAAACATGGCAGAGAGAATCAGCTCAAACCCACTATAAAAAGGAATTTCAAAAACAAAACCAAAAAACAGGGAAATTCTTTACATTTCCTTCAGGGTCTCTGATGAAACCTGGAAAAACCCTGTCTACAATGACAGCTGGATGTGGCATAAGGCTGGACACTTGGGACTGAGAGGATTGGTGAGATTAGGTGAGCAAATGCAGACCCTTTAAAGCAAAAATGCATGGCCCCCATTCCATGGGTCCCAACTCTCCATGTTGAAGTGAATATTACTACAGCTATAACATGTAGCGGAACCATAGAGAATGGACACACTGTGAATACAAAAGGTTTCTAAAACTTAACGAGTAGTCCCTCTCCTGGTGCTCCGGTTTGACTTTCCAACTGCTTTACTATCAATCTCCCAACTTGGAGAGACAGCCCCTTTAACCTCCTGGTTCGCACAGGTTGTCAATTTGGCAGAGGATGGAAGGGAAGAGGGAGAACCAATGAGAGAGTTACTGTTAGGCATTTGGACGGGCACATGTCACTCTAATTTCCCGGCAGGAAGACGAATTAACCAGAGTCTCAGCCACCCACCGGGAACCAGTATAGGTCCTGAACCAAAATTTTGGACTTGCGTACAGCTCACAAAAAACGAGTTGGAAAATGGAGCTCAGCGCCACAGCAATTCACAAACGGGCAGAGTAATAAAGGACAACTATCGTCCAAAAATCTGTTGAGGGAAGGCAACGAGGCAGACTTGAAAGCCAGGCAGAATAGCAGGAAACAGATTTCAAGAGGTACGTTGGAATCGCCTTTAAAGCACAGGAAGAGGGGCACAACTTCGACAATGACTCAGTTGGCCAAAAAGGGCGTATGCGTTTTCTCCTGAATATATTCAGGAGAAAACGCATACGCCCTTTTTGGCCGAACAAGCAAGCGGGCAATGCAAATCTGCACTACAAAGAAGTATCACTTCCCACCGGTCAAAAGGGACATCCACAAAATGTGTAAAACCAGAAAGGCAAGACAGGCCCTGGAGAACAGGGAGCCTTGTTATGCTGATGGGCGGGATGTAAATTGCCAACTGCCTCACTGGAGGAGTGCATTGCGTTCCCTAAAACAAGTAAACAACAGAGCTACAGAGCCAAGGGCACATCCCGTCTTGGGAATATACCTTGGGAAAACTGAAAATCAATAAGACAGGGCCACCCCCAAATTTAGGGCTGCACTGCTTACAAGAACCTCAACTTGGGTACACCTTAAATATCCCAGGAAATATAAAAATGGTTCAAAAAACTGTGGTATTGATGTCCGATGGAATATCCCTCAGCCATGAAATCAATGTCATAAGACCAGGAGCAGCAAAGTGAGTGGATTCAGGTACGATGATTCTAAGTGAAATAAGTCACACAGAAAAAGAAACTTATCATAAGATATCACTTATGAAGATCCTGTAAACCTGGCTACACATGAACTGAGTTAGGAAAGAGAACAGAGTCTCACATTTAGAAAACACTCTTATGCCTGCTGAAGGGGAAAGGAGAGGTGGGGTGATGCATAAAAACAGAGTTTGATATAAGCACAGGTACCATTTCCAAAACCAACTGTGGAATAGACATGACCTACACCTTCCTCAGTGAAAGGGACTCAAAACCCCATATTTCCCACAGAGGAATAGATCTGACTAGTAAGAATCTTAAAACCTATGTATTGATATGTCTCTGTAAGGGAATCAAATGTGTCTAGACTGGCATAAACATGGCAGAGAGAATCAGCTCAAACCCACTATAAAAAGGAATTTCAAAAACAAAACCAAAAAACCGGGAAATTCTTTCCATTTCCTTCAGGGTCTCTGATGAAACCTGGAAAAACCATGTCTACAATGAGAGCTGGATGTGGCATAAGGCTGGACACTTGGGACTGAGAGGATTGGTGAGATTGGGTTAGCAAATGCAGACCCTTTAAAGCAAAAATGCATGTCCCCCATTCCATGGGTCCCAACTCTCCATGTTGAAGGGAATATTACTAGAGCTATAACATGTACGGGAAACCTAGAGAATGGACACACTGTGAATACAAAAGGTTTCTAAATCTCAACGAGTAGTCCCTCTCCTGGTGCTCCGGTTTGACTTTCCAACTGCTTTACTATCAATCTCCCAACTTGGAGAGACAGCCCCTTTAACCTCCTGGTTCGCACAGGTTGCCAATTTGGCAGAGGATGGAAGGAAAGAGGGAAAAGAAATGAGAAAGTAGCTGTTAGGCATTTGGACGGGCACATGTCACCCTAATTTCCCTTCAGGAAGAATAATTAATCAGACTCTCTGCCACCCACCGGGAACCAGTATAGGTCCTGAACCGAAATTTTGGACTTGCGTACAGCTCACAAAAAACGAGTTGAAAAATGGAGCTCAGGGGCACAGCAATTCACAAACTGGCAGAGTAATAAAGGACAACTATCGTCCAAAAATCTGCTGAGGGAAGGAAACGATGCGGACTTGAAAGCGAGGCAGAATAGCAGGAAACAGATTTCAAGAGGTACGTTGGAATCCCCTTTAAAGCACAGGAAGAGGGGCACAACTTCGATAATGACGCACTTGGCCAAAAAGGGCGTATGCGTTTTCTCCTGAATATATTCAGGAGAAAACGCATACGCCCTTTTTGGCCAAGCAAGCAAGCGGGCAATGCAAATCTGCACTACAAGGAAGTATCACTTCCCACCGGTCAAAAGGGACATCCACAAAATGTGTAAAAACCAGAAAGGCAAGACAGGCCCTGGAGAACAGGGAGCCTTGTTATGCTGATGGGCAGGATGTAAATTGCCAAGTGCCTCACTGGAGGAGTGCATTTCGTTCCCTAAAACAAGTAAACAACAGAGCTACAGAGCCAAGGGCACATCCAGTCTAGGTAATATACCTTGGGAAAACTGAAAATCAATAAGACAGTGTCACCCCCAAATTTAGGGCTGCACTGCTTACAAGAACCTCAACTTGGGTACACTTTAAATATCCCAGGAAATATAAAAATGGTTCAAAATACTGTGGTATTTATGTACGATGGAATATCCCTCAGCCATGAAATCAATGTCATAAGACCAGGAGCAGCAAAGTGAGTGGATTCAGGTACGATGATTCTAAGTGAAATAAGTCACACAGAAAAAGAAACTTATCATAAGATATGACTTATGAAGATCCTGTAAACATGGCTACACATGAACTGAGTTAGGAAAGAAAACAGAGTCTTACATTTAGAAAACACTCTTATGCATGCTTAAGGGGAAAGGAGAGGTGGGGTGATGCATAAAACCAGAGTTTGATATAAGCACAGGTACCATTTCTAAAACCAACTGTGGAATAGAAAAGACCTACACCTTCCTCAGTGAAAGGGACTCAAAACCCCATATTTCCCGCAGAGGAATAGATCTGACTAGTAAAAATCTTAAACCCTATGTATTGATATGTCTCTGTAAGGGAATCAAGTGTGTCTAGACTGGCATAAACATGGCAGCAAGAATCAGCTCAAACCCACTATAAAAATGAATTTCAAAATCAAAACCAAAAAACAGGGAAATTCTTTACATTTCCTTCAGGGTCTCTGATGAAACCTGGAATGACCCTATCTACAATGACAGCTGGATGTGGCATAAGGCTGGACACCTGGGACTGAGAGGATTGGTGAGATTGGGTGAGCAAATGCAGACCATTTAAAGCAAAAATGCATGGCCCCCATTCCATGGGTCCCAACTCTCCATGTTGAAGGGAATATTACTACAGATATAACATGTACGGGAAACCTAGAGAATGGACACACTGTGAATACAAAAGGTTTCTAAAACTCAACGAGTAGTCCCTCTCCTGGAGCTCCGGTATGACTTTCCAACTCCTTTACTATCAATCTCCCAACCTGGAGAGACAGCCCCTTTAAACTCCTGGTTCGCAGATGTTGCCAATTTGGCAGAAGATGGAAGGGAAGAGGGAGAACCAATGAGAGAGTAGCTGTTAGACATTTGGACGGGCACATGTCACTCTAATTTCCCGGCAGGAAGAAGAATTAACCAGAGTCTCAGCCACCCACCGGGAACCAGTATAGGTCCTGAACCAAAATTTTGGACTTGCGTACAGCTCCCCAAAAACGAGTTGAAAAATGGAGCTTAGGGGCACAGCAATTCACAAACTGTCAGAGTAATAAAGGACAACTGTCGTCCAAAAATCTGTTGAGGGAAGGCAACGAGGCGGACTTGAAAGCAAGGCAGAATAGCAGGAAACAGATTTCAAGAGGTACGTTGGAATCGCCTTTAAAGCACAGGAAGAGGGGCACAACTTCGACAATGATGCAGTTGGCCAAAAAGGGCGTATGCGTTTTCTCCTGAATATATTCAGGAGAAAACGCATACGCCCTTTTTGGCCAAGCAAGCAAGCGGGCAATGCAAACCTGCACTACAATGAAGTATCACTTCCCACCGGTCAAAAGGGACATCCACAAATGTGTAAAAACCAGAAAGGCTAGACAGGCCCTGGAGAACAAGGAGCCTTGTTATGCTGATGGGCGGGATGTAAAATGCCAACTGCCTCACTGGAGTAGTGCATTGCGTTCCCTAAAACAAGTAAACAACAGAGCTACAAAGCCAAGGGCACTTCCAGTGTAGGGAATATACTTTGGGAAAACTGAAAATCAATAAGACAGAGTCACCCCCAAATTTAGGGCTGCACTGCTTACAAGAACCTCAACATTGGTACACCTTAAATATCCCAGGAAATATAAAATTGGTTCAAAAATCTGTGGTATTTATGTACGATGGAATATGCCTCAGCCATGAAATCAATGTCATAAGACCAGGAGCAGCAAAGTGAGTGGATTCAGGTACGATGATTCTAAGTGAAATAAGTCACACAGAAAAAGAACCTTATCATAAGATATCACTTAGGAAGATACTGTAAACATGGTTACACATGAACTGAGTTAGGAAAGAGAACAGAGTCTCACATTTAGAAAACACTCTTATGCCTGCTTAAGGGGGAAGGAGAGGTGGGGTGATGCATAAAACCAGAGTTTGATATAAGCACAGGTACCGTTTGTAAAAGCAACTGTGGAATTGACAAGACCTACACCTTCTTCAGTGAAAGGGACTCAAAACCCCATATTTCTCGCAGAGGAATAGATCTGACTAGTAGGAATCTTAAAACCTATGTATTGATATGTCTCTGCAAGGGAATCAAGTGCGTCTAGACTGGCATAAACATGGAAGCGAGAATCAGCTCAAACCCACTATAAAAAGGAATTTCAAAAACAAAACCAAAAAACAGGGAAATTCTTTACATTTCCTTCAGGGTCTCTGATGAAACCTGGAATGACCCTATCTACAAAGACAGCTGGATGTGGCATAAGGCTGGTAACTTGGGACTGAGAGGATTGGTGAGATTTGGTGAGCAAATGCAGACCCTTTAAAGCAAATATGCATGGCCCCCATTCCATGGGTCCCAACTCTCCATGTTGAAGGGAATATTACTACAGCTATAACATGTACGGGAAACCTAGAGAATGGACACACAGTGAATACAAAAGGTTTCTAAAACTCAACGAGAAGTCCCTCTCCTGGTGATGCGGTTTGACTTTCCAACTGCTTTACTATCAATCTCCCAACTTGGAGAGACAGCCCCTTTAACCTCCTGGTTCGCACAGGTTGCCAATTTGGCAGAGGATGGAAGGGAAGAGGGAGAACCAATGAGAGAGTAGCTGTTAGACATTTGGACGGGCACATGTCACTCTAATTTCCCGGCAGGAAGAAGAATTAACGATAGTCTAAGCCACCCACCGGGAACCAGTATAGGTCCTGAACCAAAATTTTGGACTTGCGTACAGCTCACAAAAAACGAGTTAAAAATGGAGCTCAGGGGCACAGCAATTCACAAACTGGCAGAGTAATAAAGGACAACTGTCCTCCAAAAATCTGTTGAGGGAAGGCTACGAGGCGGACTTGAAAGCGAGGCAGAATACCAGGAAACAGATTTCAAGAGGTACGTTGGAATCGCCTTTAAAGCACAGGAAGAGGGGCACAACTTCGACAATGACGCACTTGGCCAAAAAGGGTGTATGCGTTTTCTCCTGAATATATTCAGGAGAAAACGCATACGCCGTTTTTGGCCAAGTAAGCAAGCGGGCAATGCAAATCTGCACTACAAAGAAGTATCACTTCCCACCGGTCAAAAGGGACATCCACAAAATGTGTAAAAACCAGAAAGGCAAGACAGGCCCTGGAGAACAGGGAGCCTTGTTATGCTGATGGGCGGGATGTAAATTGCCAACTGCCTCACTGGAGGAGTGCATTGCGTTCCCTAAAAGAAGTAATCAACAGAGCTACAGAGCCAAGGGCACTTACAGTCTAGGGAATATACCTTGGGAAAACTGAAAATCAATAAGACAGAGCCACCCCCAAATTTAGGGCTGCACTGCTTACAAGAACCTCAACATGGGTACACCTGAAATGTCCCAGGAAATATAAAAATGGTTCAAAAAACTGTGGTATTTATGTACGATGAAATATCCCTCAGCCATGAAATCAATGTCATAAGACCAGGAGCAGCAAATTGAGTGGATTCAGGTACGATGATTCTAAGTGAAATAAGTCACACAGAAAAAGAAACTTCTCATAAGATATCACTTATGAAGATCCTGTAAACATGGCTACAAATGAACTGAGTTAGGAAAGAGAACAGAGTCTCACATTTAGAAAACACTCTTATGCCTGCTTAAGGGGAAAGGAGAGGTGGGGTGATGCATAAAACCAGAGTTTGATATAAGCACAGGTACCATTTCTAAAACCAACTGTGGAATAGACAAGACCTACACCTTCCTCAGTGAAAGGGACTCAAAACCCCATATTTCCCGCAGAGGAATAGATCTGACTAGTAAAAATCTTAAACCCTATGTATTGATATGTCTCTGTAAGGGAATCAAGTGTGTCTAGACTGGCATAAACATGGCAGCGAGAATCAGCTCAAACCCACTATAAAAATGAATTTCAAAATCAAAACCAAAAAACAGGGAAATTCTTTACTTTTCCTTCAGGGTCTCTGATGAAACCTGGAATGACCCTATCTACAATGACAGCTGGATGTGGCATAAGGCTGGACACCTGGGACTGAGAGGATTGGTGAGATTGGGTGAGCAAATGCAGACCATTTAAAGCAAAAATGCATGGCCCCCATTCCATGGGTCCCAACTCTCCATGTTGAAGGGAATATTACTACAGATATAACATGTACGGGAAACCTAGAGAATGGACACACTGTGAATACAAAAGGTTTCTAAAACTCAAAGAGTAGTCCCTCTCCTGGAGCTCCGGTATGACTTTCCAACTCCTTTACTATCAATCTCCCAACCTGGAGAGACAGCCCCTTTAAACTCCTGGTTCGCAGATGTTGCCAATTTGGCAGAGGATGGAAGGGAAGAGGGAGAACCAATGAGAGAGTAGCTGTTAGACATTTGGACGGGCACATGTCACTCTAATTTCCCGGCAGGGAGAAGAATTAACCAGAGTCTCAGCCACCCACCGGGAACCAGTATAGGTCCTGAACCAAAATTTTGGACTTGCGTACAGCTCCCCAAAAACGAGTTGAAAAATGGAGCTTAGGGGCACAGCAATTCACAAACTGTCAGAGTAATAAAGGACAACTGTCGTCCAAAAATCTGTTGAGGGAAGGCAACGAGGCGGACTTGAAAGCAAGGCAGAATAGCAGGAAACAGATTTCAAGAGGTACGTTGGAATCGCCTTTAAAGCACAGGAAGAGGGGCACAACTTCGACAATGATGCAGTTGGCCAAAAAGGGCGTATGCGTTTTCTCCTGAATATATTCAGGAGAAAACGCATACGCCCTTTTTGGCCAAGCAAGCAAGCGGGCAATGCAAATCTGCACTACAATGAAGTATCACTTCCCACCGGTCAAAAGGGACATCCACAAATGTGTAAAAACCAGAAAGGCTAGACAGGCCCTGGAGAACAGGGAGCCTTGTTATGCTGATGGGCGGGATGTAAAATGCCAACTGCCTCACTGGAGTAGTGCATTGCGTTCCCTAAAACAAGTAAACAACAGAGCTACAAAGCCAAGGGCACTTCCAATGTAGGGAATATACTTTGGGAAAACTGAAAATCAATAAGACAGAGTCACCCCCAAATTTAGGGCTGCACTGCTTACAAGAACCTCAACATGGGTACACCTTAAATATCCCAGGAAATATAAAATTGGTTCAAAAATCTGTGGTATTTATGTACGATGGAATATGCCTCAGCCATGAAATCAATGTCATAAGACCAGGAGCAGCAAAGTGAGTGGATTCAGGTACGATGATTCTAAGTGAAATAAGTCACACAGAAAAAGAAACTTATCATAAGATATCACTTACGAAGATCCTGTAAACATGGCTACACATGAACTGAGTTAGGAAAGAAAACAGAGTCTCACATTTAGAAAACACTCTTATGCCTGCTTAAGGGGAAAGGAGAGGTGGGGTGATGCATAAAACCAGAGTTTGATATAAGCACAGGTACCATTTCTAAAACCAACTGTGGAATAGACAAGACCTACACCTTCCTCAGTGAAAGGGACTCAAAAACCCATATTTCCCGCAGAGGAATAGATCTGACTAGTAAGAATCTTAAAACCTATGTATTGATATGTCTCTGTAAGGGAATCAAGTGTGCCTAGAATGCCATAAACATGGCAGCGAGAATCAGCTCTAACCCAGTATAAGAAGGAATTTCAAAAACAAAACCAAAAAACAGGGAAATTCTGTACATTTCATTCAGGGTCTCTGATGAAACCTGGAATGACCCTATCTACAATGACAGCTGGATGTGGCATAAGGCTGGACACTTGGGACTGAGAGGATTGGTGAGATTGGGTGAGCAAATGCAGACCCTTTAAAGCAAAAATGCATGGCCCCCATTCCATGGGTCCCAACTCTCCAGGTTGAAGGGAATATTACTACAGCTATAACATGTACGGGAAACCTAGATAATGGACACACTGTGAATACAAAAGGTTTCTAAAACTCAACGAGTAGTCCCTCTCCTGGTGCTCCGTTTTGACTTTCCAACTGCTTTACTATAAATCTCCCAACTTGGAGAGACAGCCCCTTTAACCTCCTGGTTCGCACAGGTTGCCAATTTGGCAGAGGATGGAAGGGAAGAGGGAGAACCAATGAGAGAGTAGCTGTTAGGCATTTGGACGGGCACATGTCACTCTAATTTCCCGGCAGGAAGAAGAATTAACCAGAGTCTCAGCCACCCACCGGGAACCAGTATAGGTCCTGAACCAAAATTTTGGACTTGCGTACAGGTCACAAAAAACGAGTTGGAAAATAGAGCTAGGGCCACAGCAATTCACAAAATGGCAGAGTAATAAAGGACAACTATCGTCCAAAAATCTGTTGAGGGAAGGCAACGAGGCAGACTTGAAAGCCAGGCAGAATAGCAGGAAACAGATTTCAAGAGGTACGTTGGAATCGCCTTTAAAGCACAGGAAGAGGGGCACAACATCGACAATGACGCAGTTGGCCAAAAAGGGCGTATGCGTTTTCTCCTGAATATATTCAGGAGAAAACGCATACGCCCTTTTTGGCCAAACAAGCAAGCGGGCAATGCAAATCTGCACTACAAAGAAGTATCCCTTCCCACCGGTCAAAAGGGACATCCACAAAATGTGTAAAAACCAGAAAGGCAAGACTGGCCCTGGAGAACAGGGAGCCTTGTTATGCTGATGGGCGGGATGTAAATTGCCAACTGCCTCACTGGAGTAGTGCATTGCGTTCCCTAAAACAAGTAAACAACAGAGCTACAGAGCCAAGGGCACTTCCAGTCTAGGGAATATACATTGGGTAAACTGAAAATCAATAAGACAGAGCCACCCCCAAATTTAGGGCTGCACTGCTTACAAGAACCTCAACTTGGGTACACCTTAAATATCCCAGGAAATATAAAAATGGTTCAAAAAACTCTGGTATTTATGTCCGATGGAATATCCCTCAGCCATGAAATCAATGTCATAAGACTAGGAGCAGCAAAGTGAGTGGATTCAGGTACGATGATTCTAAGTGAAATAAGTCACACAGAAAAAGAAACTTATCATAACATATGACTTATGAAGATCCTGTAAACATGGCTACACATGAACTGAGTTAGGAAAGAGACCAGTGTCTCACATTTATAAAACACTCTTATGCCTGCTTAAGGGGAAAGGAGAGGTGGGGTGATGCATAAAACCAGAGTTTGATATAAGCACAGGTACCATTTCCAAAACCAACTGTGGTATAGACAAGACCAACACCTTCCTCAGTGAAAGGGAGTCAAAACCCCATATTTCCCACAGAGGAATAGATCTGACTAGTAAGAATCTTAAACCCTATGTACTGATATGTCTCTGTAAGGGAATCAAGTGTGTCTAGACTGGCATAAACATGGCAGAGAGAATCAGCTCAAACCCACTATAAAAAGGAATTTCAAAAACAAAACCAAAAAACAGGGAAATTCTTTACATTTCCTTCAGGGTCTCTGATGAAACCTGGAAAAACCCTGTCTACAATGACAGCTGGATGTGGCATAAGGCGGGACACTTGGGACTGAGAGGATTGGTGAGATTGTGTGAGCAAATGCAGACCCTTTAAAGCAAAAATGCATGGCCCCCATTCCATGGGTCCCAACTCTCCAGGTTGAAGGGAATATTACTACAGCTATAACATGTACGGGAAACCTAGAGAATGGACACACTGTGAATACAAAAGGTTTCTAAAACTCAACGAGTAGTCCCTCTCCTGGTGCTCCGTTTTGACTTTCCAACTGCTTTACTATCAATCTCCCAACTTGGAGAGACAGCCCCTTTAACCTCCTGGTTCGCACAGGTTGCCAATTTGGCAGAGGATGGAAGGGAAGAGGGAGAACCAATGAGAGAGTTACTGTTAGGCATTTGGACGGGCACATGTCACTCTAATTTCCCTGCAGGAAGAAGAATTAACCAGAGTCTCAGCCACCCACCGGGAACCAGTATAGGTCCTGAACCAAAATTTTGGACTTGCGTACAGCTCACAAAAAACGAGTTGGAAAATGGAGCTCAGGGCCACAGCAATTCACAAACTGGCAGAGTAATAAAGGACAACTATCGTCCAAAAATCTGTTGAGGGAAGGCAACGAGGCAGACTTGAAAGCCAGGCAGAATAGCAGGAAACAGATTTCAAGAGGTACGTTGGAATCGCCTTTAAAGCACAGGAAGAGGGGCACAACTTCGACAATGACACAGTTGGCCAAAAAGGGCGTATGTGTTTTCTCCTGAATATATTCAGGAGAAAACGCATACGCCCTTTTTGGCCAAACAAGCAAGCGGGCAATGCAAATCTGCACTACAAACAAGTATCACTTCCCACCGGTCAAAAGGGACATCCACAAAATGTGTAAAAACCAGAAAGGCAAGACAGGCCCTGGAGAACAGGGAGCCTTGTTATGCTGATGGGCGGGATGTAAATTGCCAACTGCCTCACTGGAGGAGTGCATTGCGTTCCCTAAAACAAGTAAACAACAGAGCTACAGAGCCAAGGGAACTTCCAGTCTAGGGAATATACATTGGGAAAACTGAAAATCAATAAGACAGAGCCACCCCCAAATTTAGGGCTGCACTGCTTACAAGAACCTCAACTTGGGTACACCTAAAATATCCCAGGAAATATAAAAATGGTTCAAAAAACTGTGGTATTTATGTCCGATGGAATATCCCTCAGCCATGAAATCAATGTCATAAGACCAGGAGTAGCAAAGTGAGTGGATTCAGGTACGATGATTCTAAGTGAAATAAGTCACACAGAAAAAGAAACTTATCATAAGATATGACTTATGAAGATCCTGTAAACATGGCTACACATGAACTGAGTTAGGAAAGAGAACAGAGTCTCACATTTAGAAAACACTCTTATGCCTGCTTAAGGGGAAAGGAGAGGTGGGGTGATTCATAAAACCAGAGTTTGATATAAGCACAGGTACCATTTCCATAACCAACTGTGGAATAGACAAGACCTACACCTTCCTCAGTGAAAGGGACTCAAAACCCCATATTTCCCGCAGAGGAATAGATCTGACTAGTAAGAATCTTAAAACCTATGTATTGATATGTCTCTGTAAGGGAATCAAGTGTGTCTAGACTGGCATAAACATGGCAGAGAGAATCAGCTCAAACCCACTATAAAAAGGAATTTCAAAAACAAAACCAAAAAACAGGGAAATTCTTTCCATTTCCTTCAGGGTCTCTGATGAAACCTGGAAAAATCCTGTCTACAATGACAGCTGGATGTGGCATAAGGCTGTACACTTGGGACTGAGAGGATTGGTGAGATTGGGTGAGCAAATGCAGACCCTTTAAAGCAAAAATGCATGGCCCCCATTCCATGGGTCCCAAATCTCCAGGTTGAAGGGAATATTACTACAGCTATAACATGTACGGGAAACCTAGAGAATGGACACACTGTGAATACAAAAGGTTTCTAAAACTCAACGAGTAGTCCCTCTCCTGGTGCTCCGGTTTGACTTTCCAACTGCTTTACTATCAATCTCCCAACTTGGAGAGACAGCCCCTTTAACCTCCTGGTTCGCACAGGTTGCCAATTTGGCAGAGGATGGAAGGGAAGAGGGAGAACCAATGAGAGAGTTACTGTTAGACATTTAGACGGGCACATGTCACTCTAATTTCCCGGCAGGAAGACGAATTAACCAGAGTCTCAGCCACCCACCGGGAACCAGTATAGGTCCTGAACCAAAATTTTGGACTTGCGTACAGCTCACAAAATACGAGTTGGAAAACGGAGCTCAGGGCCACAGCAATTCACAAACTGGCAGAGTAATAAAGGACAACTATCGTCCAAAAATCTGTTGAGGGAAGGCAACGAGGCAGACTTGAAAGCCAGGCAGAATAGCAGGAAACTGATTTCAAGAGGTACGTTGGATTCGCCTTGAAAGCACAGGAAGAGGGGCACATCTTCGACAATGACGCAGTTGGCCAAAAAGGGCGTATGCATTTTCTCCTGTATATATTCAGGAGAAAACGCATACGCCCTTTTTGGCCAAACAAGCAAGCGGGCAATGCAAATCTGCACTACAAAGAAGTATCACTTCCCACCGGTCAAAAGGGACATCCACAAAATGTGTAAAAACCAGAAAGGCAAGACAGGCCCTGGAGAACAGGGAGCCTTGTTATGCTGATGGGCGGGATGTAAATTGTCAACTGCCTCACTGGAGGAGTGCATTGCGTTCCCTAAAACAAGTAAACAACAGAGCTACAGAGCCAAGGGCACTTCCAGTCTAGGGAATATACATTGGGAAAACTGAAAATCAATAAGACAGAGCCACCCCCAAATTTAGGGCTGCACTGCTTACATGAACCTCAACTTGGGTACACCTTAAATATCCCAGGAAATATAAAAATGGTTCAAAAAACTCTGGTATTTATGTCCAATGGAATATCCCTCAGCCATGAAATCAATGTCATAAGACCAGGAGCAGCAAAGTGTGTGGATTCAGGTACGATGATTCTAAGTGAAATAAGTCACACAGAAAAAGAAACTTATCATAAGATATGACTTATGAAGATCCTGTAAACATGGCTACACATGAACTGAGTTAGGAAAGAGACCAGAGTCTCACATTTAGAAAACACTCTTATGCCTGCTTAAGGGGAAAGGAGAGGTGGGGTGATGCATAAAACCAGAGTTTGATATAAGCACAGGTACCATTTCCAAAATCAACTGTGGAATAGACAAGACCTACACCTTCCTTAGTGAAAGGGACTCAAAACCCCATATTTCCCGCAGAGGAATAGATCTGACTAGTAAGAATCTTAAAACCTATGTATTGATATGTCTCTGTAAGGGAATCAAGTGTTTCTAGACTGGCATAAACATGGCAGAGAGAATCAGCTCAAACCCACTATAAAAAGGAATTTCAAAAACAAAACCAAAAAACAGGGAAATTCTTTACATTTCCTTCAGGGTCTCTGAGGAAACCTGGAAAAACCCTGTCTACAATGACAGCTGGATGTGGCATAAGGCTGGACACTTGGGACTGAGAGGATTGGTGAGATTGGGTGAGCAAATGCAGACCCTTTAAAGCAAAAATGCATGGCCCCCATTCCATGGGTCCCAACTCTCCAGGTTGAAGGGAATATTACTACAGCTATAACATGTACGGGAAACCTAGAGAATGGACACACTGTGAATACAAAAGGTTTCTAAATCTCAAAGATTAGTCCCTCTCCTGGTGCTCCGGTTTGACTTTCCAACTGCTTTACTATCAATCTCCCAACTTGGAGAGACAGCCCCTTTAACCTCCTGGTTCGCACACGTTGCCAATTTGGCAGAGGATGGAAGGGAAGAGGGAAAACCAATGAGAGAGTTACTGTTAGGCATTTGGACGGGCACATGTCACTCTAATTTCCCGGCAGGAAGAAGAATTAGCCAGAGTCTCAGCCACCCACCGGGAAACAGTATAGGTCCTGAACCAAAATTTTGGACGTGCGTACAGCTCACAAAAAACGAGTTGGAAAATGGAGCTCAGGGCCACAGCAATTCACAAACTGGCAGAGTAATAAAGGACAACTATCGTCCAAAAATCTGTTGAGGGAAGGCAACACAGCGGACTTGAATGCGAGGCTGAATAGCAGGAAACAGATTTCAACAGGTACGATGGAATCGCCTTTAAAATACAGGAAGAGGTGCACAACTTCTACAATGACGCACTTGGCCAAAAAGGGCGTATGCGTTTTCTCCTGAATATATTCAGGGGAAAAGACATACACCCTATTTGGCCAAGCAAGCAAGCGGGCAATGCAAATCTGCACTACAAAGTGGTAAAACTTCCCACTGATCAAAAGGGACATCCACAAATGAGTAAAAACCAGAAAGGAAAGACAGGCCCTGGATAACAGGGAGCCTTGTTATGCTGATGGGCGGGATGTAAATTGCCAACTGCCTCACTGGAGGAGTGAACTGTGTTCCCTAAAACAAGTAAACAACAGAGCTACAGAGACATGGGCACTTCCAGACTAGGGAATATACACTGGGAAAACTGAAAATCAATAAGGCAGAGCCAACCCAAATTTACGGCTGCACTGCTTACAAGAACCTAAACATGGGTACATCTTAAATATCTCAGGAAATATGAAAATGGTTTAAAAAACTGTGGTACTTACGTACGATGGAATATCCCTCACCCATGAAATCAATGTCATAAGACCAGGAGCAGCAAAGTGAGTGGATTCATGTACGATGATTCTAAGTGAAATAAGTCACACAGAAAAAGAAACGTATCATAAGATATCACTTATGAAGATCCTGTAAACATGGCTACACATGAACTGAGTTAGGAAAGAGAACAGAGTCTCACATTTAGAAAACACTCTTATGCCTGCTTAAGGGGAAAGTAGAGGTGGGTTGATGCATAAAACCAGTGTTTGATATAATTACAGGTACCATTTCTAAAACCAACTGTGGTAAAGACAAGACCTACACCTTCCTCAGTGAAAGGGACTCAAAATACCCTATTTCCCGCAGAGGAATAGATCTGTCTAGTAAGAATCTTAAAACCTATGTATTGATATGTCTCTGTAAGAGAATCAAGTGTGTCTAGACTGGCATAAACATGGCAGAGAGAATCAGCTCAAACCCACTATAAAAAGGAATTTCAAAAACAAAACCAAAAAACACGGAAATTCTTTACATTTCCTTCAGGGTCTCTGATGAAACCTGGAAAAACCCTGTCTACAATGACAGCTGGATGTGGCATAAGGCTGGACACTTGGGACTGAGAGGATTGGTGAGATTGGGTGAGCAAATGCAGACCCATTAAAGCAAAAATGCATGGCCCCCATTCCATCGGTCCCAACTCTCCAGGTTGAAGGGAATATTACTACAGCTATAACATGTACGGGAACCCTAGAGAATGGACACACTGTGAATACAAAAGGTTTCTAAAACTCAACGAGTAGTCCCTCTCCTGGTGCTCCGGTTTGACTTTCCAACTGCTTTACTATCAATCTCCCAACTTGGAGAGACAGCCCCTTTAACCTCCTGGTTCGCACAGGTTGTCAATTGGCAGAGGATGGAAGGGAAGAGGGAGAACCAATGAGAGAGTTACTGTTAGGCATTTGGACGGGCACATGTCACTCTAATTTCCCGGCAGGAAGAAGAATTAACCAGAGTCTCAGCCACCCACCGGGAACCAGTATAGGTCCTAAACCAAAATTTTGGACTTGCGTACAGCTCACAAAAAACGAGTTGGAAAATGGAGCTCAAGGCCACAGCAATTCACAAACTGGCAGAGTAATAAAGGACAACTATCGTCCAAAAATCTGTTGAGGGAAGGCAACGAGGCAGACTTGAAAGCCAGGCAGAATAGCAGGAAACAGATTTCAAGAGGTACGTTGGAATCGCCTTTAAAGCACAGGAAGAGGGGCACAACTTCGACAATGACGCAGTTGGCCAAAAAGGGCGTATGCGTTTTCTCCTGAATATATTCAGGAGAAAACGCATACGCCCTTTTTGGCTGAACAAGCAAGCGGGCAATGCAAATCTGCACTACAAAGAAGTATCACTTCCCACCGGTCAAAAGGGACATCCACAAAATGTGTAAAAACCAGAAAGGCAAGACAGGCCCTCGAGAACAGGGAGCCTTGTTATGCTGATGGGCGGGATGTAAATTGCCAACTGCCTCACTGGAGGAGTGCATTGCGTTCCCTACAACAAGTAAACAACAGAGCTACAGAGCCAAGGGCACTTCCAGTCTAGGGAATATACATTGGGAAAACTGAAAATCAATAAGACAGAGCCACCCACAAATTTAGGGCTGCACTGCTTACAAGAACCTCAACTTGGGTACACCTTAAATATCCCAGGAAATATAAAAATGGTTCAAAAAACTGTGGTATTTATGTCCGATGGAATATCCCTCAGCCATGAAATCAATGTCATAAGACCAGGAGCAGCAAAGTGAGTGGATTCAGGTACGATGATTCTAAGTGAAATAAGTCACACAGAAAAAGAAACTTATCATAAGATATCACTTATGAAGATCCTGTAAACATGGCTACACATGAACTGAGTTAGGAAAGAGAACAGAGTCTCACATTTAGAAAACCCTCTTATGCCTGCTGAAGGGGAAAGGAGAGGTGGGGTGATGCATAAAACCAGAGTTTGATATAAACACAGGTAGCATTTCCAAAACCTACTCTGGAATAGACAAGACCTACACCTTCCTCAGTGAAAGGGACTCAAAACCCCATATTTCCCGCAGAGGAATAGATCTGACTAGTAAGAATATTAAAACGTATATATTGATATGTCTCTGTAAGGTAATCAAGTGTGTCTAGAGTGGCATAAACATGGCAGAGAGAATCAGCTCAAACCCACTATAAAAAGGAATTTCAAAAACAAAACCAAAAAACAGGGAAATTCTTTACATTTCCTTCAGGGTCTCTGATGAAACCTGGAAAAACCCTGTCTACAATGACAGCTGGATGTGGCATAAGGCTGGACACTTGGGACTGAGAGGATTGGTGAGATTAGGTGAGCAAATTCAGACCCTTTAAAGCAAAAATGCATGGCCCCCATTCCATGGGTCCCAACTCTCCATGTTGAAGTGAATATTACTACAGCTATAACATGTAGCGGAACCATAGAGAATGGACACACTGTGAATACAAAAGGTTTCTAAAACTTAACGAGTAGTCCCTCTCCTGGTGCTCCGGTTTGACTTTCCAACTGCTTTACTATCAATCTCCCAACTTGGAGAGACAGCCCCTTTAACCTCCTGGTTCGCACAGGTTGTCAATTTGGCAGAGGATGGAAGGGAAGAGGGAGAACCAATGAGAGAGTTACTGTTAGGCATTTGGACGGGCACATGTCACTCTAATTTCCCGGCAGGAAGAAGAATTATCCAGAGTCTCAGCCACCCACCGGGAAGCAGTATAGGTCCTGAACCAAAATTTTGGACTTGCGTACAGCTCACAAAAAACGAGTTGGAAAATGGAGCTCAGCGCCACAGCAATTCACAAACGGGCAGAGTAATAAAGGACAACTATCGTCCAAAAATCTGTTGAGGGAAGGCAACGAGGCAGACTTGAAAGCCAGGCAGAATAGCAGGAAACAGATTTCAAGAGGTACGTTGGAATCGCCTTTAAAGCACAGGAAGAGGGGCACAACTTCGACAATGACTCAGTTGGCCAAAAAGGGCGTATGCGTTTTCTCCTGAATATATTCAGGAGAAAACGCATACGCCCTTTTTGGCCGAACAAGCAAGCGGGCAATGCAAATCTGCACTACAAAGAAGTATCACTTCCCACCGGTCAAAAGGGACATCCACAAAATGTGTAAAACCAGAAAGGCAAGACAGGCCCTGGAGAACAGGGAGCCTTGTTATGCTGATGGGCGGGATGTAAATTGCCAACTGCCTCACTGGAGGAGTGCATTGCGTTCCCTAAAACAAGTAAACAACAGAGCTACAGAGCCAAGGGCACATCCCGTCTTGGGAATATACCTTGGGAAAACTGAAAATCAATAAGACAGGGCCACCCCCAAATTTAGGGCTGCACTGCTTACAAGAACCTCAACTTGGGTACACCTTAAATATCCCAGGAAATATAAAAATGGTTCAAAAAACTGTGGTATTGATGTCCGATGGAATATCCCTCAGCCATGAAATCAATGTCATAAGACCAGGAGCAGCAAAGTGAGTGGATTCAGGTACGATGATTCTAAGTGAAATAAGTCACACAGAAAAAGAAACTTATCATAAGATATCACTTATGAAGATCCTGTAAACCTGGCTACACATGAACTGAGTTAGGAAAGAGAACAGAGTCTCACATTTAGAAAACACTCTTATGCCTGCTGAAGGGGAAAGGAGAGGTGGGGTGATGCATAAAGCCAGAGTTTGATATAAGCACAGGTACCATTTCCAAAACCAACTGTGGAATAGACATGACCTACACCTTCCTCAGTGAAAGGGACTCAAAACCCCATATTTCCCACAGAGGAATAGATCTGACTAGTAAGAATCTTAAAACCTATGTATTGATATGTCTCTGTAAGGGAATCAAATGTGTCTAGACTGGCATAAACATGGCAGAGAGAATCAGCTCAAACCCACTATAAAAAGGAATTTCAAAAACAAAACCAAAAAACCGGAAATTCTTTCCATTTCCTTCAGGGTCTCTGATGAAACCTGGAAAAACCATGTCTACAATGACAGCTGGATGTGGCATAAGGCTGGACACTTGGGACTGAGAGGATTGGTGAGATTGGGTTAGCAAATGCAGACCCTTTAAAGCAAAAATGCATGTCCCCCATTCCATGGGTCCCAACTCTCCATGTTGAAGGGAATATTACTAGAGCTATAACATGTACGGGAAACCTAGAGAATGGACACACTGTGAATACAAAAGGTTTCTAAATCTCAACGAGTAGTTCCTCTCCTGGTGCTCCGGTTTGACTTTCCAACTGCTTTACTATCCATCTCCCAACTTGGAGAGACAGCCCCTTTAACCTCCTGTTTCGCACAGGTTGCCAATTTGGCAGAGGATGGAAGGAAAGAGGGAAAAGAAATGAGAAAGTAGCTGTTAGGCATTTGGACGGGCACATGTCACCCTAATTTCCCTTCAGGAAGAATAATTAATCAGACTCTCTGCCACCCACCGGGAAGCAGTATAGGTCCTGAACCGAAATTTTGGACTTGCGTACAGCTCACAAAAAACGAGTTGAAAAATGGAGCTCAGGGGCACAGCAATTCAAAAACTGGCAGAGTAATAAAGGACAACTATCGTCCAAAAATCTGCTGAGGGAAGGAAACGATGCGGACTTGAAAGCGAGGCAGAATAGCAGGAAACAGATTTCAAGAGGTACGTTGGAATCCCCTTTAAAGCACAGGAAGAGGGGCACAACTTCGATAATGACGCACTTGGCCAAAAAGGGCGTATGCGTTTTCTCCTGAATATATTCAGGAGAAAACGCATACGCCCTTTTTGGCCAAGCAAGCAAGCGGGCAATGCAAATCTGCACTACAAGGAAGTATCACTTCCCACCGGTCAAAAGGGACATCCACAAAATGTGTAAAAACCAGAAAGGCAAGACAGGCCCTGGAGAACAGGGAGCCTTGTTATGCTGATGGGCAGGATGTAAATTGCCAAGTGCCTCACTGGAGGAGTGCATTTCGTTCCCTAAAACAAGTAAACAACAGAGCTACAGAGCCAAGGGCACATCCAGTCTAGGTAATATACCTTGGGAAAACTGAAAATCAATAAGACAGTGTCACCCCCAAATTTAGGGCTGCACTGCTTACAAGAACCTCAACTTGGGTACACTTTAAATATCCCAGGAAATATAAAAATGGTTCAAAATACTGTGGTATTTATGTACGATGGAATATCCCTCAGCCATGAAATCAATGTCATAAGACCAGGAGCAGCAAAGTGAGTGGATTCAGGTACGATGATTCTAAGTGAAATAAGTCACACAGAAAAAGAAACTTATCATAAGATATGACTTATGAAGATCCTGTAAACATGGCTACACATGAACTGAGTTAGGAAAGAAAACAGAGTCTTACATTTAGAAAACACTCTTATGCATGCTTAAGGGGAAAGGAGAGGTGGGGTGATGCATAAAACCAGAGTTTGATATAAGCACAGGTACCATTTCTAAAACCAACTGTGGAATAGAAAAGACCTACACCTTCCTCAGTGAAAGGGACTCAAAACCCCATATTTCCCGCAGAGGAATAGATCTGACTAGTAAAAATCTTAAACCCTATGTATTGATATGTCTCTGTAAGGGAATCAAGTGTGTCTAGACTGGCATAAACATGGCAGCAAGAATCAGCTCAAACCCACTATAAAAATGAATTTCAAAATCAAAACCAAAAAACAGGGAAATTCTTTACATTTCCTTCAGGGTCTCTGATGAAACCTGGAATGACCCTATCTACAATGACAGCTGGATGTGGCATAAGGCTGGACACCTGGGACTGAGAGGATTGGTGAGATTTGGTGAGCAAATGCAGACCATTTAAAGCAAAAATGCATGGCCCCCATTCCATGGGTCCCAACTCTCCATGTTGAAGGGAATATTACTACAGATATAACATGTACGGGAAACCTAGAGAATGGACACACTGTGAATACAAAAGGTTTCTAAAACTCAACGAGTAGTCCCTCTCCTGGAGCTCCGGTATGACTTTCCAACTCCTTTACTATCAAACTCCCAACCTGGAGAGACAGCCCCTTTAAACTCCTGGTTCGCAGATGTTGCCAATTTGGCAGAAGATGGAAGGGAAGAGGGAGAACCAATGAGAGAGTAGCTGTTAGACATTTGGACGGGCACATGTCACTCTAATTTCCCGGCAGGAAGAAGAATTAACCAGAGTCTCAGCCACCCACCGGGAACCAGTATAGGTCCTGAACCAAAATTTTGGACTTGCGTACAGCTCCCCAAAAACGAGTTGAAAAATGGAGCTTAGGGGCACAGCAATTCACAAACTGTCAGAGTAATAAAGGACAACTGTCGTCCAAAAATCTGTTGAGGGAAGGCAACGAGGCGGACTTGAAAGCAAGGCAGAATAGCAGGAAACAGATTTCAAGAGGTACGTTGGAATCGCCTTTAAAGCACAGGAAGAGGGGCACAACTTCGACAATGATGCAGTTGGCCAAAAAGGGCGTATGCGTTTTCTCCTGAATATATTCAGGAGAAAACGCATACGCCCTTTTTGGCCAAGCAAGCAAGCGGGCAATGCAAATCTGCACTACAATGAAGTATCACTTCCCACCGGTCAAAAGGGACATCCACAAATGTGTAAAAACCAGAAAGGCTAGACAGGCCCTGGAGAACAAGGAGCCTTGTTATGCTGATGGGCGGGATGTAAAATGCCAACTGCCTCACTGGAGTAGTGCATTGCGTTCCCTAAAACAAGTAAACAACAGAGCTACAAAGCCAAGGGCACTTCCAGTGTAGGGAATATACTTTGGGAAAACTGAAAATCAATAAGACAGAGTCACCCCCAAATTTAGGGCTGCACTGCTTACAAGAACCTCAACATGGGTACACCTTAAATATCCCAGGAAATATAAAATTGGTTCAAAAATCTGTGGTATTTATGTACGATGGAATATGCCTCAGCCATGAAATCAATGTCATAAGACCAGGAGCAGCAAAGTGAGTGGATTCAGGTACGATGATTCTAAGTGAAATAAGTCACACAGAAAAAGAACCTTATCATAAGATATCACTTAGGAAGATACTGTAAACATGGTTACACATGAACTGAGTTAGGAAAGAGAACAGAGTCTCACATTTAGAAAACACTCTTATGCCTGCTTAAGGGGGAAGGAGAGGTGGGGTGATGCATAAAACCAGAGTTTGATATAAGCACAGGTACCGTTTGTAAAAGCAACTGTGGAATTGACAAGACCTACACCTTCTTCAGTGAAAGGGACTCAAAACCCCATATTTCTCGCAGAGGAATAGATCTGACTAGTAGGAATCTTAAAACCTATGTATTGATATGTCTCTGCAAGGGAATCAAGTGCGTCTAGACTGGCATAAACATGGAAGCGAGAATCAGCTCAAACCCACTATAAAAAGGAATTTCAAAAACAAAACCAAAAAACAGGGAAATTCTTTACATTTCCTTCAGGGTCTCTGATGAAACCTGGAATGACCCTATCTACAAAGACAGCTGGATGTGGCATAAGGCTGGTAACTTGGGACTGAGAGGATTGGTGAGATTTGGTGAGCAAATGCAGACCCTTTAAAGCAAATATGCATGGCCCCCATTCCATGGGTCCCAACTCTCCATGTTGAAGGGAATATTACTACAGCTATAACATGTACGGGAAACCTAGAGAATGGACACACAGTGAATACAAAAGGTTTCTAAAACTCAACGAGAAGTCCCTCTCCTGGTGATGCGGTTTGACTTTCCAACTGCTTTACTATCAATCTCCCAACTTGGAGAGACAGCCCCTTTAACCTCCTGGTTCGCACAGGTTGCCAATTTGGCAGAGGATGGAAGGGAAGAGGGAGAACCAATGAGAGAGTAGCTGTTAGACATTTGGACGGGCACATGTCACTCTAATTTCCCGGCAGGAAGAAGAATTAACCATAGTCTAAGCCACCCACCGGGAACCAGTATAGGTCCTGAACCAAAATTTTGGACTTGCGTACAGCTCACAAAAAACGAGTTAAAAATGGAGCTCAGGGGCACAGCAATTCACAAACTGGCAGAGTAATAAAGGACAACTGTCCTCCAAAAATCTGTTGAGGGAAGGCTACGAGGCGGACTTGAAAGCGAGGCAGAATACCAGGAAACAGATTTCAAGAGGTACGTTGGAATCGCCTTTAAAGCACAGGAAGAGGGGCACAACTTCGACAATGACGCACTTGGCCAAAAAGGGTGTATGCGTTTTCTCCTGAATATATTCAGGAGAAAACGCATACGCCGTTTTTGGCCAAGTAAGCAAGCGGGCAATGCAAATCTGCACTACAAAGAAGTATCACTTCCCACCGGTCAAAAGGGACATCCACAAAATGTGTAAAAACCAGAAAGGCAAGACAGGCCCTGGAGAACAGGGAGCCTTGTTATGCTGATGGGCGGGATGTAAATTGCCAACTGCCTCACTGGAGGAGTGCATTGCGTTCCCTAAAAGAAGTAATCAACAGAGCTACAGAGCCAAGGGCACTTACAGTCTAGGGAATATACCTTGGGAAAACTGAAAATCAATAAGACAGAGCCACCCCCAAATTTAGGGCTGCACTGCTTACAAGAACCTCAACATGGGTACACCTTAAATGTCCCAGGAAATATAAAAATGGTTCAAAAAACTGTGGTATTTATGTACGATGGAATATCCCTCAGCCATGAAATCAATGTCATAAGACCAGGAGCAGCAAATTGAGTGGATTCAGGTACGATGATTCTAAGTGAAATAAGTCACACAGAAAAAGAAACTTCTCATAAGATATCACTTATGAAGATCCTGTAAACATGGCTACAAATGAACTGAGTTAGGAAAGAGAACAGAGTCTCACATTTAGAAAACACTCTTATGCCTGCTTAAGGGGAAAGGAGAGGTGGGGTGATGCATAAAACCAGAGTTTGATATAAGCACAGGTACCATTTCTAAAACCAACTGTGGAATAGACAAGACCTACACCTTCCTCAGTGAAAGGGACTCAAAACCCCATATTTCCCGCAGAGGAATAGATCTGACTAGTAAGAATCATAAAACCTATGTATTGATATGTCTCTGTAAGGGAATCAAGTGTGTCTAGACTGGCATAAACATGGCAGCGAGAATCAGCTCAAACCCACTATAAAAATGAATTTCAAAATCAAAACCAAAAAACAGGGAAATTCTTTACATTTCCTTCAGGGTCTCTGATGAAACCTGGAATGACCCTATCTACAATGACAGCTGGATGTGGCATAAGGCTGGACACCTGGGACTGAGAGGATTGGTGAGATTGGGTGAGCAAATGCAGACCATTTAAAGCAAAAATGCATGGCCCCCATTCCATGGGTCCCAACTCTCCATGTTGAAGGGAATATTACTACAGATATAACATGTACGGGAAACCTAGAGAATGGACACACTGTGAATACAAAAGGTTTCTAAAACTCAAAGAGTAGTCCCTCTCCTGGAGCTCCGGTATGACTTTCCAACTCCTTTACTATCAATCTCCCAACCTGGAGAGACAGCCCCTTTAAACTCCTGGTTCGCAGATGTTGCCAATTTGGCAGAGGATGGAAGGGAAGAGGGAGAACCAATGAGAGAGTAGCTGTTAGACATTTGGACGGGCACATGTCACTCTAATTTCCCGGCAGGGAGAAGAATTAACCAGAGTCTCAGCCACCCACCGGGAACCAGTATAGGTCCTGAACCAAAATTTTGGACTTGCGTACAGCTCCCCAAAAACGAGTTGAAAAATGGAGCTTAGGGGCACAGCAATTCACAAACTGTCAGAGTAATAAAGGACAACTGTCGTCCAAAAATCTGTTGAGGGAAGGCAACGAGGCGGACTTGAAAGCAAGGCAGAATAGCAGGAAACAGATTTCAAGAGGTACGTTGGAATCGCCTTTAAAGCACAGGAAGAGGGGCACAACTTCGACAATGATGCAGTTGGCCAAAAAGGGCGTATGCGTTTTCTCCTGAATATATTCAGGAGAAAACGCATACGCCCTTTTTGGCCAAGCAAGCAAGCGGGCAATGGAAATCTGCACTACAATGAAGTATCACTTCCCACCGGTCAAAAGGGACATCCACAAATGTGTAAAAACCAGAAAGGCTAGACAGGCCCTGGAGAACAGGGAGCCTTGTTATGCTGATGGGCGGGATGTAAAATGCCAACTGCCTCACTGGAGTAGTGCATTGCGTTCCCTAAAACAAGTAAACAACAGAGCTACAAAGCCAAGGGCACTTCCAATGTAGGGAATATACTTTGGGAAAACTGAAAATCAATAAGACAGAGTCACCCCCAAATTTAGGGCTGCACTGCTTACAAGAACCTCAACATGGGTACACCTTAAATATCCCAGGAAATATAAAATTGGTTCAAAAATCTGTGGTATTTATGTACGATGGAATATGCCTCAGCCATGAAATCAATGTCATAAGACCAGGAGCAGCAAAGTGAGTGGATTCAGGTACGATGATTCTAAGTGAAATAAGTCACACAGAAAAAGAACCTTATCATAAGATATCACTTAGGAAGATACTGTAAACATGGTTACACATGAACTGAGTTAGGAAAGAGAACAGAGTCTCACATTTAGAAAACACTCTTATGCCTGCTTAAGGGGGAAGGAGAGGTGGGGTGATGCATAAAACCAGAGTTTGATATAAGCACAGGTACCGTTTGTAAAAGCAACTGTGGAATTGACAAGACCTACACCTTCTTCAGTGAAAGGGACTCAAAACCCCATATTTCTCGCAGAGGAATAGATCTGACTAGTAGGAATCTTAAAACCTATGTATTGATATGTCTCTGCAAGGGAATCAAGTGCGTCTAGACTGGCATAAACATGGAAGCGAGAATCAGCTCAAACCCACTATAAAAAGGAATTTCAAAAACAAAACCAAAAAACAGGGAAATTCTTTACATTTCCTTCAGGGTCTCTGATGAAACCTGGAATGACCCTATCTACAAAGACAGCTGGATGTGGCATAAGGCTGGTAACTTGGGACTGAGAGGATTGGTGAGATTTGGTGAGCAAATGCAGACCCTTTAAAGCAAATATGCATGGCCCCCATTCCATGGGTCCCAACTCTCCATGTTGAAGGGAATATTACTACAGCTATAACATGTACGGGAAACCTAGAGAATGGACACACAGTGAATACAAAAGGTTTTTAAAACTCAACGAGAAGTCCCTCTCCTGGTGATGCGGTTTGACTTTCCAACTGCTTTACTATCAATCTCCCAACTTGGAGAGACAGCCCCTTTAACCTCCTGGTTCGCACAGGTTGCCAATTTGGCAGAGGATGGAAGGGAAGAGGGAGAACCAATGAGAGAGTAGCTGTTAGACATTTGGACGGGCACATGTCACTCTAATTTCCCGGCAGGAAGAAGAATTAACCATAGTCTAAGCCACCCACCGGGAACCAGTATAGGTCCTGAACCAAAATTTTGGACTTGCGTACAGCTCACAAAAAACGAGTTAAAAATGGAGCTCAGGGGCACAGCAATTCACAAACTGGCAGAGTAATAAAGGACAACTGTCCTCCAAAAATCTGTTGAGGGAAGGCTACGAGGCGGACTTGAAAGCGAGGCAGAATACCAGGAAACAGATTTCAAGAGGTACGTTGGAATCGCCTTTAAAGCACAGGAAGAGGGGCACAACTTCGACAATGACGCACTTGGCCAAAAAGGGTGTATGCGTTTTCTCCTGAATATATTCAGGAGAAAACGCATACGCCGTTTTTGGCCAAGTAAGCAAGCGGGCAATGCAAATCTGCACTACAAAGAAGTATCACTTCCCACCGGTCAAAAGGGACATCCACAAAATGTGTAAAAACCAGAAAGGCAAGACAGGCCCTGGAGAACAGGGAGCCTTGTTATGCTGATGGGCGGGATGTAAATTGCCAACTGCCTCACTGGAGGAGTGCATTGCGTTCCCTAAAAGAAGTAATCAACAGAGCTACAGAGCCAAGGGCACTTACAGTCTAGGGAATATACCTTGGGAAAACTGAAAATCAATAAGACAGAGCCACCCCCAAATTTAGGGCTGCACTGCTTACAAGAACCTCAACATGGGTACACCTTAAATGTCCCAGGAAATATAAAAATGGTTCAAAAAACTGTGGTATTTATGTACGATGGAATATCCCTCAGCCATGAAATCAATGTCATAAGACCAGGAGCAGCAAATTGAGTGGATTCAGGTACGATGATTCTAAGTGAAATAAGTCACACAGAAAAAGAAACTTCTCATAAGATATCACTTATGAAGATCCTGTAAACATGGCTACAAATGAACTGAGTTAGGAAAGAGAACAGAGTCTCACATTTAGAAAACACTCTTATGCCTGCTTAAGGGGAAAGGAGAGGTGGGGTGATGCATAAAACCAGAGTTTGATATAAGCACAGGTACCATTTCTAAAACCAACTGTGGAATAGACAAGACCTACACCTTCCTCAGTGAAAGGGACTCAAAACCCCATATTTCCCGCAGAGGAATAGATCTGACTAGTAAGAATCATAAAACCTATGTATTGATATGTCTCTGTAAGGGAATCAAGTGTGTCTAGACTGGCATAAACATGGCAGCGAGAATCAGCTCAAACCCACTATAAAAATGAATTTCAAAATCAAAACCAAAAAACAGGGAAATTCTTTACATTTCCTTCAGGGTCTCTGATGAAACCTGGAATGACCCTATCTACAATGACAGCTGGATGTGGCATAAGGCTGGACACCTGGGACTGAGAGGATTGGTGAGATTGGGTGAGCAAATGCAGACCATTTAAAGCAAAAATGCATGGCCCCCATTCCATGGGTCCCAACTCTCCATGTTGAAGGGAATATTACTACAGATATAACATGTACGGGAAACCTAGAGAATGGACACACTGTGAATACAAAAGGTTTCTAAAACTCAAAGAGTAGTCCCTCTCCTGGAGCTCCGGTATGACTTTCCAACTCCTTTACTATCAATCTCCCAACCTGGAGAGACAGCCCCTTTAAACTCCTGGTTCGCAGATGTTGCCAATTTGGCAGAGGATGGAAGGGAAGAGGGAGAACCAATGAGAGAGTAGCTGTTAGACATTTGGATGGGCACATGTCACTCTAATTTCCCGGCAGGGAGAAGAATTAACCAGAGTCTCAGCCACCCACCGGGAACCAGTATAGGTCCTGAACCAAAATTTTGGACTTGCGTACAGCTCCCCAAAAACGAGTTGAAAAATGGAGCTTAGGGGCACAGCAATTCACAAACTGTCAGAGTAATAAAGGACAACTGTCGTCCAAAAATCTGTTGAGGGAAGGCAACGAGGCGGACTTGAAAGCAAGGCAGAATAGCAGGAAACAGATTTCAAGAGGTACGTTGGAATCGCCTTTAAAGCACAGGAAGAGGGGCACAACTTCGACAATGATGCAGTTGGCCAAAAAGGGCGTATGCGTTTTCTCCTGAATATATTCAGGAGAAAACGCATACGCCCTTTTTGGCCAAGCAAGCAAGCGGGCAATGGAAATCTGCACTACAATGAAGTATCACTTCCCACCGGTCAAAAGGGACATCCACAAATGTGTAAAAACCAGAAAGGCTAGACAGGCCCTGGAGAACAGGGAGCCTTGTTATGCTGATGGGCGGGATGTAAAATGCCAACTGCCTCACTGGAGTAGTGCATTGCGTTCCCTAAAACAAGTAAACAACAGAGCTACAAAGCCAAGGGCACTTCCAATGTAGGGAATATACTTTGGGAAAACTGAAAATCAATAAGACAGAGTCACCCCCAAATTTAGGGCTGCACTGCTTACAAGAACCTCAACATGGGTACACCTTAAATATCCCAGGAAATATAAAATTGGTTCAAAAATCTGTGGTATTTATGTACGATGGAATATGCCTCAGCCATGAAATCAATGTCATAAGACCAGGAGCAGCAAAGTGAGTGGATTCAGGTACGATGATTCTAAGTGAAATAAGTCACACAGAAAAAGAACCTTATCATAAGATATCACTTAGGAAGATACTGTAAACATGGTTACACATGAACTGAGTTAGGAAAGAGAACAGAGTCTCACATTTAGAAAACACTCTTATGCCTGCTTAAGGGGGAAGGAGAGGTGGGGTGATGCATAAAACCAGAGTTTGATATAAGCACAGGTACCGTTTGTAAAAGCAACTGTGGAATTGACAAGACCTACACCTTCTTCAGTGAAAGGGACTCAAAACCCCATATTTCTCGCAGAGGAATAGATCTGACTAGTAGGAATCTTAAAACCTATGTATTGATATGTCTCTGCAAGGGAATCAAGTGCGTCTAGACTGGCATAAACATGGAAGCGAGAATCAGCTCAAACCCACTATAAAAAGGAATTTCAAAAACAAAACCAAAAAACAGGGAAATTCTTTACATTTCCTTCAGGGTCTCTGATGAAACCTGGAATGACCCTATCTACAAAGACAGCTGGATGTGGCATAAGGCTGGTAACTTGGGACTGAGAGGATTGGTGAGATTTGGTGAGCAAATGCAGACCCTTTAAAGCAAATATGCATGGCCCCCATTCCATGGGTCCCAACTCTCCATGTTGAAGGGAATATTACTACAGCTATAACATGTACGGGAAACCTAGAGAATGGACACACAGTGAATACAAAAGGTTTTTAAAACTCAACGAGAAGTCCCTCTCCTGGTGATGCGGTTTGACTTTCCAACTGCTTTACTATCAATCTCCCAACTTGGAGAGACAGCCCCTTTAACCTCCTGGTTCGCACAGGTTGCCAATTTGGCAGAGGATGGAAGGGAAGAGGGAGAACCAATGAGAGAGTAGCTGTTAGACATTTGGACGGGCACATGTCACTCTAATTTCCCGGCAGGAAGAAGAATTAACCATAGTCTAAGCCACCCACCGGGAACCAGTATAGGTCCTGAACCAAAATTTTGGACTTGCGTACAGCTCACAAAAAACGAGTTAAAAATGGAGCTCAGGGGCACAGCAATTCACAAACTGGCAGAGTAATAAAGGACAACTGTCCTCCAAAAATCTGTTGAGGGAAGGCTACGAGGCGGACTTGAAAGCGAGGCAGAATACCAGGAAACAGATTTCAAGAGGTACGTTGGAATCGCCTTTAAAGCACAGGAAGAGGGGCACAACTTCGACAATGACGCACTTGGCCAAAAAGGGTGTATGCGTTTTCTCCTGAATATATTCAGGAGAAAACGCATACGCCGTTTTTGGCCAAGTAAGCAAGCGGGCAATGCAAATCTGCACTACAAAGAAGTATCACTTCCCACCGGTCAAAAGGGACATCCACAAAATGTGTAAAAACCAGAAAGGCAAGACAGGCCCTGGAGAACAGGGAGCCTTGTTATGCTGATGGGCGGGATGTAAATTGCCAACTGCCTCACTGGAGGAGTGCATTGCGTTCCCTAAAAGAAGTAATCAACAGAGCTACAGAGCCAAGGGCACTTACAGTCTAGGGAATATACCTTGGGAAAACTGAAAATCAATAAGACAGAGCCACCCCCAAATTTAGGGCTGCACTGCTTACAAGAACCTCAACATGGGTACACCTTAAATGTCCCAGGAAATATAAAAATGGTTCAAAAAACTGTGGTATTTATGTACGATGGAATATCCCTCAGCCATGAAATCAATGTCATAAGACCAGGAGCAGCAAATTGAGTGGATTCAGGTACGATGATTGTAAGTGAAATAAGTCACACAGAAAAAGAAACTTCTCATAAGATATCACTTATGAAGATCCTGTAAACATGGCTACAAATGAACTGAGTTAGGAAAGAGAACAGAGTCTCACATTTAGAAAACACTCTTATGCCTGCTTAAGGGGAAAGGAGAGGTGGGGTGATGCATAAAACCAGAGTTTGATATAAGCACAGGTACCATTTCTAAAACCAACTGTGGAATAGACAAGACCTACACCTTCCTCAGTGAAAGGGACTCAAAACCCCATATTTCCCGCAGAGGAATATATCTGACTAGTAAGAATCATAAAACCTATGTATTGATATGTCTCTGTAAGGGAATCAAGTGTGTCTAGACTGGCATAAACATGGCAGCGAGAATCAGCTCAAACCCACTATAAAAATGAATTTCAAAAACAAAACCAAAAAACAGGGAAATTCTTTACATTACCTTCAGGGTCTCTGATAAAACCTGGAATGACAATATATACAATGACAGCTGGATGTGGCATCAGGCTAGACACTTGGGACTGAGAGGATTGGTGAGATTTGGTGAGCAAATGCAGACCCTTTAAAGCAAATATGCATGGCCCCCATTCCATGGGTCCCAACTCTCCATGTTGAAGGGAATATTACTACAGCTATAACATGTACGGGAAACCTAGAGAATGGACACACAGTGAATACAAAAGGTTTCTAAAACTCAACGAGAAGTCCCTCTCCTGGTGCTGCGGTTTGACTTTCTAACTGATTTACTATCAATCTCCCAACTTGGAGAGACAGCCCTTTTAACCTCCTGGTTCGCACAGGTTGCCAATTTGGCAGAGGATGGAAGGGAAGAGGGAGAACCAATGAGAGAGTAGCTGTTAGACATTTGGACGGGCACATGTCACTCTAATTTCCCGGCAGGAAGAAGAATTAACCAGAGTCTAAGCCAACCACCGGGAACCAGTATAGGACCTGAACCAAAATTTTGGACTTGCGTACAGCTCACAAAAAACGAGTTAAAAATGGAGCTCAGGGGCACAGCAATTCACAAACTGGCAGAGTAATAAAGGACAACTGCCGTCCAAAAATCTGTTGAGGAAAGGCAACGAGGCGGACTTGAAAGCGAGGCAGAATAGTAGGAAACAGATTCAAGAGGTACTTTGGAATCGCCTTTAAAGCACAGGAAGAGGGGCACAACTTCGACAATGACGCCCTTTTTGGCCATGCAAGCAAGCTGGCAATGCAAATCTGCACTACAAAGAAGTATCACTTCCCACCGCTCAAAAGGGACATCCACAAAATGTGTAAAAACCAGAAAGGCAAGACAGGCCCTGGAGAACAGGGAGCCTTGTTATGCTGATGGGCGGGTTGTAAATTGCCAACTGCCTCACTGGAGGAGTGCATTGCGTTCCCTAAAAGAAGTAATCAACAGAGCTACAGAGCCAAGGGCACTTACAGTCTAGGGAATATACCTTGGGAAAACTGAAAATCAATAAGACAGAGCCACCCCCAAATTTAGGGCTGCACTGCTTACAAGAACCTCAACATGGGTACACCTTAAATGTCCCAGGAAATATAAAAATGGTTCAAAAAACTGTGGTATTTATGTACGATGGAATATCCCTCAGCCATGAAATCAATGTCATAAGACCAGGAGCAGCAAAGTGAGTGGATTCAGGTACGATGATTCTAAGTGAAATAAGTCACACAGAAAAAGAAACTTCTCATAAGATATCACTTATGAAGATCCTGTAAACATGGCTACAAATGAACTGAGTTAGGAAAGAGAACAGAGTCTCACATTTAGAAAACACTCTTATGCCTGCTGAAGGGGAAAGGAGAGGTGGGGTGATGCATAAAACCAGAGTTTGATATAAGCACAGGTACCATTTCCAAAACCAACTGTGGAATAGACAAGACCTACACCTTCCTCAGTGAAAGGGACTCAAAACCCCATATTTCCCGCAGAGGAATAGATCTGACTAGTAAGAATCTTAAAACCTATGTATTGATATGTCTCTGTAAGGGAATCACGTGTGTCTAGACAGGCATAAACATGGCAGAGAGAATCAGCGCAAACCCACTATAAAAAGGAATTTCAAAAACAAAACCAAAAAACAGGGAAATTCTTTACATTTCCTTCAGGGTCTCTGATGAAACCTTGAAAAACCCTGTCTACAATGAAAGCTGGATGTGGCATAAGGCTGGACACTTGGGACTGAGAGGATTGGTGAGATTGGGTGAGCAAATGCAGACCCTTTAAAGCAAAAATGCATGGTCCCCATTCCATGGGTCCCAACTCTCCAGGTTGAAGGGAATATTACTACAGCTATAACATGTACGGGAAACCTAGAGAATGGACACACTGTGAATACAAAAGGTTTCTAAAACTCAACGAGTAGTCCCTCTCCTGGTGCTCCGGTTTGACTTTCCAACTGCTTTACTATCAATCTCCCAACTTGGAGAGACAGCCCCTTTAACCTCCTGGTTCGCACATATTGTCAATTTGGCAGAGGATGGAAGGGAAGAGGGAGAACCAATGAGAGAGTCACTGTTAGGCATTTGGACGGGCACATGTCACTCTAATTTCCCGGCCAGAAGAAGAATTAACAAGAGTCTCAGCCACCCACCGGGAACCAGTATATGTCCTGAACCAAAATTTTGCACTTGCGTACAGCTCACAAAACCGAGTTGGAAAATGGAGCTCAGGGCCACAGCAATTCACAAACTGGCAGAGTAATAAAGGACAACTATCGTCCAAAAATCTGTTGAGGGAAGGCAACAAGGCAGACTTGAAAGCCAGGCAGAATAGCAGGAAACAGATTTCAAGAGGTACGTTGGAATCGCCTTTAAAGCACAGGAGGAGGGGCACAACTTCGACAATGACGCAGTTGGCCAAAAAGGGCGTATGCGTTTTCTCCTGAATATATTCAGGAGAAAACGCATACGCCCTTTTTGGCCAAACAAGCAAGCGGGCAATGCAAATCTGCACTATAAAGAAGTATCACTTCCCACCGGTCAAAAGGGACATCCACAAAATGTGTAAAAACCAGAAAGGCAAGACAGGCCCTGGAGAACAGGGAGCCTTGTTATGCTGATGGGCGGGATGTAAATTGCCAACTGCCTCACTGGAGGAGTGTATTGCGTTCCCTAAAAGAAGTAATCAACAGAGCTACAGAGCCAAGGGCACTTACAGTCTAGGGAATATACCTTGGGAAAACAGAAAATCAATAAGACAGAGCCACCCCCAAATTTACGGCTGCACTGCTTACAAGAACCTCAACATGGGTACACCTTAAATGTCCCAGGAAATATAAAAATGGTTCAAAAAACTGTGGTATTTATGTACGATGGAATATCCCTCAGCCATGAAATCAATGTCATAAGACCAGGAGCAGCAAAGTGAGTGGATTCAGGTACGATGATTCTAAGTGAAATAAGTCACACAGAAAAAGAAACTTATCATAAGATATGACTTATGAAGATCCTGTAAACATGGCTACACATGAACTGAGTTAGGAAAGAGACCAGAGTCTCACATTTAGAAAACACTCTTATGCCTGCTTAAGGGGAAAGGAGAGGTGGGGTGATGCATAAAACCAGAGTTTGATATAAGCAAAGGTACCGTTTGTAAAAGCAACTGTGGAATTGACAAGACCTACACCTTCTTCAGTGAAAGGGACTCAAAACCCCATATTTCTCGCAGAGGAATAGATCTGACTAGTAGGAATCTTAAAACCTATGTATTGATATGTCTCTGTAAGGGAATCAAGTGCGTCTAGACTGGCATAAACATGGAAGCGAGAATCAGCTCAAACCCACTATAAAAAGGAATTTCAAAAACAAAACCAAAAAACAGGGAAATTCTTTACATTTCCTTCAGGGTCTCTGATGAAACCTGGAATGACCCTATCTACAATGACAGCTGGATGTGGCATAAGGCTGGTAACTTGGAACTGAGAGGATTGGTGAGATTTGGTGAGCAAATGCAGACCCTTTAAAGCAAAAATGCATGGCCCCCATTCCAAGGGTCCCAACTCTCCAGGTTGAAGGGAATATTACTACAGCTATAACATGTACGGGAAACCTAGAGAATGGACACACTGTGAATACAAAAGGTTTCTAAAACTCAACGAGTAGTCCCTCTCCTGGTGCTCCGGTTTGACTTTCCAACTTCTTTACTATGAGTCTGCCAACTTGGAGAGACAGCCCCTTTAATCTCCTGGGTCGCACAGGTTGCCAATTTTGCAGAGGATGGAAGGGAATAGGGAGAACCAATGAGAGAGTAGCTGTTAGGCATTTAGACGGGCACATGTCACTCTAATTTCCTGGCAGGAAGAAGAATTAACCAGAGTCTCAGCCACACACCGGGAAACAGTAAAGGTCCTGAACCAAAATTTTGGACTTGCGTACATCTCACAAAAAACCAGTTGAAAAATGTAGCTCACGGGCACAGCAATTCTCAAACTGGCAGAGTAATAAAGGACAACTATCGTCCAAAAATCTGTTGAGGGAAGGCAACGAGGCGGACGTGAAATCGAGGCACAATAGCAAGAAACAGATTTCAAGAGGTACGCTGGAATCGCCTTTTAAGCACAGGAAGAGGGGCACAAATTCGATAATGATGCACTGGGCCAAAAAGGGCGTATACATTTTCTCCTGAATATATTCAGGAGAAAACGCAGAGGCCCTTTTTGGCCAAGCAATCGGGCAATGCAAATATGCACTACAAAGAATTATCACTTCCCTCCGAGCAAAAGGGACATCCTCAAAATATGTAAAAACCAGAAAGGCAAGACAGGCCTTGGAGAACAGATAGCATTTTTATGCTAATGGGCGGGATGTAAATTCCCAACTGCCTCCCTGGAGGAGTGCATTGCGTTCCCTAAAACAAGTAAACAACAGAGCTACAGAGCCAAGGGCACTTCCAGTATAGGGAATATACCTTGGGATAATTGAAAATCCATAAGACAGAGCCACCACCAAATTTAGGGCTGCACGGCTTACAAGAACCTCATCTTGATACACCTTAAATATCACAGGAAATATAAAAATGGTTCAAAAAATTGTGGTCCTTATGTACGTTGGAATATCCCTCAGCCATGAAATCAATGTCATAAGACTAGGAGCAGCAAAGTGAGTAGATTCAGGTACGACGATTCTAAGTGAAGTCACACAGAAAAAGAAACTTATCATAAGATATCACTTATGAAGATCCTATAAACATGGCTACACATGAACTTAGTTAAGAAAGAGAACAGCGTCTAACATTTAGAAAACACTCTTATGCCTGCTTAAGGGGGAAGGAGACGTAGGGTGATGCATAAAACCAGAGTTTGATATAAGTACACGTACCATTTCTAAACCAACTGTGGAATAGACAAGACCTACACCTTCCTAAGTGAAAGGGACTCAAAACCCCATATTTTCAGCAGAGGAATAATTTTGACTAGTAAGAATCTTAAAACCTATGTATAGATATGTTTATGTAAGGGAATGAATGTGTCTAGACTGGCATAAACATGGCAGCGAGAATCAGCTCAAAACCACTATGAAAAGGAATTTCAAACAAAACCAAAAACAGGGAAGTTCTTTACATTTCCTTCAGGATCTCTGATGAAACCTGGAATGACCCTATCTACAATGACAGCTGGATGCAGTATAAGGCTGGACACTTGAGACTGAGAGGATTGGTGAGATTGGCTGAGCAAATGCAGACCCTTTAAAGCAAAAATGCATGGCCCCCATTCCATGGGTCCCAACTCTCCATGTTGAAGGGAATATTACTACAGCTATAACATGTATGGGAAACCTAGAGAATGGACACACTGTGAATACAAATGGTTTCTAATACTCAACGAATAGTCCCTCTCCTGGTGCTCCAGTTTGACTTTCCAACTGCTTTACTATCAATCTCCCAAATTGCAGAGAAAGCCCCTTTAAGCTCCTGGTTCGCACAGGTTGCCAATTTGGCATAGGATGGAAGGGAAGAGGGAGAACCAATGAGAGAGTAGCTGTTAGGCATTTGGACGGGCACAGGTCACTCTAGTTTCCCGGCAGGAAGAAGAATTACCAAAGTCTCAGCCACCCACAGGGACCCAGTATAGTTCTTGAACCAAAATTATGGACTTGCGTACAGCTCACAAAAAACGAGTTGAAAAATGGAGCTCAGGGGCACAGCAATTCACAAACTGGCAGAGTAATAAAGGACAACTATCGTCCAAAAATCTGTAGAGGGAAGGCAACACAGCGGACTTGAATGCGAGGCTGAATAGCAGGAAACAGATTTCAACAGGTACGATGGAATCGCCTTTAAAATACAGGAAGAGGTGCACAACTTCTACAATGACGCACTTGGCCAAAAAGGGCGTATGCGTTTTCTCCTGAATATATTCAGGGGAAAAGACATACACCCTTTTTGGCCAAGCAAGCAAGCGGGCAATGCAAATCTGCACTACAAAGTGGTATCACTTCCCACTGATCAAAAGGGACATCCACAAATGAGTAAAAACCAGAAAGGCAAGACAGGCCCTGGATAACAGGGAGCCTTGTTATGCTGATGGGCGGGATGTAAATTGCCAACTGCCTCACTGGAGGAGTGCATTGCATTCCCTAAAACAAATAAACAACAGAGCTACAGAGCCAAGGGCACTTTCTGTCTAGGGAATATACCTTGGGAAAACTGAAAATCAATAAGACAGAGCCACCCCCAAATTTAGGGCTGCACTGCTTACAAGAACGTCAACTTGGGTACAAATTAAATATGCCAGGAAATATAAAAATGGTTCAAAAAACTGTGGTATTTATGTACCATTGAATGTCCCTCAGCCATGAAATCAATGTCATAAGACCAGGAGCAGCAAAGTGAGTGGATTCAGGTATGATGATTCTAAGTGAAATAAGTCACACACAAAAAGAAACTTATCATAAGATATCACTTATGAAGATCCTGTAAACATGGCTACACATGAACTGAGTTAGGAAAGAGAACAGAGTCTCACATCTAGAAAACACTCTTATGCCTGCTTAAGGGGAAAGGAGAGGTGGGGTGATGCATAAAACCAGAGTTTGATATAAGCACAGGTACCATTTCTAAAACCAACTGTGGAATAGACAAGACCTACACCTTCCTCAGTGAAAGGGACTCAAAAACCCATATTTCCCGCAGAGGAATAGATCTGACTAGTAAGAATCTTAAAACCTATGTATTGATATGTCTCTGTAAGGGAATCAAGTGTGCCTAGAATGACATAAACATGGCAGCGAGAATCAGCTCTAACCCAGTATAAGAAGGAATTTCAAAAACAAAACCAAAAAACAGGGAAATTCTGTACATTTCCTTCAGGGTCTCTGATGAAACCTGGAATGACCCTATCTACAATGACAGCTGGATGTGGCATAAGGCTGGACACTTGGGACTGAGAGGATTGGTGAGATTGGGTGAGCAAATGCAGACCCTTTAAAGCAAAAATGCATGGCCCCCATTCCATGGGTCCCAACTCTCCAGGTTGAAGGGAATATTACTACAGCTATAACATGTACGGGAAACCTAGAGAATGGACACACTGTGAATACAAAATGTTTCTAAAACTCAACGAGTAGTCCCTCTCCTGGTGCTCCGTTTTGACTTTCCAACTGCTTTACTATAAATCTCCCAACTTGGAGAGACAGCCCCTTTAACCTCCTGGTTCGCACAGGTTGCCAATTTGGCAGAGGATGGAAGGGAAGAGGGAGAACCAATGAGAGAGTAGCTGTTAGGCATTTGGACGGGCACATGTCACTCTAATTTCCCGGCAGGAAGAAGAATTAACCAGAGTCTCAGCCACCCACCGGGAACCAGTATAGGTCCTGAACCAAAATTTTGGACTTGCGTACAGCTCACAAAAAACGAGTTGGAAAATAGAGCTAGGGCCACAGCAATTCACAAAATGGCAGAGTAATAAAGGACAACTATCGTCCAAAAATCTGTTGAGGGAAGGCAACGAGGCAGACTTGAAAGCCAGGCAGAATAGCAGGAAACAGATTTCAAGAGGTACGTTGGAATCGCCTTTAAAGCACAGGAAGAGGGGCACAACATCGACAATGACGCAGTTGGCCAAAAAGGGCGTATGCGTTTTCTCCTGAATATATTCAGGAGAAAACGCATACGCCCTTTTTGGCCAAACAAGCAAGCGGGCAATGCAAATCTGCACTACAAAGAAGTATCCCTTCCCACCGGTCAAAAGGGACATCCACAAAATGTGTAAAAACCAGAAAGGCAAGACTGGCCCTGGAGAACAGGGAGCCTTGTTATGCTGATGGGCGGGATGTAAATTGCCAACTGCCTCACTGGAGTAGTGCATTGCGTTCCCTAAAACAAGTAAACAACAGAGCTACAGAGCCAAGGGCACTTCCAGTCTAGGGAATATACATTGGGTAAACTGAAAATCAATAAGACAGAGCCACCCCCAAATTTAGGGCTGCACTGCTTACAAGAACCTCAACTTGGGTACACCTTAAATATCCCAGGAAATATAAAAATGGTTCAAAAAACTCTGGTATTTATGTCCGATGGAATATCCCTCAGCCATGAAATCAATGTCATAAGACTAGGAGCAGCAAAGTGAGTGGATTCAGGTACGATGATTCTAAGTGAAATAAGTCACACAGAAAAGGAAACTTATCATAACATATGACTTATGAAGATCCTGTAAACATGGCTACACATGAACTGAGTTAGGAAAGAGACCAGTGTCTCACATTTATAAAACACTCTTATGCCTGCTTAAGGGGAAAGGAGAGGTGGGGTGATGCATAAAACCAGAGTTTGATATAAGCACAGGTACCATTTCCAAAACCAACTGTGGTATAGACAAGACCAACACCTTCCTCAGTGAAAGGGAGTCAAAACCCCATATTTCCCACAGAGGAATAGATCTGACTAGTAAGAATCTTAAACCCTATGTACTGATATGTCTCTGTAAGGGAATCAAGTGTGTCTAGACTGGCATAAACATGGCAGATAGAATCAGCTCAAACCCACTATAAAAATGAATTTCAAAAACAAAACCAAAAAACAGGGAAATTCTTTACATTTCCTTCAGGGTCTCTGATGAAACCTGGAAAAACCCTGTCTACAATGACAGCTGGATGTGGCATAAGGCGGGACACTTGGGACTGAGAGGATTGGTGAGATTGTGTGAGCAAATGCAGACACTTTAAAGCAAAAATGCATGGCCCCCATTCCATGGGTCCCAACTCTCCAGGTTGAAGGGAATATTACTACAGCTATAACATGTACGGGAAACCTAGAGAATGGACACACTGTGAATACAAAAGGTTTCTAAAACTCAACGAGTAGTCCCTCTCCTGGTGCTCCGGTTTGACTTTCCAACTGCTTTACTATCAATCTCCCAACTTGGAGAGACAGCCCCTTTAACCTCCTGGTTCGCACAGGTTGCCAATTTGGCAGAGGATGGAAGGGAAGAGGGAGAACCAATGAGAGAGTTACTGTTAGGCATTTGGACGGGCACATGTCACTCTAATTTCCCTGCAGGAAGAAGAATTAACCAGAGTCTCAGCCACCCACCGGGAACCAGTATAGGTCCTGAACCAAAATTTTGGACTTGCATACAGCTCACAAAAAACGAGTTGGAAAATGGAGCTCAGGGCCACAGCAATTCACAAACTGGCAGAGTAATAAAGGACAACTATCGTCCAAAAATCTGTTGAGGGAAGGCAACGAGGCAGACTTGAAAGCCAGGCAGAATAGCAGGAAACTGATTTCAAGAGGTACGTTGGATTCGCCTTGAAAGCACAGGAAGAGGGGCACAACTTCGACAATGACACAGTTGGCCAAAAAGGGCGTATGCATTTTCTCCTGTATATATTCAGGAGAAAACGCATACGCCCTTTTTGGCCAAACAAGCAAGCGGGCAATGCAAATCTGCACTACAAAGAAGTATCACTTCCCACCGGTCAAAAGGGACATCCACAAAATGTGTAAAAACCAGAAAGGCAAGACAGGCCCTGGAGAACAGGGAGCCTTGTTATGCTGATGGGCGGGATGTAAATTGTCAACTGCCTCACTGGAGGAGTGCATTGCGTTCCCTAAAACAAGTAAACAACAGAGCTACAGAGCCAAGGGCACTTCCAGTCTAGGGAATATACATTGGGAAAACTGAAAATCAATAAGACAGGGCCACCCCCAAATTTAGGCCTGCACTGCTTACAAGAACCTCAACTTGGGTACACCTTAAATATCCCAGGAAATATAAAAATGGTTCAAAAAACTGTGGTATTGATGTCCGATGGAATATCCCTCAGCCATGAAATCAATGTCATAAGACCAGGAGCAGCAAAGTGAGTGCATTCACGTACGATGATTCTAAGTGAAATAAGTCACACAGAAAAAGAAACTTATCATAAGATATGACTTATGAAGATCCTGTAAACATGGCTACACATGAACTGAGTTAGGAAAGAGACCAGAGTCTCACATTTAGAAAACACTCTTATGCCTGCTTAAGGGGAAAGGAGAGGTGGGGTGATGCATAAAACCAGAGTTTGATATAAGCACAGGTACCATTTCCAAAACCAACTGTGGAATAGACAAGATCTACACCTTCCTCAGTGAAAGGGACTCAAAACCCCATATTTCCCGCAGAGGAATAGATCTGACTAGTAAGAATCTTAAAACCTATGTATTGATATGTCTCTGTAAGAGAATCAAGTGTGTCTAGACTGGCATACACATGGCAGAGAGAATCAGCTCAAATCCACTATAAAAAGGAATTTCAAAAACAAAACCAAAAAACAGGGAAATTCTTTACATTTCCTTCAGGGTCTCTGATGAAACCTGGAAAAACCCTGTCTACAATGACAGCTGGATGTGGCATAAGGCTGGACACTTGGGACTGAGAGGATTGGTGAGATTGGGTGAGCAAATGCAGACCCTTTAAAGCAAAAATGCATGGCCCCCATTCCATGGGTCCCAACTCTCCAGGTTGAAGGGAATATTACTACAGCTATAACATGTACGGGAAACCTAGAGAATGGACACTCTGTGAATACAAAAGGTTTCTAAAACTCAACGAGTAGTCCCTCTCCTGGTGCTCCGGTTGGACTTTCCAACTGCTTTACTATCAATCTCCCAACTTGGAGAGACAGCCCCTTTAACCTCCTGGTTCGCACAGGTTGCCAATTTTGCAGAGGATGGATGGGAAGAGGGAGAACCAATGAGAGAGTTGATGTTAGGCATTTGGACGGGCACTTGTCACTCTAATTTCCCGGCAGGAAGAAGAATTAACCAGAGTCTCAGCCACCCACCGGGAACCAGTATAGGTCCTGAACCAAAATTTTGGACTTGCGTACAGCTCACAAAATACGAGTTGGAAAATGGAGCTCAGGGCCACAGCAATTCACAAACTGGCAGAGTAATAAAGGACAACGGTCGTCCAAAAATCTGTTGAGGGAAGGCAACGAGGCAGACTTGAAAGCCAGGCAGAATAGCAGGAAACAGATTTCAATAGGTACGTTGGAATCGCCTTTAAAGCACAGGAAGAGGGGCACAACTTCGACAACGACGCAGTTGGCCAAAAAGGGCGTATGCGTTTTCTCCTGAATATATTCAGGAGAAAACGCATACGCCCTTTTTCGCCAAACAAGCAAGCGGGCAATGCAAATCTGCACTACAAAGAAGTATCACTTCCCACCGGTCAAAAGGGACATCCACAAAATGTGTAAAAACCAGAAAGGCAAGACAGGCCCTGGAGAACAGGGAGCCTTGTTATGCTGATGGGCGGGATGTAAATTGCCAACTGCCTCACTGGAGGAGTGCATTGCGTTCCCTAAAACAAGTAAACAACAGAGCTACAGAGCCAAGGGCACTTCAAGTCTAGGGAATATAACTTGGGAAAACTGAAAATCAATAAGACAGAGCCACCCCCAAATTTAGGGCTGCACTGCTTACATGAACCTCAACTTGGGTACACCTTAAATATCCCAGGAAATATAAAAATGGTTCAAAAAACTCTGGTATTTATGTCCAATGGAATATCCCTCAGCCATGAAATCAATGTCATAAGACCAGGAGCAGCAAAGTGTGTGGATTCAGGTACGATGATTCTAAGTGAAATAAGTCACACAGAAAAAGAAACTTATCATAAGATATGACTTATGAAGATCCTGTAAACATGGCTACACATGAACTGAGTTAGGAAAGAGACCAGAGTCTCACATTTAGAAAACACTCTTATGCCTGCTTAAGGGGAAAGGAGAGGTGGGGTGATGCATAAAACCAGAGTTTGATATAAGCACAGGTACCATTTCCAAAATCAACTGTGGAATAGACAAGACCTACACCTTCCTTAGTGAAAGGGACTCAAAACCCCATATTTCCCGAAGAGGAATAGATCTGACTAGTAAGAATCTTAAAACCTATGTATTGATATGTCTCTGTAAGGGAATCAAGTGTGTCTAGACTGGCATAAACATGGCAGAGAGAATCAGCTCAAACCCACTATAAAAAGGAATTTCAAAAACAAAACCAAAAAACAGGGAAATTCTTTACATTTCCTTCAGGGTCTCTGATGAAACCTGGAAAAACCCTGTCTACAATGACAGCTGGATGTGGCATAAGGCTGGACACTTGGGACTGAGAGGATTGGTGAGATTGGGTGAGCAAATGCAGACCCTTTAAAGCAAAAATGCATGGCCCCCATTCCATGGGTCCCAACTCTCCAGGTTGAAGGGAATATTACTACAGCTATAACATGTACGGGAAACCTAGAGAATGGACACACTGTGAATACAAAAGGTTTCTAAATCTCAAAGATTAGTCCCTCTCCTGGTGCTCCGGTTTGACTTTCCAACTGCTTTACTATCAATCTCCCAACTTGGAGAGACAGCCCCTTTAACCTCCTGGTTCGCACACGTTGCCAATTTGGCAGAGGATGGAAGGGAAGAGGGAAAACCAATGAGAGAGTTACTGTTAGGCATTTGGACGGGCACATGTCACTCTAATTTCCCGGCAGGAAGAAGAATTAGCCAGAGTCTCAGCCACCCACCGGGAAACAGTATAGGTCCTGAACCAAAATTTTGGACGTGCGTACAGCTCACAAAAAACGAGTTGGAAAATGGAGCTCAGGGCCACAGCAATTCACAAACTGGCGGAGTAATAAAGGACAACTATCGTCCAAAAATCTGTTGAGGGAAGGCAACGAGGCAGACTTGAAAGCCAGGCAGAATAGCAGGAAACAGATTTCAAGAGGTACGTTGGAATCGCCTTTAAAGCACAGGAAGAGGGGCACAACTTCGACAGTGACACAGTTGGCCAAAAAGGGCGTATGCGTTTCCTCCTGAATATATTCAGGAGAAAGCGCATACGCCCTTTTTGGCCAAACAAGCAAGCGGGCAATGCACATCTGCACTACAAAGAAGTATCACTTCCCACCGGTCAAAAGGGACATCCACAAAATGTGTAAAAACCAGAAAGGCAAGACAGGCCCTGGAGAACAGGGAGCCTTGTTATGCTGATGGGCGGGATGTAAATTGCCAAGTGCCTCACTGGAGGAGTCCATTGCGTTCCCTAAAACAAGTAAACAACAGAGCTACAGAGCCAAGGGCACTTCCAGTCTAGGGAATATACATTGGGAAAACTGAAAATCAATAAGACAGAGCCACCCCCAAATTTAGGGCTGCACTGCTTAAAAGAACCTCAACTTGGGTACACCTTAAATATCCCAGGAAATATAAAAATGGTTCAAAAAACTGTGGTATTTATGTCCGATGGAATATCCCTCAGCCATGAAATCAATGTCATAAGACCAGGAGCAGCAAAGTGAGTGGATTCAGGTACGATGATTCTAAGTGAAATAAGTCACACAGAAAAAGAAACTTATCATAAGATATGACTTATGAAGATCCTGTAAACATGGCTACACATGAACTGAGTTAGGAAAGAGACCAGAGTCTCACATTTAGAAAACACTCTTATGCCTGCTTAAGGGGAAAGGAGAGGTGGGGTGATTCATAAAACCAGAGTTTGATATAAGCACAGGTACCATTTCCAAAACCAACTGTGGAATAGACAAGACCTACACCTTCCTCAGTGAAAGGGACTCAAAACCCCATATTTCCCGCAGAGGAATAGATCTGACTAGTAAGAATCTTAAAACCTATGTATTGATATGTCTCTGTAAGGGAATCAAGTGTGTCTAGACTGGCATAAACATGGCAGAAAGAATCAGCTCAAACCCACTATAAAAAGGAATTTCAAAAACAAAACCAAAAAACAGGGAAATTCTTTCCATTTCCTTCAGGGTCACTGATGAAACCTGGAAATACCCTGTCTACAATGACAGCTGGATGTGGCATAAGGCTGGACACTTGGGACTGAGAGGATTGGTGAGATTGGGTGAGCAAATGCAGACCCTTTAAAGCAAAAATGCATGGCCCCCATTCCATGGGTCCCAACTCTCCAGGTTGAAGGGAATATTACTACAGCTATAACATGTACGGGAAACCTAGAGAATGGACACACTGTGAATACAAAAGGTTTCTAAAACTCAACGAGTAGTCCCTCTCCTGGTGCTCCGGTTTGACTTTCCAACTGCTTTACTATCAATCTCCCAACTTGGAGAGACAGCCCCTTTAACCTCCTGGTTCGCACAGGTTGCCAATTTGGCAGAGGATGGAAGGGAAGAGGGAGAACCAATGAGAGAGTTACTGTTAGGCATTTGGACGGGCACATGTCACTCTAATTTCCCGGCAGGAAGACGAATTAACCAGAGTCTCAGCCACCCACCGGGAACCAGTATAGTTCCTGAACCAAAATTTTGGACTTGCGTACAGCTCACAAAATACGAGTTGGAAAATGGAGCTCAGGGCCACAGCAATTCACAAACTGGCAGAGTAATAAAGGACAACTATCGTCCAAAAATCTGTTGAGGGAAGGCAACGAGGCAGACTTGAAAGCCAGGCAGAATAGCAGGAAACTGATTTCAAGAGGTACGTTGGATTCGCCTTGAAAGCACAGGAAGAGGGGCACAACTTCGACAATGACGCAGTTGGCCAAAAAGGGCGTATGCATTTTCTCCTGTATATATTCAGGAGAAAACGCCTACGCCCTTTTTGGCCAAACAAGCAAGCGGGCAATGCAAATCTGCACTACAAAGAAGTATCACTTCCCACCGGTCAAAAGGGACATCCACAAAATGTGTAAAAACCAGAAAGGCAAGACAGGCCCTGGAGAACAGGGAGCCTTGTTATGCTGATGGGCGGGATGTAAATTGTCAACTGCCTCACTGGAGGAGTGCATTGCGTTCCCTAAAACAAGTAAACAACAGAGCTACAGAGCCAAGGGCACTTCCAGTCTAGGGAATATACATTGGGAAAACTGAAAATCAATAAGACAGAGCCACCCCCAAATTTAGGGCTGCACTGCTTACAAGAACCTCAACTTGGGTACACCTTAAATATCCCAGGAAATATAAAAATGGTTCAAAAAACTGTGGTATTTATGTCCGATGGAATATCCCTCAGCCATGAAATCAATGTCATAAGACCAGGAGCAGCAAAGTGAGTGGATTCAGGTACGATGATTCTAAGTGAAATAAGTCACACAGAAAAAGAAACTTATCATAAGATATGACTTATGAAGATCCTGTAAACATGGCTACACATGAACTGAGTTAGGAAAGAGACCAGAGTCTCACATTTAGAAAACACTCTTATGCCTGCTTAAGGGGAAAGGAGAGGTGGGGTGATGCATAAAACCAGAGTTTGATATAAGCACAGGTACCATTTCCAAAACCAACTGTGGAATAGACAAGACCTACACCTTCCTCAGTGAAAGGGACTCAAAACCCCATATTTCCCGCAGAGGAATAGATCTGACTAGTAAGAATCTTAAAACCTATGTATTGATATGTCTCTGTAAGGGAATCAAGTGTGTCTAGACTGGCATACACATGGCAGAGAGAATCAGCTCAAATCCACTATAAAAAGGAATTTCAAAAACAAAACCAAAAAACAGGGAAATTCTTTACATTTCCTTCAGGGTCTCTGATGAAACCTGGAAAAACCCTGTCTACAATGACAGCTGGATGTGGCATAAGGCTGGACACTTGGGACTGAGAGGATTGGTGAGATTGGGTGAGCAAATGCAGACCCTTTAAAGCAAAAATGCATGGCCCCCATTCCATGGGTCCCAACTCTCCAGGTTGAAGGGAATATTACTACAGCTATAACATGTACGGGAAACCTAGAGAATGGACACTCTGTGAATACAAAAGGTTTCTAAAACTCAACGAGTAGTCCCTCTCCTGGTGCTCCGGTTGGACTTTCCAACTGCTTTACTATCAATCTCCCAACTTGGAGAGACAGCCCCTTTAACCTCCTGGTTCGCACAGGTAGCCAATTTGGCAGAGGATGGATGGGAAGAGGGAGAACCAATGAGAGAGTTGATGTTAGGCATTTGGACGGGCACTTGTCACTCTAATATCCCGGCAGGAAGAAGAATTAACCAGAGTTTCAGCCACCCACCGGGAACCAGTATAGGTCCTGAACCAAAATTTTGGACTTGCGTACAGTTCACAAAATACGAGTTGGAAAATGGAGCTCAGGGCCACAGCAATTCACAAACTGGCAGAGTAATAAAGGACAACTGTCGTCCAAAAATCTGTTGAGGGAAGGCAAAGAGGCAGACTTGAAAGCCAGGCAGAATAGCAGGAAACAGATTCCAAGAGGTACGTTGGAATCGCCTTTAAAGCACAGGAAGAGGGGCACAACTTCGACAATGACGCAGTTGGCCAAAAAGGGCGTATGCATTTTCTCCTGTATATATTCAGGAGAAAACGCATACGCCCTTTTTGGCCAAACAAGCAAGCGGGCAATGCAAATCTGCACTACAAAGAAGTATCACTTCCCATCGGTCAAAAGGGACATCCACAAAATGTGTAAAAACCAGAAAGGCAAGACAGGCCCTGGAGAACAGGGAGCCTTGTTATGCTGATGGGTGGGATGTAAATTGCCAACTGCCTCACTGGAGGAGTGCATTGCGTTCCCTAAAACAAGTAAACAACAGAGCTACAGAGCCAAGGGCACTTCCAGTCTAGGGAATATACATTGGGAAAACTGAAAATCAATAAGACAGAGCCACCCCCAAATTTAGGGCTGCACTGCTTACAAGAACCTCAACTTGGGTACACCTTAAATATCCCAGGAAATATAAAAATGGTTCCAAAACTGTGGTATTTATGTCCGATGGAATATCCCTCAGCCATGAAATCAATGTCATAAGACCAGGAGCAGCAAAGTGAGTGGATTCAGGTACGATGATTCTAAGTGAAATAAGTCACACAGAAAAAGAAACTTATCATAAGATATGACTTATGAAGATCCTGTAAACATGGCTACACATGAACTGAGTTAGGAAAGAGACCAGAGTCTCACATTTAGAAAACACTCTTATGCCTGCTTAAGGGGAAAGGAGAGGTGGGGTGATGCATAAAACCAGAGTTTGATATAAGCACAGGTACCATTTCCAAAACCAACTGTGGAATAGACAAGACCTACACCTTCCTCAGTGAAAGGGACTCAAAACCCCATATTTCCCGCAGAGGAATAGATCTGACTAGTAAGAATCTTAAAACCTATGTATTGATATGTCTCTGTAAGGGAATCAAGTGTGTCTAGACTGGCATACACATGGCAGAGAGAATCAGCTCAAACACACTATAAAAAGGAATTTCAAAAACAAAACCAAAAAACAGGGAAATTCTATACATTTCCTTCAGGGTCTCTGATGAAACCTGGAAAAACCCTGTCTACAATGACAGCTGGATGTGGCATAAGGCTGGACACTTGGGACTGAGAGGATTGGTGAGATTGGGTGAGCAAATGCAGACCCTTTAAAGCAAAAATGCATGGCCCCCATTCCACGGGTCCCAACTCTCCAGGTTGAAGGGAATATTACTACAGCTATAACATGTACGGGAAACCTAGAGAATGGACACACTGTGAATACAAAAGGTTTCTAAAACTCAACGAGTAGTCCCTCTTCTGGTGCTCCGGTTTGACTTTCCAACTGCTTTACTATCAATCTCCCAACTTGGAGAGACAGCCCCTTTAACCTCCTGGTTCGCACAGGTTGCCAATTTGGCAGAGGATGGAAGGGAAGAGGGAGAACCAAAGTGAGAGTTGATGTTAGGCATTTGGACGGGCACATGTCACTCTAATTTCCCGGCAGGAAGAAGAATTAACCAGAGTCTCAGCCACCCACCGGGAACCAATATAGGTCCTGAACCAAAATTTTGGACTTGCGTACAGCTCACAAAAAACGAGTTGGAAAATGGAGCTCAGGGCCACAGCAATTCACAAACTGGCAGAGTAATAAAGGACAACTATCGTCCAAAAATCTGTTGAGGGAAGGCCACGAGGCAGACTTGAAAGCCAGGCAGAATAGCAGGAAACAGATTTCAAGAGGTACGTTGGAATCGCCTTTAAAGCACAGGAAGAGGGGCACAACTTCGACAATGACGCAGTTGGCCAAAAAGGGCCTATGCGTTTTCTCCTGAATATATTCAGGAGAAAACGCATACGCCCTTTTTGGCCAAACAAGCAAGCGGGCAATGCAAATCTGCACTACAAAGAAGTATCACTTCCCACCGGTCAAAAGGGACATCCACAAAATGTGTAAAAACCAGAAAGGCAAGACTGGCCCTGGAGAACAGGGAGCCTTGTTATGCTGATGGGCGGGATGTAAATTGCCAACTGCCTCACTGGAGGAGTGCATTGCGTTCCCTAAAACAAGTAAACAACAGAGCTACAGAGCCAAGGGCACTTCCAGTCTAGGGAATATACATTGGGTAAACTGAAAATCAATAAGACAGAGCCACCCCCAAATTTAGGGCTGCACTGCTAACAAGAACCTCAACTTGGGTACACCTTAAATATCCCAGGAAATATAAAAATGGTTCAAAAAACTGTGGTATTTATGTCCGATGGAATATCCATCAGCCATGAAATCAATGTCATAAGACCAGGAGCAGCAAAGTGAGTGGATTCAGGTACGATGATTCTAAGTGAAATAAGTCACACAGAAAAAGAAACTTATCATAAGATATGACTTATGAAGATCCTGTAAACATGGCTACACATGAACTGAGTTAGGAAAGAGACCAGAGTCTCACATTTAGAAAACACTCTTATGCCTGCTTAAGGGGAAAGGAGAGGTGGGGTGATGCATAAAACCAGAGTTTGATATAAGCACAGGTACCATTTCCAAAACCAACTGTGGTATAGACAAGACCTACACCTTCCTCAGTGAAAGGGAGTCAAAACCCCATATTTCCCACAGAGGAATAGATCTGACTAGTAAGAATCTTAAAACCTATGTATTGATATGTCTCTGTAAGGGAATCAAGTGTGTCTAGACTGGCATAAACATGGCAGCGAGAATCAGCTCAAACCCACTATAAAAAGGAATTTCAAAAACAAAACCAAAAAACAGGGAAATTCTTTCCATTTCCTTCAGGGTCTCTGATGAAACCTGGAAAAACCCTGTCTACAATGACAGCTGGATGTGGCATAAGGCTGGACACTTGGGACTGAGAGGATTGGTGAGATTGGGTGAGCAAATGCAGACCCTTTAAAGCAAAAATGCATGGCCCCCATTCCATGGGTCCCAACTCTCCAGGTTGAAGGGAATATTACTACAGCTATAACATGTACGGGAAACCTAGAGAATGGAGACACTGTGAATACAAAAGGTTTCTAAATCTCAAAGAGTAGTCCCTCTCCTGGTGCTCCGGTTTGACTTTCCAACTGCTTTACTATCAATCTCCCAACTTGGAGAGACAGCCCCTTTAACCTCCTGGTTCGCACAGGTTGCCAATTTGGCAGAGGATGGAAGGGAAGAGGGAGAACCAATGAGAGAGTTACTGTTACGCATTTGGACGGGCACATGTCACTCTAATTTCCCGGCAGGAAGAAGTATTAACCAGAGTCTCAGCCACCCACCGGGAACCAGTATAGGTCCTGAACCAAAATTTTGGACTTGCGTACAGCTCACAAAAAACGAGTTGGAAAATGGAGCTCAGGGCCACAGCAATTCACAAACTGGCAGAGTAATAAAGGACAACTATCGTCCAAAAATCTGTTGAGGGAAGGCAACGAGGCAGACTTGAAAGCCAGGCAGAATAGCAGGAAACAGATTTCAAGATGTACGTTGGAATCGCCTTTAAAGCACAGGAAGAGGGGCACAACTTCGACAATGACGCAGTTGGCCAAAAAGGGCGTATGCATTTTCTCCTGTATATATTCAGGAGAAAACGCATACGCCCTTTTTGGCCAAACAAGCAAGCGGGCAATGCAAATCTGCACTACAAAGGAGTATCACTTCCCACCGGTCAAAAGGGACATCCACAAAATGTGTAAAAACCAGAAAGGCAAGACAGGCCCTGGAGAACAGGGAGCCTTGTTATGCTGATGGGCGGGATGTAAATTGTCAACTGCCTCACTGGAGGAGTGCATTGCGTTCCCTAAAACAAGTAAACAACAGAGCTACAGAGCCAAGGGCACTTCCAGTCTAGGGAATATACATTGGGAAAACTGAAAATCAATAAGACAGAGCCACCCCCAAATTTAGGGCTGCACTGCTTACAAGAACCTCAACTTGGGTACACCTTAAATATCCCAGGAAATATAAAAATGGTTCAAAAAACTGTGGTATTTATGTCCGATGGAATACCCCTCAGCCATGAAATCAATGTCATAAGACCAGGAGCAGCAAAGTGAGTGGATTCAGGTACGATGATTCTAAGTGAAATAAGTCACACAGAAAAAGAAACTTATCATAAGATATGACTTATGAAGATCCTGTAAACATGGCTACACATGAACTGAGTTAGGAAAGAGACCAGAGTCTCACATTTAGAAAACACTCTTATGCCTGCTTAAGGGGAAAGGAGAGGTGGGGTGATGCATAAAACCAGAGTTTGATATAAGCACAGGTACCATTTCCAAAACCAACTGTGGAATAGACAAGACCTACACCTTCCTCAGTGAAAGGGACTCAAAACCCCATATTTCCCGCAGAGGAATAGATCTGACTAGTAAGAATCTTAAAACCTATGTATTGATATGTCTCTGTAAGGGAATCAAGTGTGTCTAGACTGGCATACACATGGCAGAGAGAATCAGCTCAAATCCACTATAAAAAGGAATTTCAAAAACAAAACCAAAAAACAGGGAAATTCTTTACATTTCCTTCAGGGTCTCTGATGAAACCTGGAAAAACCCTGTCTACAATGACAGCTGGATGTGGCATAAGGCTGGACACTTGGGACTGAGAGGATTGGTGAGATTGGGTGAGCAAATGCAGACCCTTTAAAGCAAAAATGCATGGCCCCCATTCCATGGGTCCCAACTCTCCAGGTTGAAGGGAATATTACTACAGCTATAACATGTACGGGAAACCTAGAGAATGGACACTCTGTGAATACAAAAGGTTTCTAAAACTCAACGAGTAGTCCCTCTCCTGGTGCTCCGGTTGGACTTTCCAACTGCTTTACTATCAATCTCCCAACTTGGAGAGACAGCCCCTTTAACCTCCTGGTTCGCACAGGTAGCCAATTTGGCAGAGGATGGATGGGAAGAGGGAGAACCAATGAGAGAGTTGATGTTAGGCATTTGGACGGGCACTTGTCACTCTAATATCCCGGCAGGAAGAAGAATTAACCAGAGTTTCAGCCACCCACCGGGAACCAGTATAGGTCCTGAACCAAAATTTTGGACTTGCGTACAGTTCACAAAATACGAGTTGGAAAATGGAGCTCAGGGCCACAGCAATTCACAAACTGGCAGAGTAATAAAGGACAACTGTCGTCCAAAAATCTGTTGAGGGAAGGCAAAGAGGCAGACTTGAAAGCCAGGCAGAATAGCAGGAAACAGATTCCAAGAGGTACGTTGGAATCGCCTTTAAAGCACAGGAAGAGGGGCACAAATTCGACAATGACGCAGTTGGCCAAAAAGGGCGTATGCATTTTCTCCTGTATATATTCAGGAGAAAACGCATACGCCCTTTTTGGCCAAACAAGCAAGCGGGCAATGCAAATCTGCACTACAAAGAAGTATCACTTCCCATCGGTCAAAAGGGACATCCACAAAATGTGTAAAAACCAGAAAGGCAAGACAGGCCCTGGAGAACAGGGAGCCTTGTTATGCTGATGGGTGGGATGTAAATTGCCAACTGCCTCACTGGAGGAGTGCATTGCGTTCCCTAAAACAAGTAAACAACAGAGCTACAGAGCCAAGGGCACTTCCAGTCTAGGGAATATACATTGGGAAAACTGAAAATCAATAAGACAGAGCCACCCCCAAATTTAGGGCTGCACTGCTTACAAGAACCTCAACTTGGGTACACCTTAAATATCCCAGGAAATATAAAAATGGTTCCAAAACTGTGGTATTTATGTCCGATGGAATATCCCTCAGCCATGAAATCAATGTCATAAGACCAGGAGCAGCAAAGTGAGTGGATTCAGGTACGATGATTCTAAGTGAAATAAGTCACACAGAAAAAGAAACTTATCATAAGATATGACTTATGAAGATCCTGTAAACATGGCTACACATGAACTGAGTTAGGAAAGAGACCAGAGTCTCACATTTAGAAAACACTCTTATGCCTGCTTAAGGGGAAAGGAGAGGTGGGGTGATGCATAAAACCAGAGTTTGATATAAGCACAGGTACCATTTCCAAAACCAACTGTGGAATAGACAAGACCTACACCTTCCTCAGTGAAAGGGACTCAAAACCCCATATTTCCCGCAGAGGAATAGATCTGACTAGTAAGAATCTTAAAACCTATGTATTGATATGTCTCTGTAAGGGAATCAAGTGTGTCTAGACTGGCATACACATGGCAGAGAGAATCAGCTCAAACACACTATAAAAAGGAATTTCAAAAACAAAACCAAAAAACAGGGAAATTCTATACATTTCCTTCAGGGTCTCTGATGAAACCTGGAAAAACCCTGTCTACAATGACAGCTGGATGTGGCATAAGGCTGGACACTTGGGACTGAGAGGATTGGTGAGATTGGGTGAGCAAATGCAGACCCTTTAAAGCAAAAATGCATGGCCCCCATTCCACGGGTCCCAACTCTCCAGGTTGAAGGGAATATTACTACAGCTATAACATGTACGGGAAACCTAGAGAATGGACACACTGTGAATACAAAAGGTTTCTAAAACTCAACGAGTAGTCCCTCTTCTGGTGCTCCGGTTTGACTTTCCAACTGCTTTACTATCAATCTCCCAACTTGGAGAGACAGCCCCTTTAACCTCCTGGTTCGCACAGGTTGCCAATTTGGCAGAGGATGGAAGGGAAGAGGGAGAACCAAAGTGAGAGTTGATGTTAGGCATTTGGACGGGCACATGTCACTCTAATTTCCCGGCAGGAAGAAGAATTAACCAGAGTCTCAGCCACCCACCGGGAACCAATATAGGTCCTGAACCAAAATTTTGGACTTGCGTACAGCTCACAAAAAACGAGTTGGAAAATGGAGCTCAGGGCCACAGCAATTCACAAACTGGCAGAGTAATAAAGGACAACTATCGTCCAAAAATCTGTTGAGGGAAGGCCACGAGGCAGACTTGAAAGCCAGGCAGAATAGCAGGAAACAGATTTCAAGAGGTACGTTGGAATCGCCTTTAAAGCACAGGAAGAGGGGCACAACTTCGACAATGACGCAGTTGGCCAAAAAGGGCCTATGCGTTTTCTCCTGAATATATTCAGGAGAAAACGCATACGCCCTTTTTGGCCAAACAAGCAAGCGGGCAATGCAAATCTGCACTACAAAGAAGTATCACTTCCCACCGGTCAAAAGGGACATCCACAAAATGTGTAAAAACCAGAAAGGCAAGACTGGCCCTGGAGAACAGGGAGCCTTGTTATGCTGATGGGCGGGATGTAAATTGCCAACTGCCTCACTGGAGGAGTGCATTGCGTTCCCTAAAACAAGTAAACAACAGAGCTACAGAGCCAAGGGCACTTCCAGTCTAGGGAATATACATTGGGTAAACTGAAAATCAATAAGACAGAGCCACCCCCAAATTTAGGGCTGCACTGCTAACAAGAACCTCAACTTGGGTACACCTTAAATATCCCAGGAAATATAAAAATGGTTCAAAAAACTGTGGTATTTATGTCCGATGGAATATCCATCAGCCATGAAATCAATGTCATAAGACCAGGAGCAGCAAAGTGAGTGGATTCAGGTACGATGATTCTAAGTGAAATAAGTCACACAGAAAAAGAAACTTATCATAAGATATGACTTATGAAGATCCTGTAAACATGGCTACACATGAACTGAGTTAGGAAAGAGACCAGAGTCTCACATTTAGAAAACACTCTTATGCCTGCTTAAGGGGAAAGGAGAGGTGGGGTGATGCATAAAACCAGAGTTTGATATAAGCACAGGTACCATTTCCAAAACCAACTGTGGTATAGACAAGACCTACACCTTCCTCAGTGAAAGGGAGTCAAAACCCCATATTTCCCACAGAGGAATAGATCTGACTAGTAAGAATCTTAAAACCTATGTATTGATATGTCTCTGTAAGGGAATCAAGTGTGTCTAGACTGGCATAAACATGGCAGCGAGAATCAGCTCAAACCCACTATAAAAAGGAATTTCAAAAACAAAACCAAAAAACAGGGAAATTCTTTCCATTTCCTTCAGGGTCTCTGATGAAACCTGGAAAAACCCTGTCTACAATGACAGCTGGATGTGGCATAAGGCTGGACACTTGGGACTGAGAGGATTGGTGAGATTGGGTGAGCAAATGCAGACCCTTTAAAGCAAAAATGCATGGCCCCCATTCCATGGGTCCCAACTCTCCAGGTTGAAGGGAATATTACTACAGCTATAACATGTACGGGAAACCTAGAGAATGGACACACTGTGAATACAAAAGGTTTCTAAATCTCAAAGAGTAGTCCCTCTCCTGGTGCTCCGGTTTGACTTTCCAACTGCTTTACTATCAATCTCCCAACTTGGAGAGACAGCCCCTTTAACCTCCTGGTTCGCACAGGTTGCCAATTTGGCAGAGGATGGAAGGGAAGAGGGAGAACCAATGAGAGAGTTACTGTTACGCATTTGGACGGGCACATGTCACTCTAATTTCCCGGCAGGAAGAAGTATTAACCAGAGTCTCAGCCACCCACCGGGAACCAGTATAGGTCCTGAACCAAAATTTTGGACTTGCGTACAGCTCACAAAAAACGAGTTGGAAAATGGAGCTCAGGGCCACAGCAATTCACAAACTGGCAGAGTAATAAAGGACAACTATCGTCCAAAAATCTGTTGAGGGAAGGCAACGAGGCAGACTTGAAAGCCAGGCAGAATAGCAGGAAACAGATTTCAAGATGTACGTTGGAATCGCCTTTAAAGCACAGGAAGAGGGGCACAACTTCGACAATGACGCAGTTGGCCAAAAAGGGCGTATGCATTTTCTCCTGTATATATTCAGGAGAAAACGCATACGCCCTTTTTGGCCAAACAAGCAAGCGGGCAATGCAAATCTGCACTACAAAGGAGTATCACTTCCCACCGGTCAAAAGGGACATCCACAAAATGTGTAAAAACCAGAAAGGCAAGACAGGCCCTGGAGAACAGGGAGCCTTGTTATGCTGATGGGCGGGATGTAAATTGTCAACTGCCTCACTGGAGGAGTGCATTGCGTTCCCTAAAACAAGTAAACAACAGAGCTACAGAGCCAAGGGCACTTCCAGTCTAGGGAATATACATTGGGAAAACTGAAAATCAATAAGACAGAGCCACCCCCAAATTTAGGGCTGCACTGCTTACAAGAACCTCAACTTGGGTACACCTTAAATATCCCAGGAAATATAAAAATGGTTCAAAAAACTGTGGTATTGATGTCCGATGGAATATCCCTCAGCCATGAAATCAATGTCATAAGACCAGGAGCAGCAAAGTGAGTGGATTCAGGTACGATGATTCTAAGTGAAATAAGTCACACAGAAAAAGAAACTTATCATAAGATAAGACTTATGAAGATCCTGTAAACATGGCTACACATGAACTGAGTTAGGAAAGAGACCAGAGTCTCACATTTAGAAAACACTCTTATGCCTGCTTAAGGGGAAAGGAGAGGTGGGGTGATGCATAAAACCAGAGTTTGATATAAGCACAGGTACCATTTCCAAAACCAACTGTGGAATAGACAAGACCTACACCTTCCTCAGTGAAAGGGACTCAAAACCCCATATTTCCCGCAGAGGAATAGATCTGACTAGTAAGAATCTTAAAACCTATGTATTGATATGTCTCTGTAAGGGAATCAAGTGTGTCTAGACTGGCATAAACATGGCAGAGAGAATCAGCTCAAACCCACTATAAAAAGGAATTTCAAAAACAAAACCAAAAAACAGGGAAATTCTTTCCATTTCCTTCAGGGTCTCTGATGAAACCTTGAAAAACCCTGTCTACAATGACAGCTGGATGTGGCATAAGGCTGGACACTTGGGACTGAGAGGATTGGTGAGATTGGCTGAGCAAATGCAGACCCTTTAAAGCAAAAATGCATGGCCCCCATTCCATGGGTCCCAACTCTCCATTTTGAAGGGAATATTACTACACCTATAACATGTATGGGAAACCTAGAGAATGGACACACTGTGAATACAAATGGTTTCTAATACTCAACGAATAGTCAATCTCCAGGTGCTCCAGTTTGACTTTCCAACTGCTTTACTATCAGTCTCCCAAATTGCAGAGAAAGCCCCTTTAAGCTCCTGGTTCGCACAGGTTGCCAATTTGGCATAGGATGGGAGGGAAGAGGGAGAACCAATGAGAGAGTAGCTGTTAGGCATTTGGACGGGCACAGGTCACTCTAGTTTCCCGGCAGGAAGAAGAATTTACCAAAGTCTCAGCCACCCACAGGGACCCAGTAGAGTTCTTGAACCAAAATTATGGACTTGCGTACAGCTCACAAAAAACGAGTTGAAAAATGGAGCTCAGGGGCACAGCAATTCACAAACTGGCAGAGTAATAAAGGACAACTATCGTCCAAAAATCTGTTGAGGGAAGGCAACACAGCGGACTTGAATGCGAGGCTGAATAGCAGGAAACAGATTTCAACAGGTACGATGGAATCGCCTTTAAAATACAGGAAGAGGTGCACAACTTCTACAATGACGCACTTGGCCAAAAAGGGCGTATGCGTTTTCTCCTGAATATATTCAGGGGAAAAGACATACACCCTATTTGGCCAAGCAAGCAAGCGGGCAATGCAAATCTGCACTACAAAGTGGTAAAACTTCCCACTGATCAAAAGGGACATCCACAAATGAGTAAAAACCAGAAAGGAAAGACAGGCCCTGGATAACAGGGAGCCTTGTTATGCTGATGGGCGGGATGTAAATTGCCAACTGCCTCACTGGAGGAGTGAACTGTGTTCCCTAAAACAAGTAAACAACAGAGCTACAGAGACATGGGCACTTCCAGTCTAGGGAATATACACTGGGAAAACTGAAAATCAATAAGGCAGAGCCAACCCAAATTTACGGCTGCACTGCTTACAAGAACCTAAACATGGGTACATCTTAAATATCTCAGGAAATATGAAAATGGTTTAAAAAACTGTGGTATTGATGTCCGATGGAATATCCCTCAGCCATGAAATCAATGTCATAAGACCAGGAATAGCAAAGTGAGTGGATTCAGGTACGATGATTCTAAGTGAAATAAGTCACACAGAAAAAGAAACGTATCATAAGATATCACTTATGAAGATCCTGTAAACATGGCTACACATGAACTGAGTTAGGAAAGAGAACAGAGTCTCACATTTAGAAAACACTCTTATGCCTGCTTAAGGGGAAAGGAGAGGTGGGGTGATGCATAAAACCAGTGTTTGATATAATTACAGGTACCATTTCTAAAACCAACTGTGGTAAAACAAGACCTACACCTTCCTCAGTGAAAGGGACTCAAAATACCCTATTTCCCGCAGAGGAATAGATCTGTCTAGTAAGAATCTTAAAACCTATGTATTGATATGTCTCTGTAAGGGAATTAAGTGTGTCTAGACTGGCATAAACATGGCAGCGAGAATCACCTCAAACCCACTATGAAAAGGAATTTCAAACAAAACCAAAAACAGGGAACTTCTTTACATTTCCTTCAGGGTCTCTGATGAAACCTGGAATGACCCTGTCTACATTGACAGCTGGATGCAGTATAAGGCTGGACACTTGGGACTGAGAGGATTGGTGAGATTGGCTGAGCAAATGCAGACCCTTTAAAGCAAAAATGCATGGCCCCCATTCCATGGGTCCCAACTCTCCATGTTGAAGGGAATATTACTACAGCTATAATATGTATGGGAAACCTAGAGAATGGACACACTGTGAATACAAAAGGTTTCTAATACTCAACGAATAGTCCCTCTCCTGGTGCTCCAGTTTGACTTTCCAACTGCTTTACTATCAATCTCCCAAATTGCAGAGAAAGCCCCTTTAAGCTCCTGGTTCGCACAGGTTACCAATTTGGCATAGGATGGAAGGGAAAAGGGAGAACCAATGAGAGAGTAGCTGTTAGGCATTTGGACGGGCACAGGTCACTCTAGTTTCCCGGCAGGAAGAAGAATTAACCAATGACTCAGCCACCCACAGGGAACCAGTATAGGTCTTGATCCAAAATTTTGGACTTGCGTACAGCTCACAAAAAACGAGTTGAAAAATGGAGCTCAGGGGAACAGCAATTCACAAACTGGCAGAGTAATAAAGGACAACTATCGTCCAAAAATCTGTTGAGGGAAGGCAACGCGGCGGACTTGAATGCGAGGCAGAATAGCAGGAAACAGATTGCAAGAGGTACGATGGAATCGCCTTTAAAATACAGGAAAATGTGCACACCTTCTACAATGACGCACTTGGCCAAAAAGGGCGTATGCGTTTTCTCCTGAATATATTCAGGAGAAAAGACATACACCCTTTTTGGCCAAGCAAGCAAGCGGGCAATGCAAATCTGCACTACAAAGAGGTATCACTTCCCACTGATCAAAAGGGATATCCACAAATGAGTAAAAACCAGAAAGGCAAGACAGGCCCTGGAGAACAGGGAGCCTTGTTATGCTGATGGGCGGGATGTAAATTGCCAACTGCCTCACTGGAGGAGTGCATTGCGTTCCCTAAAACAAGTAAACAACAGAGCTACAGAGCCAAGGGCACTTCCAGTCTACGGAATATACCTTGGGAAAACTGAAAATCAATAAGACAGAGCCACCCCCAAATTTAGGGCTGCACTGCTTTCAAGAACATCAACTTGGGTACACCTTAAATATCCCAGGAAATATAAAAATGGTTCAAAAAATTGGGGTATTTATGTACGATGGAATATCCCTCAGCCATGAAATCAATGTCATAAGACCAGGAGCAGCAAAGTGCGTGGATTCACGTACGATGATTCTAAGTGAAATAAGTCACACAGAAAAAGAAAGTTATCATAAGATATCACTTACGAAGATCCTGTAAACATGGCTACACATGAAGTGAGTTAGGAAAGAGAACAGAGTCTCACATTTGGAAAACACTCTGATGGCTGCTTAAGGGGAAAGGAGAGGTGGGGTGATGCATAAAACCAGAGTTTGATATAAGCACAGGTACCATTTCTAAAACCAACTGTGGAATAGACAAGACCTACACCTTCCGCAGTGAAAGGGACTCAAAACCCCATATTTCCCACAGAGGAATAGATCTGACTAGTAAGAATTTTAAAACCTATGTATTGATATGTCTCTGTAAGGGATTCAAGTGTGTCTAGACTGGCATAAACATGGCAGAGAGAATCAACTCAAACCCACTATAAAAAGGAATTTCAAAAACAAAACCAAAAAACAGGGAAATTCTTTACATTTCCTTCAGGGTCTCTGATGAAACCTGGAATGTCCCTATCTACAATGACAGCTGGATGTGGCATAATGTTGGACACTTGGGACTGAGAGGATTGGTGAGATTGGGTGAGCAAATGCAGACCCTTTAAAGCAAAAATGCATACCCCCCATTCCATGGGTCCCAACTCTCCATGTTGAAGGGAATATTACTACAGCTAAAACATGTACGGGAAACCTAGAGAATGGACACACTGTGAATACAAAATGTTTCTATATCTCAAAGAGTAGTCCCTCTCCTGGAGATCCGTTTTGACTTTCCAACTGCTTTCCTATCAATCTCCCAACTTGGAGAGACAACACCTTTAACCTCCTGGTTCGCACAGGTTTCCAATTTGGCAGAGGATGGAAGGGAAGAGGGAGAACCAATGAGAGAGTAGCTGTTAGGCATTTGGACGGGCACATGAAACTCTAATTTCCCGGCAGGAAGAAGAATTAACCAGAGTCACAGCCACCCCCCGGGAACCAGTATAGCTCCTGTACCAAAATTTTGGACTTGCGTACAGCTCACAAAAAACGAGTTGAAAAATGGAGCTCAGGGGCACAGCAATTCACAAACTGGCAGAGTAATAAAGGACAACTATCGTCCAAAAATCTGTTGAGGTAAGGCAGTGAGGCGGACTTGAGAGGAAGGCAGAATAGCAGGAAACAGATTTCAAGAGGTACGTTGGAATCGCCTTTAAAGCACAGGAAGAGGGGCACAACTACGAGAATGACGCACTTGGACAAAAAGGGCCTATGCGTTTTCTCCTCAATATATTCAGGAGAAAACGCATACGCCCTTTTTGGCCAAGCAAGCAAGTGGGCAATGCAAATCTGCACTACAAAGAAGTATCACTTCCCACCGGTCACAAGAGACATCCACAAAATGTGTAAAATCCAGAAAGGCAAGACAGGCCCTGGAGAACAGGGAGCCTTGTTATGCTGATGGGCGGGATGTAAATTGCCAACTGCCTCACTGGAGGAGTGCATTGCGTTCCCTAAAAGAAGTAAACAACAGAGCTACAGAGCCAAGGGCACTTCCAGTCTAGGGAATATACATTGTGAAAACTGAAAATCAATAAGACAGAGCTACACCCAAATTTAGGGCTGCACTGCTTACAAGAACCTCAACTAGGGTACACCTTAAATATCCCAGGAAATATAAAAATGGTTCAAAAAACTGTGGTATTTATGTATGATGGAATATCCCTCAGCCATGAAATCAATGTCATAAGACCAGGAGCAGCAAAGTGAGTGGATTCAGGTACGATGATTCTAAGTGAAATAAGTCACACAGAAAAACAAATTTATCATAAGATATCACTTACGAAGATCCTGTAAACATGGCTACACATGAACTGAGTTAGGAAAAAGAACAGAGTCTCACATTTAAAAAACACTCTGATGGCTGCTTAAGGGGAATGGAGAGGTGGGGTGGTGCATAAAACCACAGTTTGATATAAGCACAGGTACCATTTCTAAAACCAACTGTGGAATAGACAAGACCTACACCTTCCTCAGTGAAAGGGACTCAAAACCCCATATTTCCCGCAGAGGAATAGATCTGACTAGTAAGAATCTTAAAACCTATGTATTGATATGTCTCTGTAAGGGAATCAAGTGTGTCTAGACTGGCATAAACATGGCAGCGATAATCAGCTCAAACCCACTATAAAAAGGAATTTCAAAAACAAAACCAAAAAACAGGGAAATTCTTTACATTTCCTTCAGGGTCTCTGATGAAACCTGGAAAATGCCTGTCTACAATGACAGATGGATGTGGCATAAGGCTGGACACTTGGGACTGAGAGGATTGGTGAGATTGGGTGAGCAAATGCAGACCCTTTAAAGCAAAAATACATGGCCCTCATTCCATGGGTCCCAACTCTCCATGTTGAAGGGAATATTACTACAGCTATAACATGTACGGGAACCCTAGAGAATGGACACACCATGAATACAAAAGGTTTCTAAAACTCAACGAGTAGTCCCTCTCCTGGTGCTCCGGTTTGACTTTCCATGTGCTTTACGATCAATCTCCCAACTTGGAGAGACAAACCCTTTAACCTCCTGGTTCGCACAGGTTGCCAATTTGGCAGAAGATGTAAGGGAAGAGGGTTAACCAATGAGAGAGTAGCTGTTAGGCATTTGGACGGGCACCTGTCACTCTAATTTCCCGGCAGGAAGAAGAATTAACCAGAGTCTCAGCCACCCACCGGGAACCAGTATAAGTCCTGAACCAAAATTTTGGACTTGCGTACAGCTCACAAAAAACGAGTTGGAAAATGGAGCTCAGGGCCACAGCAATTCACAAACTGGCAGAGTAATAAAGGACAACTATCGTCCAAAAATCTGTTGAGGGAAGGCAACGAGGCAGACTTGAAAGCCAGGCAGAATAGCAGGAAACAGATTTCAAGAGGTACGTTGGAATCGCCTTTAAAGCACAGGAAGAGGGGCACAACTTCGACAATGACGCAGTTGGCCAAAAAGGGCCTATGCGTTTTCTCCTGAATATATTCAGGAGAAAACGCATACGCCCTTTTTGCCCGAACAAGCAAGCGGGCAATGCAAATCTGCACTACAAAGAAGAATCACTTCCCACCGGTCAAAAGGGACATCCACAAAATGTGTAAAAACCAGAAAGGCAAGACAGGCCCTGGAGAACAGGGAGCCTTGTTATGCTGATGGGCGGGATGTAAATTGCCAACTGCCTCACTGGAGGAGTGCATTGCGTTCCCTAAAACAAGTAAACAACAGAGCTACAGAGCCAAGGGCACTTCCAGTCTAGGGAATATACATTGGGAAAACTGAAAATCAATAAGACAGAGCCACCCACAAATTTAGGGCTGCACTGCTTACAAGAACCTCAACTTGGGTACACCTTAAATATCCCAGGAAATATAAAAATGGTTCAAAAAACTGTGGTATTTATGTCCGATGGAATATCCCTCAGCCATGAAATCAATGTCATAAGACCAGGAGCAGCAAAGTGAGTGGATTCAGGTACGATGATTCTAAGTGAAATAAGTCACACAGAAAAAGAAACTTATCATAAGATATCACTTATGAAGATCCTGTAAACATGGCTACACATGAACTGAGTTAGGAAAGAGAACAGAGTCTCACATTTAGAAAACCCTCTTATGCCTGCTGAAGGGGAAAGGAGAGGTGGGGTGATGCATAAAACCAGAGTTTGATATAAACACAGGTAGCATTTCCAAAACCTACTGTGGAATAGACAAGACCTACACCTTCCTCAGTGAAAGGGACTCAAAACCCCATATTTCCCGCAGAGGAATAGATCTGACTAGTAAGAATATTAAAACGTATATATTGATATGTCTCTGTAAGGTAATCAAGTGTGTCTAGAGTGGCATAAACATGGCAGAGAGAATCAGCTCAAACCCACTATAAAAAGGAATTTCAAAAACAAAACCAAAAAACAGGGAAATTCTTTACATTTCCTTCAGGGTCTCTGATGAAACCTGGAAAAACCCTGTCTACAATGACAGCTGGATGTGGCATAAGGCTGGACACTTGGGACTGAGAGGATTGGTGAGATTAGGTGAGCAAATGCAGACCCTTTAAAGCAAAAATGCATGGCCCCCATTCCATGGGTCCCAACTCTCCATGTTGAAGTTAATATTACTACAGCTATAACATGTAGCGGAACCATAGAGAATGGACACACTGTGAATACAAAAGGTTTCTAAAACTTAACGAGTAGTCCCTCTCCTGGTGCTCCGGTTTGACTTTCCAACTGCTTTACTATCAATCTCCCAACTTGGAGAGACAGCCCCTTTAACCTCCTGGTTCGCACAGGTTGTCAATTTGGCAGAGGATGGAAGGGAAGAGGGAGAACCAATGAGAGAGTTACTGTTAGGCATTTGGACGGGCACATGTCACTCTAATTTCCCGGCAGGAAGAAGAATTATCCAGAGTCTCAGCCACCCACCGGGAAGCAGTATAGGTCCTGAACCAAAATTTTGGACTTGCGTACAGCTCACAAAAAACGAGTTGGAAAATGGAGCTCAGCGCCACAGCAATTCACAAACGGGCAGAGTAATAAAGGACAACTATCGTCCAAAAATCTGTTGAGGGAAGGCAACGAGGCAGACTTGAAAGCCAGGCAGAATAGCAGGAAACAGATTTCAAGAGGTACGTTGGAATCGCCTTTAAAGCACAGGAAGAGGGGCACAACTTCGACAATGACTCAGTTGGCCAAAAAGGGCGTATGCGTTTTCTCCTGAATATATTCAGGAGAAAACGCATACGCCCTTTTTGGCCGAACAAGCAAGCGGGCAATGCAAATCTGCACTACAAAGAAGTATCACTTCCCACCGGTCAAAAGGGACATCCACAAAATGTGTAAAACCAGAAAGGCAAGACAGGCCCTGGAGAACAGGGAGCCTTGTTATGCTGATGGGCGGGATGTAAATTGCCAACTGCCTCACTGGAGGAGTGCATTGCGTTCCCTAAAACAAGTAAACAACAGAGCTACAGAGCCAAGGGCACATCCCGTCTTGGGAATATACCTTGGGAAAACTGAAAATCAATAAGACAGGGCCACCCCCAAATTTAGGGCTGCACTGCTTACAAGAACCTCAACTTGGGTACACCTTAAATATCCCAGGAAATATAAAAATGGTTCAAAAAACTGTGGTATTGATGTCCGATGGAATATCCCTCAGCCATGAAATCAATGTCATAAGACCAGGAGCAGCAAAGTGAGTGGATTCAGGTACGATGATTCTAAGTGAAATAAGTCACACAGAAAAAGAAACTTATCATAAGATATCACTTATGAAGATCCTGTAAACCTGGCTACACATGAACTGAGTTAGGAAAGAGAACAGAGTCTCACATTTAGAAAACACTCTTATGCCTGCTGAAGGGGAAAGGAGAGGTGGGGTGATGCATAAAAACAGAGTTTGATATAAGCACAGGTACCATTTCCAAAACCAACTGTGGAATAGACATGACCTACACCTTCCTCAGTGAAAGGGACTCAAAACCCCATATTTCCCACAGAGGAATAGATCTGACTAGTAAGAATCTTAAAACCTATGTATTGATATGTCTCTGTAAGGGAATCAAATGTGTCTAGACTGGCATAAACATGGCAGAGAGAATCAGCTCAAACCCACTATAAAAAGGAATTTCAAAAACAAAACCAAAAAACCGGGAAATTCTTTCCATTTCCTTCAGGGTCTCTGATGAAACCTGGAAAAACCATGTCTACAATGAGAGCTGGATGTGGCATAAGGCTGGACACTTGGGACTGAGAGGATTGGTGAGATTGGGTTAGCAAATGCAGACCCTTTAAAGCAAAAATGCATGTCCCCCATTCCATGGGTCCCAACTCTCCATGTTGAAGGGAATATTACTAGAGCTATAACATGTACGGGAAACCTAGAGAATGGACACACTGTGAATACAAAAGGTTTCTAAATCTCAACGAGTAGTCCCTCTCCTGGTGCTCCGGTTTGACTTTCCAACTGCTTTACTATCAATCTCCCAACTTGGAGAGACAGCCCCTTTAACCTCCTGGTTCGCACAGGTTGCCAATTTGGCAGAGGATGGAAGGAAAGAGGGAAAAGAAATGAGAAAGTAGCTGTTAGGCATTTGGACGGGCACATGTCACCCTAATTTCCCTTCAGGAAGAATAATTAATCAGACTCTCTGCCACCCACCGGGAACCAGTATAGGTCCTGAACCGAAATTTTGGACTTGCGTACAGCTCACAAAAAACGAGTTGAAAAATGGAGCTCAGGGGCACAGCAATTCACAAACTGGCAGAGTAATAAAGGACAACTATCGTCCAAAAATCTGCTGAGGGAAGGAAACGATGCGGACTTGAAAGCGAGGCAGAATAGCAGGAAACAGATTTCAAGAGGTACGTTGGAATCCCCTTTAAAGCACAGGAAGAGGGGCACAACTTCGATAATGACGCACTTGGCCAAAAAGGGCGTATGCGTTTTCTCCTGAATATATTCAGGAGAAAACGCATACGCCCTTTTTGGCCAAGCAAGCAAGCGGGCAATGCAAATCTGCACTACAAGGAAGTATCACTTCCCACCGGTCAAAAGGGACATGCACAAAATGTGTAAAAACCAGAAAGGCAAGACAGGCCCTGGAGAACAGGGAGCCTTGTTATGCTGATGGGCAGGATGTAAATTGCCAAGTGCCTCACTGGAGGAGTGCATTTCGTTCCCTAAAACAAGTAAACAACAGAGCTACAGAGCCAAGGGCACATCCAGTCTAGGTAATATACCTTGGGAAAACTGAAAATCAATAAGACAGTGTCACCCCCAAATTTAGGGCTGCACTGCTTACAAGAACCTCAACTTGGGTACACTTTAAATATCCCAGGAAATATAAAAATGGTTCAAAATACTGTGGTATTTATGTACGATGGAATATCCCTCAGCCATGAAATCAATGTCATAAGACCAGGAGCAGCAAAGTGAGTGGATTCAGGTACGATGATTCTAAGTGAAATAAGTCACACAGAAAAAGAAACTTATCATAAGATATGACTTATGAAGATCCTGTAAACATGGCTACACATGAACTGAGTTAGGAAAGAAAACAGAGTCTTACATTTAGAAAACACTCTTATGCATGCTTAAGGGGAAAGGAGAGGTGGGGTGATGCATAAAACCAGAGTTTGATATAAGCACAGGTACCATTTCTAAAACCAACTGTGGAATAGAAAAGACCTACACCTTCCTCAGTGAAAGGGACTCAAAACCCCATATTTCCCGCAGAGGAATAGATCTGACTAGTAAAAATCTTAAACCCTATGTATTGATATGTCTCTGTAAGGGAATCAAGTGTGTCTAGACTGGCATAAACATGGCAGCAAGAATCAGCTCAAACCCACTATAAAAATGAATTTCAAAATCAAAACCAAAAAACAGGGAAATTCTTTACATTTCCTTCAGGGTCTCTGATGAAACCTGGAATGACCCTATCTACAATGACAGCTGGATGTGGCATAAGGCTGGACACCTGGGACTGAGAGGATTGGTGAGATTGGGTGAGCAAATGCAGACCATTTAAAGCAAAAATGCATGGCCCCCATTCCATGGGTCCCAACTCTCCATGTTGAAGGGAATATTACTACAGATATAACATGTACGGGAAACCTAGAGAATGGACACACTGTGAATACAAAAGGTTTCTAAAACTCAACGAGTAGTCCCTCTCCTGGAGCTCCGGTATGACTTTCCAACTCCTTTACTATCAATCTCCCAACCTGGAGAGACAGCCCCTTTAAACTCCTGGTTCGCAGATGTTGCCAATTTGGCAGAAGATGGAAGGGAAGAGGGAGAACCAATGAGAGAGTAGCTGTTAGACATTTGGACGGGCACATGTCACTCTAATTTCCCGGCAGGAAGAAGAATTAACCAGAGTCTCAGCCACCCACCGGGAACCAGTATAGGTCCTGAACCAAAATTTTGGACTTGCGTACAGCTCCCCAAAAACGAGTTGAAAAATGGAGCTTAGGGGCACAGCAATTCACAAACTGTCAGAGTAATAAAGGACAACTGTCGTCCAAAAATCTGTTGAGGGAAGGCAACGAGGCGGACTTGAAAGCAAGGCAGAATAGCAGGAAACAGATTTCAAGAGGTACGTTGGAATCGCCTTTAAAGCACAGGAAGAGGGGCACAACTTCGACAATGATGCAGTTGGCCAAAAAGGGCGTATGCGTTTTCTCCTGAATATATTCAGGAGAAAACGCATACGCCCTTTTTGGCCAAGCAAGCAAGCGGGCAATGCAAATCTGCACTACAATGAAGTATCACTTCCCACCGGTCAAAAGGGACATCCACAAATGTGTAAAAACCAGAAAGGCTAGACAGGCCCTGGAGAACAAGGAGCCTTGTTATGCTGATGGGCGGGATGTAAAATGCCAACTGCCTCACTGGAGTAGTGCATTGCGTTCCCTAAAACAAGTAAACAACAGAGCTACAAAGCCAAGGGCACTTCCAGTGTAGGGAATATACTTTGGGAAAACTGAAAATCAATAAGACAGAGTCACCCCCAAATTTAGGGCTGCACTGCTTACAAGAACCTCAACATTGGTACACCTTAAATATCCCAGGAAATATAAAATTGGTTCAAAAATCTGTGGTATTTATGTACGATGGAATATGCCTCAGCCATGAAATCAATGTCATAAGACCAGGAGCAGCAAAGTGAGTGGATTCAGGTACGATGATTCTAAGTGAAATAAGTCACACAGAAAAAGAACCTTATCATAAGATATCACTTAGGAAGATACTGTAAACATGGTTACACATGAACTGAGTTAGGAAAGAGAACAGAGTCTCACATTTAGAAAACACTCTTATGCCTGCTTAAGGGGGAAGGAGAGGTGGGGTGATGCATAAAACCAGAGTTTGATATAAGCACAGGTACCGTTTGTAAAAGCAACTGTGGAATTGACCAGACCTACACCTTCTTCAGTGAAAGGGACTCAAAACCCCATATTTCTCGCAGAGGAATAGATCTGACTAGTAGGAATCTTAAAACCTATGTATTGATATGTCTCTGCAAGGGAATCAAGTGCGTCTAGACTGGCATAAACATGGAAGCGAGAATCAGCTCAAACCCACTATAAAAAGGAATTTCAAAAACAAAACCAAAAAACAGGGAAATTCTTTACATTTCCTTCAGGGTCTCTGATGAAACCTGGAATGACCCTATCTACAAAGACAGCTGGATGTGGCATAAGGCTGGTAACTTGGGACTGAGAGGATTGGTGAGATTTGGTGAGCAAATGCAGACCCTTTAAAGCAAATATGCATGGCCCCCATTCCATGGGTCCCAACTCTCCATGTTGAAGGGAATATTACTACAGCTATAACATGTACGGGAAACCTAGAGAATGGACACACAGTGAATACAAAAGGTTTCTAAAACTCAACGAGAAGTCCCTCTCCTGGTGATGCGGTTTGACTTTCCAACTGCTTTACTATCAATCTCCCAACTTGGAGAGACAGCCCCTTTAACCTCCTGGTTCGCACAGGTTGCCAATTTGGCAGAGGATGGAAGGGAAGAGGGAGAACCAATGAGAGAGTAGCTGTTAGACATTTGGACGGGCACATGTCACTCTAATTTCCCGGCAGGAAGAACAATTAACCATAGTCTAAGCCACCCACCGGGAACCAGTATAGGTCCTGAACCAAAATTTTGGACTTGCGTACAGCTCACAAAAAACGAGTTAAAAATGGAGCTCAGGGGCACAGCAATTCACAAACTGGCAGAGTAATAAAGGACAACTGTCCTCCAAAAATCTGTTGAGGGAAGGCTACGAGGCGGACTTGAAAGCGAGGCAGAATACCAGGAAACAGATTTCAAGAGGTACGTTGGAATCGCCTTTAAAGCACAGGAAGAGGGGCACAACTTCGACAATGACGCACTTGGCCAAAAAGGGTGTATGCGTTTTCTCCTGAATATATTCAGGAGAAAACGCATACGCCGTTTTTGGCCAAGTAAGCAAGCGGGCAATGCAAATCTGCACTACAAAGAAGTATCACTTCCCACCGGTCAAAAGGGACATCCACAAAATGTGTAAAAACCAGAAAGGAAAGACAGGCCCTGGAGAACAGGGAGCCTTGTTATGCTGATGGGCGGGATGTAAATTGCCAACTGCCTCACTGGAGGAGTGCATTGCGTTCCCTAAAAGAAGTAATCAACAGAGCTACAGAGCCAAGGGCACTTACAGTCTAGGGAATATACCTTGGGAAAACTGAAAATCAATAAGACAGAGCCACCCCCAAATTTAGGGCTGCACTGCTTACAAGAACCTCAACATGGGTACACCTTAAATGTCCCAGGAAATATAAAAATGGTTCAAAAAACTGTGGTATTTATGTACGATGGAATATCCCTCAGCCATGAAATCAATGTCATAAGACCAGGAGCAGCAAATTGAGTGGATTCAGGTACGATGATTCTAAGTGAAATAAGTCACACAGAAAAAGAAACTTCTCATAAGATATCACTTATGAAGATCCTGTAAACATGGCTACAAATGAACTGAGTTAGGAAAGAGAACAGAGTCTCACATTTAGAAAACACTCTTATGCCTGCTTAAGGGGAAAGGAGAGGTGGGGTGATGCATAAAACCAGAGTTTGATATAAGCACAGGTACCATTTCTAAAACCAACTGTGGAATAGACAAGACCTACACCTTCCTCAGTGAAAGGGACTCAAAACCCCATATTTCCCGCAGAGGAATAGATCTGACTAGTAAGAATCATAAAACCTATGTATTGATATGTCTCTGTAAGGGAATCAAGTGTGTCTAGACTGGCATAAACATGGCAGCGAGAATCAGCTCAAACCCACTATAAAAATGAATTTCAAAATCAAAACCAAAAAACAGGGAAATTCTTTACATTTCCTTCAGGGTCTCTGATGAAACCTGGAATGACCCTATCTACAATGACAGCTGGATGTGGCATAAGGCTGGACACCTGGGACTGAGAGGATTGGTGAGATTGGGTGAGCAAATGCAGACCATTTAAAGCAAAAATGCATGGCCCCCATTCCATGGGTCCCAACTCTCCATGTTGAAGGGAATATTACTACAGATATAACATGTACGGGAAACCTAGAGAATGGACACACTGTGAATACAAAAGGTTTCTAAAACTCAAAGAGTAGTCCCTCTCCTGGAGCTCCGGTATGACTTTCCAACTCCTTTACTATCAATCTCCCAACCTGGAGAGACAGCCCCTTTAAACTCCTGGTTCGCAGATGTTGCCAATTTGGCAGAGGATGGAAGGGAAGAGGGAGAACCAATGAGAGAGTAGCTGTTAGACATTTGGACGGGCACATGTCACTCTAATTTCCCGGCAGGGAGAAGAATTAACCAGAGTCTCAGCCACCCACCGGGAACCAGTATAGGTCCTGAACCAAAATTTTGGACTTGCGTACAGCTCCCCAAAAACGAGTTGAAAAATGGAGCTTAGGGGCACAGCAATTCACAAACTGTCAGAGTAATAAAGGACAACTGTCGTCCAAAAATCTGTTGAGGGAAGGCAACGAGGCGGACTTGAAAGCAAGGCAGAATAGCAGGAAACAGATTTCAAGAGGTACGTTGGAATCGCCTTTAAAGCACAGGAAGAGGGGCACAACTTCGACAATGATGCAGTTGGCCAAAAAGGGCGTATGCGTTTTCTCCTGAATATATTCAGGAGAAAACGCATACGCCCTTTTTGGCCAAGCAAGCAAGCGGGCAATGCAAATCTGCACTACAATGAAGTATCACTTCCCACCGGTCAAAAGGGACATCCACAAATGTGTAAAAACCAGAAAGGCTAGACAGGCCCTGGAGAACAGGGAGCCTTGTTATGCTGATGGGCGGGATGTAAAATGCCAACTGCCTCACTGGAGTAGTGCATTGCGTTCCCTAAAACAAGTAAACAACAGAGCTACAAAGCCAAGGGCACTTCCAATGTAGGGAATATACTTTGGGAAAACTGAAAATCAATAAGACAGAGTCACCCCCAAATTTAGGGCTGCACTGCTTACAAGAACCTCAACATGGGTACACCTTAAATATCCCAGGAAATATAAAATTGGTTCAAAAATCTGTGGTATTTATGTACGATGGAATATGCCTCAGCCATGAAATCAATGTCATAAGACCAGGAGCAGCAAAGTGAGTGGATTCAGGTACGATGATTCTAAGTGAAATAAGTCACACAGAAAAAGAAACTTATCATAAGATATCACTTACGAAGATCCTGTAAACATGGCTACACATGAACTGAGTTAGGAAAGAAAACAGAGTCTCACATTTAGAAAACACTCTTATGCCTGCTTAAGGGGAAAGGAGAGGTGGGGTGATGCATAAAACCAGAGTTTGATATAAGCACAGGTACCATTTCTAAAACCAACTGTGGAATAGACAAGACCTACACCTTCCTCAGTGAAAGGGACTCAAAAACCCATATTTCCCGCAGAGGAATAGATCTGACTAGTAAGAATCTTAAAACCTATGTATTGATATGTCTCTGTAAGGGAATCAAGTGTGCCTAGAATGCCATAAACATGGCAGCGAGAATCAGCTCTAACCCAGTATAAGAAGGAATTTCAAAAACAAAACCAAAAAACAGGGAAATTCTGTACATTTCCTTCAGGGTCTCTGATGAAACCTGGAATGACCCTATCTACAATGACAGCTGGATGTGGCATAAGGCTGGACACTTGGGACTGAGAGGATTGGTGAGATTGGGTGAGCAAATGCAGACCCTTTAAAGCAAAAATGCATGGCCCCCATTCCATGGGTCCCAACTCTCCAGGTTGAAGGGAATATTACTACAGCTATAACATGTACGGGAAACCTAGAGAATGGACACACTGTGAATACAAAAGGTTTCTAAAACTCAACGAGTAGTCCCTCTCCTGGTGCTCCGTTTTGACTTTCCAACTGCTTTACTATAAATCTCCCAACTTGGAGAGACAGCCCCTTTAACCTCCTGGTTCGCACAGGTTGCCAATTTGGCAGAGGATGGAAGGGAAGAGGGAGAACCAATGAGAGAGTAGCTGTTAGGCATTTGGACGGGCACATGTCACTCTAATTTCCCGGCAGGAAGAAGAATTAACCAGAGTCTCAGCCACCCACCGGGAACCAGTATAGGTCCTGAACCAAAATTTTGGACTTGCGTACAGGTCACAAAAAACGAGTTGGAAAATAGAGCTAGGGCCACAGCAATTCACAAAATGGCAGAGTAATAAAGGACAACTATCGTCCAAAAATCTGTTGAGGGAAGGCAACGAGGCAGACTTGAAAGCCAGGCAGAATAGCAGGAAACAGATTTCAAGAGGTACGTTGGAATCGCCTTTAAAGCACAGGAAGAGGGGCACAACATCGACAATGACGCAGTTGGCCAAAAAGGGCGTATGCGTTTTCTCCTGAATATATTCAGGAGAAAACGCATACGCCCTTTTTGGCCAAACAAGCAAGCGGGCAATGCAAATCTGCACTACAAAGAAGTATCCCTTCCCACCGGTCAAAAGGGACATCCACAAAATGTGTAAAAACCAGAAAGGCAAGACTGGCCCTGGAGAACAGGGAGCCTTGTTATGCTGATGGGCGGGATGTAAATTGCCAACTGCCTCACTGGAGTAGTGCATTGCGTTCCCTAAAACAAGTAAACAACAGAGCTACAGAGCCAAGGGCACTTCCAGTCTAGGGAATATACATTGGGTAAACTGAAAATCAATAAGACAGAGCCACCCCCAAATTTAGGGCTGCACTGCTTACAAGAACCTCAACTTGGGTACACCTTAAATATCCCAGGAAATATAAAAATGGTTCAAAAAACTCTGGTATTTATGTCCGATGGAATATCCTTCAGCCATGAAATCAATGTCATAAGACTAGGAGCAGCAAAGTGAGTGGATTCAGGTACGATGATTCTAAGTGAAATAAGTCACACAGAAAAAGAAACTTATCATAACATATGACTTATGAAGATCCTGTAAACATGGCTACACATGAACTGAGTTAGGAAAGAGACCAGTGTCTCACATTTATAAAACACTCTTATGCCTGCTTAAGGGGAAAGGAGAGGTGGGGTGATGCATAAAACCAGAGTTTGATATAAGCACAGGTACCATTTCCAAAACCAACTGTGGTATAGACAAGACCAACACCTTCCTCAGTGAAAGGGAGTCAAAACCCCATATTTCCCACAGAGGAATAGATCTGACTAGTAAGAATCTTAAACCCTATGTACTGATATGTCTCTGTAAGGGAATCAAGTGTGTCTAGACTGGCATAAACATGGCAGAGAGAATCAGCTCAAACCCACTATAAAAAGGAATTTCAAAAACAAAACCAAAAAACAGGGAAATTCTTTACATTTCCTTCAGGGTCTCTGATGAAACCTGGAAAAACCCTGTCTACAATGACAGCTGGATGTGGCATAAGGCGGGACACTTGGGACTGAGAGGATTGGTGAGATTGTGTGAGCAAATGCAGACCCTTTAAAGCAAAAATGCATGGCCCCCATTCCATGGGTCCCAACTCTCCAGGTTGAAGGGAATATTACTACAGCTATAACATGTACGGGAAACCTAGAGAATGGACACACTGTGAATACAAAAGGTTTCTAAAACTCAACGAGTAGTCCCTCTCCTGGTGCTCCGTTTTGACTTTCCAACTGCTTTACTATCAATCTCCCAACTTGGAGAGACAGCCCCTTTAACCTCCTGGTTCGCACAGGTTGCCAATTTGGCAGAGGATGGAAGGGAAGAGGGAGAACCAATGAGAGAGTTACTGTTAGGCATTTGGACGGGCACATGTCACTCTAATTTCCCTGCAGGAAGAAGAATTAACCAGAGTCTCAGCCACCCACCGGGAACCAGTATAGGTCCTGAACCAAAATTTTGGACTTGCGTACAGCTCACAAAAAACGAGTTGGAAAATGGAGCTCAGGGCCACAGCAATTCACAAACTGGCAGAGTAATAAAGGACAACTATCGTCCAAAAATCTGTTGAGGGAAGGCAACGAGGCAGACTTGAAAGCCAGGCAGAATAGCAGGAAACAGATTTCAAGAGGTACGTTGGAATCGCCTTTAAAGCACAGGAAGAGGGGCACAACTTCGACAATGACACAGTTGGCCAAAAAGGGCGTATGTGTTTTCTCCTGAATATATTCAGGAGAAAACGCATACGCCCTTTTTGGCCAAACAAGCAAGCGGGCAATGCAAATCTGCACTACAAACAAGTATCACTTCCCACCGGTCAAAAGGGACATCCACAAAATGTGTAAAAACCAGAAAGGCAAGACAGGCCCTGGAGAACAGGGAGCCTTGTTATGCTGATGGGCGGGATGTAAATTGCCAACTGCCTCACTGGAGGAGTGCATTGCGTTCCCTAAAACAAGTAAACAACAGAGCTACAGAGCCAAGGGAACTTCCAGTCTAGGGAATATACATTGGGAAAACTGAAAATCAATAAGACAGAGCCACCCCCAAATTTAGGGCTGCACTGCTTACAAGAACCTCAACTTGGGTACACCTAAAATATCCCAGGAAATATAAAAATGGTTCAAAAAACTGTGGTATTTATGTCCGATGGAATATCCCTCAGCCATGAAATCAATGTCATAAGACCAGGAGTAGCAAAGTGAGTGGATTCAGGTACGATGATTCTAAGTGAAATAAGTCACACAGAAAAAGAAACTTATCATAAGATATGACTTATGAAGATCCTGTAAACATGGCTACACATGAACTGAGTTAGGAAAGAGAACAGAGTCTCACATTTAGAAAACACTCTTATGCCTGCTTAAGGGGAAAGGAGAGGTGGGGTGATTCATAAAACCAGAGTTTGATATAAGCACAGGTACCATTTCCATAACCAACTGTGGAATAGACAAGACCTACACCTTCCTCAGTGAAAGGGACTCAAAACCCCATATTTCCCGCAGAGGAATAGATCTGACTAGTAAGAATCTTAAAACCTATGTATTGATATGTCTCTGTAAGGGAATCAAGTGTGTCTAGACTGGCATAAACATGGCAGAGAGAATCAGCTCAAACCCACTATAAAAAGGAATTTCAAAAACAAAACCAAAAAACAGGGAAATTCTTTCCATTTCCTTCAGGGTCTCTGATGAAACCTGGAAAAACCCTGTCTACAATGACAGCTGGATGTGGCATAAGGCTGTACACTTGGGACTGAGAGGATTGGTGAGATTGGGTGAGCAAATGCAGACCCTTTAAAGCAAAAATGCATGGCCCCCATTCCATGGGTCCCAAATCTCCAGGTTGAAGGGAATATTACTACAGCTATAACATGTACGGGAAACCTAGAGAATGGACACACTGTGAATACAAAAGGTTTCTAAAACTCAACGAGTAGTCCCTCTCCTGGTGCTCCGGTTTGACTTTCCAACTGCTTTACTATCAATCTCCCAACTTGGAGAGACAGCCCCTTTAACCTCCTGGTTCGCACAGGTTGCCAATTTGGCAGAGGATGGAAGGGAAGAGGGAGAACCAATGAGAGAGTTACTGTTAGACATTTAGACGGGCACATGTCACTCTAATTTCCCGGCAGGAAGACGAATTAACCAGAGTCTCAGCCACCCACCGGGAACCAGTATAGGTCCTGAACCAAAATTTTGGACTTGCGTACAGCTCACAAAATACGAGTTGGAAAACGGAGCTCAGGGCCACAGCAATTCACAAACTGGCAGAGTAATAAAGGACAACTATCGTCCAAAAATCTGTTGAGGGAAGGCAACGAGGCAGACTTGAAAGCCAGGCAGAATAGCAGGAAACTGATTTCAAGAGGTACGTTGGATTCGCCTTGAAAGCACAGGAAGAGGGGCACATCTTCGACAATGACGCAGTTGGCCAAAAAGGGCGTATGCATTTTCTCCTGTATATATTCAGGAGAAAACGCATACGCCCTTTTTGGCCAAACAAGCAAGCGGGCAATGCAAATCTGCACTACAAAGAAGTATCACTTCCCACCGGTCAAAAGGGACATCCACAAAATGTGTAAAAACCAGAAAGGCAAGACAGGCCCTGGAGAACAGGGAGCCTTGTTATGCTGATGGGCGGGATGTAAATTGTCAACTGCCTCACTGGAGGAGTGCATTGCGTTCCCTAAAACAAGTAAACAACAGAGCTACAGAGCCAAGGGCACTTCCAGTCTAGGGAATATACATTGGGAAAACTGAAAATCAATAAGACAGAGCCACCCCCAAATTTAGGGCTGCACTGCTTACAAGAACCTCAACTTGGGTACACCTTAAATATCCCAGGAAATATAAAAATGGTTCAAAAAACTGTGGTATTTATGTCCGATGGAATATCCCTCAGCCATGAAATCAATGTCATAAGACCAGGAGCAGCAAAGTGAGTGCATTCACGTACGATGATTCTAAGTGAAATAAGTCACACAGAAAAAGAAACTTATCATAAGATATGACTTATGAAGATCCTGTAAACATGGCTACACATGAACTGAGTTAGGAAAGAGACCAGAGTCTCACATTTAGAAAACACTCTTATGCCTGCTTAAGGGGAAAGGAGAGGTGGGGTGATTCATAAAACCAGAGTTTGATATAAGCACAGGTACCATTTCCAAAACCAACTGTGGAATAGACAAGACCTACACCTTCCTCAGTGAAAGGGACTCAAAACCCCATATTTCCCGCAGAGGAATAGATCTGACTAGTAAGAATCTTAAAACCTATGTATTGATATGTCTCTGTAAGAGAATCAAGTGTGTCTAGACTGGCATACACATGGCAGAGAGAATCAGCTCAAATCCACTATAAAAAGGAATTTCAAAAACAAAACCATAAAACAGGGAAATTCTTTACATTTCCTTCAGGGTCTCTGATGAAACCTGGAAAAACCCTGTCTACAATGACAGCTGGATGTGGCATAAGGCTGGACACTTGGGACTGAGAGGATTGGTGAGATTGGGTGAGCAAATGCAGACCCTTTAAAGCAAAAATGCATGGCCCCCATTCCATGGGTCCCAACTCTCCAGGTTGAAGGGAATATTACTACAGCTATAACATGTACGGGAAACCTAGAGAATGGACACTCTGTGAATACAAAAGGTTTCTAAAACTCAATGAGTACTCCCTCTCCTGGTGCTCCGGTTGGACTTTCCAACTGCTTTACTATCAATCTCCCAACTTGGAGAGACAGCCCCTTTAACCTCCTGGTTCGCACAGGTTGCCAATTTTGCAGAGGATGGATGGGAAGAGGGAGAACCAATGAGAAAGTTGATGTGAGGCATTTGGACGGGCACTTGTCACTCTAATTTCCCGGCAGGAAGAAGAATTAACCAGAGTCTCAGCCACCCACCGGGAACCAGTATAGGTCCTGAACCAAAATTTTGGACTTGCGTACAGCTCACAAAATACGAGTTGGAAAATGGAGCTCAGGGCCACAGCAATTCACAAACTGGCAGAGTAATAAAGGACAACGGTCGTCCAAAAATCTGTTGAGGGAAGGCAACGAGGCAGACTTGAAAGCCAGGCAGAATAGCAGGAAACAGATTTCAATAGGTACGTTGGAATCGCCTTTAAAGCACAGGAAGAGGGGCACAACTTCGACAACGACGCAGTTGGCCAAAAAGGGCGTATGCGTTTTCTCCTGAATATATTCAGGAGAAAGCGCATACGCCCTTTTTGGCCAAACAAGCAAGCGGGCAATGCACATCTGCACTACAAAGAAGTATCACTTCCCACCGGTCAAAAGGGACATCCACAAAATGTGTAAAAACCAGAAAGGAAAGACAGGCCCTGGAGAACAGGGAGCCTTGTTATGCTGATGGGCGGGATGTAAATTGCCAACTGCCTCACTGGAGGAGTGCATTGCGTTCCCTAAAACAAGTAAACAACAGAGCTACAGAGCCAAGGGCACTTCCAGTCTAGGGAATATAACTTGGGAAAACTGAAAATCAATAAGACAGAGCCACCCCCAAATTTAGGGCTGCACTGCTTACATGAACCTCAACTTGGGTACACCTTAAATATCCCAGGAAATATAAAAATGGTTCAAAAAACTCTGGTATTTATGTCCAATGGAATATCCCTCAGCCATGAAATCAATGTCATAAGACCAGGAGCAGCAAAGTGTGTGGATTCAGGTACGATGATTCTAAGTGAAATAAGTCACACAGAAAAAGAAACTTATCATAAGATATGACTTATGAAGATCCTGTAAACATGGCTACACATGAACTGAGTTAGGAAAGAGACCAGAGTCTCACATTTAGAAAACACTCTTATGCCTGCTTAAGGGGAAAGGAGAGGTGGGGTGATGCATAAAACCAGAGTTTGATATAAGCACAGGTACCATTTCCAAAATCAACTGTGGAATAGACAAGACCTACACCTTCCTTAGTGAAAGGGACTCAAAACCCCATATTTCCCGCAGAGGAATAGATCTGACTAGTAAGAATCTTAAAACCTATGTATTGATATGTCTCTGTAAGGGAATCAAGTGTTTCTAGACTGGCATAAACATGGCAGAGAGAATCAGCTCAAACCCACTATAAAAAGGAATTTCAAAAACAAAACCAAAAAACAGGGAAATTCTTTACATTTCCTTCAGGGTCTCTGAGGAAACCTGGAAAAACCCTGTCTACAATGACAGCTGGATGTGGCATAAGGCTGGACACTTGGGACTGAGAGGATTGGTGAGATTGGGTGAGCAAATGCAGACCCTTTAAAGCAAAAATGCATGGCCCCCATTCCATGGGTCCCAACTCTCCAGGTTGAAGGGAATATTACTACAGCTATAACATGTACGGGAAACCTAGAGAATGGACACACTGTGAATACAAAAGGTTTCTAAATCTCAAAGATTAGTCCCTCTCCTGGTGCTCCGGTTTGACTTTCCAACTGCTTTACTATCAATCTCCCAACTTGGAGAGACAGCCCCTTTAACCTCCTGGTTCGCACACGTTGCCAATTTGGCAGAGGATGGAAGGGAAGAGGGAAAACCAATGAGAGAGTTACTGTTAGGCATTTGGACGGGCACATGTCACTCTAATTTCCCGGCAGGAAGAAGAATTAGCCAGAGTCTCAGCCACCCACCGGGAAACAGTATAGGTCCTGAACCAAAATTTTGGACGTGCGTACAGCTCACAAAAAACGAGTTGGAAAATGGAGCTCAGGGCCACAGCAATTCACAAACTGGCAGAGTAATAAAGGACAACTATCGTCCAAAAATCTGTTGAGGGAAGGCAACGAGCCAGACTTGAAAGCCAGGCAGAATAGCAGGAAACAGATTTCAAGAGGTACGTTGGAATCGCCTTTAAAGCACAGGAATTGGGGCACAACTTCGACAGTGACACAGTTGGCCAAAAAGGGCGTATGCGTTTTCTCCTGAATATATTCAGGAGAAAGCGCATACGCCCTTTTTGGCCAAACAAGCAAGCGGGCAATGCACATCTGCACTACAAAGAAGTATCACTTCCCACCGGTCAAAAGGGACATCCACAAAATGTGTAAAAACCAGAAAGGCAAGACAGGCCCTGGAGAACAGGGAGCCTTGTTATGCTGATGGGCGGGATGTAAATTGCCAAGTGCCTCACTGGAGGAGTCCATTGCGTTCCCTAAAACAAGTAAACAACAGAGCTACAGAGCCAAGGGCACTTCCAGTCTAGGGAATATACATTGGGAAAACTGAAAATCAATAAGACAGAGCCACCCCCAAATTTAGGGCTGCACTGCTTACAAGAACCTCAACTTGGGTACACCTTAAATATCCCAGGAAATATAAAAATGGTTCAAAAAACTGTGGTATTTATGTCCGATGGAATATCCCTCAGCCATGAAATCAATGTCATAAGATCAGGAGCAGCAAAGTGAGTGGATTCAGGTACGATGATTCTAAGTGAAATAAGTCACACAGAAAAAGAAACTTATCATAAGATATGACTTATGAAGATCCTGTAAACATGGCTACACATGAACTGAGTTAGGAAAGAGACCAGAGTCTCACATTTAGAAAACACTCTTATGCCTGCTTAAGGGGAAAGGAGAGGTGGGGTGATTCATAAAACCAGAGTTTGATATAAGCACAGGTACCATTTCCAAAACCAACTGTGGAATAGACAAGACCTACACCTTCCTCAGTGAAAGGGACTCAAAACCCCATATTTCCCGCAGAGGAATAGATCTGACTAGTAAGAATCTTAAAACCTATGTATTGATATGTCTCTGTAAGGGAATCAAGTGTGTCTAGACTGGCATAAACATGGCAGAAAGAATCAGCTCAAACCCACTATAAAAAGGAATTTCAAAAACAAAACCAAAAAACAGGGAAATTCTTTCCATTTCCTTCAGGGTCACTGATGAAACCTGGAAATACCCTGTCTACAATGACAGCTGGATGTGGCATAAGGCTGGACACTTGGGACTGAGAGGATTGGTGAGATTGGGTGAGCAAATGCAGACCCTTTAAAGCAAAAATGCATGGCCCACATTCCATGGGTCCCAACTCTCCAGGTTGAAGGGAATATTACTACAGCTATAACATGTACGGGAAACCTAGAGAATGGACACACTGTGAATACAAAAGGTTTCTAAAACTCAACGAGTAGTCCCTCTCCTGGTGCTCCGGTTTGACTTTCCAACTGCTTTACTATCAATCTCCCAAATTGGAGAGACAGCCCCTTTAACCTCCTGGTTCGCACAGGTTGCCAATTTGGCAGAGGATGGAAGGGAAGAGGGAGAACCAATGAGAGAGTTACTGTTAGACATTTGGACGGGCACATGTCACTCTAATTTCCCGGCAGGAAGACGAATTAACCAGAGTCTCAGCCACCCACCGGGAACCAGTATAGGTCCTGAACCAAAATTTTGGACTTGCGTACAGCTCACAAAATACGAGTTGGAAAATGGAGCTCAGGGCCACAGCAATTCACAAACTGGCAGAGTAATAAAGGACAACTATCGTCCAAAAATCTGTTGAGGGAAGGCAACGAGGCAGACTTGAAAGCCAGGCAGAATAGCAGGAAACTGATTTCAAGAGGTACGTTGGATTCGCCTTGAAAGCACAGGAAGAGGGGCACAACTTCGACAATGACGCAGTTGGCCAAAAAGGGCGTATGCATTTTCTCCTGTATATATTCAGGAGAAAACGCATACGCCCTTTTTGGCCAAACAAGCAAGCGGGCAATGCAAATCTGCACTACAAAGAAGTATCACTTCCCACCGGTCAAAAGGGACATCCACAAAATGTGTAAAAACCAGAAAGGCAAGACAGGCCCTGGAGAACAGGGAGCCTTGTTATGCTGATGGGGGGGATGTAAATTGTCAACTGCCTCACTGGAGGAGTTCATTGCGTTCCCTAAAACAAGTAAACAACAGAGCTACAGAGCCAAGGGCACTTCCAGTCTAGGGAATATACATTGGGAAAACTGAAAATCAATAAGACAGAGCCACCCCCAAATTTAGGGCTGCACTGCTTACAAGAACCTCAACTTGGGTACACCTTAAATATCCCAGGAAATATAAAAATGGTTCAAAAAACTGTGGTATTTATGTCCGATGGAATACCCCTCAGCCATGAAATCAATGTCATAAGACCAGGAGCAGCAAAGTGAGTGGATTCAGGTACGATGATTCTAAGTGAAATAAGTCACACAGAAAAAGAAACTTATCATAAGATATGACTTATGAAGATCCTGTAAACATGGCTACACATGAACTGAGTTAGGAAAGAGACCAGAGTCTCACATTTAGAAAACACTCTTATGCCTGCTTAAGGGGAAAGGAGAGGTGGGGTGATGCATAAAACCAGAGTTTGATATAAGCACAGGTACCATTTCCAAAACCAACTGTGGAATAGACAAGACCTACACCTTCCTCAGTGAAAGGGACTCAAAACCCCATATTTCCCGCAGAGGAATAGATCTGACTAGTAAGAATCTTAAAACCTATGTATTGATATGTCTCTGTAAGGGAATCAAGTGTGTCTAGACTGGCATAAACATGGCAGAGAGAATCAGCTCAAACCCACTATAAAAAGGAATTTCAAAAACAAAACCAAAAAACAGGGAAATTCTTTACATTTCCTTCAGGGTCTCTGATGAAACCTGGAAAAACCCTGTCTACAATGACAGCTGGATGTGGCATAAGGCTGGACACTTGGGACTGAGAGGATTGGTGAGATTGGGTGAGCAAATGCAGACCCTTTAAAGCAAAAATGCATGGCCCCCATTCCATGGGTCCCAACTCTCCAGGTTGAAGGGAATATTACTACAGCTATAACATGTACGGGAAACCTAGAGAATGGACACTCTGTGAATACAAAAGGTTTCTAAAACTCAACGAGTAGTCCCTCTCCTGGTGCTCCGGTTGGACTTTCCAACTGCTTTACTATCAATCTCCCAACTTGGAGAGACAGCCCCTTTAACCTCCTGGTTCGCACAGGTGGCCAATTTGGCAGAGGATGGATGGGAAGAGGGAGAACCAATGAGAGAGTTGATGTTAGGCATTTGGACGGGCACTTGTCACTCTAATTTCCCGGCAGGAAGAAGAATTAACCAGAGTCTCAGCCACCCACCGGGAACCAGTATAGGTCCTGAACCAAAATTTTGGACTTGCGTACAGTTCACAAAATACGAGTTGGAAAATGGAGCTCAGGGCCACAGCAATTCACAAACTGGCAGAGTAATAAAGGACAACTGTCGTCCAAAAATCTGTTGAGGGAAGGCAACGAGGCAGACTTGAAAGCCAGGCAGAATAGCAGGAAACAGATTTCAATAGGTACGTTGGAATCGCCTTTAAAGCACAGGAAGAGGGGCACAACTTCGACAATGACGCAGTTGGCCAAAAAGGGCGTATGCGTTTTCTCCTGAATATATTCAGGAGAAAACGCATACGCCCTTTTTGGCCAAGCAAGCAAGCGGGCAATGCAAATCTGCACTACAAAGAAGTATCACTTCCCACCGGTCAAAAGGGACATGCACAAAATGTGTAAAAACCATAAAGGCAAGACAGGCCCTGGAGAAGATGGAGCATTGTTATGCTGATGGGCGGGATGTAAATTGCCAACTGCCTCACTGGAGGAGTGCATTGCGTTCCCTAAAACAAGTAAACAACAGAGCTACAGAGCCAAGGGCACTTCCAGTCTAGGGAATATACATTGGGAAAACTGAAAATCAATAAGACAGAGCCACCCCCAAATTTAGGGCTGCACTGCTTACAAGAACCTCAACTTGGGTACACCTTAAATATCCCAGGAAATATAAAAATGGTTCCAAAAACTGTGGTATTTATGTCCGATGGAATATCCCTCAGCCATGAAATCAATGTCATAAGACCAGGAGCAGCAAAGTGAGTGGATTCAGGTACGATGATTCTAAGTGAAATAAGTCACACAGAAAAAGAAACTTATCATAAGATATGACTTATGAAGATCCTGTAAACATGGCTACACATGAAATGAGTTAGGAAAGAGACCAGAGTCTCACATTTAGAAAACACTCTTATGCCTGCTTAAGGGGAAAGGAGAGGTGGGGTGATGCATAAAACCAGAGTTTGATATAAGCACATGTACCATTTCCAAAACCAACTGTGGAATAGACAAGACCTACACCTTCCTCAGTGAAAGGGACTCAAAACCCCATATTTCCCGCAGAGGAATAGATCTGACTAGTAAGAATCTTAAAACTTATGTATTGATATGTCTCTGTAAGGGATTCAAGTGTGTCTAGACTGGCATAAACATGGCAGAGAGAATCAGCTCAAACCCACTATAAAAAGGAATTTCAAAAACAAAACCAAAAAACAGGGAAATTCTTTCCATTTCCTTCAGGGTCTCTGATGAAACCTGGAAAAACCCTGTCTACAATGACAGCTGGATGTGGCATAAGGCTGGACACTTGGGACTGAGAGGATTGGTGAGATTGTGTGAGCAAATGCAGACCCTTTAAAGCAAAAATGCATGGCCCCCATTCCATGGGTCCCAACTCTCCAGGTTGAAGGGAATATTACTACAGCTATAACATGTACGGGAAACCTAGAGAATGGACACACTGTGAATACAAAAGGTTTCTAAAACTCAACGAGTAGTCCCTCTCCTGGTGCTCCGGTTTGACTTTCCAACTGCTTTACTATCAATCTCCCAACTTGGAGAGACAGCCCCTTTAACCTCCTGGTTCGCACAGGTTGCCAATTTGGCAGAGGATGGAAGGGAAGAGGGAGAACCAATGAGAGAGTTACTGTTAGACATTTGGACGGGCACATGTCACTCTAATTTCCCGGCAGGAAGACGAATTAACCAGAGTCTCAGCCACCCACCGGGAACCAGTATAGGTCCTGAACCAAAATTTTGGACTTGCGTACAGTTCACAAAATACGAGTTGGAAAATGGAGCTCAGGGCCACAGCAATTCACAAACTGGCAGAGTAATAAAGGACAACTATCGTCCAAAAATCTGTTGAGGGAAGGCAAAGAGGCAGACTTGAAAGCCAGGCAGAATAGCAGGAAATAGATTCCAAGAGGTACGTTGGAATCGCCTTTAAAGCACAGGAAGAGGGGCACAACTTCGACAATGACGCAGTTGGCCAAAAAGTGCGTATGCATTTTCTCCTGTATATATTCAGGAGAAAACGCATACGCCCTTTTTGGCCAAACAAGCAAGTGGGCAATGCAAATCTGCACTACAAAGAAGTATCACTTGCCATCGGTCAAAAGGGACATCCACAAAATGTGTAAAAACCAGAAAGGCAAGACAGGCCCTGGAGAACAGGGAGCCTTGTTATGCTGATGGGTGGGATGTAAATTGCCAACTGCCTCACTGGAGGAGTGCATTGCGTTCCCTAAAACAAGTAAACAACAGAGCTACAGAGCCAAGGGCACTTCCAGTCTAGGGAATATACATTGGGAAAACTGAAAATCAATAAGACAGAGCCACCCCCAAATTTAGGGCTGCACTGCTTACAAGAACCTCAACTTGGGTACACCTTAAATATCCCAGGAAATATAAAAATGGTTCCAAAACTGTGGTATTTATGTCCGATGGAATATCCCTCAGCCATGAAATCAATGTCATAAGACCAGGAGCAGCAAAGTGAGTGGATTCAGGTACGATGATTCTAAGTGAAATAAGTCACACAGAAAAAGAAACTTATCATAAGATATGACTTATGAAGATCTTGTAAACATGGCTACACATGAACTGAGTTAGGAAAGAGACCAGAGTCTCACATTTAGAAAACACTCTTATGCCTGCTTAAGGGGAAAGGAGAGGTGGGGTGATGCATAAAACCAGAGTTTGATATAAGCACAGGTACCATTTCCAAAACCAACTGTGGAATAGACAAGACCTACACCTTCCTCAGTGAAAGGGACTCAAAACCCCATATTTCCCGCAGAGGAATAGATCTGACTAGTAAGAATCTTAAAACCTATGTATTGATATGTCTCTGTAAGGGAATCAAGTGTGTCTAGACTGGCATACACATGGCAGAGAGAATCAGCTCAAACACACTATAAAAAGGAATTTCAAAAACAAAACCAAAAAACAGGGAAATTCTATACATTTCCTTCAGGGTCTCTGATGAAACCTGGAAAAACCCTGTCTACAATGACAGCTGGATGTGGCATAAGGCTGGACACTTGGGACTGAGAGGATTGGTGAGATTGGGTGAGCAAATGCAGACCCTTTAAAGCAAAAATGCATGGCCCCCATTCCATGGGTCCCAACTCTCCAGGTTGAAGGGAATATTACTACAGCTATAACATGTACGGGAAACCTAGAGAATGGACACACTGTGAATACAAAAGGTTTCTAAAACTCAACGAGTAGTCCCTCTCCTGGTGCTCCGGTTTGACTTTCCAACTGCTTTACTATCAATCTCCCAACTTGGAGAGACAGCCCCTTTAACCTCCTGGTTCGCACAGGTTGCCAATTTGGCAGAGGATGGAAGGGAAGAGGGAGAACCAATGAGAGAGTTACTGTTAGACATATGGACGGGCACATGTCACTCTAATTTCCCGGCAGGAAGACGAATTAACCAGAGTCTCAGCCACCCACCGGGAACCAGTATAGGTCCTGAACCAAAATTTTGGACTTGCGTACAGTTCACAAAATACGAGTTGGAAAATGGAGCTCAGGGCCACAGCAATTCACAAACTGGCAGAGTAATAAAGGACAACTATCGTCCAAAAATCTGTTGAGGGAAGGCAAAGAGGCAGACTTGAAAGCCAGGCAGTATAGCAGGAAACAGATTCCAAGAGGTACGTTGGAATCGCCTTTAAAGCACAGGAAGAGGGGCACAACTTCGACAATGACGCAGTTGGCCAAAAAGGGCGTATGCATTTTCTCCTGTATATATTCAGGAGAAAACGCATACGCCCTTTTTGGCCAAACAAGCAAGCGGGCAATGCAAATCTGCACTACAAAGAAGTATCACTTCCCACCGGTCAAAAGGGACATCCACAAAATGTGTAAAAACCAGAAAGGCAAGACTGGCCCTGGAGAACAGGGAGCCTTGTTATGCTGATGGGCGGGATGTAAATTGCCAACTGCCTCACTGGAGGAGTGCATTGCGTTCCCTAAAAGAAGTAAACAACAGAGCTACAGAGCCAAGGGCACTTCCAGTCTAGGGAATATACATTGGGTAAACTGAAAATCAATAAGACAGAGCCACCCCCAAATTTAGGGCTGCACTGCTAACAAGAACCTCAACTTGGGTACACCTTAAATATCCCAGGAAATATAAAAATGGTTCAAAAAACTGTGGTATTTATGTCCGATGGAATATCCATCAGCCATGAAATCAATGTCATAAGACCAGGAGCAGCAAAGTGAGTGGATTCAGGTACGATGATTCTAAGTGAAATAAGTCACACAGAAAAAGAAACTTATCATAAGATATGACTTATGAAGATCCTGTAAACATGGCTACACATGAACTGAGTTAGGAAAGAGACCAGAGTCTCACATTTAGAAAACACTCTTATGCCTGCTTAAGGGGAAAGGAGAGGTGGGGTGATGCATAAAACCAGAGTTTGATATAAGCACAGGTACCATTTCCAAAACCAACTGTGGTATAGACAAGACCTACACCTTCCTCAGTGAAAGGGAGTCAAAACCCCATATTTCCCACAGAGGAATAGATCTGACTAGTAAGAATCTTAAAACCTATGTATTGATATGTCTCTGTAAGGGAATCAAGTGTGTCTAGACTGGCATAAACATGGCAGCGAGAATCAGCTCAAACCCACTATAAAAAGGAATTTCAAAAACAAAACCAAGAAACAGGGAAATTCTTTCCATTTCCTTCAGGGTCTCTGATGAAACCTGGAAAAACCCTGTCTACAATGACAGCTGGATGTGGCATAAGGCTGGACACTTGGGACTGAGAGGATTGGTGAGATTGTGTGAGCAAATGCAGACCCTTTAAAGCAAAAATGCATGGCCCCCATTCCATGGGTCCCAACTCTCCAGGTTGAAGGGAATATTACTACAGCTATAACATGTACGGGAAACCTAGAGAATGGACACACTGTGAATACAAAAGGTTTCTAAATCTCAAAGAGTAGTCCCTCTCCTGGTGCTCCGGTTTGACTTTCCAACTGCTTTACTATCAATCTCCCAACTTGGAGAGACAGCCCCTTTAACCTCCTGGTTCGCACAGGTTGCCAATTTGGCAGAGGATGGAAGGGAAGAGGGAGAACCAATGAGAGAGTTACTGTTACGCATTTGGACGGGCACATGTCACTCTAATTTCCCGGCAGGAAGAAGTATTAACCAGAGTCTCAGCCACCCACCGGGAACCAGTATAGGTCCTGAACCAAAATTTTGGACTTGCGTACAGCTCACAAAAAACGAGTTGGAAAATGGAGCTCAGGGCCACAGCAATTCACAAACTGGCAGAGTAATAAAGGACAACTATCGTCCAAAAATCTGTTGAGGGAAGGCAACGAGGCAGACTTGAAAGCCAGGCAGAATAGCAGGAAACAGATTTCAAGAGGTACGTTGGAATCGCCTTTAAACCACAGGAAGAGGGGCACAACTTCGACAATGACGCAGTTGGCCAAAAAGGGCGTATGCATTTTCTCCTGTATATATTCAGGAGAAAACGCATACGCCCTTTTTGGCCAAACAAGCAAGCGGGCAATGCAAATCTGCACTACAAAGAAGTATCACTTCCCACCGGTCAAAAGGGACATCCACAAAATGTGTAAAAACCAGAAAGGCAAGACAGGCCCTGGAGAACAGGGAGCCTTGTTATGCTGATGGGCGGGATGTAAATTGTCAACTGCCTCACTGGAGGAGTGCATTGCGTTCCCTAAAACAAGTAAACAACAGAGCTACAGAGCCAAGGGCACTTCCAGTCTAGGGAATATACATTGGGAAAACTGAAAATCAATAAGACAGAGCCACCCCCAAATTTAGGGCTGCACTGCTTACAAGAACCTCAACTTGGGTACACCTTAAATATCCCAGGAAATATAAAAATGGTTCAAAAAACTGTGGTATTTATGTACGATGGAATATCCCTCAGCCATGAAATCAATGTCATAAGACCAGGAGCAGCAAAGTGAGTGGATTCAGGTACGATGATTCTAAGTGAAATAAGTCACACAGAAAAAGAAACTTATCATAAGATAAGACTTATGAAGATCCTGTAAACATGGCTACACATGAACTGAGTTAGGAAAGAGACCAGAGTCTCACATTTAGAAAACACTCTTATGCCTGCTTAAGGGGAAAGGAGAGGTGGGGTGATGCATAAAACCAGAGTTTGATATAAGCACAGGTACCATTTCCAAAACCAACTGTGGAATAGACAAGACCTACACCTTCCTCAGTGAAAGGGACTCAAAACCCCATATTTCCCGCAGAGGAATAGATCTGACTAGTAAGAATCTTAAAACCTATGTATTGATATGTCTCTGTAAGGGAATCAAGTGTGTCTAGACTGGCATAAACATGGCAGAGAGAATCAGCTCAAACCCACTATAAAAAGGAATTTCAAAAACAAAACCAAAAAACAGGGAAATTCTTTCCATTTCCTTCAGGGTCTCTGATGAAACCTGGAAAAACCATGTCTACAATGACAGCTGGATGTGGCATAAGGCTGGACACTTGGGACTGAGAGGATTGGTGAGATTGGGTGAGCAAATGCAGACCCTTTAAAGCAAAAATGCATGGCCCCCATTCCATGGGTCCCAACTCTCCAGGTAGAAGGGAATATTACTACAGCTATAACATGTACGGGAAACCTAGAGAATGGACAGACTGTGAATACAAATGTTTTCTAAAACTCAACGAGTTGTCCCTCTCCTGGTGCTCCAGTTTGACTTTCCAACTGTTTACTATCAATCTCCCAAATTGGAGAGACAGCCCCTTTAACTTCCTGGTTCGCACAGGTTGCCAATTTGGCAGAGGATGGAAGGGAAGATGGAGAACCAATGAGAGAGTAGCTGTTAGGCATTTGGACGGGCACATGTCACTCTAATTTCCCGGCAGGAAGAAGTATTAACCAGAGTCTCAGCCACCCACCGGGAACCAGTATAGGTCCTGAACCAAAATTTTGGACTTGCGTACAGCTCACAAAAAACGAGTTGGAAAATGGAGCTCAGGGCCACAGCAATTCACAAACTGGCAGAGTAATAAAGGACAACTATCGTCCAAAAATCTGTTGAGGGAAGGCAACGAGGCAGACTTGAAAGCCAGGCAGAATAGCAGGAAACAGATTTCAAGAGGTACGTTGGAATCGCCTTTAAAGCACAGGAAGAGGGGCACAACTTCGACAATGACGCAGTTGGCCAAAAAGGGCGTATGCATTTTCTCCTGTATATATTCAGGAGAAAACGCATACGCCCTTTTTCGCCAAACAAGCAAGCGGGCAATGCAAATCTGCACTACAAAGAAGTATCACTTCCCACCGGTCAAAAGGGACATCCACAAAATGTGTAAAAACCAGAAAGGCAAGACAGGCCCTGGAGAACAGGGAGCCTTGTTATGCTGATGGGCGGGATGTAAATTGTCAACTGCCTCACTGGAGGAGTGCATTGCGTTCCCTAAAACAAGTAAACAACAGAGCTACAGAGCCAAGGGCACTTCCAGTCTAGGGAATATACATTGGGAAAACTGAAAATCAATAAGACAGAGCCACCCCCAAATTTAGGGCTGCACTGCTTACAAGAACCTCAACTTGGGTACACCTTAAATATCCCAGGAAATATAAAAATGGTTCAAAAAACTGTGGTATTGATGTCCGATGGAATATCCCTCAGCCATGAAATCAATGTCATAAGACCAGGAGCAGCAAAGTGAGTGGATTCAGGTACGATGATTCTAAGTGAAATAAGTCACACAGAAAAAGAAACTTATCATAAGATAAGACTTATGAAGATCCTGTAAACATGGCTACACATGAACTGAGTTAGGAAAGAGACCAGAGTCTCACATTTAGAAAACACTCTTATGCCTGCTTAAGGGGAAAGGAGAGGTGGGGTGATGCATAAAACCAGAGTTTGATATAAGCACAGGTACCATTTCCAAAACCAACTGTGGAATAGACAAGACCTACACCTTCCTCAGTGAAAGGGACTCAAAACCCCATATTTCCCGCAGAGGAATAGATCTGACTAGTAAGAATCTTAAAACCTATGTATTGATATGTCTCTGTAAGGGATTCAAGTGTGTCTAGACTGGCATACACATGGCAGAGAGAATCAGCTCAAACCCACTATAAAAAGGAATTTCAAAAACAAAACCAAAAAACAGGGAAATTCTTTACATTTCCTTCAGGGTCTCTGATGAAACCTGGAAAAACCCTGTCTACAATTACAGCTGGATGTGGCATAAGGCTGGACACTTGGGACTGAGAGGATGGGTGAGATTGGGTGAGCAAATGCAGACCATTTAAAGCAAAAATGCATGGCCCCCATTCCATGGGTCCCAACTCTTCAGGTTGAAGGGAATATTACTACAGCTATAACATGTACGGGAAACCTAGAGAATGGACACTCTGTGAATACAAAAGGTTTCTAAAACTCAACGAGTAGTCCCTCTCCTGGTGCTCCGGTTGGACTTTCCAACTGCTTTACTATCAATCTCCCAACTTGGAGAGACAGCCCCTTTAACCTCCTGGTTCGCACAGGTTGCCAATTTGGCAGAGGATGGAAGGGAAGAGGGAGAACCAATGAGAGAGTTGATGTTAGGCATTTGGACGGGCACTTGTCACTCTAATTTCCCGGCAGGTAGAAGAATTAACCAGAGTCTCAGCCACCCACCGGGAACCAGTATAGGTCCTGAACCAAAATCTTGGACTTGCGTACAGCTCACAAAAAACGAGTTGGAAAATGGAGCTCAGGGCAACAGCAATTCACAAACTGGCAGAGTAATAAAGGACAACTATCGTCCAAAAATCTGTTGAGGGAAGGCAACGAGGCAGACTTGAAAGCCAGGCAGAATAGCAGGAAACAGATTTCAATATGTACGTTGGAATCGCCTTTAAAGCACAGGAAGAGGGGCACAATTTCGACAATGACGCAGTTGGCCAAAAAGGGCGTATGCGTTTTCTCCTGAATATATTCAGGAGAAAACGCATACGCCCTTTTTGGCCAAACAAGCAAGCGGGCAATGCAAATCTGCACTACAAAGAAGTATCACTTCCCACCAGTCAAAAGGGACATCCACAAAATGTGTAAAAACGAGAAAGGCAAGACAGGCCCTGGAGAACAGGGAGCCTTGTTATGCTGATGGGCGGGATGTAAATTGCCAACTGCCTCACTGGAGGAGTGCATTGCGTTCCCTAAAACAAGTAAACAACAGAGCTACAGAGCCAGGGGCCCTTCCAGTCTAGGGAATATACATTGGGAAAACTGAAAATCAATAAGACAGAGCCACCCCCAAATTTAGGGCTGCACTGCTTACAAGAACCTCAACTTGGGTACACCTTAAATATCCCAGGAAATATAAAAATGGTTCAAAAAACTGTGGTATTTATGTCCGATGGAATATCCCTCAGCCATGAAATCAATGTCATAAGACCAGGAGCAGCAAAGTGAGTGGATTCAGGTACGATGATTCTAAGTGAAATAAGTCACACAGAAAAAGAAACTTATCATAAGATATGACTTATGAAGATCCTGTAAACATGGCTACACATGAACTGAGTTAGGAAAGAGAACACAGTCTCACATTTAAAAAACACTCTCATGCCTGCTTAAGGGGAAAGGAGAGGTGGGGTGATGCATAAAACCAGAGTTTGATATAAGCACAGGTACCATTTCCAAAACCAACTGTGGAATAGACAAGACCTACACCTTCCTCAGTGAAAGGGACTCAAAACCCCATATTTCCCGCAGAGGAATAGATCTGACTAGTAAGAATCTTAAAACCTATGTATTGATATGTCTCTGTAAGGGAATCAAGTGTGTCTAGACTGGCATAAACATGGCAGAGAGAATCAGCTCAAACCCACTATAAAAAGGAATTTCAAAAACAAAACCAAAAAACAGGGAAATTCTTTACATTTCCTTCAGGGTCTCTGATGAAACCTGTAAAAAACCCTGTCTACAATGACAGCTGGATGTGGCATAAGGCTGGACACTTGGGACTGAGAGGATTGGTGAGATTGGGTGAGCAAATGCAGAGGCTTTAATGCAAAAATGCATGGCCCCCATTCCTTGGGTCCCAACTCTCCAGGTTGAAGGGAATATTACTACAGCTATAACATGTACGGGAAACCTAGAGAATGGACACACTGTGAATACAAAAGGTTTCTAAAACTCAACGAGTAGTCCCTCTCCTGGTGCTCCGGTTTGACTTTCCAACTGCTTTACTATCAATCTCCCAACTTGGAGAGACAGCCCCTTTAACCTCCTGGTTCGCACACGTTGCCAATTTGGCAGAGGATGGAAGGGAAGAGGGAGAAACAATGAGAGAGTTACTGTTAGGCATTTGGACGGGCACATGTCACTCTAATTTCCCGGCAGGAAGAAGAATTAACCAGAGTCTCAGCCACCCACGGGGAACCAGTATAGGCCCTGAACCAAAATTTTGGACTTGCGTACAGCTCACAAAAAACGAGTTGGAAAATGGAGCTCAGGGCCACAGCAATTCACAAACTGGCAGAGTAATAAAGGACAACTATCGTCCAAAAATCTGTTGAGGGAAGGCAAAGAGGCAGACTTGAAAGCCAGGCAGAATAGCAGGAAACAGATTTCAAGAGGTACCTTGGAATCGCCTTTAAAGCACAGGAAGAGGGGCACAACTTCGACAATGACGCAGTTGGCCAAAAAGGGCGTATGCGTTTTCTCCTGAATATAGTCAGGAGAAAACGCATACGCCCTTTTTGGCCAAACAAGCAAGCAGGCAATGCAAATCTGCACTACAAAGAACTATCACTTCCCACCGGTCAAAATGGACATCCACAAAATGTGTAAAAACCAGAAAGGCAAGACAGGCCCTGGAGAACAGGGAGCCTTGTTATGCTGATGGGCGGGATGTAAATTGTCAACTGCCTCACTGGAGGAGTGCATTGCGTTCCCTAAAACAAGTAAACAACAGAGCTACAGAACCAAGGGCACTTCCAGTCTAGGGAATATACATTGGGAAAACTGAAAATCAATAAGACAGAGCCACCCCCAAATTTAGGGCTGCACTGCTTACAAGAACCTCATCTTGGGTACACCTTAAGTATCCCAGGAAATATAAAAATGGTTCAAAAAACTGTGGTATTTATGTCCGATGGAATATCCCTCAGCCATGAAATCAATGTCATAAGACCAGGAGCAGCAAAGTGAGTGGATTCAGGTACGATGATTCTAAGTGAAATAAGTCACACAGAAAAAGAAACTTATCATAAGATATGACTTATGAAGATCCTGTAAACATGGCTACACATGAACTGAGTTAGGAAAGAGAACAGAGTCTCACATTTAGAAAACACTCTTATGCCTGCTTAAGGGGAAAGGAGAGGTGGGGTGATGCATAAAACCAGAGTTTGATATAAGCACAGGTACCATTTCCAAAACCAACTGTGGAATAGACAAGACCTACACCTTCCTCAGTGAAAGGGACTCAAAACCCCATATTTCCCGCAGAGGAATAGATCTGACTAGTAAGAATCTTAAAACCTATGTATTGATATGTCTCTGTAAGGGAATCAAGTGTGTCTAGACTGGCATAAACATGGCAGAGAGAATCAGCTCAAACCCACTATAAAAAGGAATTTCAAAAACAAAACCAAAAAACAGGGAAATTCTTTACATTTCCTTCAGGGTCTCTGAGGAAACCTGGAAAAACCCTGTCTACAATGACAGCTGGATGTGGCATAAGGCTGGACACTTGGGACTGAGAGGATTGGTGAGATTGGGTGAGCAAATGCAGACCCTTTAAAGCAAAAATGCATGGCCCCCATTCCATGGGTTCCCAACTCTCCAGGTTGAAGGGAATATTACTACAGCTATAACATGTACGGGAAACCTAGAGAATGCACACACTGTGAATACAAAAGGTTTCTAAAACTCAACGAGTAGTCCCTATCCTGGTGCTCCGGTGTGACTTTCCAACTGCTTTACTATCAATCTCCCAAATTGGAGAGACAGCCCCTTTAACCTCCTGGTTCGCACAGGTTGCCAATTTGGCAGAGGATGGAAGGGAAGAGGGAGAACCAATGAGAGAGTTACTGTTAGGCATTTGGACGGGCACATGTCACTCTAATTTCCCGGCAGGAAGAAGAATTAACCAGAGTCTCAGCCACCCACTGGCAACCAGTATAGGCCCTGAACCAAAATTTTGGACTTGCGTACAGCTCACAAAAAACGAGTTGGAAAATGGAGCTCAGGGCCACAGCAATTCACAAACTGGCAGAGTAATAAAGGACAACTATCGTCCAAAAATCTGTTGAGGGAAGGCAACGAGGCAGACTTGAAAGCCAGGCAGAATAGCAGGAAACAGATTTCAAGAGGTACGTTGGAATCGCCTTTAAAGCACAGGAAGAGGGGCACAATTTCGACAATGACGCAGTTGGCCAAAAAGGGCGTATGCGTTTTCTCCTGAATATATTCAGGAGAAAACGCATACGCCCTTTTTGGCCAAACAAGCAAGCGGGCAATGCAAATCTGCACTACAAAGAAGTATCACTTCCCACCGGTCATAAGGGACATCCACAAAATGTGTAAAAACGAGAAAGGCAAGACAGGACCTGGAGAACAGGGAGCCTTGTTATGCTGATGGGCGGGATGTAAATTGCCAACTGCCTCACTGGAGGAGTGCATTGCGTTCCCTAAAACAAGTAAACAACAGAGCTACAGAGCCAGGGGCCCTTCCAGTCTAGGGAATATACATTGGGAAAACTGAAAATCAATAAGACAGAGCCACCCCCAAATTTAGGGCTGCACTGCTTACAAGAACCTCAACTTGGGTACACCTTAAATATCCCAGGAAATATAAAAATGGTTCAAAAAACTGTGGTATTTATGTCCGATGGAATATCCCTCAGCCATGAAATCAATGTCATAAGACCAGGAGCAGCAAAGTGAGTGGATTCAGGTACGATGATTCTAAGTGAAATAAGTCACACAGAAAAAGAAACTTATCATAAGATATGACTTATGAAGATCCTGTAAACATGGCTACACATGAACTGAGTTAGGAAAGAGAACAGAGTCTCACATTTAAAAAACACTCTCATGCCTGCTTAAGGGGAAAGGAGTGGTGGGGTGATGCATAAAACCGGAGTTTGATATAAGCACAGGTACCATTTCCAAAACCAACTGTGGAATAGACAAGACCTACACCTTCCTCAGTGAAAGGGACTCAAAACCCCATATTTCCTGCAGAGGAATAGATCTGACTAGTAAGAATCTTAAAACCTATGTATTGATATGTCTCTGTAAGGGAATCAAGTGTGTCTAGACTGGCATAAACATGGCAGAGAGAATCAGCTCAAACCCACTCTAAAAAGGAATTTCAAAAACAAAACCAAAAAACAGGGAAATTCTTTACATTTCCTTCAGGGTCTCTGATGAAACCTGTAAAAAACCCTGTCTACAATGACAGCTGGATGTGGCATAAGGCTGGACACTTGGGACTGAGAGGATTGGTGAGATTGGGTGAGCAAATGCAGAGGCTTTAAAGCAAAAATGCATGGCGCCCATTCCTTGGGTCCCAACTCTCCAGGTTGAAGGGAATATTACTACAGCTATAACATGTACGGGAAACCTAGAGAATGGACACACTGTGAATACAAAATGTTTCTAAAACTCAACGAGTAGTCCCTCTCCTGGTGCTCCGGTTTGACTTTCCAACTGCTTTACTATCAATCTCCCAACTTGGAGAGACAGCCCCTTTAACCTCCTGGTTCACACAGGTTGCCAATTTGGCAGAGGATGGAAGCGAAGAGGGAGAACCAATGAGAGAGTTACTGTTAGGCATTTGGAAGGGCACTTGTCCCTCTAATTTCCCGGCAGGAAGAAGAATTAACCAGAGTCTCAGCCACCCACCGGGAACCAGTATAGGTCCTGAACCAAAACTTTGGACTTGCGTACAGCTCACAAAAAACGAGTTGGAAAATGGAGCTCAGGGCCACAGCAATTCACAAACTGGCAGAGTAATAAAGGACAACTATCGTCCAAAAATCTGTTGAGGGAAGGCAACGAGGCAGACTTGAAAGCCAGGCAGAATAGCAGGAAACAGATTTCAAGAGGTACGTTGGAATCGCCTTTAAAGCACAGGAAGAGGGGCACAACTTCGACAATGACGCAGTTGGCCAAAAAGGGCGTATGCGTTTTCTCCTGAATATATTCAGGAGAAAACGCATACGCCCTTTTTGGCCAAACAAGCAAGCGGGCAATGCAAATCTGCACTACAAAGAAGTATCACTTCCCACCGGTCAAAAGGGACATCCACAAAATGTGTAAAAACCAGAAAGGCAAGACAGGCCCTGGAGAACAGGGAGCCTTGTTATGCTGATGGGCGGGATGTAAATTGCCAACTGCCTCACTGGAGGAGTGCATTGCGTTCCCTAAAACAAGTAAAGAACAGAGCTACAGACCCAAGGGCACTTCCAGTCTAGGGAATATACATTGGGAAACCTGAAAATCATTAAGACAGAGCCACCCCCAAATTTAGGGCTGCACTGCTTACAAGAACCTCAACTTGGGTACACCTTAAATATCCCAGGAAATATAAAATTGGTTCAAAAAACTGTAGTATTTATGTCCGATGGAATATCCCTCAGCCATGAAATCAATGTCATAAGACCAGGAGCAGCAAAGTGAGTGGATTCAGGTACGATGAATCTAAGTGAAATAAGTCACACAGAAAAAGAAACTTATCATAAGATATCACCTATGAAGATCCTGTAAACATGGCTACACATGAACTGAGTTAGGAAAGAGAACAGAGTCTCACATTTAGAAAACACTCTTATGCCTGCTTAAGGGGAAAGGAGAGGTGGGGTGATGCATAAAACCAGAGTTTGATATAAGCACAGGTACCATTTCCAAAACCAACTGTGGAATAGACAAGACCTACACCTTCCTCAGTGAAAGGGACTCAAAACCCCATATTTCCCGCAGAGGAATAGATCTGACTAGTAAGAATCTTAAAACCTATGTATTGATATGTCTCTGTAAGGGAATCAAGTGTGTCTAGACTGGCATAAACATGGCAGAGAGAATCACCTCAAACCCACTCTAAAAAGGAATTTCAAAAACAAAACCAAAAAACAGGGAAATTCTTTACATTTCCTTCAGGGTCTCTGAGGAAACCTGGAAAAACCCTGTCTACAATGACAGCTGGATGTGGCATAAGGCTGGACACTTGGGACTGAGAGGATTGGTGAGATTGGGTGAGCAAATGCAGACCCTTTAAAGCAAAAATGCATGGCCCCCATTCCATGGGTCCCAACTCTCCAGGTTGAAGGGAATATTACTACAGCTATAACATGTACGGGAAACCTAGAGAATGGACACACTGTGAATACAAAAGGTTTCTAAAACTCAACGAGTAGTCCCTCTCCTGGTGCTCCGGTTTGACTTTCCAACTGCTTTACTATCAATCTCCCAACTTGGAGAGACAGCCCCATTGACCTCCTGTTTCGCACAGGTTGCCAATTTGGCAGAGGATGGAAGCGAAGAGGGAGAACCAATGAGAGAGTTACTGTTAGGCATTTGGACGGGCACATGTCACTCTAATTTCCCGGCAGGAAGAAGAATTAACCAGAGTCTCAGCCACCCACCGGGAACCAGTATAGGTCCTGAACCAAAATTTTGGACTTGCGTACAGCTCACAAAAAACGAGTTGGAAAATGGAGCTCAGGGCCACAGCAATTCACAAACTGGCAGAGTAATAAAGGACAACTATCGTCCAAAAATCTGTTGAGGGAAGGCAACGAGGCAGACTTGAAAGCCAGGCAGAATAGCAGGAAACAGATTTCAAGAGGTACGTTGGAATCGCCTTTAAAGCACAGGAGGAGGGGCACAACTTCGACAATGACGCAGTTGGCCAAAAAGAGCGTATGCGTTTTCTCCTGAATATATTCAGGAGAAAACGCATACGCCCTTTTTGGCCAAACAAGCAAGCAGGCAATGCAAATCTGCACTACAAAGAAGTATCACTTCCCACCGGTCAAAAGGGACATCCACAAAATGTGTAAAAACCAGAAAGGCAAGACAGGCCCTGGAGAACAGGGAGCCTTGTTATGCTGATGTGCGGGATGTAAATTGCCAACTGCCTCACTGGAGGAGTGCATTGCGTTCCCTAAAACAAGTAAAGAACAGAGCTACAGAGCCAAGGGCACTTCCAGTCTAGGGAACATACATTGGGAAAATTGAAAATCAATAAGACAGAGCCACCCCCAAATTTAGGGCTGCACTGCTTACAAGAACCTCAACTTGGGTACACCTTAAATATCCCAGGAAATATAAAATTGGTTCAAAAAACTGTAGTATTTATGTCCGATGGAATATCCCTCAGCCATGAAATCAATGTCATAAGACCAGGAGCAGCAAAGTGAGTGGATTCAGGTACGATGATTCTAAGTGAAATAAGTCACACAGAAAAAGAAACTTATCATAAGATATCACCTATGAAGATCCTGTAAACATGGCTACACATGAACAGAGTTAGGAAAGAGAACAGAGTCTCACATTTAGAAAACACTCTTATGCCTGCTTAAGGGGAAAGGAGAGGTGGGGTGATGCATAAAACCAGAGTTTGATATAAGCACAGGTACCATTTCCAATACCAACTGTGGAATAGACAAGACCTACACCTTCCTCAGTGAAAGGGACTCAAAACCCCATATTTCCCGCTGAGGAATAGATCTGACTAGTAAGAATCTTAAAACCTATGTATTGATATGTCTCTGTAAGGGAATCAAGTGTGTCTAGACTGGCATAAACATGGCAGAGAGAATCACCTCAAACCCACTATAAAAAGGAATTTCAAAAACAAAACAAAAAAACAGGGAAATTCTTTACATTTCCTTCAGGGTCTCTGAGGAAACCTGGAAAAACCCTGTCTACAATGACAGCTGGATGTGGCATAAGGCTGGACACTTGGGACTGAGAGGATTGGTGAGATTGGGTGAGCAAATGCAGACCCTTTAAAGCAAAAATGCATGGCCCCCATTCCATGGGTCCCAACTCTCCAGGTTGAAGGGAATATTACTACAGCTATAACATGTACGGGAAACCTAGAGAATGGACACACTGTGAATACAAAAGGTTTCTAAAACTCAACGAGTAGTCCCTCTCCTGGTGCTCCGGTTTGACTTTCCAACTGCTTTACTATCAATCTCCCAACTTGGAGAGACAGCCCCTTTAACCTCCTGGTTCGCACAGGTTGCCAATTTGGCAGAGGATGGAAGGGAAGAGGGAGAACCAATGAGAGAGTTACTGTTAGGCATTTGGACGGGCACATGTCACTCTAATTTCCCGGCAGGAAGAAGAATTAACCAGAGTCTCAGCCACCCACCGGGAACCAGTATAGGCCCTGAACCAAAATTTTGGACTTGCGTACAGCTCACAAAAACGAGTTGGAAAAAGGAGCTCAGGACCAGAAAAATTCACAAACTGGCAGAGTAATAAAGGACAACTATCGTCCAAAAATCTGTTGAGGGAAGGCAACGAGGCAGACTTGAAAGCCAGGCAGAATAGCAGGAAACAGATTTCAAGAGGTACGTTGGAATCGCCTTTAAAGCACAGGAAGAGGGGCACAACTTCGACAATGACGCAGTTGGCCAAAAAGGGCGTATGCGTTTTCTCCTGAATATATTCAGGAGAAAACGCATACGCCCTTTTTGGCCAAACAAGCAAGCGGGCAATGCAACTCTGCACTACAAAGAAGTATCACTTCCCACTGGTCAAAAGGGACATCCACAAAATGTGTAAAAACCAGAAAGGCAAGACAGGCCCTGGAGAACAGGGAGCCTTGTTATGCTGATGGGCTGGATGTAAATTGCCAACTGCCTCACTGGAGGAGTGCATTGCGTTCCCTAAAACAAGTAAACAACAGAGGTACAGAGCCAAGGGCACTTCCAGTCTAGGGAATATACATTGGGAAAACTGAAAATCAATAAGACAGAGCCACCCCCAAATTTAGGGCTGCACTGCTTACAAGAACCTCAACTTGGGTACACCTTAAATATCCCAGGAAATATAAAAATGGTTCAAAAAACTGTGGTATTTATGTCCGATGGAATATCCCTCAGCCATGAAATCAATGTCATAAGACCAGGAGCAGCAAAGTGAGTGGATTCAGGTACGATGATTCTAAGTGAAATAAGTCACACAGAAAAAGAAACTTATCATAAGATATCACTTATGAAGATCCTGTAAACATGGCTACACATGAACTGAGTTAGGAAAGAGAACAGAGTCTCACATTTAGAAAACACTCTTATGCCTGCTTAAGGGGAAAGGAGAGGTGGGGTGATGCATAAAACCAGAGTTTGATATAAGCACAGGTACCATTTCCAAAACCAACTGTGGAATAGACAAGACCTACACCTTCCTCAGTGAAAGGGACTCAAAACCCCATATTTCCCGCAGAGGAATAGATCTGAGTAGTAAGAATCTTAAAACCAATGTATTGATATGTCTCTGTAAGGGAATCAAGTGTGTCTAGACTGGCATAAACATGGCAGAGAGAATCAGCTCAAACCCACTCTAAAAAGGAATTTCAAAAACAAAACCAAAAAACAGGGAAATTCTTTCCATTTCCTTCAGGGTCTCTGAGGAAACCTGGAAAAACGCTGTCTACAATGACAGCTGGATGTGGCATAAGGCTGGACACTTGGGACTGAGAGGATTGGTGAGATTGGGTGAGCAAATGCAGACCCTTTAAAGCAAAAATGCATGGCCCCCATTCCATGGGTCCCAACTCTCCAGGTTGAAGGGAATATTACTACAGCTATAACATGTACGGGAAACCTAGAGAATGGACACACAGTGAATACAAAAGGTTTCTAAAACTCAACGAGTAGTCCCTCTCCTGGTGCTCCGGTTTGACTTTCCAACTGCTTTACTATCAATCTCCCAACTTGGAGAGACAGACCCTTTAACCTCCTGGTTCGCACAGGTTGCCAATTTGGCAGAGGATGGAAGGGAAGAGGGAGAACCAATGAGTGAGTTACTGTTAGGCATTTGGGCGGGCACATGTCACTCTAATTTCCCGGCAGGAAGAAGAATTAACCAGAGTCTCAGCCACCCACCGGGAACCTGTATAGGCCCTGAACCAAAATTTTGGACTTGCGTACAGCTCACAAAAAACGAGTTGGAAAATGGAGCTCAGGACCACAGCAATTCACAAACTGGCAGAGTAATAAAGGACAACTATCATCCAAAAATCTGTTGAGGGAAGGCAACGAGGCAGACTTGAAAGCCAGGCAGAATAGCAGGAAACAGATTTCAAGAGGTACGTTGGAATCGCCTTTAAAGCACAGGAAGAGGGGCACAACTTCGACAATGACGCAGTTGGCCAAAAAGGGCGTATGCGTTTTCTCCTGAATATATTCAGGAGAAAACGCATACGCCCTTTTTGGCCAAACAAGCAAGCGGGCAATGCAACTCTGCACTACAAAGAAGTATCACTTCCCACCGGTCAAAAGGGACATCCACAAAATGTGTAAAAACCAGAAAGGCAAGACAGGCCCTGGAGAACATGGAGCCTTGTTATGCTGATGGGCGGGATGTAAATTGCCAACTGCCTCACTGGAGGAGTGCATTGCGTTCCCTAAAACAAGTAAACAACAGAGGTACAGAGCCAAGGGCACTTCCAGTCTAGGGAATATACATTGGGAAAACTGAAAATCAATAAGACAGAGCCACCCCCAAATTTAGGGCTGCACTGCTTACAAGAACCTCAACTTGGGTACACTTTAAATATCCCGTGAAATATAAAAATGGTTCAAAAACTGTGGTATTTATGTCCGATGGAATATCCCTCAGCCATGAAATCAATGTCATAAGACCAGGAGCAGCAAAGTGAGTGGATTCAGGTACGATGATTCTAAGTGAAATAAGTCACACAGAAAAAGAAACTTATCATAAGATATGACTTATGAAGATCCTGTAAACATGGCTACACATGAACTGAGTTAGGAAAGAGAACAGAGTCTCACATTTAGAAAACACTCTTATGCCTGCTTAAGGGGAAAGGAGAGGTGGGGTGATGCATAAAACCAGAGTTTGATATAAGCACAGGTACCATTTCCAAAACCAACTGTGGAATAGGCAAGACCTACACCTTCCTCAGTGAAAGGGACTCAAAACCCCATATTTCCCGCAGAGGAATAGATCTGACTAGTAAGAATCTTAAAACCTATGTATTGATATGTCTCTGTAAGGGAATCAAGTGTGTCTAGACTGGCATAAACATGGCAGAGAGAATCAGCTCAAACCCACTCTAAAAAGGAATTTCAAAAACAAAACCAAAAAACAGGGAAATTCTTTACATTTCCTTCAGGGTCTCTGATGAAAGCTGGAAAAACCCTGTCTACAATGACAGCTGGATGTGGCATAAGGCTGGACACTTGGGACTGAGAGGATTGGTGAGATTGGGTGAGCAAATGCAGACCCTTTAAAGCAAAAATGCATGGCCCCCATTCCATGGGTCCCAACTCTCCAGGTTGAAGGGAATATTACTACAGCTATAACATGTACGGGAAACCTAGAGAATGGACACACTGTGAATACAAAAGGTTTCTAAAACTCAACGAGTAGTCCCTCTCCTGGTGCTCCGGTTTGACTTTCCAACTGCTTTACTATCAATCTCCCAACTTGGAGAGACAGCCCCATTGACCTCCTGTTTCGCACAGGTTGCCAATTTGGCAGAGGATGGAAGCGAAGAGGGAGAACCAATGAGAGAGTTACTGTTAGGCATTTGGACGGGCACATGTCACTCTAATTTCCCGGCAGGAAGAAGAATTAACCAGAGTCTCAGCCACCCACCGGGAACCAGTATAGGTCCTGAACCAAAATTTTGGACTTGCGTACAGCTCACAAAAAACGAGTTGGAAAATGGAGCTCAGGGCCACAGCAATTCACAAACTGGCAGAGTAATAAAGGACAACTATCGTCCAAAAATCTGTTGAGGGAAGGCAACGAGGCAGACTTGAAAGCCAGGCAGAATAGCAGGAAACAGATTTCAAGAGGTACGTTGGAATCGCCTTTAAAGCACAGGAAGAGGGGCACAACTTCGACAATGACGCAGTTGGCCAAAAAGGGCGTATGCGTTTTCTCCTGAATATATTCAGGAGAAAACGCATACGCCCTTTTTGGCCAAACAAGCAAGCAGGCAATGCAAATCTGCACTACAAAGAAGTATCACTTCCCACCGGTCAAAAGGGACATCCACAAAATGTGTAAAAACCAGAAAGGCAGGACAGGCCCTGGAGAACAGGGAGCCTTGTTATGCTGATGGGCGGGATGTAAATTGCCAACTGCCTCACTGGAAGAGTGCATTGCGTTCCCTAAAACAAGTAAAGAACAGAGCTACAGAGCCAAGGGCACTTCAAGTCTAGGGATCATACATTGGGAAAATTGAAAATCAATAAGACAGAGCCACCCCCAAATTTAGGGCTGCACTGCTTACAAGAACCTCAACTTGGGTACACCTTAAATATCCCAGGAAATATAAAATTGGTTCAAAAAACTGTAGTATTTATGTCCGATGGAATATCCCTCAGCCATGAAATCAATGTCATAAGACCAGGAGCAGCAAAGTGAGTGGATTCAGGTAAGATGATTCTAAGTGAAATAAGTCACACAGAAAAAGAAACTTATCATAAGATATCACCTATGAAGATCCTGTAAACATGGCTACACATGAACTGAGTTAGGAAAGAGAACAGAGTCTCACATTTAGAAAACACTCTTATGCCTGCTTAAGGGGAAAGGAGAGGTGGGGTGATGCATAAAACCAGAGTTTGATATAAGCACAGGTACCATTTCCAATACCAACTGTGGAATAGACAAGACCTACACCTTCCTCAGTGAAAGGGACTCAAAACCCCATATTTCCCGCTGAGGAATAGATCTGACTAGTAAGAATCTTAAAACCTATGTATTGATATGTCTCTGTAAGGGAATCAAGTGTGTCTAGACTGGCATAAACATGGCAGAGAGAATCACCTCAAACCCACTATAAAAAGGAATTTCAAAAACAAAACAAAAAAACAGGGAAATTCTTTACATTTCCTTCAGGGTCTCTGAGGAAACCTGGAAAAACCCTGTCTACAATGACAGCTGGATGTGGCATAAGGCTGGACACTTGGGACTGAGAGGATTGGTGAGATTGGGTGAGCAAATGCAGACCCTTTAAAGCAAAAATGCATGGCCCCCATTCCATGGGTCCCAACTCTCCAGGTTGAAGGGAATATTACTACAGCTATAACATGTACGGGAAACATAGAGAATGGACACACTGTGAATACAAAAGGTTTCTAAAACTCAACGAGTAGTCCCTCTCCTGGTGCTCCGGTTTGACTTTCCAACTGCTTTACTATCAATCTCCCAACTTGGAGAGACAGCCCCTTTAACCTCCTGGTTCGCACAGGTTGCCAATTTGGCAGAGGATGGAAGGGAAGAGGGAGAACCAATGAGAGAGTTACTGTTAGGCATTTGGACGGGCACATGTCACTCTAATTTCCCGGCAGGAAGAAGAATTAACCAGAGTCTCAGCCACCCACCGGGAACCTGTATAGGCCCTGAACCAAAATTTTGGACTTGCGTACAGCTCACAAAAAACGAGTTGGAAAATGGAGCTCAGGACCACAGCAATTCACAAACTGGCAGAGTAATAAAGGACAACTATCATCCAAAAATCTGTTGAGGGAAGGCAACGAGGCAGACTTGAAAGCCAGACAGAATAGCAGGAAACAGATTTCAAGAGGCACGTTGGAATCGCCTTTAAAGCAAAGGAAGAGGGGCACAACTTCGACAATGATGCAGTTGGCCAAAAAGGGCGTATGCGTTTTCTCCTGAATATATTCAGGAGAAAACGCATACGCCCTTTTTGGCCAAACAAGCAAGCGGGCAATGCAACTCTGCACTACAAAGAAGTATCACTTCCCACCGGTCAAAAGGGACATCCACAAAATGTGTAAAAACCAGAAAGGCAAGACAGGCCCTGGAGAACATGGAGCCTTGTTATGCTGATGGGCGGGATGTAAATTGCCAACTGCCTCACTGGAGGAGTGCATTGCGTTCCCTAAAACAAGTAAACAACAGAGGTACAGAGCCAAGGGCACTTCCAGTCTAGGGAATATACATTGGGAAAACTGAAAATCAATAAGACAGAGCCACCCCCAAATTTAGGGCTGCACTGCTTACAAGAACCTCAACTTGGGTACACCTTAAATATCCCAGGAAATATAAAAATGGTTCAAAAAACTGTGGTATTTATGTCCGATGGAATATCCCTCAGCCATGAAATCAATGTCATAAGACCAGGAGCAGCAAAGTGAGTGGATTCAGGTACGATGATTCTAAGTGAAATAAGTCACACAGAAAAAGAAACTTATCATAAGATATCACTTATGAAGATCCTGTAAACATGGCTACACATGAACTGAGTTAGGAAAGAGAACAGAGTCTCACATTTAGAAAACACTCTTATGCCTGCTTAAGGGGAAAGGAGAGGTGGGGTGATGCATAAAACCAGAGTTTGATATAAGCACAGGTACCATTTCCAAAACCAACTGTGGAATAGACAAGACCTACACCTTCCTCAGTGAAAGGGACTCAAAACCCCATATTTCCCGCAGAGGAATAGATCTGACTAGTAAGAATCTTAAAACCAATGTATTGATATGTCTCTGTAAGGGAATCAAGTGTGTCTAGACTGGCATAAACATGGCAGAGAGAATCAGCTCAAACCCACTCTAAAAAGGAATTTCAAAAACAAAACCAAAAAACAGGGAAATTCTTTCCATTTCCTTCAGGGTCTCTGAGGAAACCTGGAAAAACCCTGTCTACAATGACAGCTGGATGTGGCATAAGGCTGGACACTTGGGACTGAGAGGATTGGTGAGATTGGGTGAGCAAATGCAGACCCTTTAAAGCAAAAATGCATGGCCCCCATTCCATGGGTCCCAACTCTCCAGGTTGAAGAGAATATTACTACAGCTATAACATGTACGGGAAACCTAGAGAATGGACACACAGTGAATACAAAAGGTTTCTAAAACTCAACGAGTAGTCCCTCTCCTGGTGCTCCGGTTTGACTTTCCAACTGCTTTACTATCAATCTCCCAACTTGGAGAGACAGACCCTTTAACCTCCTGGTTCGCACAGGTTGCCAATTTGGCAGAGGATGGAAGGGAAGAGGGAGAACCAATGAGAGAGTTACTGTTAGGCATTTGGACGGGCACATGTCACTCTAATTTCCCGGCAGGAAGAAGAATTAACCAGAGTCTCAGCCACCCACCGGGAACCTGTATAGGCCCTGAACCAAAATTTTGGACTTGCGTACAGCTCACAAAAAACGAGTTGGAAAATGGAGCTCAGGACCACAGCAATTCACAAACTGGCAGAGTAATAAAGGACAACTATCATCCAAAAATCTGTTGAGAGAAGGCAACGAGGCAGACTTGAAAGCCAGGCAGAATAGCAGGAAACAGATTTCAAGAGGTACGTTGGAATCGCCTTTAAAGCACAGGAAGAGGGGCACAACTTCGACAATGACGCAGTTGGCCAAAAAGGGCGTATGCGTTTTCTCCTGAATATATTCAGGAGAAAACGCATACGCCCTTTTTGGCCAAACAAGCAAGCGGGCAATGCAACTCTGCACTACAAAGAAGTATCACTTCCCACCGGTCAAAAGGGACATCCACAAAATGTGTAAAAACCAGAAAGGCAAGACAGGCCCTGGAGAACATGGAGCCTTGTTATGCTGATGGGCGGGATGTAAATTGCCAACTGCCTCACTGGAGGAGTGCATTGCGTTCCCTAAAACAAGTAAACAACAGAGCTACAGAGCCAAGGGCACTTCCAGTCTAGGGAATATACATTGGGAAAACTGAAAATCAATAAGACAGAGCCACCCCCAAATTTAGGGCTGCACTGCTTACAAGAACCTCAACTTGGGTACACTTTAAATATCCCAGGAAATATAAAAATGGTTCAAAAAACTGTGGTATTGATGTCCGATGGAATATCCCTCAGCCATGAAATCAATGTCATAAGACCAGGAGCAGCAAAGTGAGTGGATTCAGGTACGATGATTCTAAGTGAAATAAGTCACACAGAAAAAGAAACTTATCATAAGATAAGACTTATGAAGATCCTGTAAACATGGCTACACATGAACTGAGTTAGGAAAGAGACCAGAGTCTCACATTTAGAAAACACTCTTATGCCTGCTTAAGGGGAAAGGAGAGGTGGGGTGATGCATAAAACCAGAGTTTGATATAAGCACAGGTACCATTTCCAAAACCAACTGTGGAATAGACAAGACCTACACCTTCCTCAGTGAAAGGGACTCAAAACCCCATATTTCCCGCAGAGGAATAGATCTGACTAGTAAGAATCTTAAAACCTATGTATTGATATGTCTCTGTAAGGGAATCAAGTGTGTCTAGACTGGCATAAACATGGCAGAGAGAATCACCTCAAACCCACTATAAAAAGGAATTTCAAAAACAAAACCAAAAAACAGGGAAATTCTTTACATTTCCTTCAGGGTCTCTGAGGAAACCTGGAAAAACCCTGTCTACAATGACAGCTGGATGTGGCATAAGGCTGGACACTTGGGACTGAGAGGATTGGTGAGATTGGGTGAGCAAATGCAGACCCTTTAAAGCAAAAATGCATGGCCCCCATTCCATGGGTCCCAACTCTCCAGGTTGAAGGGAATATTACTACAGCTATAACATGTACGGGAAACCTAGAGAATGGACACACTGTGAATACAAAAGGTTTCTAAAACTCAACGAGTAGTCCCTCTCCTGGTGCTCCGGTTTGACTTTCCAACTGCTTTACTATCAATCTCCCAACTTGGAGAGACAGCCCCTTTAACCTCCTGGTTCGCACAGGTTGCCAATTTGGCAGAGGATGGAAGGGAAGAGGGAGAACCAATGAGAGAGTTACTGTTAGGCATTTGGACGGGCACATGTCACTCTAATTTCCCGGCAGGAAGAAGAATTAACCAGAGTCTCAGCCACCCACCGGGAACCAGTATAGGCCCTGAACCAAAATTTTGGACTTGCGTACAGCTCACAAAAACGAGTTGGAAAAAGGAGCTCAGGACCAGAAAAATTCACAAACTGGCAGAGTAATAAAGGACAACTATCGTCCAAAAATCTGTTGAGGGAAGGCAACGAGGCAGACTTGAAAGCCAGGCAGAATAGCAGGAAACAGATTTCAAGAGGTACGTTGGAATCGCCTTTAAAGCACAGGAAGAGGGGCACAACTTCGACAATGACGCAGTTGGCCAAAAAGGGCGTATGCGTTTTCTCCTGAATATATTCAGGAGAAAACGCATACGCCCTTTTTGGCCAAACAAGCAAGCGGGCAATGCAACTCTGCACTACAAAGAAGTATCACTTCCCACCGGTCAAAAGGGACATCCACAAAATGTGTAAAAACCAGAAAGGCAAGACAGGCCCTGGAGAACAGGGAGCCTTGTTATGCTGACGGGCGGGATGTAAACTGCCAACTGCCTCACTGGAGGAGTGCATTGTGTTCCCTAAAACAAGTAAACAACAGAGCTACAGAGCCAGGGGCACTTCCAGTCTAGGGAATATACGTTGGGAAAACTGAAAATCAATAAGACAGAGCCACCCCCAAATTTAGGGCTGCACTGCTTACAAGAACCTCAACTTGGGTACACCTTAAATATCCCAGGAAATATAAAAATGGTTCAAAAAATTGTGGTATTTATGTCCGATGGAATATCCCTCAGCCATGAAATCAATGTCATAAGACCAGGAGCAGCCAAGTGAGTGGATTCAGGTACGATGATTCTAAGTGAAATAAGTCACACAGAAAAAGAAACTTATCATAAGATATGACTTATGAAGATCCTGTAAACATGGCTACACATGAACTGAGTTAGGAAAGAGAACAGAGTCTCACATTTAGAAAACACTCTTATGCCTGCTTAAGGGGAAAGGAGAGGTGGGGTGATGCATAAAACCAGAGTTTGATATAAGCACAGGTACCATTTCCAAAACCAACTGTGGAATAGACAAGACCTACACCTTCCTCAGTGAAAGGGACTCAAAACCCCATATTTCCCGCAGAGGAATAGATCTGACTAGTAAGAATCTTAAAACCTATGTATTGATATGTCTCTGTAAGGGAATCAAGTGTGTCTAGACTGGCATAAACACGGCAGAGGGAATCAGCTCAAACCCACTATAAAAAGGAATTTCAAAAACAAAACAAAAAAACAGGGAAATTCTTTCCATTTCCTTCAGGGTCTCTGAGGAAACCTGGAAATACCCTGTCTACAATGACTGCTGGATGTGGCACAAGGCTGGACACTTGGGACTGAGAGGATTGGTGAGATTGGGTGAGCAAATGCAGACCCTTTAAAGCAAAAATGCATGGCCCCCATTCCATGGGTCCCAACTCTCCAGGTTGAAGGGAATATTACTACAGCTATAACATGTACGGGAAACCTAGAGAATGGACACACTGTGAATACAAAAGGTTTCTAAAACTCAACGAGTAGTCCCTCTCCTGGTGCTCCGGTTTGACTTTCCAACTGCTTTACTATCAATCTCCCAACTTGGAGAGACAGCCCCTTTAACCTCCTGGTTCGCACAGGTTGCCAATTTGGCAGAAGATGGAAGGGAAGAGGGAGAACCAATGAGAGAGTTACTGTTAGGCATTTGGACGGGCACATGTCACTCTAATTTCCCGGCAGGAAGAAGAATTAACCAGAGTCTCACCCACCCACCGGGAACCAGTATAGGTCCTGAACCAAAATTTTGGACATTCGTACAGCTCACAAAAAACGAGTTGGAAAATGGAGCTCAGGGCCACAGCAATTCACAAACTGGCAGAGTAATAAAGGACAACTATCGTCCAAAAATCTGTTGAGGGAAGGCAACGAGGCAGACTTGAAAGCCAGGCAGAATAGCAGGGAACAGATTTCAAGGGGTACGTTGGAATCGCCTTTAAATCACAGGAAGAGGGGAACAACTTCGACAATGACGCAGTTGGCCAAAAAGGGCGTATGCGTTTTCTCCTGAATATATTCAGGAGAAAACGCATACACATTTTTGGCCAAACAAGCAAGCGGGCAATGCAAATCTGCACTACAAAGAAGTATCACTTCCCACCGGTCAAAAGGGACATCCACAAAATGTGTAAAAACCAGAAAGGCATGACAGGCCCTGGAGAACAGGGAGCCTTGTTATGCTGATGGGCGGGATGTAAATTGCCAACTGCCTCACTGGAGGAGTGCAATGCGTTCCTTAAAACAAGTAAACAACAGAGCTACAGAGCCAAGGGCACTTCCAGTCTAGGGAACGTACATTGGGAAAATTGAAAAACAATAAGACACAGCCACCTCCAAATTTAGGGCTGCACTGCTTACAAGAACCTCAACTTGGGTACACTTTAAATATCCCAGGAAATATAAAATTGGTGCAAAAAAATGTAGTATTTATGTCCGATGGAATATCCCTCAGCCATGAAATCAATGTCATAAGACCAGGAGCAGCAAAGTGAGTGGATTCAGGTACGATGATTCTAAGTGAAATAAGTCACACAGAAAAAGAAACTTATCATAAGATAAGACTTATGAAGATCCTGTAAACATGGCTACACATGAACTGAGTTAGGAAAGAGACCAGAGTCTCACATTTAGAAAACACTCTTATGCCTGCTTAAAGGGAAAGGAGAGGTGGGGTGATGCATAAAACCAGAGTTTGATATAAGCACAGGTACCATTTCCAAAACCAACTGTGGAATAGACAAGACCTACACCTTCCTCAGTGAAAGGGACTCAAAACCCCATATTTCCCGCAGAGGAATAGATCTGACTAGTAAGAATCTTAAAACCTATGTATTGATATGTCTCTGTAAGGGAATCAAGTGTGTCTAGACTGGAATAAACACGGCAGATAGAATCAGCTCAAACCCACTATAAAAAGGAATTTCAAAAAGAAAACCATAAAACAGGGAAATTCTTTCCATTTCCTTCAGGGTCTCTGAGGAAACCTGGAAGTACCCTGTCTACAATGACTGCTGGATGTGGCATAAGGCTGGACACTTGGGACTGAGAGGATTGGTGAGATTGGGTGAGCAAATGCAGACCCTTTAAAGCAAAAATGCATGGCCCCCATTCCATGGGTCCCAACTCTCCAGGTTGAAGGGAATATTACTACAGCTATAACATGTACGGGAAACCTAGAGAATGGACACACTGTGAATACAAAAGGTTTCTAAAACTCAACGAGTAGTCCCTCTCCTGGTGCTCCGGTTTGACTTTCCAACTGCTTTACTATCAATCTCCCAACTTGGAGAGACAGCCCCTTTAACCTCCTGGTTCGCACAGGTTGCCAATTTGGCAGAAGATGGAAGGGAAGAGGGAGAACCAATGAGAGAGTAACTGTTAGGCATTTGGACGGGCACATGTCACTCTAATTTCCCGGGAGGAAGAAGAATTAACCAGAGTCTCAGCCACCCACCTGGAACAAGTATAGGCCCTGAACCAAAATTTTGGACTTGCGTACAGCTCACAAAAAACGAGTTGGATAATGGAGCTCAGGGCCACAGCAATTCACAAACTGGCAGAGTAATAAAGGACAACTATCGTCCAAAAAGCTGTTGAGGGAAGGCAACGAGGCAGACTTGAAAGCCAGGCAGAATAGCAGGAAACAGATTTCAAGAGGTACGTTGGAATCGCCTTTAAAGCACAGGAAGAGGGGCACAACTTCGACAATGACGCAGTTGGCCAAAAAGGGCGTATGCGTTTTCTCCTGAATATATTTAGGAGAAAACGCATACGCCCTTTTTGGCCAAACAAGCAAGCGGGCAATGCAAATCTGCACTACAAAGAAGTATCACTTCCCACCGGTCAAAAGGGACATCCACAAAATGTGTAAAAACGAGAAAGGCAAGACAGGCCCTGGAGAACAGGGAGCCTTGTTATGCTGATGGGCGGGATGTAAATTGCCAACTGCCTCACTGGAGGAGTGCATTGCGTTCCCTAAAACAAGTAAACAACAGAGCTACAGAGCCAGGGGCACTTCCAGTCTAGGGAATATACATTGGGAAAATTGAAAATCAATAAGACAGAGCCACCCCCAAATTTAGGGCTGCACTGCTTACAAGAACCTCAACTTGGGTACACCTTAAATATCCCAGGAAATATAAAAATGGTTCAAAAAACTGTGGTACTTATGTCCGATGGAATATCCCTCAGCCATGAAACCAATGTCATAAGACCAGGAGCAGCAAAGTGAGTGGATTCAGGTACGATGATTCTAAGTGAAATAAGTCACACAGAAAAAGAAACTTATATTAAGATATCACTTATGAAGATCCTGTAAACATGGCTACACATGAACTGAGTTAGGAAAGAGAACAGAGTCTCATATTTAGAAAGCACACTTATGCCTGCTTAAGGGAAAGGAGAGGTGGGGTGATGCATAAAACCAGAGTTTGATATAAGCAGAGGTACCATTTCCAAAACCAACTGTGGAATAGACAAGACCTACACCTTCCTCAGTGAAAGGGACTCAGTACCCCATATTTCCCGCAGAGGAATAGATCTGACTAGTAAGAATCTTAAAACCTATGTATTGATATGTCTCTGTAAGGGAATCAAGTGTGTCTAGACTGGCATAAACATGGCAGAGAGAATCTGCTCAAACCCACTATAAAAAGGAATTTCAAAAACAAAACCAAAAAACAGGGAAATTCTTTACATTTCCTTCAGGGTCTCTGATGAAACCTGGAAAAACCCTGTCTACAATGACAGCTGGATGTGGCATAAGGCTGGACACTTGGGACTGAGAGGATTGGTGAGATTGGGTGAGCAAATGCAGACCCTTTAAAGCAAAAATGCATGGCCCCCATTCCATGGGTCCCAACTCTCCAGGTTGAAGGGAATATTACTACAGCTATAACATGTACGGGAAACCTAGAGAATGGACACACTGTGAATACAAAAGGTTTCTAAAACTCAACGAGTAGTCCCTCTCCTGGTGCTCCGGTTTGACTTTCCAACTGCTTTACTATCAATCTCCCAACTTGGAGAGACAGCCCCTTTAACCTCCTGGTTCGCACAGGTTGCCAATTTGGCAGAGGATGGAAGGGAAGAGGGAGAACCAATGAGAGAGTAGCTGTTAGGCATTTGGACGGGCACATGTCACTCTAATTTCCCGACAGGAAGAAGAAATAATCAGCGACTCAGCCCCCCACCGGGAACAAGTATAGGTCCTGAACCAAAATTTTGGACTTGCGTACAGCTCACAAAAAACGAGTTGGAAAATGGAGCTCAGGGCCACAGCAATTCACAAACTGGCAGAGTAATAAAGGACAACTATCGTCCAAAAATCTGTTGAGGGAAGGCAACGAGGCAGACTTGAAAGCCAGGCAGAATAGCAGGAAACAGATTTCAAGAGGTACGTTGGAATCGCCTTTAAAGCACAGGAAGAGGGGCACAACTTCGACAATGACGCAGTTGGCCAAAAAGGGCGTATGCGTTTTCTCCTGAATATATTCAGGAGAAAACGCATACACATTTTTGGCCAAACAAGCAAGCGGGCAATGCAAATCTGCACTACAAAGAAGTATCACTTCCCACTTGTCAAAAGGGACATCCCCAAAATGTGTAAAAACCAGAAAGGCAAGACAGGCCCTGGAGAACAGGGAGCCTTGTTATGCTGATGGGCGGGATGTAAATTGACAACTGCCTCACTGGAGGAGTGCATTGCGTTCCCTAAAACAAGTAAAGAACAGAGCTACAGAGCCAAGGGCACTTCCAGTCTAGGGAACATACATTGGGAAAATTGAAAATCAATAAGACAGAGCCACCCCCAAATTTAGGGCTGCACTGCTTACAAGAACCTCAACTTGGGTACACCTTAAATATCCCAGGAAATATAAAATTGGTTCAAAAAACTGTAGTATTTATGTCCGATGGAATATCCCTCAGCCATGAAATCAATGTCATAAGACCAGGAGCAGCAAAGTGAGTGGATTCAGGTACGATGATTCTAAGTGAAATAAGTCACACAGAAAAAGAAACTTATCATAAGATATGACTTATGAAGATCCTGTATACATGGCTACACATGAACTGAGTTAGGAAAGAGAACAGAGTCTCACATTTAGAAAACACTCTTATGCCTGCTTAAGGGGAAAGGAGAGGTGGGGTGATGCATAAAACCAGAGTTTGATATAAGCACAGGTACCATTTCCAAAACCAACTGTGGAATAGACAAGACCTACACCTTCCTCAGTGAAAGGGACTCAAAACCCCATATTTCCCGCAGAGGAATAGATCTGACTAGTAAGAATCTTAAAACCTATGTATTGATATGTCTCTGTAAGGGAATCAAGTGTGTCTAGACTGGCATAAACATGGCAGAGAGAATCAGCTCAAACCCACTCTAAAAAGGAATTTCTAAAACAAAACCAAAAAACAGGGAAATTCTTTACATTTCCTTCAGGGTCTCTGATGAAACCTGGAAAAACCCTGTCTACAATGACAGCTGGATGTGGCATAAGGCTGGACACTTGGGACTGAGAGGATTGGTGAGATTGGGTGAGCAAATGCAGACCCTTTAAAGCAAAAATGCATGGCCCCCATTCCATGGGTCTCAACTCTCCAGGTTGAAGGGAATATTACTACAGCTATAACATGTACGGGAAACCTAGAGAATGGACACACTGTGAATACAAAAGGTTTCTAAAACTCAACGAGTAGTCCCTCTCCTGGTGCTCCGGTTTGACTTTCCAACTGCTTTACTATCAATCTCCCAACTTGGAGAGACAGCCCCTTTAACCTCCTGGTTCGCACAGGTTGCCAATTTGGCAGAGGATGGAAGGGAAGAGGGAGAACCAATGAGAGAGTTACTGTTAGGCATTTGGACGGGCACATGTCACTCTAATTTCCCGGCAGGAAGAAGAATTAACCAGAGTCTCAGCCACCCACCGGGAACCAGTATAGGTCCTGAACCAAAATTTTGGACTTGCGTACAGCTCACAAAAAACGAGTTGGAAAAAGGAGCTCAGGGCCACAGCAATTCACAAACTGGCAGAGTAATAAAGGACAACTATCGTCCAAAAATCTGTTGAGGGAAGGCAACGAGGCCGACTTGAAAGCCAGGCAGAATAGCAGGAAACAGATTTCAATAGGTACGTTGGAATCGCCTTTAAAGCACAGGAAGAGGGGCACAACTTCGACAATGACGCAGTTGGCCAAAAAGGGCGTATGCGTTTTCTCCTGAATATATTCAGGAGAAAACGCATACGCCCTTTTTGGCCAAACAAGCAAGGGCGCAAAGCAAATCTGCACTACAAAGAAGTATCACTTCCCACCGGTCAAAAGGGACATCCACAAAATGTGTAAAAACCAGAAAGGCAAGACAGGCCCTGGAGAACAGGGAGCCTTGTTATGCTGATGGGCGGGAAGTAAATTGCCAACTGCCTCACTGGAGGAGTGCATTGCGTTCCCTAAAACAAGTAAACAACAGAGCTACAGAGCCAAGGGCACTTCCAGTCTAGGGAATATACATTGGGAAAACTGAAAATCAATAAGACAGAGCCACCCCAAATTTAGGGCTGCACTGCTTACAAGAACCTCAACTTGGGTACACCTTAAATATCCCAGGAAATATAAAAATGGTTCAAAAAACTGTGGTATTTATGTCCGATGGAATATCCCTCAGCCATGAAATCAATGTCATAAGACCAGGAGCAGCAAAGTGAGTAGATTCAGGTACGATGATTCTAAGTGAAATACGTCAAACAGAAAAAGAATCTTATCATAAGATATCACTTATTAAGATCCTGTAAACATGGCTACACATGAACTGAGTTAGGAAAGAGACCAGAGACTCACATTTAGAAAACACTCTTATGCCTGCTTAAGGGGAAAGGAGAGGTGGGGTGATTCATAAAACCAGAGTTTGATATAAGCACAGGTACCATTTCTAAAACCAACTGTGGAATAGACAAGACCTACACCTTCCTCAGTGAAAGGGACTCAAAACCCCATATTTCCCACAGAGGAATAGATCTGACTAGTAAGAATCTTAAAACCTATGTATTGATATGTCTCTATAAGGGAATCAAGTGTGTCTAGACTGGCATAAACATGGCAGAGAGAATCAGCTTAAACCCACTATAAAAAGGAATTTCAAAAGCAAAACCAAAAAACAGGGAAATTCTTTACATTTCCTTCAGGGTCTCTGATGAAACCTGGAAAAACACTGTCTACAATTACAGCTGGATGTGGCATAAGGCTGGACACTTGGGACTGAGAGGATTGGTGAGATTGGGTGAGCAAATGCAGACCCTTTAAAGCAAAAATGCATGGCCCCCATTCCATGGGACCCAACTCTCCAGGTTGAAGGGAATATTACTACAGCTATAACATGTACGGGAAACCTAGAGAATGGACACACTGTGAATACAAAAGGTTTCTAAAACTCAACGAGTAGTCCCTCTCCTGGTGCTCCGGTTTGACTTTCCAACTGCTTTACTATCAATCTCCCAACTTGGAGAGACAGCCCCTTTAACCTCCTGGTTCGCACAGGTTGCCAATTTGGCAGAGGATGGAAGGGAAGAGGGAGAACCAATGAGAGAGTAGCTGTTAGGCATTTGGACGGGCACATGTCACTCTAATTTCCCGGCAGGAAGAAGAATTAACCAGAGTCTCAGCCACCCACCGGGAACCAGTATAGGTCCTGAACCAAGATTTTGGACTTGCGTACAGCTCACAAAAAATGAGTTGGAAAATGGAGCTCATGGCCACAGCAATTCACAAACTGGCAGAGTAATAAAGGACAACTATCGTCCAAAAATCTGTTGAGGGAAGGCAACGAGGCAGACTTGAAAGCCAGGCAGAATAGCAGGAAACAGATTTCAAGAGGTACGTTGGAATCGCCTTTAAAGCACAGGAAGAGGGGCACCACTTCGACAATGACGCAGTTGGCCAAAAAGGGCGTATGCGTTTTCTCCTGAATATATTCAGGAGAAAACGCATACGCCCTTTTTGGCCAAACAAGCAAGCGGGCAATGCAAATCTGCACTACAAAGAAGTATCACTTCCCACCGGTCAAAAGGGACATCCACAAAATGTGTAAAATCCAGAAAGGCAAGACAGGCCCTGGAGAACAGGGAGCCTTGTTATGCTGATGGGCGGGATGTAAATTGCCAACTGCCTCACTGGAGGAGTGCATTGCGTTCCCTAAAACAAGTAAACAACAGAGCTACAGAGCCAGGGGCACTTCCAGTCTACGGAATATACATTGGGAAAACTGAAAATCAATAAGACAGAGCCACCCCCAAATTTAGGGCTGCACTGCTTACAAGAACCTCAACTTGGGTACACCTTAAATATCCCAGGAAATATAAAAATGGTTCAAAAAACTGTGGTATTTATGTCCGATGGAATATCCCTCAGCCATGAAATCAATGTCATAAGACCAGGAGAAGCAAAGTGAGTGGATTCAGGTACGATGATTCTAAGTGAAATAAGTCACACAGAAAAAGAAACTTATCATAAGATATCACTTATGAAGATCCTGTAAACATGGCTACACATGAACTGAGTTAGGAAAGAGAACAGAGTCTCACCGTTAGAAAACACTCTTATGCCTGCTTAAGGGGAAAGGAGAGGTGGGGTGATTCATAAAACCAGAGTTTGATATAAGCACAGGTACCATTTCCAAAACCAACTGTGGAATAGACAAGACCTACACCTTCCTCAGTGAAAGGGACTCAAAACCCCATATTTCCCGCAGAGGAATAGATCTGACTAGTAAGAATCTTAAAACCTATGTATTGATATGTCGCTGTAAGGGAATCAAGTGTGTCTAGACTGGCATAAACACGGCAGAGAGAATCAGCTCAAACCCACTATAAAATGTAATTTCAAATACAAAACCATAAAACAGGGAAATTCTTTACATTTCCTTCAGGGTCTCTGATGAAACCTGGAAAAACCCTGTCTACAATGACAGCTGGATGTGGCATAAGGCTGGACACTTGGGACTGAGAGGATTGGTGAGATTGGGTGAGCAAATGCAGACCCTTTAAAGCAAAAATGCATGGCCCCCATTCCATGGGTCCCAACTCTCCAGGTTGAAGGGAATATTACTACAGCTATAACATGTACGGGAAACCTAGAGAATGGACACACTGTGAATACAAAAGGTTTCTAAAACTCAACGAGTAGTCCCTCTCCTGGTGCTCCGGTTTGACTTTCCAACTGCTTTACTATCAATCTCCCAACTTGGAGAGACAGCCCCTTTAACCTCCTGGTTCGCACAGGTTGCCAATTTGGCAGTGGATGGAAGGGAAGAGGGAGAACCAATGAGAGAGTAGCTGTTAGGCATTTGGACGGGCACATGTCACTCTAATTTCCCGGCAGGAAGAAGAATTAACCAGAGTCTCAGCCACCCAACGGGAACCAGTATAGGTCCTGAACCAAAATTTTGGACTTGAGTACAGCTCACAAAAAACGAGTTGGAAAATGGAGCTCAGGGCCACAGCAATTCACAAACCGGCAGAGTAATAAAGGACAACTATCGTCCAAAAATCTGTTGAGGGAAGGCAACGAGGCAGACTTGAAAGCCAGGCAGAATAGCAGGAAACAGATTTCAAGAGGTACATTGGAATCGCCTTTAAAGCACAGGAAGAGGGGCACAACTTCGACAATGACGCAGTTGGCCGAAAAGGGCGTATGCGTTTTCTCCTGAATATATTCAGGAGAAAACGCATTCACATTTTTGGCCAAACAAGCAAGCGGACAATGCAAATCTGCACTGCAAAGAAGTATCACTTCCCACTGGTCAAAAGGGACATCCACAAAATGTGTAAAAACCAGAAAGGCAAGACAGGCCCTGGAGAACAGGGAGCCTTGTTATGCTGATGGGCGGGATGTAAATTGCCAACTGCCTCACTGGAGGAGTGCATTGCGTTCCCTAAAACAAGTAAACAACAGAGCTACAGAGCCAAGGGCACTTCCAGTCTAGGGAACATACATTGGGAAAATTGAAAATCAATAAGACAGAGCCACCCCCAAATTTAGGGCTGCACTGCTTACAAGAACCTCAACTTGGGTACACCTTAAATATCCCAGGAAATATAAAATTGGTTCAAAAAACTGTAGTATTTATGTCCGATGGAATATCCCTCAGCCATGAAATCAATGTCATAAGACCAGGAGCAGCAAAGTGAGTGGATTCAGGTACGATGATTCTAAGTGAAATAAGTCACACAGAAAAAGAAACTTATCATAAGATATCACTTATGAAGATCCTGTAAACATGGCTACACATGAACTGAGTTATGAAAGAGAACAGAGTCTCACCTTTAGAAAACACTCTTATGCCTGCTTAAGGGGAAAGGAGAGGTGGGGTGATGCATAAAACCAGAGTTTGATATAAGCACAGGTACCATTTCCAAAACCAACTATGGAATAGACAAGAGCTACACCTTCCTCACTGAAAGGGACTCAAAACCCCATATTTCCCGCAGAGGAATAGATCTGACTAGTAAGAATCTTAAAACCTATGTATTGATATGTCTCTGTAAGGGAATCAAGTGTGTCTAGACTGGCATAAACATGGCAGAGAGAATCAGCTCAAACCCACTCTAAAAAGGAATTTCAAATACAAAACCAAAAAACAGGGAAATTCTTTACATTTCCTTCAGGGTCTCTGATGAAACCTGGAAAAACCCTGTCTACAATGACAGCTGGATGTGGCATAAGGCTGGACACTTGGGACTGAGAGGATTGGTGAGATTGGGTGAGCAAATGCAGACCCTTTAAAGCAAAAATGCATGGCCCCCATTCCATGGGTACCAACTCTCCAGGTTGAAGGGAATATTACTACAGCTATAACATGTACGGGAAACCTAGAGAATGGACACACTGTGAATACAAAATGTTTCTAAAACTCAACGAGTAGTCCCTCTCCTGGTGCTCCGGTTTGACTTTCCAACTGCTTTACTATCAATCTCCCAACTTGGAGAGACAGCCCCTTTAACCTCCTGGTTCGCACAGGTTGCCAATTTGGCAGAGGATGGAAGGGAAGCGGGAGAACCAATGAGAGAGTAGCTGTTAGGCATTTGGACGGGCACATGTCACTCTAATTTCCCGGCAGGAAGAAGAATTAACCAGAGTCTCAGCCACCCACCGGGAACCAGTATAGGTCCTGAACCAAAATTTTGGACTTGCGTAGAGCTCACAAAAAACGAGTTGGAAAATGGAGCTCAGTGCCACAGCAATTCACAAACTGGCAGAGTTATAAAGGACAACTATCGTCCAAAAATCTGTTGAGGGAAGGCAACGAGGCAGACTTGAAAGCCAGGCAGAATAGCAGGAAACAGATTTCAAGAGGTACATTGGAATCGCCTTTAAAGCACAGGAAGAGGGGCACAACTTCGACAATGACACAGTTGGCCAAAAAGGGCGTATGCGTTTTCTCCTGAATATATTCAGGAGAAAACGCATACGCCCTTTTTGGCCAAACAAGCAAGCGGGCAATGCAAATCTGCACTACAAAGAAGTATCACTTCCCACCGGTCAAAATGGACATCCACAAAATGTGTAAAAACCAGAAAGGCAAGACAGGCCCTGGAGAACAGGGAGCCTTGTTATGCTGATGGGCGGGATGTAAATTGCCAACTGCCTCACTGGAGGAGTGCATTGCGTTCCCTAAAACAAGTAAACAACAGAGCTACAGAGCCAAGGGCACTTCCATTCTAGGGAATATACATTGGGAAAACTGAAAATCAATAAGACAGAGCCACCCCCAAATTTAGGGCTGCACTGCTTACAAGAACCTCAACTTGGGTACACCTTAAATATCCCAGGAAATATAAAAATGGTTCAAAAAACTGTGGTATTTATGTCCGATGGTATATCCCTCAGCCATGAAATCAATGTCATAAGACCAGGAGCAGCAAAGTGAGTGGATTCAGGTACGATGATTCTAAGTGAAATAAGTCACACAGAAAAAGAAACTTATCATAAGATATCACCTATGAAGATCCTGTAAACATGGCTACACATGAACTGAGTTAGGAAAGAGAACAGAGTCTCACATTTAGAAAACACTCTTATGCCTGCTTAAGGGGAAAGGAGAGGTGGGGTGATGCATAAAACCAGAGTTTGATATAAGCACAAGTACCATTTCCAATACCAACTGTGGAATAGACAAGACCTACACCTTCCCCAGTGAAAGGGACTCAAAACCCCATATTTCCCGCAGAGGAATAGATCTGACTAGTAAGAATCTTAAAACCTATGTATTGATATGTCTCTGTAAGGGAATCAAGTGTGTCTACACTGGCATAAACATGGCAGAGAGAATCAGCTCAAACCCACTATAAAAAGGAATTTCAAAAACAAAACCAAAAAACAGGGAAATTCTTTACATTTCCTTCAGGGTCTCTGATGAAACCTGGAAAACCCCTGTCTACAATGACAGCTGGATGTGGCATAAGGCTGGACACTTGGGACTGAGAGGATTGGTGAGATTGGGTGAGCAAATGCAGACCCTTTAAAGCAAAAATGCATGGCCCCCATTCCATGGGTCCCAACTCTCCAGGTTGAAGGGAATATTACTACAGCTATAACATGTACGGGAAACCTGGAGAATGGACACAATGTGAATACAAAAGGTTTCTAAAACTCAACGAGTAGTCCCTCTCCTGGTGCTACGGTTTGACTTTCCAACTGCTTTACTATCAATCTCCCAACTTGGAGAGACAGCCCCTTTAACCTCCTGGTTCGCACATGTTGCCAATTTGGCAGAGGATGGAAGGGAAGAGGGAGAACCAATGAGAGAGTAGCTGGTAGGCATTTGGACGGGCACATGTCACTCTAATTTCCCGGCAGGAAGAAGAATTAACCAGAGTCTCAGCCACCCATCGGGAACCAGTATAGGTCCTGAACCAAAATTTTGGACTTGCGTACAGCTCACAAAAAACGAGTTGGAAAATGGAGCTCAGGGCCACAGCAATTCACAAAGTGGCAGAGTAATAAAGGACAACTATCGTCCAAAAATCTGTTGAGGGAAGGCAACGAGGCAGACTTGAAAGCCAGGCAGAATAGCAGGAAACAGATTTCAAGAGGTACGTTGGAATCGCCTTTAAATCACAGGAAGAGGGGCACAACTTCGACAATGACGCAGTTGGCCAAAAAGGGCGTATGCGTTTTCTCCTGAATATATTCAGGAGAAAACGCATACGCCCTTTTTGGCCAAACAAGCAAGCGGGCAATGCAAATCTGCACTACAAAGAAGTATCACTTCCCACCGGTCAAAAGGGACATCCACAAAATGTGTAAAAACCAGAAAGGCAAGACTGGCCCTGGAGAACAGGGAGCCTTGTTATGCTGATGGGCGGGATGTAAATTGCCAACTGCCTCACTGGAGGAGTGCATTGCGTTCCCTAAAACAAGTAAACAACAGAGCTACAGAGCCAAGGGCACTTCCAGTCTAGGGAATATACATTGGGAAAACTGAAAATCAATAAGACAGAGCCACCCCCAAATTTAGGGCTGCACTGCTTACAAGAACCTCAACTTGGGTACACCTTAAATATCCCAGGAAATATAAAAACGGTTCAAAAAACTGTGGTATTTATGTCCGATGGAATATCCCTCAGCCATGAAATCAATGTCATAAGACCAGGAGCAGCAAAGTGAGTGGATTCAGGTACGATGATTCTAAGTGAAATAAGTCACACAGAAAAAGAAACTTATCATAAGATATCACTTATAAAGATCCTGTAAACATGGCTACACATGAACTGAGTTAGGAAAGAGAGCAGAGTCTCACATTTAGAAAACAATCTTATGCCTGCTTAAGGGGAAAGGAGAGGTGGGGTGATTCATAAAACCAGAGTTTGATATAAGCACAGGTACCATTTCCAAAACCAACTGTGGAATAGACAAGACCTACACCTTCCTCAGTGAAAGGGACTCAAAACCCCATATTTCCCGCAGAGGAATAGATCTGACTAGTAAGAATCTTAAAACCTATGTATTGATATGTCTCTGTAAGGGAAACAAGTGTGTCTAGACTGGCATAAACATGGCAGAGAGAATCAGCTCAAACCCACTATAAAAAGGAATTTCAAAAACAAAACCAAAAAACAGGGAAATTCTTTACATTTCCTTCAGGGTCTCTAATGAAACCTGGAAAAACCCTGTCTACAATGACAGCTGGATGTGGCATAAGGCTGGACACTTGGGACTGAGAGGATTGGTGAGATTGGGTGAGCAAATGCAGACCCTTTAAAGCAAAAATGCATGGCCCGCATTCCATGAGTCCCAACTCTCCAGGTTGAAGGGAATATTACTACAGCTATAACATGTACGGGAAACCTAGAGAATGGACACTCTGTGAATACAAAAGGTTTCTAAAACTCAACGAGTAGTCCCTCTCCTGGTGCTCCGGTTTGACTTTCCAACTGCTTTACTATCAATCTCCCAACTTGGAGAAACAGACCCTTTAACCTCCTGGTTCGCACAGGTTGCCAATTTGGCAGAGGATGGAAGGGAAGAGGGAGAACCAATGAGAGAGTAGCTGTTAGGCATTTGGACGGGCACATGTCACTCTAATTTCCCGGCAGGAAGAAGAATTAACCAGAGTCTCAGCCACCCACCGGGAACCAGTATAGGTCCTGAACCAAAATTTTGGACTTGCGTACAGCTCACAAAAAACGAGTTGGAAAATGGAGCTCAGGGCCACAGCAATTCACAAACTGGCAGAGTAATAAAGGACAACTATCGTCCAAAAATCTGTTGAGGGAAGGCAACGAGGCAGACTTGAAAGCCAGGCAGAATAGCAGGAAACAGATTTCAAGAGGTACGTTGGAATCGCCTTTAAAGCACAGGAAGAGGGGCACAACTTCGACAATGACGCAGTTGGCCCAAAAGGGCGTATGCGTTTTCTCCTGAATATATTCAGGAGAAAACGCATACGCCCTTTTTGGCCAAACAAGCAAGCGGGCAATGCAAATCTGCACTACAAAGAAGTATCACTTCCCACCGGTCAAAAGGGACATCCACAAAATGTGTAAATACCAGAAAGGCAAGACAGGCCCTGGAGAACAGGGAGCCTTGTTATGCTGATGGGCGGGATGTAAATTGCCAACTGCCTCACTGGAGGAGTGCATTGCGTTCCCTAAAACAAGTAAACAACAGAGCTACAGAGCCAAGGGCACTTCCAGTCTAGGGAATATACATTGGGAAAACTGAAAATCAATAAGACAGAGCCACCCCCAAATTTAGGGCTGCACTGCTTACAAGAACCTCAACTTGGGTACACCTTAAATATCCTAGGAAATATAAAAATGGTTCAAAAAACTGTGGTATTTATGTCCGATGGAATATCCCTCAGCCATTAAATCAATGTCATAAGACCAGGAGCAGCATAGTGAGTGGATTCAGGTACGATGATTCTAAGTGAAATAAGTCACACAGAAAAAGAAACTTATCATAAGATATCACTTATGAAGGTCCTGTAAACATGGCTACACATGAACTGAGTTAGGAAAGAGACCAGAGTCTCACATTTAGAAAACACTCTTATGCCTGCTTAAGGGGAAAGGAGAGGTGGGGTGATGCATAAAACCAGAGTTTGATATAAGCACAGGTACCATTTCCAAAACCAACTGTGGAATAGACAAGACCTACACCTTCCTCAGTGAAAGGGACTCAAAACCCCATATTTCCCGCTGAGGAATAGATCTGACTAGTAAGAATCTTAAAACCTATGTATTGATATGTCTCTGTAAGGGAATCAAGTGTGTCTAGACTGGCATAACCATGGCAGAGAGAATCAGCTCAAACCCACTATAAAAAGGAATTTCAAAAACAAAACCAAAAAACAGGGAAATTCTTTACATTTCCTTCAGGGTCTCTGATGAAACCTGGAAAAACCCTGTCTACAATGACAGCTGGATGTGGCATAAGGCTGGACACTTGGGACTGAGAGGATTGGTGAGATTGGGTGAGCAAATGCAGACCCTTTAAAGCAAAAATGCATGGCCCGCATTCCATGAGTCCCAACTCTCCAGGTTGAAGGGAATATTACTACAGCTATAACATGTACGGGAAACCTAGAGAATGGACACTCTGTGAATACAAAAGGTTTCTAAAACTCAACGAGTAGTCCCTCTCCTGGTGCTCCGGTTTGACTTTCCAACTGCTTTACTATCAATCTCCCAACTTGGAGAAACAGACCCTTTAACCTCCTGGTTCGCACAGGTTGCCAATTTGGCAGAGGATGGAAGGGAAGAGGGAGAACCAATGAGAGAGTAGCTGTTAGGCATTTGGACGGGCACATGTCACTCTAATTTCCCGGCAGGAAGAAGAATTAACCAGAGTCTCAGCCACCCACCGGGAACCAGTATAGGTCCTGAACCAAAATTTTGGACTTGCGTACAGCTCACAAAAAACGAGTTGGAAAATGGAGCTCAGGGCCACAGCAATTCACAAACTGGCAGAGTAATAAAGGACAACTATCGTCCAAAAATCTGTTGAGGGAAGGCAACGAGGCAGACTTGAAAGCCAGGCAGAATAGCAGGAAACAGATTTCAAGAGGTACGTTGGAATCGCCTTTAAAGCACAGGAAGAGGGGCACAACTTCGACAATGACGCAGTTGGCCCAAAAGCGCGTATGCGTTTTCTCCTGAATATATTCAGGAGAAAACGCATACGCCCTTTTTGGCCAAACAAGCAAGCGGGCAATGCAAATCTGCACTACAAAGAAGTATCACTTCCCACCGGTCAAAAGGGACATCCACAAAATGTGTAAATACCAGAAAGGCAAGACAGGCCCTGGAGAACAGGGAGCCTTGTTATGCTGATGGGCGGGATGTAAATTGCCAACTGCCTCACTGGAGGAGTGCATTGCGTTCCCTAAAACAAGTAAACAACAGAGCTACAGAGCCAAGGGCACTTCCAGTCTAGGGAATATACATTGGGAAAACTGAAAATCAATAAGACAGAGCCACCCCCAAATTTAGGGCTGCACTGCTTACAAGAACCTCAACTTGGGTACACCTTAAATATCCTAGGAAATATAAAAATGGTTCAAAAAACTGTGGTATTTATGTCCGATGGAATATCCCTCAGCCATTAAATCAATGTCATAAGACCAGGAGCAGCATAGTGAGTGGATTCAGGTACGATGATTCTAAGTGAAATAAGTCACACAGAAAAAGAAACTTATCATAAGATATCACTTATGAAGGTCCTGTAAACATGGCTACACATGAACTGAGTTAGGAAAGAGACCAGAGTCTCACATTTAGAAAACACTCTTATGCCTGCTTAAGGGGAAAGGAGAGGTGGGGTGATGCATAAAACCAGAGTTTGATATAAGCACAGGTACCATTTCCAAAACCAACTGTGGAATAGACAAGACCTACACCTTCCTCAGTGAAAGGGACTCAAAACCCCATATTTCCCGCTGAGGAATAGATCTGACTAGTAAGAATCTTAAAACCTATGTATTGATATGTCTCTGTAAGGGAATCAAGTGTGTCTAGACTGGCATAACCATGGCAGAGAGAATCAGCTCAAACCCACTATAAAAAGGAATTTCAAAAACAAAACCAAAAAACAGGGAAATTCTTTACATTTCCTTCAGGGTCTCTGATGAAACCTGGAAAAACCCTGTCTACAATGACAGCTGGATGTGGCATAAGGCTGGACACTTGGGACTGAGAGGATTGGTGAGATTGGGTGAGCAAATGCAGACCCTTTAAAGCAAAAATGCATGGCCCCCATTCCAAGGGTCCCAACTCTCCAGGATGAAGGGAATATTACTACAGCTATAACATGTACGGGAAACCTAGAGAATGGACACACTGTGAATACAAAAGGTTTCTAAAACTCAACGAGTAGTCCCTCTCCTGGTACTCCAGTTTGACTTTCCAACTGCTTTACTATCAATCTCCCAACTTGGAAAGACAGCCCCTTTAACCTCCTGGTTCGCACAGGTTGCCAATTTGGCAGAGGATGGAAGGGAAGACGGAGAACCAATGAGAGAGTAGCTGTTAGGCATTTGGACGGGCACATGTCACTCTAATTTCCCGGCAGGAAGAAGAATTAACCAGAGTCTCAGCCACCCACCGGGAACCAGTATAGGTCCTGAACCAAAATTTTGGACTTGCGTACGGCTCACATAAAACGAGTTGGAAAATGGAGCTCAGGGCCACAGCAATTCACAAACTGTCAGAGTAATAAAGGACAACTATCGTCCAAAAATCTGTTGAGGGAAGGCAACGAGGCAGACTTGAAAGCCAGGCAGAATAGCAGGAAACAGATTTCAAGAGGTACATTGGAATCGCCTTTAAAGCACAGGAAGAGGGGCACAACTTCGACAATGACACAGTTGGCCAAAAAGGGCGTATGCGTTTTCTCCTGAATATATTCAGGAGAAAACGCATACGCCCTTTTTGGCCAAACAAGCAAGCGGGCAATGCAAATCTGAACTACAAAGAAGTATCACTTCCCACCGGTCAAAAGGGCCATCCACAAAATGTGTAAAAACCAGAAAGGCAAGACTGGCCCTGGAGAACAGGGAGCCTTGTTATGCTGATGGGCGGGATGTAAATTGCCAACTGCCTCACTGGAGGAGTGCATTGCGTTCCCTAAAACAAGTAAACAACAGAGCTACAGAGCCAAGGGCACTTCCAGTCTAGGGAATATACATTGGGAAAACTGAAAATCAATAAGACAGAGCCACCCCCAAATTTAGGGCTGCACTGCTTACAAGAACCTCAACTTGGGTACACCTTAAATATCCCAGGAAATATAAAAATGGTTCAAAAAACTGTGGTATTTATGTCCGATGGAATATCCCTCAGCCATGAAATCAATGTCATAAGACCAGGAGCAGCAAAGTGAGTGGATTCACGTACGATGATTCTAAGTGAAATAAGTCACACAGAAAAAGAAACTTATCATAAGATATCACTTATGAAGATCCTGTAAACATGGCTACACATGAACTGAGTTAGGAAAGAGACCAGAGTCTCACATTTAGAAAACACTCTTATGCCTGCTTAAGGGGAAAGGAGAGGTGGGGTGATGCATAAAACCAGAGTTTGATATAAGCACAGGTACCATTTCCAAAACCAACTGTGGAATAGACAAGACCTACACCTTCCTCAGTGAAAGGGACTCAAAACCCCATATTTCCCGCAGAGGAATAGAACTGACTAGTAAGAATCTTAAAACCTATGTATTGATATGTCTCTGTAAGGGAATCAAGTGTGTCTAGAGTGGCATAAACATGGCAGAGAGAATCAGCTCAAACCCACTATAAAAAGGAATTTCAAAAACAAAACCAAAAAACAGGGAAATTCTTTACATTTCCTTCAGGGTCTCTGATGAAACCTGGAAAACCCCTGTCTACAATGACAGCTGGATGTGGCATAAGGCTGGACACTTGGGACTGAGAGGATTGGTGAGATTGGGTGAGCAAATGCAGACCCTTTAAAGCAAAAATGCATGGCCCCCATTCCATGGGTCCCAACTCTCCAGGTTGAAGGGAATATTACTACAGCTATAACATGTACGAGAAACCTAGAGAATGGACACACTGTGAATACAAAAGGTTTCTAAAACTCAACGAGTAGTCCCTCTCCTGGTGCTCCGGTTTGACTTTCCAACTGCTTTACTATCAATCTCCCAACTTGGAGAGACAGCCCCTTTAACCTCCTGGTTCGCACAGGTTGCCAATTTGGCAGAGGATGGAAGGGAAGAGGGAGAACCAATGAGAGAGTAGCTGTTAGGCATTTGGACGGGCACATGTCACTCTAATTTCCCGGCAGGAAGAAGAATTAACCAGAGTCTCAGCCACCCACTGGGAAACAGTATAGGTCCTGAACCAAAATTTTGGACTTGTGTACAGCTCACAAAAAACGAGTAGGAAAATGGAGCTCAGGGCCACAGCAATTCACAAACTGGCAGAGTAATAAAGGACAACTATCGTCCAAAAATCTGTTGAGGGAAGGCAACGAGGCAGACTTGAAAGCCAGGCAGAATAGCAGGAAACAGATTTAAAGAGGTACATTGGAGTCGGCTTTAAAGCTCAGGAAGAGGGGCACAACTTCGACAATGACACAGTTGGCCAAAAAGGGCGTATGCGTTTTCTCCTGAATATATTCAGGAGAAAACGCATACGCCCTTTTTGGCGAAACAAGCAAGCGGGCAATGCAAATCTGAACTACAAAGAAGTATCACTTCCCACCGGTCAAAAGGGACATCCAAAAAATGTGTAAAAACCAGAAAGACAAGACAGGCCCTGGAGAACAGGGAGCCTTTTTATGCTGATGGGCGGGATGTAAATTGCCAACTGCCTCACTGGAGGAGTGCATTGCGTTCCCTAAAACAAGTAAACAACAGAGCTACAGAGCCAAGGGCACTTCCAGTCTAGGGAATATACATTGGGAAAACTGAAAATCAATAAGACAGAGCCACCCCCAAATTTAGGGCTGAACTGCTTACAAGAACCTCAACTTGGGTACACCTTAAATATCCCAGGAAATATAAAAATGGTTCAAAAATCTGTGGTATTTATGTCCGATGGAATATCCCTCAGCCATGAAATCAATGTCATAAGACCAGGAGCAGCAAAGTGAGTGGATTCAGGTACGAAGATTCTAAGTGAAATAAGTCACACAGAAAAAGAAACTTATCATAAGATATGACTTATGAAGATCCTGTAAACATGGCTACACATGAACTGAGTTAGGAAAGAGATCAGAGTCTCACATTTAGAAAACACTCTTATGCCTGCTTAAGGGGAAAGGAGAGGTGGGGTGATGCATAAAACCAGAGTTTGATATAAGCACAGGTACCATTTCCAAAACCAACTGTGGAATAGACAAGACCTACACCTTCCTCAGTGAAAGGGACTCAAAACCCCATATTTCCCGCAGAGGAATAGATCTGACTAGTAAGAATCTTAAAACCTATGTATTGATATGTCTCTGTAAGGGAATCAAGTGTGTCTAGACTGGCATAAACATGGCAGAGAGAATCAGCTCAAACCCACTATAAAAAGGAATTTCAAAAACAAAACCAAAAAACAGGGAAATTCTTTACATTTCCTTCAGGGTCTCTGATGAAACCTGGAAAACCCCTGTCTACAATGACAGCTGGATGTGGCATAAGGCTGGACACTTGGGACTGAGAGGATTGGTGAGATTGGGTGAGCAAATGCAGACCCTTTAAAGCAAAAATGCATGGCCCCCATTCCATGGGTCCCAACTCTCCAGGTTGAAGGGAATATTACTACAGCTATAACATGTATGAGAAACCTAGAGAATGGACACACTGTGAATACAAAAGGTTTCTAAAACTCAACGAGTAGTCCCTCTCCTGGTGCTCCGGTTTGACTTTCCAACTGCTTTACTATCAATCTCCCAACTTGGAGAGACAGCCCCTTTAACCTCCTGGTTCGCACAGGTTGCCAATTTGGCAGAGGATGGAAGGGAAGAGGGAGAACCAATGAGAGAGTTACTGTTAGGCATTTGGACGGGCACATGTCCCTCTAATTTCCCGGCAGGAAGAAGAATTAACCAGAGTCTCAGCCACCCACCGGGAACCAGTATAGGTCCTGAACCAAAATTTTGGACTTGCGTACAGCTCACAAAAAACGAGTTGGAAAATGGAGCTCAGGGCCACAACAATTCACAAACTGGCAGAGTAACAAAGGAAAACTATCGTCCAAAAATCTGTTGAGGGAAGGCAACGAGGCAGACTTGAAAGCCAGGCAGAATAGCAGGAAACAGATTTCAAGAGGTACGTTGGAATCGCCTTTAAAGCACAGGAAGAGGGGCACAACTTGACAATGACGCAGTTGGCCAAAAAGGGCGTATGCGTTTTCTCCTGAATATATTCAGGAGAAAATGCATACGCCCTTTTTGGCCAAACAAGCAAGCGGGCAATGCAAATCTGCACTACAAAGAAGTATCACTTCCCACAGGTCAAAAGGGACATCCACAAAATGTGTAAAAACCACAAAGGCAAGACTGGCCCTGGAGAACAGGGAGCATTGTTATGCTGATGGGCGGGATGTAAATTGCCAACTGCCTCACTGGAGGAGTGCATTGCGTTCCCTAAAACAAGTAAACAACAGCGCTACAGGGCCAAGGGCACTTCCAGTCTAGGGAATATACAATGGGAAAACTGATAATCAATAAGACAGAGCCACCCCCAAATTTAGGGCTGCACTGCTTACAAGAACCTCAACTTGGGTACACCTTAAATATCCCAGGAAATATAAAAATGGTTCAAAAAGTGTGGTATTTATGTCCGATGGAATATCCCTCAGCCATGAAATCAATGTCATAAGACCAGGAGCAGCAAAGTGAGTGGATTCAGGTACGATGATTCTAAGTGAAATAAGTCACACAGAAAAAGAAACTTATCATAAGTTATGACTTATGAAGATACTGTAAACATGGCTACACATGAACTGAGTTAGGAAAGAGACCAGAGTCTCACATTTAGAAAACACTCTTATGCCTGCTTAAGGGGAAAGGAGAGGTGGGGTGATGCATAAAACCAGAGTTTGATATAAGCACAGGTACCATTTCCAAAACCAACTGTGGAATAGACAAGACCTACACCTTCCTCAGTGAAAGGGACTCAAAACCCCATATTTCCCGCAGAGGAATAGATCTGACTAGTAAGAATCTTAAAACCTATGTATTGATATGTCTCTGTAAGGGAATCAAGTGTGTCTAGACTGGCATAAACATGGCAGAGAGAATCAGCTCAAACCCACTATAAAATGGAATTTCAAAAACAAAACCAAAAAACAGGGAAATTCTTTACATTTCCTTCAGGGTCTCTGATGAAACCTGGAAAAACCCTGTCTACAATGACAGCTGGATGTGGCATAAGGCTGGACACTTGGGACTGAGAGGATTGGTGAGATGGGGTGAGCAAATGCAGACCCTTTAAAGCAAAAATGCATGGCCCCCATTCCATGGGTCCCAACCCTACAGGTTGAAGGGAATATTAATACAGCTATAACATGTACGGGAAACCTAGAGAATGGACACACTGTGAATACAAAAGGTTTCTAAAACTCAACGAGTAGTCCCTCTCCTGGCTCTCCGGTTTGACTTTCCAACTGCTTTACTATCAATCTCCCAACTTGGAGAGACAGCCCCTTTAACCTCCTGGTTCGCACAGGTTGCCAATTTGGCAGAGGATGGAAGGGAAGAGGGAGAACCAATGAGAGAGTAGCTGTTAGGCATTTGGACGGGCACATGTCACTCTAATTTCCTGGCAGGAAGAAGAATTAACCAGAGTCTCAGCCACCCACCGGGAACCAGTATAGGTCCTGAACCAAAATTTTGGACTTGCGTACAGCTCACAAACAACCAGTTGGAAAATGGAGCTCAGGGCCACAGCAATTCACAAACTGGCAGAGTAATAAAGGACAACTATCGTCCAAAAATCTGTTGAGGGAAGGCAACGAGGTAGACTTGAAAGCCAGGCAGAATAGCAGGAAACAGATTTCAAGATGTACATTGGAATCGCCTTTAAAGCACAGGAAGAGGGGCACAACTTCGACAATGACACAGTTGGCCAAAAAGGGTGTATGCGTTTTCTCCTGAATATATTCAGGAGAAAACGCATACGCCCTTTTTGGCCAAACAAGCAAGCGGGCAATGCAAATCTGCACTACAAAGAAGTATCACTTCCCACCGGTCAAAAGGGACATCCACAAAATGTGTAAAAACCATAAAGGCAAGACTGGACCTGGAGAACAGGGAGCCTTGTTATGCTGATGGGCGGGATGTAAATTGCCAACTGCCTCACTGGAGGAGTGCATTGCGTTCCCTAAAACAAGTAAACAACAGAGCTACAGAGCCAAGGGCACTTCCAATCTAGGGAATATACATTGGGAAAACTGAAAATCAATAAGGCAGAGCCACCCCCAAATTTAGGGCTGCACTGCTTACAAGAACCTCAACTTGGGTACACCTTAAATATCCCAGGAAATATAAAAATGGTTCAAAAAACTGTGGTATTTATGTACGATGGAATATCCCTCAGCCATGAAATCAATGTCATAAGACCAGGAGCAGCAAAGTGAGTGGATTCAGGTACGATGATTCTAAGTGAAATAAGTCACACAGAAAAAGAAACTTATCATAAGATATCACTTATGAAGATCCTGTAAACATGGCTACACATGAACTGAGTTAGGAAAGAGACCAGAGTCTCACATTGAGAAAACACTCTTATGCCTGCTTAAGGGGAAAGGAGAGGTGGGGTGATGCATAAAACCAGAGTTTGATATAAGCACAGGTACCATTTCCAAAACCAACTGTGGAATAGACAAGACCTACACCTTCCTCAGTGAAAGGGACTCAAAACCCCATATTTCCCGCAGAGGAATAGATCTGACTAGTAAGAATCTTAAAACCTATGTATTGATATGTCTCTGTAAGGGAATCAAGTGTGTCTAGACTGGCATAAACATGGCAGAGAGAATCAGCTCAAACCCACTCTAAAAAGGAATTTCAAAAACAAAACCAAAAAACAGGGAAATTCTTTACATTTCCTTCATGGACTCTGATGAAACCTGGAAAAACCCTGTCTACAATGACAGCTGGATGTGGCATAAGGCTGGACACTTGGGACTGAGAGGATTGGTGAGATTGGGTGAGCAAATGCAGACCCTTTAAAGCAAAAATGCATGGCCCCCATTCCATGGGTCCCAACTCTCCTGGTTGAAGGGAATATTACTACAGCTATAATATGTACGGGAAACCTAGAGAATGGACACACTGTGAATACAAAAGGTTTCTAAAACTCAACGAGTAGTCCCTCTCCTGGTGCTCCGGTTTGACTTTCCAACTGCTTTACTATCAATCTCCCAACTTGGAGAGACAGCCCCTTTAACCTCCTGGTTCGCACAATTTGCCAATTTGGTAGAGGATGGAAGGGAAGAGGGAGAACCAATGAGAGAGTTACTGTTAGGCATTTGGACGGGCACATGTCACTCTAATTTCCCGGCAGGAAGAAGAATTAACCAGAGTCTCAGCCACCCACCGGGAACCAGTATAGGTACTGAACCAAAATTTTGGACTTGCGTACAGCTCACAAAAAACGAGTTGGAAAATGGAGCTCAGGGCCACAGCAATTCACAAACTGGCAGAGTAATAAAGGACAACTATCGTCCAAAAATCTGTTGAGGGAAGGCAACGAGGCAGACTTGAAAGCCAGGCAGAATAGCAGGAAACAGATTTCAAGAGGTACGTTGGAATCATCTTTAAAGCACAGGAAGAGGGGCACAACTTGGACAATGATGCAGTTGGCCAAAAATGGCGTATGCGTTTTCTCCTGAATATATTCAGGAGAAAACGCATACGCCCTTTTTGGCCAAACAAGAAAGCGCGCAATGCAAATCTGCACTACAAAGTAGTATCACTTCCCACCGGTCAAAAGGGACATCCACAAAATGTGTAAAAACCAGAAAGGCAAGACTGGCCCTGGAGAACAGGGAGCCTTGTTATGCTGATGGGCGGGATGTAAATTGCCAACTGCCTCACTGGAGGAGTGCATTGCGTTCCCTAAAACAAGTAAACAACAGAGCTACAGAGCCAAGGGCACTTCCAGTCTAGGGAATATACATTGGGTAACTGAAAATCAATAAGACAGAGCCACTCCCAAATTTAGGGCTGCACTGCTTACAAGAACCTCAACTTGGGTACACCTTAAATATCCCAGGAAATATAAAAATGGTTCAAAAAACTGTGGTATTTATGTCCGATGCAATATCCCTCAGCCATGAAATCAATGTCATAAGACCAGGAGCAGCAAAGTGAGTGGATTCAGGTACGATGATTCTAAGTGAAATAAGTCACACAGAAATAGAAACTTATCATAAGATATGACTTATGAAGATCCTGTAAACATGGCTACACATGAACTGAGTTAGGAAAGAGAACAGAGTCTCACATTTAGAAAACACTCTTATGCCTGCTTAAGGGGAAAGGAGAGGTGGGGTGATGCATAAAACCAGAGTTTGATATAAGCACAGGTACCATTTACAAAACGAACTGTGGAATAGACAAGACCTACACCTTCCTCAGTGAAAGGGACTCAAAACCCCATATTTCCCGCAGAGGAATAGATCGGACTAGTAAGAATCTTAAAACCTATGTATTGATATGTCTCTGTAAGGGAATCAAGTGTGTCTAGACTGGCATAAACATGGCAGAGAGAATCAGCTCAAACCCACTCTAAAAAGGAATTTCAAAAACAAAACCAAAAAACAGGGAAATTCTTTACATTTCCTTCAGGGTCTCTGATGAAACCTGCAAAAACCCTGTCTACAATGACAGCTGGATGTGGCATAAGGCTGGACACTTGGGACTGAGAGGATTGGTGAGATTGGGTGAGCAAATGCAGACCCTTTAAAGCAAAAATGCATGGCCCCCATTCCATGGGTCCCAAGTCTCCAGGTTGAAGGGAATATTACTACAGCTATAACATGTACGGGAAACCTAGAGAATGGACACACTGTGAATACAAAAGGTTTCTAAAACTCAACGAGTAGTCCCTCTCCTGGTGCTCCGGTTTGACTTTCCAACTGCTTTACTATCAATCTCCCAACTTGGAGAGACAGCCCCTTTAACCTCCTGGTTCGCACAGGTTGCCAATTTGGCAGAGGATGGAAGGGAAGAGGGAGAACCAATGAGAGAGTAGCTGTTAGGCATTTGGACGGGCACATGTCACTCTAATTTTCCGGCAGGAAGAAGAATTATCCAGAGTCTCAGCCACCCACCGGGAACCAGTATAGGTCCTGAACCAAAATTTTGGACTTGCGTACAGCTCACAAAAAGCGAGTTGGAAAATGGAGCTCAGGGCCACAGCAATTCACAAACTGGCAGAGTAATAAAGGACAACTATCGTCCAAAAATCTGTTGAGGGAAGGCAACGAGGCAGACATGAAAGCCAGGCAGAAGAGCACGAAACAGATTTCAAGAGGTACATTGGAATCGCCTTTAAAGCACAGGAAGAGGGGCACAACTTCGACAATGACACAGTTGGCCAAAAAGGGCGTATGCGTTTTCTCCTGAATATATTCAGGAGAAAACCCATACGCGCTTTTTGGCCAAACAAGCAAGCGGGCAATGCAAATCTGCACTACAAAGAAGTATCACTTCCCACCGGTCAAAAGGGACATCCACAAAATGTGTAAAAACCAGAAAGGCAAGACTGGCCCTGGAGAACAGGGAGCCTTGTTATGCTGATGGGCGGGATGTAAATTGCCAACTGCCTCACTGGAGGAGTGCATTGCGTTCCCTAAAACAAGTAAACAACAGAGCTACAGAGCCAAGGGCACTTCCAGTCTAGGGAATATACATTGGGAAAACTGAAAATCAATAAGGCAGAGCCACCCCCAAATTTAGGGCTGCACTGCTTACAAGAACCTCAACTTGGGTACACCTTAAATATCCCAGGAAATATAAAAATGGTTCAAAAAACTGTGGTATTTATGTCCGATGGAATATCCCTCAGCCATGAAATCAATGTCATAAGACCAGGAGCAGCAAAGTGAGTGGATTCAGGTACGATGATTCTAAGTGAAATAAGTCACACAGAAAAAGAAACTTATCATAAGATATCACTTATGAAGATCCTGTAAACATGGCTACACATGAACTGAGTTAGGAAAGAGACCAGATTCTCACATTTAGAAAACACTCTTATGCCTGCTTAAGGGGAAAGGAGAGGTGGGGTGATGCATAAAACCAGAGTTTGATATAAGCACAGGTACCATTTCCAAAACCAACTGTGGAATAGACAAGACCTACACCTTCCTCAGTGAAAGGGACTCAAAACCCCATATTTCCCGCAGAGGAATAGATCTGACTAGTAAGAATCTTAAAACCTATGTATTGATATGTCTCTGTAAGGGAATCAAGTGTGTCTAGACTGGCATAAACATGGCAGAGAGAATCAGCTCAAACCCACTCTAAAAAGGAATTTCAAAAACAAAACCAAAAAACAGGGAAATTCTTTACATTTCCTTCATGGACTCTGATGAAACCTGGAAAAACCCTGTCTACAATGACAGCTGGATGTGGCATAAGGCTGGACACTTGGGACTGAGAGGATTGGTGAGATTGGGTGAGCAAATGCAGACCCTTTAAAGCAAAAATGCATGGCCCCCATTCCATGGGTCCCAACTCTCCTGGTTGAAGGGAATATTACTAGAGCTATAACATGTACGGGAAACCTAGAGAATGGACACACTGTGAATACAAAAGGTTTCTAAAACTCAACGAGTAGTCCCTCTCCTGGTGCTCCGGTTTGACTTTCCAACTGCTTTACTATCAATCTCCCAACTTGGAGAGACAGCCCCTTTAACCTCCTGGTTCGCACAGGTTGCCAATTTGGTAGAGGATGGAAGGGAAGAGGGAGAACCAATGAGAGAGTTACTGTTAGGCATTTGGACGGGCACATGTCACTCTAATTTCCCGGCAGGAAGAAGAATTAACCAGAGTCTCAGCCACCCACCGGGAACCAGTATAGGTACTGAACCAAAATTTTGGACTTGCGTACAGCTCACAAAAAACGAGTTGGAAAATGGAGCTCAGGGCCACAGCAATTCACAAACTGGCAGAGTAATAAAGGACAACTATCGTCCAAAAATCTGTTGAGGGAAGGCAACGAGGCAGACTTGAAAGCCAGGCAGAATAGCAGGAAACAGATTTCAAGAGGTACGTTGGAATCATCTTTAAAGCACAGGAAGAGGGGCACAACTTGGACAATGATGCAGTTGGCCAAAAAGGGCGTATGCGTTTTCTCCTGAATATATTCAGGAGAAAACGCATACGCCCTTTTTGGCCAAACAAGAAAGCGCGCAATGCAAATCTGCACTACAAAGTAGTATCACTTCCCACCGGTCAAAAGGGACGTCCACAAAATGTGTAAAAACCAGAAAGGCAAGACTGGCCCTGGAGAACAGGGAGCCTTGTTATGCTGATGGGCGGGATGTAAATTGCCAACTGCCTCACTGGAGGAGTGCATTGCGTTCCCTAAAACAAGTAAACAACAGAGCTACAGAGCCAAGGGCACTTCCAGTCTAGGGAATATACATTGGGGAAACTGAAAATCAATAAGACAGAGCCACCCCCAAATTTAGGGCTGCACTGCTTACAAGAACCTCAACTTGGGTACACCTTAAATATCCCAGGAAATATAAAAATGGTTCAAAAAACTGTGGTATTTATGTCCGATGCAATATCCCTCAGCCATGAAATCAATGTCATAAGACCAGGAGCAGCAAAGTGAGTGGATTCAGGTACGATGATTCTAAGTGAAATAAGTCACACAGAAAAAGAAACTTATCATAAGATATGACTTATGAAGATCCTGTAAACAAGGCTACACATGAACTGAGTTAGGAAAGAGACCAGAGTCTCACATTTAGAGAACACTCTTATGCCTGCTTAAGGGGAAAGGAGAGGTGGGGTGATGCATAAAACCAGAGTTTGATATAAGCACAGGTACCATTTACAAAACGAACTGTGGAATAGACAAGACCTACACCTTCCTCAGTGAAAGGGACTCAAAACCCCATATTTCCCGCAGAGGAATAGATCGGACTAGTAAGAATCTTAAAACCTATGTATTGATATGTCTCTGTAAGGGAATCAAGTGTGTCTAGACTGGCATAAACATGGCAGAGAGAATCAGCTCAAACCCACTATAAAAAGGAATTTCAAAAACAAAACCAAAAAACAGGGAAATTCTTTACATTTCCTTCAGGGTCTCTGATGAAACCTGCAAAAACCCTGTCTACAATGACAGCTGGATGTGGCATAAGGCTGGACACTTGGGACTGAGAGGATTGGTGAGATTGGGTGAGCAAATGCAGACCCTTTAAAGCAAAAATGCATGGCCCCCATTCCATGGGTCCCAAGTCTCCAGGTTGAAGGGAATATTACTACAGCTATAACATGTACGGGAAACCTAGAGAATGGACACACTGTGAATACAAAATGTTTCTAAAACTCAACGAGTAGTCCCTCTCCTGGTGCTCCGGTTTGACTTTCCAACTGCTTTACTATCAATCTCCCAACTTGGAGAGACAGCCCCTTTAACCTCCTGGTTCGCACAGGTTGCCAATTTTGCAGAGGATGGAAGGGAAGAGGGAGAACCAATGAGAGAGTAGCTGTTAGGCATTTGGACGGGCACATGTCACTTTAATTTTCCGGCAGGAAGAAGAATTATCCAGAGTCTCAGCCACCCACCGGGAACCAGTATAGGTCCTGAACCAAAATTTTGGACTTGCGTACAGCTCACAAAAAGCGAGTTGGAAAATGGAGCTCAGGGCCACAGCAATTCTCAAACTGGCAGAGTAATAAAGGACAACTATCGTCCAAAAATCTGTTGAGGGAAGGCAACGAGGCAGACTTGAAAGCCAGGCAGAAGAGCACGAAACAGATTTCAAGAGGTACATTGGAATCGCCTTTAAAGCACAGGAAGAGGGGCACAACTTCGACAATGACACAGTTGGCCAAAAAGGGCGTATGCGTTTTCTCCTGAATATATTCAGGAGAAAACCCATACGCGCTTTTTGGCCAAACAAGCAAGCGGGCAATGCAAATCTGCACTACAAAGAAGTATCACTTCCCACCGGTCAAAAGGGACATCCACAAAATGTGTAAAAACCAGAAAGGCAAGACTGGCCTTGGAGAACTGGGAGCCTTGTTATGCTGATGGGCGGGATGTAAATTGCCAACTGCCTCACTGGAGGAGTGCATTGCGTTCCCTAAAACAAGTAAACAACAGAGCTACAGAGCCAAGGGCACTTCCAGTCTAGGGAATATACATTGGGAAAACTGAAAATCAATAAGGCAGAGCCACCCCCAAATTTAGGGCTGCACTGCTTACAAGAACCTCAACTTGGGTACACCTTAAATATCCCAGGAAATATAAAAATGGTTCAAAAAACTGTGGTATTTATGTCCGATGGAATATCCCTCAGCCATGAAATCAATGTCATAAGACCAGGAGCAGCAAAGTGAGTGGATTCAGGTACGATGATTCTAAGTGAAATAAGTCACACAGAAAAAGAAACTTATCATAAGATATCACTTATGAAGATCCTGTAAACATGGCTACACATGAACTGAGTTAGGAAAGAGACCAGAGTCTCACATTTAGAAAACACCCTTATGCCTGCTTAAGGGGAAAGGAGAGGTGGGGTGATGCATAAAACCAGAGTTTGATATAAGCACAGGTACCATTTCCAAAACCAACTGTGGAATAGACAAGACCTACACCTTCCTCAGTGAAAGGGACTCAAAACCCCATATTTCCCGCAGAGGAATAGATCTGACTAGTAAGAATCTTAAAACCTATGTATTGATATGTCTCTGTAAGGGAATCAAGTGTGTCTAGACTGGCATAAACATGGCAGAGAGAATCAGCTCAAACCCACTCTAAAAAGGAATTTCAAAAACAAAACCAAAAAACAGGGAAATTCTTTACATTTTCTTCATGGACTCTGATGAAACCTGGAAAAACCCTGTCTACAATGACAGCTGGATGTGGCATAAGGCTGGACACTTGGGACTGAGAGGATTGGTGAGATTGGGTGAGCAAATGCAGACCCTTTAAAGCAAAAATGCATGGCCCCCATTCCATGGGTCCCAACTCTCCTGGTTGAAGGGAATATTACTACAGCTATAACATGTACGGGAAACCTAGAGAATGGACACACTGTGAATACAAAAGGTTTCTAAAACTCAACGAGTAGTCCCTCTCCTGGTGCTCCGGTTTGACTTTCCAACTGCTTTACTATCAATCTCCCAACTTGGAGAGACAGCCCCTTTAACCTCCTGGTTCGCACAGGTTGCCAATTTGGTAGAGGATGGAAGGGAAGAGGGAGAACCAATGAGAGAGTTACTGTTAGGCATTTGGACAGGCACATGTCACTCTAATTTCCCGGCAGGAAGAAGAATTAACCAGAGTCTCAGCCACCCACCGGGAACCAGTATAGGTACTGAACCAAAATTTTGGACTTGCGTACAGCTCACAAAAAACGAGTTGGAAAATGGAGCTCAGGGCCACAGCAATTCACAAACTGGCAGAGTAATAAAGGACAACTATCGTCCAAAAATCTGTTGAGGGAAGGCAACGAGGCAGACTTGAAAGCCAGGCAGAATAGCAGGAAACAGATTTCAAGAGGTACGTTGGAATCATCTTTAAAGCACAGGAAGAGGGGCACAACTTGGACAATGATGCAGTTGGCCAAAAAGGGCGTATGCGTTTTCTCCTGAATATATTCAGGAGAAAACGCATACGCCCTTTTTGGCCAAACAAGAAAGCGCGCAATGCAAATCTGCACTACAAAGTAGTATCACTTCCCACCGGTCAAAAGGGACATCCACAAAATGTGTAAAAACCCGAAAGGCAAGACTGGCCCTGGAGAACAGGGAGCCTTGTTATGCTGATGGGCGGGATGTAAATTGCCAACTGCCTCACTGGAGGAGTGCATTGCGTTCCCTAAAACAAGTAAACAACAGAGCTACAGAGCCAAGGGCACTTCCAGTCTAGGGAATATACATTGGGGAAACTGAAAATCAATAAGACAGAGCCACCCCCAAATTTAGGGCTGCACTGCTTACAAGAACCTCAACTTGGGTACACCTTAAATATCCCAGGAAATATAAAAATGGTTCCAAAAACTGTGGTATTTATGTCCGATGCAATATCCCTCAGCCATGAAATCAATGTCATAAGACCAGGAGCAGCAAAGTGAGTGGATTCAGGTACGATGATTCTAAGTGAAATAAGTCACACAGAAAAAGAAACTTATCATAAGATATGACTTATGAAGATCCTGTAAACAAGGCTACACATGAACTGAGTTAGGAAAGAGAACAGAGTCTCACATTTAGAAAACACTCTTATGCCTGCTTAAGGGGAAAGGAGAGGTAGGGTGATACATAAAACCAGAGTTTGATATAAGCACAGGTACCATTTCCAAAACCAACTGTGGAATAGACAAGACCTACACCTTCCTCAGTGAAAGGGACTCAAAACCCCATATTTCCCGCAGAGGAATAGATCTGACTAGTAAGAATCTTAAAACCTATGTATTGATATGTCTCTGTAAGGGAATCAAGTGTGTCTAGACTGGCATAAACATGGCAGAGAGAATCAGCTCAAACCCACTATAAAAAGGAATTTCAAAAACAAAACCAAAAAACAGGGAAATTCTTTACATTTCTTTCAGGGTCTCTGATGAAACCTGGAAAAACCCTGTCTACAATGACAGCTGGATGTGGCATAAGGCTGGACACTTGGGACTGAGAGGATTGGTGAGATTGGGTGAGCAAATGCAGACCCTTTAAAGCAAAAATGCATGGCCCCCATTCCATGGGTCCCAAGTCTCCAGGTTGAAGGGAATATTACTACAGCTATAACATGTACGGGAAACCTAGAGAATGGACACACTGTGAATACAAAAGGTTTCTAAAACTCAACGAGTAGTCCCTCTCCTGGTGCTCCGGTTTGACTTTCCAACTGCTTTACTATCAATCTCCCAACTTGGAGAGACAGCCCCTTTAACCTCCTGGTTCGCACAGGTTGCCAATTTGGCAGAGGATGGAAGGGAAGAGGGAGAACCAATGAGAGAGTTACTGTTAGGCATTTGGACGGGCACATGTCACTCTAATTTCCCGGCAGGAAGAAGAATTAACCAGAGTCTCAGCCACACACCGGGAACCAGTATAGGTCCTGAACCAAAATTTTGGACTTGCGTACAGCTCACAAAAAACGAGTTGGAAAATGGAGCTCAGGGCCACAGCAATTCACAAACTGGCAGAGTAATAAAGGACAACTATCGTCCAAAAATCTGTTGAGGGAAGGCAACGAGGCAGACTTGAAAGCCAGGCAGAATAGCAGGAAACAGATTTCAAGAGGTACATTGGAATCGCCTTTAAAGCACAGGAAGAGGGGCACAACTTCGACAATGACGCAGTTGGCCAAAAAGGGCGTATGCGTTTTCTCCTGAATATATTCAGGAGAAAACGCATACGCCCTTTTTGGCCAAACAAGCAAGCGGGCAATGCAAATCTGCACTACAAAGAAGTATCACTTCCCACCGGTCAAAAGGGACATCCACAAAATGTGTAAAAACCAGAAAGGCAAGACAGGCCCTGGAGAACAGGGAGCCTTGTTATGCTGATGGGCGGGATGTAAATTGCCAACTGCCTCACTGGAGGAGTGCATTGCGTTCCCTAAAACAAGTAAACAACAGAGCTACAGAGCCAAGGGCACTTCCAGTCTAGGGAATATACATTGGGAAAACTGAAAATCAATAAGACAGAGCCACCCCCAAATTTAGGCCTGCACTGCTTACAAGAACCTCAACTTGGGTACACCTTAAATATCCCAGGAAATATAAAAATGGTTCAAAAAACTGTGGTATTTATGTCCGATGGATTATCCCTCAGCCATGAAATCAATGTCATAAGACCAGGAGCAGCAAAGTGAGTGGATTCAGGTACGATGATTCTAAGTGAAATAAGTCACACAGAAAAAGAAACTTATCATAAGATATGACTTATGAAGATCCTGTAAACATGGATACACATGAACTGAGTTAGGAAAGAGACCAGAGTCTCACATTTAGAAAACACTCTTATGCCTGCTTAAGGGGAAAGGAGAGGTGGGGTGATGCATAAAACCAGAGTTTGATATAAGCACAGGTACCATTTCCAAAACCAACTGTGGATTAGACAAGACCTACACCTTCCTCAGTGAAAGGGACTCAAAACCCCATATTTCCCGCAGAGGAATAGATCTGACTAGTAAGAATCTTAAAACTTATGTACTGATATGTCTCTGTAAGGGAATCAAGTGTGTCTAGACTGGCATAAACATGGCAGCGAGAATCAGCTCTAACCCAGTATAAAAAGGAATTTCAAAAACAAAACCAAAAAACAGGGAAATTCTTTACATTTCCTTCAGGGACTCTGATGAAACCTGGAAAAACCCTGTCTACAATGACAGCTGGATGTGGCATAAGGCTGGACACTTGGGACTGAGAGGATTGGTGAGATTGGGTGAGCAAATGCAGACCCTTTAAAGCAAAAATGCATGGCCCCCATTCCATGGGTCCCAACTCTCCAGGTTGAAGGGAATATTACTACAGCTATATCATGTACGGGAAACCTAGAGAATGGACACACTGTGAATACAAAAGGTTTCTAAAACTCAACGAGTAGTCCCTCTCCTGGTGCTCCGGTTTGACTTTCCAACTGCTTTACTATCAATCTCCCAACCTGGAGAGACAGCCCCTTTAACCTCCTGGTTCGCACAGGATGCCAATTTGGCAGAGGATGGAAGGGAAGAGGGAGAGCCAATGAGAGAGTTACTGTTAGGCATTTGGACGGGCACATGTCCCTCTAATTTCCCGGCAGGAAGAAGAATTAACCAGAGTCTCAGCCACCCACCGGGAACCAGTATAGGTCCTGAACCAAAATTTTGGACTTGCGTACAGCTCACAAAAAACGAGTTGGAAAATGGAGCTCAGGGCCACAGCAATTCACAAACTGGCAGAGTAATAAAGGAAAACTATCGTCCAAAAATCTGTTGAGGGAAGGCAACGAGGCAGACTTGAAAGCCAGGCAGAATAGCAGGAAACAGATTTCAAGAGGTACGTTGGAATCGCCTTTAAAGCACAGGAAGAGGGGCACAACTTCGACAATGACGCAGTTGGCCAAAAAGGGCGTATGCGTTTTCTCCTGAATATATTCAGGAGAAAATGCATACGCCCTTTTTGGCCAAACAAGCAAGCGGGCAATGCAAATCTGCACTACAAAGAAGTATCACTTCCCACCGGTCAAAAGGGACATCCACAAAATGTGTAAAAACCAGAAAGGCAAGACAGGCCCTGGAGAACAGGGAGCCTTGTTATGCTGATGGGCGGGATATAAATTGCCAACTGTCTCACTGGAGGAGTGCATTGCGTTCCCTAAAACAAGTAAACAACAGAGCTACAGAGCCAAGGGCACTTCCAGTCTAGGGAATATACATTGGGAAAACTGAAAATCAATAAGACAGAGCCACCCCCAAATTTAGGCCTGCACTGCTTACAAGAACCTCAACTTGGGTACACCTTAAATATCCCAGGAAATATAAAAATGGTTCAAAAAACTGTGGTATTTATGTCCGATGGATTATCCCTCAGCCATGAAATCAATGTCATAAGACCAGGAGCAGCAAAGTGAGTGGATTCAGGTACGATGATTCTAAGTGAAATAAGTCACACAGAAAAAGAAACTTATCATAAGATATGACTTATGAAGATCCTGTAAACATGGATACACATGAACTGAGTTAGGAAAGAGACCAGAGTCTCACATTTAGAAAAAACTCTTATGCCTGCTTAAGGGGAAAGGAGAGGTGGGGTGATGCATAAAACCAGAGTTTGATATAAGCACAGGTACCATTTCCAAAACCAACTGCGGAATAGACAAGACCTACACCTTCCTCAGTGAAAGGGACTCAAAACCCCATATTTCCCGCAGAGGAATAGATCTGACTAGTAAGAATCTTAAAACTTATTTACTGATATGTCTCTGTAAGGGAATCAAGTGTGTCTAGACTGGCATAAACATGGCAGAGAGAATCAGCTCTAACCCACTATAAAAAGGAATTTCAAAAACAAAACCAAAAAACAGGGAAATTCTTTACATTTCCTTCAGGGATTCTGATGAAACCTGGAAAAACCCTGTCTACAATGACAGCTGGATGTGGCATAAGGCTGGACACTTGGGACTGAGAGGATTGGTGAGATTGGGTGAGCAAATGCAGACCCTTTAAAGCAAAAATGCATGGCCCCCATTCCATGGGTCCCAACTCTCCAGGTTGAAGGGAATATTACTAGAGCTATAACATGTACGGGAAACCTAGAGAATGGACACACTGTGAATACAAAAGGTTTCTAAAACTCAACGAGTAGTCCCTCTCCTGGTGCTCCGGTTTGACTTTCCAACTGCTTTACTATCAATCTCCCAACTTGGAGAGACAGCCCCTTTAACCTCCTGGTTTGCACAGGTTGCCAATTTGGCGAGGATGGAAGGGAAGAGGGAGAACCAATGAGAGAGTTACTGTTAGGCATTTGGACGGGCACATGTCCCTCTAATTTCCCGGCAGGAAGAAGTATTAACCAGAGTCTCAGCCACCCACCGGGAACCAGTATAGGTCCTGAACCAAAATTTTGGACTTGCGTACAGCTCACAAAAAACGAGTTGGAAAATGGAGCTCAGGGCAACAGCAATTCACAAACTGGCAGAGTAATAAAGGACAACTATCGTCCTAAAATCTGTTGAGGGAAGGCAACGAGGCAGACTTGAAAGCCAGGCAGAATAGCAGGAAACAGACTTCAAGAGGTACGTTGGAATCGCCTTTAAAGCACAGGAAGAGGGGCACAACTTCGACAATGACGCAGTTGGCCAAAAAGGCATATGCGTTTTCTCCTGAATATATTCAGGAGAAAATGCAAACTCCCTTTTTGGCCAAACTAGCAAGCGGGCAATGCAAATCTGCACTACAAAGAAGTATCACTTCCCACCGGTCAAAAGGGACATCCACAAAATGTGTAAAAACCAGAAAGGCAAGACGGGCCCTGTAGAACAGGGAGCCTTGTTATGCTGATGGGCGGGATGTAAATTGCCAACTGCCTCACTGGAGGAGTGCATTGCGTTCCCTAAAACAAGTAAACAACAGAGCTACAGAGCCAAGGGCACTTCCAGTCTAGGGAATATACATTGGGAAAACTGAAAATCAATAAGACAGAGCCACCCCCAAATTTAGGGCTTCACTGCTTACAAGAACCTCAACTTGGGTACACCTTAAATATCCCAGGAAATATAAAAATGGTTCAAAAAACTGTGGTATTTATGTCCGATGGAATATCCCTCAGCCATGAAATCAATGTCATAAGACCAGGAGCAGCAAAGTGAGTGGATTCAGGTACGATGATTCTAAGTGAAATAGGTCACACAGAAATAGAAACTTATCATAAGATATGACTTATGAAGATCCTGTAAACATGGCTACACATGAACTGAGTTAGGAAAGAGAACAGAGTCTCACATTTAGAAAACACTCTTATGCCTGCTTAAGGGGAAAGGAGAGGTGGGGTGATGCATAAAACCAGAGTTTGATATAAGCACAGGTACCATTTCCAAAACCAACTGTGGAATAGACAAGACCTACACCTTCCTCAGTGAAAGGGACTCAAAACCCCATATTTCCCGCAGAGGAATAGATCTGACTAGTAAGAATCTTAAAACCTATGTATTGATATGTCTTTGTAAGGGAATCAAGTGTGTCTAGACTGGCATAAACATGGCAGAGAGAATCAGCTCAAACCCACTCTAAAAAGGAATTTCAAAAACAAAACCAAAAAACAGGGAAATTCTTTACATTTCCTTCAGGGTCTCTGATGAAACCTGGAAAAACCCTGTCTACAATGACAGTTGGATGTGGCATAAGGCTGGACACTTGGGACTGAGAGGATTGGTGAGATTGGGTGAGCAAATGCAGACCCTTTAAAGCAAAAATGCATGGCCCCCATTCCATGGGTCCCAAGACTCCAGGTTGAAGGGAATATTACTACAGCTATAACATGTACAGGAAACCTAGAGAATGGACACACTGTGAATACAAAAGGTTTCTAAAACTCAACGAGTAGTCCCTCTCCTGGTGCTCCGGTTTGACTTTCCAACTGCTTTACTATCAATCTCCCAACTTGGAGAGACAACCCCTTTAACCTCCTGGTTCGCACAGGTTCCCAATTTGGCAGAGGATGGAAGGGAAGAGGGAGAACCAATGAGAGAGTAGCTGTTAGGCATTTGGACGGTAACATGTCACTCTAATTCCCGGGCAGGAAGAAGAATTAACCAGAGTCTCAGCCACCCACCGGGAACCAGTATAGGTCCTGAACCAAAATTTTGGACTTGCGTACAGCTCACAAAAAACGAGTTGGAAAATGGAGCTCAGGGCCACAGCAATTCACAAACTGGCAGAGTAATAAAGGACAACTATCGTCCAAAAATCTGTTGAGGGAAGGCAACGAGGCAGACTTGAAAGCCAGGCAGAATAGCAGGAAACAGATTTCAAGAGGTACGTTGGAATCGCATTTAAAGCACAGGAAGAGGGGCACAACTTCGACAATGACGCAGTTGGCCAAAAAGGGCGTATGCGTTTTCTCCTGAATATATTCAGGAGAAAACGCATACGCCCTTTTTGGCCAAACAAGCAAGCGGGCAATGCAAATCTGCACTACAAAGAAGTATCACTTTCCACCGGTCAAAAGGGACATCCACAAAATGTGTAAAAACCAGAAAGGCAAGACAGGCCCTGGAGAACAGGGAGCCTTGTTATGCTGATGGGCGGGATGTAAATTGACAACTGCCTCACTGGAGGAGTGCATTGCGTTCCCTAAAACAAGTAAACAACACAGCTACAGAGCCAAGGGCACTTCCAGTCTAGGGAATATACATTGCGAAAACTGAAAATCAATAAGAAAGAGCCACCCCCAAATTTAGGGCTGCACTGCTTACAAGAACCTCAACTTGGGTACACCTTAAATATCCCAGGAAATATAAAAATGGTTCAAAAAACTGTGGTATTTATATCCGATGGAATATCCCTCAGCCATGAAATCAATGTCATAAGACCAGGAGCAGCAAAGTGAGTGGATTCAGGTACGATGATTCTAAGTGAAATAAGTCACACAGAAAAAGAAACTTATCATAAGGTATGACTTATGAAGATCCTGTAAACATGGCTACACATGAACTGAGTTAGGAAAGAGAACAGAGTCTCACATTTAGAAAACACTCTTATGCCTGCTTAAGGGGAAAGGAGAGGTGGGGTGATGCATAAAACCAGAGTTTGATATAAGCACAGGTACCATTTCCAATACCAACTGTGGAATAGACAAGACCTACACCTTCCTCAGTGAAAGGGACTCAAAACCCCATATTTCCCGCAGAGGAATAGATCTGACTAGTAAGAATCTTAAAACCTATGTATTGATATGTCTCTGTATGGGAATCAAGTGTGTCTAGACTGGCATAAACATGGCAGAGAGAATCAGCTCAAACCCACTATAAAAAGGAATTTCAAAAACAAAACCAAAAAACAGGGAAATTCTTTACATTTCCTTCAGGGTCTCTGATGAAACCTGCAAAAAGCCTGTCTACAATGACAGCTGGATGTGGCATAAGGCTGGACACTTGGGACTGAGAGGATTGGTGAGATTGGGTGAGCAAATGCAGACCCTTTAAAGCAAAAATGCATGGCCCCCATTCCATGGGTCCCAACTCTCCAGGTTGAAGGGAATATTACTACAGCTATAACATGTACCGGAAACCTAGAGAATGGACACACTGTAAATACAAAATGTTTCTAAAACTCAACGCGTAGTCCCTCTCGTGGTGCTCCAGTTTGACTTTCCAACTGCTTTACTATCAATCTCCCAACTTGGAGAGAGAGCCCCTTTAACCTCCTGGTTCGCACAGGTTGCCAATTTGGCAGAGGATGGAAGGGAAGAGGGAGAACCAATGAGAGAGTTACTGTTAGGCATTTGGACGGGCTCATGTCACTCTAATTTCCCGGCAGGAAGAAGAATTAACCAGAGTGTCAGCCACCCACCGGGAACCAGTATAGGTACTGAACCAAAATTTTGGACTTGCGTACAGCTCACAAAAAACGAGTTGGATAATGGAGCTCAGGGCCACAGCAATTCACAAACTGGCAGAGTAATAAAGGACAACTATCGTCCAAAAATTTGTTGAGGGAAGGCAACGAGGCAGACTTGAAAGCCAGGCAGAATAGCAGGAAACAGACTTCAAGAGGTACGTTGGAATCGCCTTTAAAGCACAGGAAGAGGGGCACAACTTCGACAATGTCGCAGTTGGCCAAAAAGGGCGTATGCGTTTTCTCCTGAATATATTCAGGAGAAAATGCAAACGCCCTTTTTGGCCAAACTAGCAAGCGGGCAATGCAAATCTGCACTACTAAGAAGTGTCACTTCCCACCGGTCAAAAGGGACATCCACAAAATGTGTAAAAACCAGAAAGGCAAGACAGACCCTGTAGAACAGGGAGCCTTGTTATGCTGATGGGCGGGATGTAAATTGCCAACTGCCTCACTGGAGGAGTGCATTGCGTTCCCTAAAACAAGTAAACAACAGAGCTACAGAGCCAAGGGCACTTCCAATCTAGGGAATATACCTTGGGAAAACTGAAAATCAATAAGACAGAGCCACCCCCAAATTTAGGGCTGCACTGCTTACAGGAACCTCAACTTGGGTACACATTAAATATCCCAGGAAATATAAAAATGGTTCAAAAAACTGTGGTATTTATGTCCGACGGAATATCCCTCAGCCATGAAATCAATGTCATAAGACCAGGAGCAGCAATGTGAGTGGATTCAGGTACGATGATTCTAAGTGAATTAAGTCACACAGAAAAAGAAACTTATCATAAGATATGACTTATGAAGATCCTGTAAACATGGCTACACATGAACTGAGTAAGGAAAGAGAACAGTGTCTCACATTTAGAAAACACTCTTATGCCTGCTTAAGGGGAAAGGAGAGGTGGGGTGATGCATAAAACCAGAGTTTGATATAAGCACAGGTACCAGTTCCAAAACCAACTGTGGAATAGACAAGACCTACACCTTCCTCAGTGAAAGGGACTCAAAACCCCATATTTCCCGCAGAGGAATAGATCTGACTAGTAAGAATCTTAAAACCTATGTATTGATATGTCTTTGTAAGGGAATCAAGTGTGTCTAGACTGGCATAAACATGGCAGAGAGAATCAGCTCAAACCCACTATAAAAAGGAATTTCAAAAACAAAACCAAAAAACAGGGAAATTCTTTACATTTCCTTCAGGGTCTCTGATGAAACCTGGAAAAACCCTGTCTACAATGACAGCTGGATGTGGCATAAGGCTGGACACTTGGGACTGAGAGGATTGGTGAGATTGGGTGAGCAAATGCAGACCCTTTAAAGCAAAAATGCATGGCCCCCATTCCAGGGTCCCAACTCTCCATGTTGAAGGGAATATTACTACAGCTATAACATGTACGGGAAACCTAGAGAATGGACACTCTGTGAATACAAAAGGTTTCTAAATCTCAACGCCTTGTCCCTCTCCTGGTGCTCCGGTTTCACTTTCCAACTGCTTTACTATCAATCTCCCAACTTGGAGAGACAGACCCTTTAACCTCCTGGTTCGCACAGGTTGCCAATTTGGCAGAGGATGGAAGGGAAGAGGGAGAACCAATGAGAGAGTTACTGTTAGGCATTTGGACGGGCTCATGTCACTCTAATTTCCCGGCCAGAAGAAGAATTAACCAGAGTCTCAGCCACCCACCGGGAACCAGTATAGGTACTGAACCAAAATTTTGGACTTGCGTACAGCTCACAAAAAACGAGTTGGAAAATGGAGCTCAGGGCCACAGCAATTCACAAACTGGCAGAGTAATAAAGGACAACTATCGTCCAAAAATCTGTTGAGGGAAGGCAACGAGGCAGACTTGAAAGCCAGGCAGAATAGCAGGAAACAGACTTCAAGAGGTACGTTGGAATTGCCTTTAAAGCACAGGAAGAGGGGCACAACTTCGACAATGACGCAGTTGGCCAAAAAGGCATATGCGTTTTCTCCTGAATATATTCAGGAGAAAATGCAAACGCCCTTTTTGGCCAAACTAGCAAGCGGGCAATGCAAATCTGCACTACAAAGAAGTATCACTTCCCACCGGTCAAAAGGGACATCCACAAAATGTGTAAAAACCAGAAAGGCAAGACGGGCCCTGTAGAACAGGGAGCCTTGTTATGCTGATGGGCGGGATGTAAATTGCCAACTGCCTCACTGGAGGAGTGCATTGCGTTCCCTAAAACAAGTAAACAACAGAGCTACAGAGCCAAGGGCACTTCCAGTCTAGGGAATATACATTGGGAAAACTGAAAATCAATAAGACAGAGCCACCCCCAAATTTAGGGCTTCACTGCTTACAAGAACCTCAACTTGGGTACACCTTAAATATCCCAGGAAATATAAAAATGGTTCAAAAAACTGTGGTATTTATGTCCGATGGAATATCCCTCAGCCATGAAATCAATGTCATAAGACCAGGAGCAGCAAAGTGAGTGGATTCAGGTACGATGATTCTAAGTGAAATAGGTCACACAGAAATAGAAACTTATCATAAGATATGACTTATGAAGATCCTGTAAACATGGCTACACATGAACTGAGTTAGGAAAGAGAACAGAGTCTCACATTTAGAAAACACTCTTATGCCTGCTTAAGGGGAAAGGAGAGGTGGGGTGATGCATAAAACCAGAGTTTGATATAAGCACAGGTACCATTTCCAAAACCAACTGTGGAATAGACAAGACCTACACCTTCCTCAGTGAAAGGGACTCAAAACCCCATATTTCCCGCAGAGGAATAGATCTGACTAGTAAGAATTTTAAAACCTATGTATTGATATGTCTTTGTAAGGGAATCAAGTGTGTCTAGACTGGCATAAACATGGCAGAGAGAATCAGCTCAAACCCACTCTAAAAAGGAATTTCAAAAACAAAACCAAAAAACAGGGAAATTCTTTACATTTCCTTCAGGGTCTCTGATGAAACCTGGAAAAACCCTGTCTACAATGACAGTTGGATGTGGCATAAGGCTGGACACTTGGGACTGAGAGGATTGGTGAGATTGGGTGAGCAAATGCAGACCCTTTAAAGCAAAAATGCATGGCCCCCATTCCATGGGTCCCAAGACTCCAGGTTGAAGGGAATATTACTACAGCTATAACATGTACAGGAAACCTAGAGAATGGACACACTGTGAATACAAAAGGTTTCTAAAACTCAACGAGTAGTCCCTCTCCTGGTGCTCCGGTTTGACTTTCCAACTGCTTTACTATCAATCTCCCAACTTGGAGAGACAACCCCTTTAACCTCGTGGTTCGCACAGGTTCCCAATTTGGCAGAGGATGGAAGGGAAGAGGGAGAACCAATGAGAGAGTAGCTGTTAGGCATTTGGACGGTAACATGTCACTCTAATTCCCGGGCAGGAAGAAGAATTAACCAGAGTCTCAGCCACCAACCGGGAACCAGTATAGGTCCTGAACCAAAATTTTGGACTTGCGTACAGCTCACAAAAACGAGTTGGAAAATGGAGCTCAGGGCCACAGCAATTCACAAACTGGCAGAGTAATAAAGGACAACTATCGTCCAAAAATCTGTTGAGGGAAGGCAACGAGGCAGACTTGAAAGCCAGGCAGAATAGCAGGAAACAGATTTCAAGAGGTACGTTGGAATCGCATTTAAAGCACAGGAAGAGGGGCACAACTTCGACAATGACGCAGTTGGCCAAAAAGTGCGTATGCGTTTTCTCCGGAATATATTCAGGAGAAAACGCATACGCCCTTTTTGGCCAAACAAGCAAGCGGGCAATGCAAATCTGCACTACAAAGAAGTATCACTTTCCACCGGTCAAAAGGGACATCCACAAAATGTGTAAAAACCAGAAAGGCAAGACAGGCCCTGGAGAACAGGGAGCCTTGTTATGCTGATGGGCGGGATGTAAATTGACAACTGCCTCACTGGAGGAGTGCATTGCGTTCCCTAAAACAAGTAAACAACACAGCTACAGAGCCAAGGGCACTTCCAGTCTAGGGAATATACATTGCGAAAACTGAAAATCAATAAGAAAGAGCCACCCCCAAATTTAGGGCTGCACTGCTTACAAGAACCTCAACTTGGGTACACCTTAAATATCCCAGGAAATATAAAAATGGTTCAAAAAACTGTGGTATTTATATCCGATGGAATATCCCTCAGCCATGAAATCAATGTCATAAGACCAGGAGCAGCAAAGTGAGTGGATTCAGGTACGATGATTCTAAGTGAAATAAGTCACACAGAAAAAGAAACTTATCATAAGGTATGACTTATGAAGATCCTGTAAACATGGCTACACATGAACTGAGTTAGGAAAGAGAACAGAGTCTCACATTTAGAAAACACTCTTATGCCTGCTTAAGGGGAAAGGAGAGGTGGGGTGATGCATAAAACCAGAGTTTGATATAAGCACAGGTACCATTTCCAATACCAACTGTGGAATAGACAAGACCTACACCTTCCTCAGTGAAAGGGACTCAAAACCCCATATTTCCCGCAGAGGAATAGATCTGACTAGTAAGAATCTTAAAACCTATGTATTGATATGTCTCTGTATGGGAATCAAGTGTGTCTAGACTGGCATAAACATGGCAGAGAGAATCAGCTCAAACCCACTATAAAAAGGAATTTCAAAAACAAAACCAAAAAACAGGGAAATTCTTTACATTTCCTTCAGGGTCTCTGATGAAACCTGGAAAAACCCTGTCTACAATGACAGCTGGATGTGGCATAAGGCTGGACACTTGGGACTGAGAGGATTGGTGAGATTGGGTGAGCAAATGCAGACCCTTTAAAGCAAAAATGCATGGCCCCCATTCCATGGGTCCCAACTCTCCAGGTTGAAGGGAATATTACTACAGCTATAACATGTACCGGAAACCTAGAGAATGGACACACTGTAAATACAAAATGTTTCTAAAACTCAACGCGTAGTCCCTCTCGTGGTGCTCCAGTTTGACTTTCCAACTGCTTTACTATCAATCTCCCAACTTGGAGAGAGAGCCCCTTTAACCTCCTGGTTCGCACAGGTTGCCAATTTGGCAGAGGATGGAAGGGAAGAGGGAGAACCAATGAGAGAGTTACTGTTAGGCATTTGGACGGGCTCATGTCACTCTAATTTCCCGGCAGGAAGAAGAATTAACCAGAGTGTCAGCCACCCACCGGGAACCAGTATAGGTACTGAACCAAAATTTTGGACTTGCGTACAGCTCACAAAAAACGAGTTGGATAATGGAGCTCAGGGCCACAGCAATTCACAAACTGGCAGAGTAATAAAGGACAACTATCGTCCAAAAATCTGTTGAGGGAAGGCAACGAGGCAGACTTGAAAGCCAGGCAGAATAGCAGGAAACAGACTTCAAGAGGTACGTTGGAATCGCCTTTAAAGCACAGGAAGAGGGGCACAACTTCGACAATGTCGCAGTTGGCCAAAAAGGGTGTATGCGTTTTCTCCTGAATATATTCAGGAGAAAATGCAAACGCCCTTTTTGGCCAAACTAGCAAGCGGGCAATGCAAATCTGCACTACTAAGAAGTGTCACTTCCCACCGGTCAAAAGGGACATCCACAAAATGTGTAAAAACCAGAAAGGCAAGACAGACCCTGTAGAACAGGGAGCCTTGTTATGCTGATGGGCGGGATGTAAATTGCCAACTGCCTCACTGGAGGAGTGCATTGCGTTCCCTAAAACAAGTAAACAACAGAGCTACAGAGCCAAGGGCACTTCCAATCTAGGGAATATACCTTGGGAAAACTGAAAATCAATAAGACAGAGCCACCCCCAAATTTAGGGCTGCACTGCTTACAGGAACCTCAACTTGGGTACACATTAAATATCCCAGGAAATATAAAAATGGTTCAAAAAACTGTGGTATTTATGTCCGACGGAATATCCCTCAGCCATGAAATCAATGTCATAAGACCAGGAGCAGCAATGTGAGTGGATTCAGGTACGATGATTCTAAGTGAATTAAGTCACACAGAAAAAGAAACTTATCATAAGATATGACTTATGAAGATCCTGTAAACATGGCTACACATGAACTGAGTAAGGAAAGAGAACAGTGTCTCACATTTAGAAAACACTCTTATGCCTGCTTAAGGGGAAAGGAGAGGTGGGGTGATGCATAAAACCAGAGTTTGATATAAGCACAGGTACCAGTTCCAAAACCAACTGTGGAATAGACAAGACCTACACCTTCCTCAGTGAAAGGGACTCAAAACCCCATATTTCCCGCAGAGGAATAGATCTGACTAGTAAGAATCTTAAAACCTATGTATTGATATGTCTTTGTAAGGGAATCAAGTGTGTCTAGACTGGCATAAACATGGCAGAGAGAATCAGCTCAAACCCACTATAAAAAGGAATTTCAAAAACAAAACCAAAAAACAGGGAAATTCTTTACATTTCCTTCAGGGTCTCTGATGAAACCTGGAAAAACCCTGTCTACAATGACAGCTGGATGTGGCATAAGGCTGGACACTTGGGACTGAGAGGATTGGTGAGATTGGTTGAGCAAATGCAGACCCTTTAAAGCAAAAATGCATGGCCCCCATTCCATGGGTCCCAACTCTCCATGTTGAAGGGAATATTACTACAGCTATAACATGTACGGGAAACCTAGAGAATGGACACTCTGTGAATACAAAAGGTTTCTAAATCTCAACGCCTTGTCCCTCTCCTGGTGCTCCGGTTTCACTTTCCAACTGCTTTACTATCAATCTCCCAACTTGGAGAGACAGACCCTTTAACCTCCTGGTTCGCACAGGTTGCCAATTTGGCAGAGGATGGAAGGGAAGAGGGAGAACCAATGAGAGAGTTACTGTTAGGCATTTGGACGGGCTCATGTCACTCTAATTTCCCGGCCAGAATAAGAATTAACCAGAGTCTCAGCCACCCACCGGGAACCAGTATAGGTACTGAACCAAAATTTTGGACTTGCGTACAGCTCACAAAAAACGAGTTGGAAAATGGAGCTCAGGGCCACAGCAATTCACAAACTGGCAGAGTAATAAAGGACAACTATCGTCCAAAAATCTGTTGAGGGAAGGCAACGAGGCAGACTTGAAAGCCAGGCAGAATAGCAGGAAACAGACTTCAAGAGGTACGTTGGAATCGCCTTTAAAGCACAGGAAGAGGGGCACAACTTCGACAATGACGCAGTTGGCCAAAAAGGGCATATGCGTTTTCTCCTGAATATATTCAGGAGAAAATGCAAACGCCCTTTTTGGCCAAACTAGCAAGCGGGCAATGCAAATCTGCACTACAAAGAAGTATCACTTCCCACCGGGCAAAAGGGACATCCACAAAATGTGTAAAAACCAGAAAGGCAAGACAGGCCCTGTAGAACAGGGAGCCTTGTTATGCTGATGGGCGGGATGTAAATTGCCAACTGCCTCACTGGAGGAGTGCATTGCGTTCCCTAAAACAAGTAAACAACAGAGCTACAGAGCCAAGGGCACTTCCAATCTAGGGAATATGCATTGGGAAAACTGAAAATCAATAAGACAGAGCCACACCCAAATTTAGGGCTTCACTGCTTGCAAGAACCTCAACGTGGGTACACCTTAAATATCCCAGGAAATATAAAAATGGTTCAAAAAACTGTGGTATTTATGTCCGATGGAATATCCCTCAGACATGAAATCAATGTCATAAGACCAGGAGCAGCAAAGTGAGTGGATTCAGGTACGATGATTCTAAGTGAAATAGGTCACACAGAAATAGAAACTTATCATAAGATATGACTTATGAAGATCCTGTAAACATGGCTACACATGAACTGAGTTAGGAAAGAGAACAGAGTCTCACATTTAGAAAACACTCTTATGCCTGCTTAAGGGGAAAGGAGAGGTGGGGTGATGCATAAAACCAGAGTTTGATATAAGCACAGGTACCATTTCCAAAACCAACTGTGGAATAGACAAAACCTACACCTTCCTCAGTGAAAGGGACTCAAAACCCCATATTTGCCAGAGACGAATAACTCTGACTAGTAAGAATCTTAAAACCTATGTATTGATATGTCTTTGTAAGGGAATCAAGTGTGTCTAGACTGGCATAAACATGGCAGAGAGAATCAGCTCAAACCCACTATAAAAAGGAATTTCAAAAACAAAACCAAAAAACAGGGAAATTCTTTACATTTCCTTCAGGGTCTCTGATGAAACCTGGAAAAACCCTGTCTACAATGACAGCTGGATGTGGCATAAGGCAGGACACTTGGGACTGAGAGGATTGGTGAGATTGGGTGAGCAAATGCAGACCCTTTAAAGCAAAAATGCATGGCCCCCATTCCATGGGTCCCAACTCTCCAGGTTGAAGGGAATATTACTACAGCTATAACATGTAGGGGAAACCTAGAGAATGGACACACTGTGAATACAAAAGGTTTCTAAAACTCAACGAGTAGTCCCTCTCCTGGTGCTCCGGTTTGACTTTCCAACTGGTTTACTATCAATCTCCCAACTTGGAGAGACAGCCCCTTTAACCTCCTGGTTCGCACAGGTTGCCAATTTGGCAGAGGATGGAAGGGAAGAGGGAGAACCAATGAGAGAGTTACTGTTAGGCATTTGGACGGGCACATGTCACTCTAATTTCCCGGCAGGAAGAAGAATTAACCAGAGTCTCAGCCACCCACCGGGAACCAGTATAGGTCCTGAACCAAAATTTTGGACTTGCATACAGCTCACAAAAAACGAGTTGGTAAATGGAACTCAGGGGCACAGCAATTCACAAACTGGCAGAGTAATAAAGGACAACTATCGTCCAAAAATCTGTTGAGGGAAGGCAACGAGGCAGACTTGAAAGCCAGGCAGAATAACAGGAAACAAATTTCTAGAGGTACGTTGGAATTGCCTTTAAAGCACAGGAAGAGGGGCACAACTTCGACAATGACGCAGTTGGCCAAAAAGGGCGTATGCGTTTTCTCATGAATATATTCAGGAGAAAACGCATACGCCCTTTTTGGCCAAACAAGCAAGCGGGCAATGCAAATCTGCACTACAAAGAAGTATCACTTCCCACCGGTCAAAAGGGACATCCACAAAATGTGTAAAAACCAGAAAGGCAAGACAGGCCCTGCAGAACAGGGATCCTTGTTATGCTGATGGGCGGGATGTAAATTGCCAACTGCCTCACTGGAGGAGTTCATTGCGTTCCCTAAAACAAGTAAACAACAGAGCTACAGAGCCAAGGGCACTTCCAGTCTAGGGAATATACCTTGGGAAAACAGAAAATCAATAAGACAGAGCCACCCCCAAATTTAGGGCTGCACTGCTTACAAGAAGCTCAACTTGGGTACACCTTAAATATCCCAGGAAATATAAAAATGGTTCAAAAAACTGTGGTATTTATGTCCGATGGAATATCCCTCACCCATGAAATCAATGTCATAAGACCAGGAGCAGCAAAGTGAGTGGATTCAGGTACGATGATTCTAAGTGAAATAGGTCACACAGAAATAGAAACTTATCATAAGATATGACTTATGAAGATCCTGTAAACATGGCTACACATGAACTGAGTTAGGAAAGAGAACAGAGTCTCACATTTAGAAAACACTCTTATGCCTGCTTAAGGGGAAAGGAGAGGTGGGGTGATGCATAAAACCAGAGTTTGATATAAGCACAGGTACCATTTCCAAAACCAACTGTGGAATAGACAAAACCTACACCTTCCTCAGTGAAAGGGACTGAAAACCCCATATTTGCCACAGACGAATAACTCTGACTAGTAAGCATCTTAAAACCTATGTATTGATATGTTTTTGTAAGGGAATCAAGTGTGTCTAGACTGGCATAAACATGGCAGAGAGAATCAGCTCAAACCCACTATAAAAAGGAATTTCAAAAACAAAACCAAAAAACAGGGAAATTCTTTACATTTCCTTCAGGGTCTGTGATGAAACCTGGAAAAACCCTGTCTACAATGACAGCTGGATGTGGCATAAGGCTTGACACTTGGGACTGAGCGGATTGGTGAGATTGGGTGAGCAAATGCAGACCCTTTAAAGCAAAAATGCATGGCCCCCATTCCATGGGTCCCAACTCTCCAGGTTGAAGGGAATATTACTACAGCTATAACATGTAGGGGAAACCTAGAGAATGGACACACTGTGAATACAAAAGGTTTCTAAAACTCAACGAGTAGTCCCTCTCCTGGTGCTCCGGTTTGACTTTCCAACTGGTTTACTATCAATCTCCCAACTTGGAGAGACAGCCCCTTTAACCTCCTGGTTCGCACAGGTTGCCAATTTGGCAGAGGATGGAAGGGAAGAGGGAGAACCAATGAGAGAGTTACTGTTAGGCATTTGGACGGGCACATGTCACTCTAATTTCCCGGCAGGAAGAAGAATTAACCAGAGTCTCAGCCACCCACCGGGAACCAGTATAGGTCCTGAACCAAAATTTTGGACTTGCGTACAGCTCACAAAAAACGAGTTGGTAAATGGAACTCAGGGGCACAGCAATTCACAAACTGGCAGAGTAATAAAGGACAACTATCGTCCAAAAATCTGTTGAGGGAAGGCAACGAGGCAGACTAGAAAGCAAGGCAGAATAACAGGAAACAGATTTCAAGAGGTACGTTGGAATCGCCTTTAAAGCACAGGAAGAGGGGCACAACTTCGACAATGACGCAGTTGGCCAAAAAGGGCGTATGCGTTTTCTCCTGAATATATTCAGGAGAAAACGCATACGCCCTTTTTGGCCAAACAAGCAAGCGGGCAATGCAAATCTGCACTACAAAGAAGTATCACTTCCCACCGGTCAAAAGGGACATCCACAAAATGTGTAAAAACCAGAAAGGCAAGACAGGCCCTGCAGAACAGGGATCATTGTTATGCTGATGGGCGGGATGTAAATTGCCAACTGCATCACTGGAGGAGTTCATTGCGTTCCCTAAAACAAGTAAACAACAGAGCTACAGAGCCAAGGGCACTTCCAGTCTAGGGAATATACCTTGGGAAAACTGAAAATCAATAAGACAGAGCCACCCCCAAATTTAGGGCTGCACTGCTTACAAGAAGCTCAACTTGGGTACACCTTAAATATCCCAGGAAATATAAAAATGGTTCAAAAAACTGTGGTATTTATGTCCGATGGAATATCCCTCAGCCATGAAATCAATGTCATAAGACCAGGAGCAGCAAAGTGAGTGGATTCAGGTACGATGATTCTAAGTGAAATAAGTCACACAGAAAAAGAAACTTATCATAAGATATCACTTATGAAGATCCTGTAAACATGGCTACACATGAACTGAGTTAGGAAAGAGACCAGAGTCTCACATTTAGAAAACACGCTTATGCCTGCTTAAGGGGAAAGGAGTGGTGCGGTGATGCATAAAACCAGAGTTTGATATAAGCACAGGTACCATTTCTAAAACCAACAGTGGAATAGACAAGACCTACACCATCCTCAGTGAAAGGGACTCAAAACCCCATATTTCCCGCAGTGGAATGGATCTGACTAGTAAGAATCTTAAAACCTATGTATTGATATGTCTCTGTAAGGGAATCAAGTGTGTCTAGACTGGCATAAACATGGCAGCGAGAATCAGCTCAAACCCACTCTAAAAAGGAATTTCAAAAACAAAAGCAAAAAACACGGAAATTCTTTACAATTCCTTCAGGGTCTCTGATGAAACCTGGAAAAACCCTGTCTACAATGACAGCTGGATGTGGCATAAGGCTGGACACTTGGGACTGAGAGGATTGGTGAGATTGGGTGAGCAAATGCAGACCCTTTAAAGCAAAAATGCATGGCCCCCATTCCATGGGTCCCAACTCTCCATGTTGAAGGGAATATTACTACAGCTATAACATGTACGGGAAACCTAGAGAATGGACACACTGTGAATACAAAAGGTTTCTAAAACTCAACGAGTAGTCCCTCTCCTGGTGCTCCAGTTTGATTTTTCAACAGCTTTACTATCAGTCTCCCAACTTGGAGAGACAGCCCCTTTAAACTCCTGGTTCGCACAGGTTGCCAATTTGGCAGAGGATGGAAGGGAAGAGGGAGATCCTATGAGAGAGATACTGTTAGGCATTTGGACGGGCACATGTCACTCTAATTTCCGGGCAGGAAGAAGAATTAACCAGAGTCTCAGCCACCCACCGGGAACCAGTATAGGTCCTGAACCAAAATTTTGGACTTGCGTACAGCTCACAAAAAACGAGTTGGAAAATGGAGCTCAGGGCCCCAGCAATTCACAAACTGGCAGAGTAATAAAGGACAACTATCGTCCAAAAATCTGTTGAGGGAAGGCAACGAGGCAGACTTGAAAGCCAGGCAGAATAGCAGGAAACAGATTTCAAGAGGTACGTTGGAATCGCCTTTAAAGCAAAGGAAGAGGGGCACTACTTCGACAATGACGCAGTTGGCCAAAAAGGGCGTATGCGTTTTCTCCTTTCAGGAGAAAACGCATACGCCCTTTTTGGCCAAACAAGCAAGCGGGCAATGCAAATCTGCACTACAAAGAAGTATCACTTCCCACCGGTCAAAAGGGACATCCTCAAAATGTGTAAAAACCAGAAAGGCAAGACAGGCCCTGGAGAACAGGGAGCCTTGTTATGCTGATAGGCGGGATGTAAATTGCCAACAGCCTCACTGGAGGAGTGCATTGCGTTCCCTAAAACAAGTAAACAACAGAGCTACAGAGCCAAGGGCACTTCCAGTCTAGGGAATATACATTGGGAAAACTGAAAATCCATAAGACAGAGCCACCCCGAAATTTAGGGCTGCACTGCTTACAAGAACCTCAACTTGCGTACACCTTAAATATCCCAGGAAATATAAAAATGGTTCAAAAAACTGTGGTATTTATGTACGATGGAATATCCCTCAGCCATGAAATCAATGTCATAAGACCAGGAGCAGCAAAGTGAGTGGATTCAGGTACGATGATTCTAAGTGAAATAAGTCACACAGAAGAAGAAACTTCTCATAAGATATCACTTATGAAGATCCTGTAAACATGGCTACACATGATCTGAGTTAGGAAAGAGAACAGAGTCTCAAATTAGAAAAAACTCTTATGCCTGCTTAAGGGGAAAGGAGAGGTGGGGTGATGCATAAAACAAGAGTTTGATATAAGCACAGGTACCATTTCCAAAACCAACTGTGGAATAGACAAGACCTACACCTTCCTCAGTGAAAGGGACTCAAAACTCCACATTTCCCGCAGAGGAATAGATCTGACTAGTAAGAATCTTAAAACCTATGTATTGATATGTCTCCGTAAGGGAATCAAGTGTGTCTAGACTGGCATAAACATGGCAGAGAGAATCAGCTCAAACCCACTATAGAAAGGAATTTCAAAAACAAAACCAAAAAACAGGGAAATTCTTTACATTTCCTTCAGGGTCTCTGATGAAACCTGCAAAAAGCCTGTCTACAATGACAGCTGGATGTGGCATAAGGCTGGACACTTGGGACTGAGAGGATTGGTGAGATTGGGTGAGCAAATGCAGACCCTTTAAAGCAAAAATGCATGGCCCCCATTCCATGGGTCCCAACTCTCCATGTTGAAGGGAATATTACTACAGCTATAACATGTACGGGAACCCTAGGGAATGGACACACTGTGAATACAAAAGGTTTCTAAAACTCAACGAGTAGTCCCTCTCCTGGTGCTCCCCTTTGACTTTCCAACTCCTTTACTATCAATCTCAAAACTTGGAGAGACAGCCCCTTTAACCTCCTGGTTCGCACAGGTTGCCAATTTGGCAGAGGATGGAAGGGAAGAGGGAGAACCAATGAGAGAGTTACTGTTAGGCATTTGGACGGGCACATGTCACTCTAATTTCCCGGCAGGAAGAAGAATTAACCAGAGTCTCAGCCACCCACCGGGAACCAGTATAGGTCCTGAACCAAAATTTTGGACTTGCGTACAGCTCACAAAAAACGAATTGAAAAATGGAGCTCAGGGGCACAGTAATTCACAAACTGGCAGAGTAATAAAGGACAACTATCGTCCAAAAATCTGTTGAGGGAAGGCAACGAGGCGGACTTGAAAGCGAGGCAGAATAGCAGGAAACAGATTTCAAGAGGTACGTTGGAATCGCCTTTAAAGCACAGGAAGAGGGGCACAACGTCGACAATGACGCACTTGGCCAAAAAGGGCGTATGCGTATTCTCCTGAATATATTCAGGAGAAAACGCATACGACCTTTTGGCCAAGCAAGCAAGCGGGCAATGCAAATCTGCACTACAAAGAAGTATCACTTCCCAAAGGTCAAAAGGGACATCCACAAAATGTGTAAAAACCAGAAAGGCAAGACAGGCCCCGGAGAACAGGGAGCCTTGTTATGCTTATGGGCGTGATGTAAATTGCCAACTGCCTCACTGGAGGAGTGCATTGCGTTCCCTAAAAGAAGTAATCAACAGAGCTACAGAGCCAAGGGCACATCCTGTCTAGGGAATATACCCTGGGAAAACTGAAAATCAATAAGACAGAGCCACCCCCAAATTTAGGGCTGCACTGCTTACAAGAACCTCAACTTGGGTACACCTTAAATATCCCAGGAAATATAAAAATGGTTCAAAAAACTGTGGTATTTATGTACGATGGAATATCCCTCAGCCATGAAATCAATGTCATAAGACCAGGAGCAGCAAAGTGAGTGGATTCAGGTACGATGATTCTAAGTGAAATAAGTCACACAGAAAAAGAAACTTATCATAAGATATCACTTATGAAGATCCTGTAAACATGGCTACACATGAACTGAGTTAGGGAAGAGAACAGAGTCTCACATTTAGAACACACTCTTATGCCTGCTTAAGGAGAAAGGAGAGGTGGGGTGATGCATAAAACCAGAGTTTGATATAAGCACAGGTACCATTCCTAAAATCAACTGTGGAATAGACAAGACCTACACCTTCCTCAGTGAAAGGGACTCAAAACCCCATATTTCCCGCAGAGGAATAGATCTGACTAATAAGAATCTTAAAACCTATGTATTGATATGTCTCTGTAAGGGAATCAAGTGTGTCTAGACTGGCATAAACATGGCAGAGAGAATCAGATCAAACCCACTATAAAAAGGAATTTCAAAAACAAAACCAAAAAACAGGGAAATTCTTTTCATTTCCTTCAGGGTCTCTGATGGAAGCTGGAATGACCCTATCTACAATGACAGCTGGATGTGGCATAAGGCTGGACACTTGGGACTGAGAGGATTGGTGAGATTGGGTGAGCACATGCAGACCCTTTAAAGCAAAAATGCATGGCCACCTTTCCATGGGTCCCAACTCTCCATGTTGAAGGGAATATTACTACAGCTATACCATGTACGGGAAACCTAGAGAATGGACACACTGTGAATACAAAAGGTTTCTAAAACTCAACGAGTAGTCCCTCTCCTGGTGCTCCGGTTTGACTTTCCAACTGCTTTCCTATCAATCTCCCAACTTGGAGATACAACCTGTTTAACATCCTGGTTCGCAAAGGTTGCCAATTTGGCAGAGGATGGAAGGGAAGAGGGAGAACAAATGAGAGAGTAGCTGTTAGGCATTTGGATGGGCACATGTCACTCTAATTTCCCAGCAGGAAGAAGAATTAACCAGAGTCACAGCCACCCACCGGGAAACAGTATAGTTCCTGAACCAAAATTTTGGACTTGCGTACAGCTCACAAAAAACGAGTTGAAAAATGGTGATCAGGGGCACAGCAATTCACAAACTGGTAGAGTAATAAGGGACAACTATCGTCCAAAAACCTGTTGAGGGAAGGCAACGAGGCGGACTTGAAAGCGAGGTAGAAGAGCAGGAAACAGATTTCAAGAGGTACGTTGGAATCGCCTTTAAAGCACAAGAAGAGGGGCACAACTTCGACAATGACGCACTTGGCCAAAAAGGGCATATGCGTTTTCAACTGAATATATTCAGGAGAAAACGCATACGCCCTTTTTGGCCAAGCAAGCAAGCGGGCAATGCAAATCAACACTACAAAGAAGTATCACTTCCCACCGGTCAAAAGTGACATCCACAAAATGTGTAAAAATCAAAAAGGCAAGACAGGCCCTGGAAAACAGGGAGCCTTGTTATGCTGATGGGCGGGATGTAAATTGCCAACTGCCTCACTGGAGGAGTGCATTGCGTTCCCTAAATGAAGTAATCAACAGAGCTACAGAGCCAAGGGCACATCCAGTCTAGGGAATATACCTTGGGAAAACTGAAAGACAATAAGACAGAGCCACCCCCAAATTTAGGGCTGCACTGCTTACAAGAACCTCAACATGGGTACAACTTCAATATCCCAGGAAATATAAAAATGGTTCAAAAAACTGCGGTATTTATGTACGATGGAATATCCCTCAGCCATGAAATCAATGTCATAAGACCAGGAGCAGCAAAGTGAGTGGATTCAGGTACGATGATTCTAAGTGAAATAAGTCACACAGAAAAAGAAACTTATCATAAGATATCACTTATGAAGATCCTGTAAACATGGCTACACATGAACTGAGTTAGGAAAGAGAACAGAGTCTCACATTTAGAAAACACTCTTATGCCTGCTTAAGGGGAAAGGAGAGGAGGGGTGATGCATAAAACCAGAGTTTGATATAAGCACAGGTACCATTTCCAAAACCAACTGTGGAATAGACAAGACCTACACCTTCCTCAGTGAAAGGGACTCAAAACCCCATATTTCCCGCAGAGGAATAGATCTGACTAGTAAGAATCTTAAAACCTATGTATTGATATGTCTCTGTAAGGGAATCAAGTGTGTCTAGACTGGCATAAACATGGCAGAGAGAATCAGCTCAAACCCACTATAAAAAGGAATTTCAAAAACAAAACCAAAAAACAGGGAAATTCTTTACATTTCCATCAGGGTCTCTGATGAAACCTGGAAAAACCCTGTCTACAATGACAGCTGGATGTGGCATAAGGCTGGACACTTGGGACTGAGAGGATTGGTGAGATTGGGTGAGCAAATGCAGAGCCTTTAAAGCAAAAATGCATGGACCCCATTCCATGGGTCCCAACTCTCCATTTTGAAGGGAATATTACTACAGCTATAACATGTACGGGAAACCTAGAGTATGGACACACTGTGAATACAAAAGGTTTCTAAAACTCAACGAGTAGTCCCTCTCCTGGTGCTCCGGTTTGACTTTCCAACTGCTTTCCTATCAATCTCACAACTTGGAAAGACAACCCCTTTAACCTCCTGGATCACACAGGTTGCCAATTTGGCAGATGATGGAAGGGAAGAGGGAGAACCAATGAGAGAGTAGCTGTTAGGCATTTGGACGGGAACATGTCACTAATTTCCCGGCAGGAAGAAGAATTAACCAGAGTCACAGCCACCCACCGGGAACCAGTATAGGTCCTTAACCAAAATTTTGGACTTGCGTACAGCTCACAAAAAACGAGTTGAAAAATGGAGCTCAGGGGCACAGCATTTCACAAACTGGCAGAGTAATAAAGGACAACTATCGTCCAAAAATCTGTTGAGGGAAGGCAACGAGGAGGACTTGAAAGCGAGGCAGAATAGCAGGAAACAGTTTTCAAGAGGTACGTTGGAATCGCCTTTAAAGCACAGGAAGAGGGACACAACTTCGACAATGACGCAGTTGGCCAAAAAGGGCGTATGCGTTTTCTCCTGAATATATGCAGGAGAAAATGCATACGCCCTTTTTGGCCAAGCAAGCAAGCGGGCAATGCAAATCTGCACTACAAAGAAGTATCACTTCCCAACGTTCAAAAGGGACATCCACAAAATGTGTAAAAACCAGAAAGGCAAGACAGGCCCTGGAGAACAGGGAGCCTCGTTATGCTGATGGGCAGGATGTAAATTGCCAACTGCCTCACTGGAGGAGTGCATTGCGTTGCTAAAACAAGTAATCAACAGAACTACAGAGCCAAGGGCACATCCAGTCTAGGGAATATACCTTGGGAAAACTGAAAATCAATAAGACAGAGCCACCCCCAAATTTAGGGCTGCACTGCTTACAAGAACCTCAACATGGGTACAACTTCAATATCCCAGGAAATATAAAAATGGTTCAAAAAACTGCTTTATTTATGTACGATGGAATATCCCTCAGCCATGAAATCAATGTCATAAGACCAGGAGCAGCAAAGTGAGTGGATTCAGGTACGATGATTCTAAGTGAAATAAGTCACACAGAAAAAGAAACTTATCATAAGATATCACTTATGAAGATCCTGTAAACATGGCTACACATGAACTGAGTTAGGAAAGAGAACAGAGTCTCACATTTAGAAAACACTCTTATGCCTGCTTAAGGGGAAAGGAGAGGTGGGGTGATGCATAAAACCAGAGTTTGATATAAGCACAGGTACCATTTCTAAAACCAACTGTGGAATAGACAAGACTTACACCTTCCTCAGTGAAAGGGACTCAAAACCCCATATTTCCCGGAGAGGAATAGATCTGACTAGTAAGAATCTTAAAACCTATGTATTGATATGTCTCTGTAAGGGAATCAAGTGTGTCTAGACTGGCATAAACACGGCAGAGAGAATCAGCTCAAACCCAGTATAAAAAGGAATTTCAAAAACAAAACCAAAAAACAGGGAAATTCTTTACATTTCCTTCAGGGTCTCTGATGAAACCTGGAATGACCCTATCTACAATGACAGCTGGATGTGGCATAAGGATGGACACTTCGGACTGAGAGGATTGGTGAGATTGGGTGAGCAAATGCAGACCCTTTAAAGCAAAAATGCATGGCCCCCATTCCATGGGTCCCAACTCTCCATGTTGAAGGGAATATTACTACAGCTATAACATGTACGGGAAACCTAGAGAATGGACACACTGTGAATACAAAATGTTTCTAAAACTCAACGAGTAGTCCCTCTCCTGGTGCTCCGGTTTGACTTTCCAACAGCTTTACTACCAATCTCCCAACTTGGAGAGACAAACCCTTTAACCTCCTGGTTCTCAGAGGTTGCCAATTTGGCAGAGGATGGAAGGGAAGAGGGAGAACCAATGAGAGAGTTGCTGTTAGGCATTTGGACGGGCACATGTCACTCTAATTTCCCGGCAGGAAGAAGAATTAACCAGAGTCTCAGCCACCCACCTGGAACCAGTATAGGTCCTGAAACAAAATTTTGGAATTGCGTACAGCTCACAAAAACTAGTTGAAAAATGGCGCTCAGGGGCACAGCAATTCAAAAACTTGCAGAGTAATAATGGACAACTGTCGTCCAAATATCTGTTGAGGGAAGGCAACTAGGCGGACTCGAAAGCGCGGCAGAATAGCAGGAAACATATTTCAAGAGGTACGTTGGAATCGCCTTTAAAGCACAGGAAGAGGGGCACAACTTTGACAATGACGCAGTTGGCCAAAAAGGGCGTATGCTTTTTCTCCTGAATATATTCAGGAGAAAACGCATACGCCCTTTTTGGCCAAGCAAGCAAGCGGGCAATGCAAATCTGCACTACAAAGAAGTATCACTTCCCACCGGTCAAAAGGGACATCCACAAAATGTGTAAAAACCAGAAAGGCAAGACAGGCCCTGGAGAACAGGGAGCCTTGTTATGCTGATGGGCGGGATGTAAATTGCCAACTGCCTCACAGGAGGAGTGCATTGCGTTCCCTAAAACAAGTAATCAACATAGCTACAGAGCCAAGGGCACATCCAGTCTAGTGAATATACGTTGGGAAAACTGAAAATCAATAAGACAGAGCCACACTCAAATTTAGGGCTGCACTGCTTACAAGAACCTCAACTTGGGTACACCTTAAATATCCCAGGAAATATAAAATTGGTTCAAAAAACTGTGGTATTTATGTCCGATGGAATATCCCTCAGCCATGAAATCAATGTCATAAGACCAGGAGCAGCAAAGTGAGTGGATTCAGGTACGATGATTCTAAGTGAAATAAGTCACACAGAAAAAGAAACTTATCATAAGATATCACTTATGAAGATCCTGTAAACATGGCTACACATGAACTGAGTTAGGAAAGAGAACAGAGTCTCAAATTTAGAAAACACTCTTATGCCTGCTTAAGGGGAAAGGAGAGGTGGGGTGATGCATAAAACCAGAGTTTGATATAAGCACAGGTACCATTTCTAAAACCGACTGTGGAATAGACAAGACCTACACCTTCCTCAGTGAAAGGGACTCAAAACCCCATATTTCCCGCAGAGGTATAGATCTGACTAGTGAGAATCTTAAAACCTATGTATTGATATGTCTCTGTAAGGGAATCAAGTGTGTCTAGACTGGCATAAACATGGCAGCGAGAATCAGCTCAAACCCACTATAAAAAGGAATTTCAAAAACAAAACCAAAAAACAGGGAAATTCTTTACATTTCCTTCAGGGTTTCTGATGCAACCTGGAATGACCCTATCTACAATGACAGCTGGATGTGGCATAAGGCTGGACACTTCGGACTGAGAGGATTGGTGAGATTGGGTGAGCAAATGCAGACCCTTTAAAGCAAAAATGCATGGCCTCCATTCCATGGGTCCCAACTCTCCATGTTGAAAGGAATATTACTACAGCTATAACATGTACGGGAATCCTAGAGAACGGACACACTGTGAATACAAAAGGTTTCTAAAACTCAACGAGTAGTCCCTCTCCTGGTGCTCCGGTTTGACTTTCCAACTACTTTACTATCAATCTCCCAAATTGGAGAGACAACCCCTTTAACCTCCTGGTTCGCACAGGTTGCAAATTAGGCAGAGGATGGGAGGGAAAAGGGAGAACCAATGAGAGAGTAGTTGTTAGGCATTTGGACGGGAACATGTCACTAATTTCCCGGCAGGAAGAAGAATTAACAAGAGTCACAGCTACCCACCGGGAACCACTATATGTCCTGAACCAAAATTTTGGTCTTGTGTACAGCTCACAAAAAACGAGTTAAAACATGGAGCTCAGGGGCACAGCATTTCACAAACTGGCAGAGTAATAAAGGACAACTATCTTCCAAAAATCTGTTGAGGGAAGGCAACGAGGCGGACTTGAAAACGAGCTAGAATAGCAGGAAACAGATTTCAAGAGGTACGTTGGAAACGCCTTTAAAGCACAGGAAGAGGGGCACAACTTTGACAATGACGCAGTTGGCCAAAAAGTCGTATGCGTTTTCTCCTGAATATATTCAGGAGAAAACGCATACGCCCTTTTTGGCCAAGCAAGCAAGCGGGCAATGCAAATCTGCACTACAAAGAAGTATCACTTCCCACCGGTCAAAAGGGACATCCACAAAATGTGTAAAAACCAGAAAGGCTAGACAGGCCCTGGAGAACAGGGAGCCATGTTATGCTGATGGGCTGGATGTAAATTGCCAACTGCCTCACTGGAGGAGTGCATTGTGTTCCCTAAAAGAATAATCAACAGAGATACGGAGCCAAGGGCACATCCAGTCTAAGGAATATACCTTGGGAAAACTGAAAATCAATAAGACAGAGCAACCCCCAAATTTAGGGCTGCACTGCTTACAAGAACCTCAACTTGGGTACAACCTAAATATCCCAGGAAATATAAAAATGGTTCAAAAAACTGTGGTATTTATGTACGATGGAATATCCCTCAGCCGTGAAATCAATGTCATAAGACCAGGAGCAGCAAAGTGATTGGATTCAGATACGATGATTCTAAGTGAAATAAGTCACACAGAAAAAGAAACTTATCATAAGATATCACTTATGAAGATCCTGTAAACATGGCTACACATGAACTGAGTTAGGAAAGAGAACAGAGGCTCACATTTAGAAAACACAATTATGCCTGCTTAAGGGGAAAGGAGAGGTGTGGTGATGCATAAAACCAGAGTTTGATATAAGCACAGGTACCATTTCTAAAACCAACTGTGGAATAGACAAGACCTACACCTTCCTCAGTGAAAGGGACTCAAAACCCCATATTTCACGCAGAGGAATAGATCTGACTAGTAAGAATCTTAAAACCTATGTATTGATATGTCTCTGTAAGGGAATCAAGTGTGTCTAGATTGGCATAAACATGGCAGCGAGAATCAGCTCAAACCCACTATAAAAAGGAATTTCAAAAACAAAACCAAAAAACAGGGAAATTCTTTACATTTCCTTCAGGGTCTCTGATGAAACCTGGAATGACCCTATCTACAATGACAGCTGGATGTGGCATAAGGCTGGACACTTGGGACTGAGAGGATTGGTGAGATTGGGTGAGCAAATGCAGACCCTTTAAAGCAAAAATGCATGGCCCCCATTCCATGGGTCCCAACTCTCCATGTTGAAGGGCATATTACTACAGATATAACATGTACGGGAAACCAAGAGAATGGACACACAGTGAATACAAAAGGTTTCTAAAACTCAACGAGAAGTCCCTCTCCTGGTGCTCCGGTTTGACTTTCCAACTGCTTTCCTATCAATCTCCCAACCTGGAGAGACAGCCCCTTTAACCTCCTGGTTCGCACAGGTTGCCAATTAGGCAGAGGATGGGAGGGAAGAGGGAGAACCAATTAGAGAGTAACTGTTAGACATTTGGACGGGCACATGTCACTCTAATTTCCCGGGATGAAGAAGAATTAACCAGAGTCTCAGCCACCCACCGGGAACCAGTATAGGTCCTGAACCAAAATTTTGGACTTGCGTAGAGCTCACAAAAAACGAGTTGAAAAATGGAGCACAGGGGCACAGCAATTCACAAACTGGCAGAGTAATAAAGGACAACTATCGTCCAAAAATCTGTTGAGGGAAGGCAACGAGGCGGACTTGAAAGCGAGGCAGAATAGAAGGAAACAGATTTTAAGAGGTACGTTGTAATCTCCTTTAAAGCACAGGAAAAGGGGCAAAACTTCGACAGTGTCGCACTTGGCCAAAAAGTGCGTATGCGTTTTCTCCTGAATATATTCAGGAGAAAACACATACGACCTTTTTGGCCAAGCAAGCAAGCGGGCATTGCAAATCTGCACTACAAAGAAGTATCACTTCCCACCGGTCAAAAGGGACATCCACAAAATGTGTAAAAACCAGAAAGGCAAGACAGGCCCTGGAGAACAGGGAGCCTTGTTATGCTGATGGGCGGGATGTAAATTGCCAACTGCCTCACTGGAGGAGTGCATTGCGTTCCCTAAAAGAAGTAATCAACAGAACTACAGAGCCAAGGGCACATCCTGTCTAGGGAATATACCTTGGGAAAACTGAAAATCAAAAAGACAGAGCCACCCCCAAATTTAGGGCTGCACTGCTTACAAGAACCTCAACATGGGTACACCTTAAATATCCGAGGAAATATAAAAATGGTTCAAAAAACTGTGGTATTTATGTACGATGGAATATCCCTCAGCCATGAAATCGATGTCATAAGACCAGGAGCAGCAAAGTGAGTGGATTCAGGTACGATGATTCTAAGTGAAATAAGTCACACAGAAAAAGAAACTTCTCAAAAGATATCACTTATGAAGATCCTGTAAACATGGCTACACATGAACTGAGTTAGGAAAGAGAACAGAGTCTCACATTTAGAAAACACTCTAATTCCTGCTTAAGGGGAAAGGAGAGGTGGGGTGATGCATAAAACCAGAGTTTGATATAAGCACAGGTATCATTTCTAAAACCAACTGTCAAATAGACAAGACCTACACCTTCCTCAGTGAAAGGGACTCAAAACCCCGTATTTCACGCTGAGGAATAGATCTGACTTGTAAGAATCTTAAAACCTATGTATTGATATGTCTCTGTAAGGGAATCAAGTGTGTCTAGACTGGCATAAACATGGCAGCGAGAATCAGCTCAAACCCACTATAAAAAGGAATTTCAAAAACAAAACCAAAAACCAGGGAAATTCTTTACATTTCCTTCAGGGTCTCTGATGAAACCTGGAATGACCCTATCTACAATGACAGCTGGATGTGGCATAAGGCTGGACACTTAGGACTGAGAGGATTGGTGAGATTGGGTGAGCAAATGCAGACCCTTTAGAGCAAAAATGCATGGCCCCCATTCCATGGGTCCCAACTCTCCATGTTGAAGGGAATATTACTACAGCTATAACATGTACGGGAAACCTAGAGAATGGACACACTGTGAATACAAAAGGTTTCTAAAACTCAACGAGTAGTCCCTCTCCTGGTGCTCCGCTTTGACTTTCCAACTGCTTTCCTATCAATCTCCCAACTTGGAGAGACAACCCCTTTAAACTCCTGGTTCGCACATGTTCCCAATTTGGCAGAGGATGGAAGGGAAGAGGGAGAACCAATGAGAGAGTAGCTGTTAGGCATTTGGACGGGAACATGTCACTAATTTCTCGGCAGGAAGAAGAATTAACCAGAGTCACAGACACCCACCGCGAACCAGTATAGGTCCCGAACCAAAATTTTGGACTTGCGTACAGCTCCCAAAAAACGAGTTGAAAAAAGGAGCTCAAGGGCACAGCAATTCACAAACTGGCAGAGTAATAAAGGACAACTATCGTCCAAAAATCTGTTGAGGGAAGGCAACGAGGCGGACTTGAAAGCGAGGCAGAATAGCAGGAAGCAGATTTCAAGAGGTACGTTGGAATCGCCTTTAAAGCACAGGAAGAGGGGCACAACTTCGACAATGACGCACTTGGCCAAAAAGGGTGTATGCGTTTTCTCCTGAGTATATTCAGGAGAAAACGCATACGCCCTTTTTGGCCAAGCAAGCAAGCGGACAATGCAAATCTGAACTACAAAGAAGAATCACTTCCCACCGGTCAAAAGCGACATCCACAAAATGTGTAAAACTGGAAAGGCAAGACAGTCCCTGGAGAACAAGGAGCCTTGTTATGCTGATGGGCGGGATGTAAATTGCCAACTGCCTCACTGGAGGAGTGCATTGCGTTCCCTAAAACAAGTAAACAACAGAGCTAGAGAGACAAGGGCACTTCCAGTCTCGGGAATATACCTTGGGAAAACTGAAAATCAATAAGACAGAGCCACCCCCAAATTTAGGGCTGCACTGCTTACAAGAACCTCAACTTGGGTACACCTTAAATATCCCAGGAAATATAAAAATGGTTCAAAAAACTGTGGTATTTATGTACGATGGAATATCCCTCAGCCATGAAATGAATGTCATAAGACCAGGAGCAGCAAAGTGAGTGGATTCAGTTACGATGATTCTAAGTGAAATAAGTCACACAGAAAAAGAAACTTATCATAAGATATCACTTATGAAGATCCTGTAAACATGGCTACACATTAACTGAGTTAGGAAAGAGAACAGAGGCTCACATTTAGAAAACACTCTTATGCCTTCTTAAGGGGAAAGGAGAGGTGGGGTGATGCATAAAACCAGAGTTTGATATAAGCACAGGTACCATTACTAAAACCAACTGTGGAATAGACAAAACCTACACCTTCCTCAGTGAAAGGGACTCAAAACCCCATATTTGCCACAGACGAATAACTCTGACTAGTAAGAATCTTAAAACCTATGTATTGATATGTCTCTGTAAGAGAATCAAGTGTGTCTAGACTGGCATAAACATGGCAGCGAGAATCAGCTCAAACCCACTATAAAAAGGAATTTCAAAAACAAAACCAAAAAACAGGGAAATTCATTACATTTCCTTCAGGGTCTGTGATGAAACCTGGAATGACCCTATCTACAATGACAGCTGGATGTGGCATAAGGCTGGACACTTGGGACTGAGAGGATTGGTGAGATTGGGTGAGCAAATTCAGACCCTTTAAAGCAAAAATGCATGGACCCCATTCCATGGGTCCCAACTCTCCAGGTTGAAGGGAATATTACTACAGCTATAACATGTACGGGAAACCTAGAGAATGGACACACTGTGAATACAAATGGTTTCTAAAGCTCAATGACTAGTCCCTCTCCTGGTGCTCCGGTTTGACTTTCCACCTGCATTACTATCTATCTCCCAACTTGGAGAGACAGCCCATTTAACCACCTGGTTCGCACAGGTTGCCAATTTGGCAGAGGATGGAAGGGAAGAGGGAGAACCAATGAGAGAGTATCTGTTAGGCATTTGGACGGGCACATGTCACTCTAATTTCCCGGCAGGAAGAAGAATTAACCGGAGCCTCAGCCACACACCGGGAACCTGTATAGGTCCTGAACCAAAATTTTGGACTTGCGTACAGCTCACAAAAAACGAGTTGAAAAATGGAGCTCAGGGGCACAGCAATTCACAAACTGGCAGAGTAATAAAGGACAACTGTCCTCCAAAAATCTGTTGAGGGAAGGCAAAGAGGCGGACTTGAAAGCGAGGCAGAATAGCAGGAAACAGATTTCAAGAGGTACGTTGGAATCGCCTTTAAAGCACAGGTAGAGGGGCACAACTTCGACAATGACGCACTTGGCCAAAAAGGGTGTATGCGTTTTCTCCTGAATATATTCAGGAGAAAACGCATACACCGTTTTTGACCAAGTAAGCAAGCGGGCAATGCAAATCTGCACTACAAAAAAGTATCACTTCCCACCGGTCAAAAGGGACATCCACAAAATGTGTAAAAACCAGAAAGGAAAGACAGGCCCTGGAGAACAGGGAGCCTTGTTATGCTGATGGGCGGGATGTAAATTGCCAACTGCCTCACTGGAGGAGTGCATTGTGTTCCCTAAAAGAAGTAATCAACAGAGCTACAGAGCCAAGGGCACATACAGTCTAGGGAATATACCTTGAAAAAACTGAAAATCAATAAGACAGGGCCACCCCCAAATTTAGGGCTGCACTGCTTACAAGAACCTCAACTTGGGTACACCTTAAATATCCCAGGAAATATAAAAATGGTTCAAAAAACTGTGGTATTTATGTACGATGGAATATCCTTCAGACATGAAATCAATGTCATAAGACCAGGAGCAGCAAACTGAGTGGATTCAGGTACGATGATTCTAAGTGAAATAAGTCACACAGAAAAAGAAACTTATCATAAGATATCACTTATGAAGATCCTGTAAACATGGCTACACATGAACTGAGTTAGGAAAGAGAACAGAGTCTCACATTTAGAAAACACTCTTATGCCTGCTTAAGGGGAAAGGAGAGGTGGGGTGATGCATAAAACCAGAGTTTGATATAAGCACAGGTACCATTTCCAAAACCAACTGTGGAATAGACAAGACCTACACCTTCCTCAGTGAAAGGGACTCAAAACCCCATATTTCCCGCAGAGGAATAGATCTGACTAGTAAGAATCTTAAAACCTATGTATTGATATGTCTCTGTAAGGGAATCAAGTGTGTCTAGACTGGCATAAACATGGAAGCGAGAATCATCTCAAACCCACTGTAAAAAGGAATTTCAAAAAGAAAACCAAAAAACAGGGAAATTCTTTACATTTCCTTCAGGGTCTCTGATGAAACCTGGAATGACCCTATCTACAATGACAGCTGGATGTGGCATAAGGCTGGACACTTGGGACTGAGAGGATTGGTGAGATTGGGTGAGCAAATGCAGACTCTTTAAAGCAAAAATGCATGGCCCCCATTCCATGGGTCCCAACTCTCCATTTTGAAGGGAATATTACTACAGCTATAACATGTACGGGAAACCTAGAGAATGGACACCCTGTGAATACAAAAGGTTTCTAAAACTCAACGAGTAGTCCCACTCCTGGTGCTCCGGTTTGACTTTCCAACTGCTTTACTATCAATCTCCCAACTTGGAGAGACAACCCCTTTAACCTCCTGGTTCGCACAGGTTCCCAATTTGTCAGAGGATGGAAGGGAAGAGGGAGAACCAATGAGAGAGTAGCTGTTAGGCATTTGGACGGGAACATGCCACTAATTTCTCGGCAGGAAGAAGAATTAACCAGAGTCACAGCCACCCACCGGGAACCAGTATAGGTCCTGAACTAAAATTTTGAACTTGCGTAGAGCTCACAAAAAACGAGTTGAAAAAAGGAGCTCAAGGGCACAGCAATTCACAAACTGGCAGAGTAATAAAGGACAACTATCGTCCAAAAATCTGTTGAGGGAAGGCAACGAGGCGGACTTGAAAGCGAGGCAGAATAGCAGGAAGAAGATTTCAAGAGGTACGTTGGAATCGCCTTTAAAGCACAGGAAGAGGGGCACAACTTCGACAATGACGCACTTGGCAAAAAAGGGCGTATGCGTTTTCTCCTGAGTATATTCAGGAGAAAACGCATACGCCCTTTTTGGCCAAGCAAGCAAGCGGGCAATGCAAATCTGAACTACAAAGAAAAATCACTTCCCACCGGTCAAAAGGGACATCCACAAAATGTGTAAAAACCGGAAAGGCAAGACAGTCCCTGGAGAACAAGGAGCCTTGTTATGCTGATGGGCGGGATGTAAATTGCCAACTGCCTCACTGGAGGAGTGCATTGCGTTCCCTAAAACAAGTAAACAACAGAGCTAGAGAGCCAAGGGCACTTCCAGTCTCGGGAATATACCTTGGGAAAACTGAAAATCAGTAAGACAGATCCACCCCCAAATTTAGGGCTGCACTGCTTACAAGAACCTCAACTTGGGTACACCTTAAATATCCCAGGAAATACAAAAATGGTTCAAAAAACTGTGGTGTTTATGTACGATGGAATATCCCTCAGACATGAAATCAATGTCATAATACCAGGAGCAGCAAAGTGAGTGGATTCAGGTACGATGATTCTAAGTGAAATAAGTCACAGAGAAAAAGAAACTTCTCATAAGATATCACTTATGAAGATCCTGTAAACATGGCTACACATGAACTGAGTTAGGAAAGAGAAGAGAGTCTCACATTTAGAAAACACTCTTATGCCTGCTTAAGGGGAAAGGAGAGGTGGGGTGATGCATAAAACCAGAGTTTGATATAAGCACAGGTACCATTTCTAAAACCAACTGTGGAATAGACAAGACCTACACCTTCCTCAGTGAAAGGGACTCAAAACCCCATATTTCCCACAGAGGAATAGATCTGGTAAGTAAGAATCTTAAAACCTATGTATTGATATGTCTCTGTAAGGGAATCAAGTGTGTCTAGACTGGCATAAACATGGCATCGAGAATCAGCTCAAACCCACTGTAAAAAGGAATTTCAAAAACAAAACCAAAAAACAGGGAAAATCTTTACATTTCCTTCAGGGTCTCTGATGAAACCTGGAATGACCCTATCGACAATGACAGCTGGATGTGGCATAAGGCTGGACACTTGGGACTGAGAGGATTGGTGAGATTGGGTGAACAAATGCAGACCCTTTAAAGCAAAAATGCATGGCCCCCATTCCATGGGTCCCAACTCTCCATGTTGAAGGGAATATTACTACAGCTACAACATATACGGGAAACCTAAAGAATGGACACACTGTGAATACAAAACGTTTCTAAAACTCAACGAGTAGTCCCTCTCCTGGTGCTCCGGTTTGACTTTCCAACTGCTTTACTATCAATCTCCCAACTTGGAGAGAAAACACCTTTAACCTCCTCGTTCGCACAGGTTGCCAATTTGGCAGAGGATGGAAGGGAAGAGGGAGAACCAATGAGAGAGTAGCTGTTAGGCATTTGGACGGGCACATGTCACTCTTATTTCCCGGCAGGAAGAAGAATTAACCAGAGTCTCAGCCACCCACCGGGAACCAGTATAGGTCCTGAACCAAAATTTTGGACTTGCGTACAGCTCACAAAAAACGAATTGAAAAATGGAGCTCAGGGGCACAGCAATTCACAAACTGGCAGAGTAATAAAGGACAACTATCGTCCAAAAATCTGTTGAGGGAAGGCAACGAGGCGGCCTTGAAAGCGAGGCAGAATAGCAGGAAACAGATTTCAAGAGGTACGTTGGAATCGCCTTTAAAGCACAGGAAGAGGGGCACAACTTCGACAATGACGCAGTTGGCCAAAAAGGGCGTATGCTTTTTCTCCTGAATATATTCAGGAGAAAATGCAAACGCCCTTTTTGGCCAAACTAGCAAGCGGGCAATGCAAATCTGCACTACAAAGAAGTATCACTTCCCACCAGTCAAAAGGGACATCCACAAAATGTGTAAAAACCAGAAAGGCAAGACAGGCCCTGGAGAACAGGGAGCCTTTTTATGCTGATGGGCAGGATGTAAATTGCCAACTGCCTCAATGAAGGAGTGCATTGCGTTCCCTACAACAAGTAAACAACAGAGCTTCAGAGCCAAGGGCACTTCCAGTCTCGGGAATATACCTTGGGAAAACTGGAAATCAATAAGACAGAGCCCCCCCCTAATTAAGGGCTGCACTGCTTACAAGAACCTCAACTTGGGTACACCTTAAATATCCCTGGAAATATAAATATGGTTCAAAAAACTGTGGTATTTATGTACGATGGAATATCCCTCAGCCATGAAATCAATGTCATAAGACAAGGAACAGCAAAGTGAGTGGATTCAGGTACGATGATTCTAAGTGAAATAAGGCACACAAAAAAAGAAACTTATCATAAGATATCACTTATGAAGATACTGTAAACATGGCTACACATGAACTGAGTTAGGAAAGAGAACAGAGTCTCACATTTAGAAAACACTCTTATGCCTGCTTAACGGGAAAGGAGAGGTGGGGTGATGCATAAAACCAGAGTTTGATATAAGCACATGTACCATTTCTATAACCAACTGTGGATTAGACAAGACCTACACCTTCCTCAGTGAAAGGGACTCAAAACACCATATTTCCCGCAGAGGAATAGATCTGACTAATAAGAATCTTAAAACCTATGTATTGATATGTCTGTGTAAGGGAATCAAGAGTGTCTAGACTGGCATAAACATGGCAGCGAGAATCAGCTCAAACCCACTATAAAAAGGAATTTCAAAAACAAAACCAAAAAACAGGGAAATTCTTTATATTTCCTTCAGGGTCTCTGATAAAACCTGGAAAGACCCTATCTACAATAACAGCTGGATGTGGCATAAGGCTGGACACTTGGTCCTAGGATTGGTGAGATTGGGTGAGCACATGCAGACCCTATAAAGCAAAAATGCATGGCCCACATTCCATGAGTCTCAACTCTCCATGTTGAAGGGAATATTACTACAGCTATAATATGTACGGGAAATCTAGAGAATGGACACACTGTGAATACAAAAGGTTTCTAAAACTCAACGAGTAGTCCCTCTCCTGGTGCTCCAGTTTGACTTTCCAACTGCTTTACTATCAATCTCCCAACTTGGAGAGACAGCCCCTTTAACCTCCTGGTTCTCACATGTTGCCAATTTGGCAGAGGATGGAAGGGAAGAGGGAGCACCAATGAGAGAGTAGCTGTTAGGCATTTGGACGGGTACATGTCACGCTAATTTCCCGGCAGGAAGAAGAATTAACCAGAGTCTCAGCCACCCACCGGGAACCAGTATAGGTCCTGAACCAAAATTTTGGACTTGCGTACAGCTCACAAAACAGAGTTGAAAAATGGAGCTCAGGGGAACAGCAATTCACAAACTGGCAGAGTAATAAAGGACAACTATCGTCCAAAAATCTGTTGAGGGAAGGCAACGAGGCGGACTTGAAAGCGAGGCAGAATAGCAGGAAACAGATTTCAAGAGGTACGTTGGAATCGCCTTTAAAGCACAGGAAGAGGGGCACAATTTCGACAATTATGCACTTGGCCTAAAAGGGCGTATGCGTTTTCTCCTGAATATGTTCAGGAGAAAATGCATACGCCCTTTTTGGCCAAGCAAGCAACCGGGCAATGCAAATCTGCACTACAAAGAAGTATCACTTCCCACCGGTCAAAAGGGACATCCACAAAATATGTAAAAACCAGAAAGGCAAGACTGGCCCTGGAGAACAGGGAGCCTTGTTATGCTGATGGGCGGGATGTTAATTGCCAACTGCCTCACTGGAGGAGTGCATTGCGTTCCCTAATACAAGTAAACAACAGAGCTACAGAGCCAAGGGCACATCCAGTCTAGGGAATATACCTTGGGAAAACTGAAAATCAATAAGACAGAGCCACCCCCAAATTTAGGGCTGCACTGCTTACAAGAACCTCAACTTGGGTACACCTTAAATATCCCAGGAAATATAAAAATGGTTCAAAAAACTGTGGTATTTATGTACGATGGAATATCCCTCAGCCATGAAATCAATGTCATAAGACCAGGAGCAGCAAAGTGAGTGGATTCAGGTACGATGATTCTAAGTGAAATAAGTCACATAGGAAAAGAAACTTATCATAAGATATCACTTATGAAGGTCCTGTAAACATGGCTACACATGAACTGAGTTAGGAAAGAGAACAGAGTCTCACATTTAGAAAAAACTCTTATGCCTGCTTAAGAGGAAAGGAGAGGTGGGCTGATGCATAAAACCAGAGTTTGATATAAGCACAGGTACAATTTCTATAACCAACTGTGGAATAGACAAGACCTAAACCTTCCTCAGTGAAAGGGAATCAAAACCCCATATTTCCCGCAGAGGAATAGATCTGACTAGTAAGAATCTTAAAACCTATGTATTGATATGTCTCTGTAAGGGAATCAAGTGTGTCTAGACTGGCATAAACATGGCAGCTAGAATCAGCTCAAACCCACTGTAAAAAGGAATTTCAAAAACAAAACCAAAAAACAGGGAAATTCTTTACATTTCCTTCAGGGTCTCTGATGAAACCTGGAATGACCCTATCTACAGTGACAGCTGGATGTGGCATAATGCTGGACACTTGGGACTGAGAGGATTGGTGAGATTGGGTGAGCAAATGCAGACCCTTTAAAGCAAAAATGCATGGCCCCCATTCCATGGGACCCAACTCTCCATGTTGAAGGGAATATTACTACAGCTACAACATGTACGGGAAACCTAGAGAATGGACACACTGTGAATACAAAAGGTTTCTAAAACTCAACGAGTAGTCCCTCTCCTGGTGCTCCGGTTTGACTTTCCAACTGCTTTACTATCAATCTCCCAACCTGGAGAGACTGCCCCTTTAACATTCTGGTTCGCACAGGTTGCCAATTTGGCAGAGGATGGAAGGGAAGAGGGAGAACCAATGAGAGAGTAGTTGTTAGGCAATTGGACGGGAACATGTCACTAATTTCCCGGCAGGAAGAAGAATTAACAAGAGTCACTGCCACCCACCGGGAACCAGTATAGGTCCTGAACGAAAATTTTGGTCTTGCGTACAGCTCACAAAAAATGAGTCGAAAAATGGAGCTCAGGGGCACAGAATTTCACATACTGGCAGCTTAATAAAGGACAACTAACGTCCAAAAATCTGTTGAGGGAAGGCAACGAGGCAGACTTGAAAGCGAGGCAGAATAGTAGGAAACAGATTTCAAGAGGTACGTTGGAAACGCCTTTAAAGCACAGGAAGAGGGGCACAACTTTGACAATGACGCAGTTGGCCAAAAAGGGCGTATGCGTTTTCTCCTGAATATATTCAGGAGAAAATGCATACGCCCTTTTTGGCCAAGCAAGCAAGCGGGCAATGCAAATCTGCACTACAAAGAAGTATCACTTCCCACCGGTCAAAAGGGATATCCACAAAATGTGGATGGCAAGACAGGCCATGGAGAACAGGGAGCCATGTTATGCTGATGGGCGGGATGTAAATTGCCAACTGCCTCACTGGAGGAGTGCATTGTGTTCCCTAAAAGAAGTAATCAACAGAGATACAGAGCCAAGGGCACATCCAGTCTAGGGAATATACCTTGGGAAAACTGAAAATCAATAAGACAGAGCCACCCCCAAATATAGGGCTGCACTGCTTACAAGAACCTCAACTTGGGTACACCTTAAGTATCCCATGAAATATAAAAATGGTTCAAAAAACTGTGTTATTTATGTACGATGGAGTATCTCTCTCCCATGAAATCAATGTCAAAAGACCAGGAGCAGCAAAGTGAGTGGATTCAGGTACGATGATTCTAAGTGAAATAAGTCACACAGAAAAAGAAACTTATCATAAGATATCACTTATGAAGATCCTGTAAACATGGCTACACATGAACTGAGTTAGGAAAGAGAACAGAGTCTCACATTTAGAAAACACTCTTATGCCTGCTTAAGGGGAAAGGAGAGGTGTGGTGATGCATAAAACCAGAGTTTGATATAAGCACAGGTACCATTACTAAAACCAACTGTGGAATAGACAAGACCTACACCTTCCTCAGTGAAAGGGACTCAAAACCCCATATTTCCCGCAGAGGAATAGATCTGACTAGTAAGAATCTTAAAACCTGTGTATTGATATGTCTCTGTAAGGGAATCAAGTGTGTCTAGACTGGCATAAACATAGCAGCGAGAATCAGTGCAAACCCACTATAAAAAGGAATTTCAAAAACAAAACCAAAAAACAGGGAAATTCTTTACATTTCCTTCAGGGTCTCTGATGAAACCTGCAATGACCCTATCCACAATGACAGCTGGATGTGGCATAAGGCTGGACACTTGGGACTGAGAGGATTGGTGAGATTGGGTGAGCAAATGCAGACCCTTTAAAGCAAAAATGCATGGCCCCCATTCCATGGGTCCCAACTCTCCATGTTGAAGGGAATATTACTACATCTATAACATGTACGGGAAACCTAGAGAACGGACACACTGTGAATACAAAAGGTTTCTAAAACTCAACGAACAGTCCCTCTCCTGGTGCTCTGGTTTGACTTTCCAACTGCTTTACTATCAATCTCCCAACTTGGAGAGACCACCCCTTTAACATCCTGGTTCGCACAGGTTGCCAATTTTGCAGAGGGTTGAAGGGAAGAGGGAGAACCAATGAGAGAGTAACTGTTAGACATTTGGACGGGCACAGGTCCCTCTAATTCCCCAGCAGTAAGAAGAATTAACCAGAGTCTCAGCCAACAACCGGGAACCAGTATAGGTCCTGAACCAATATTTTGGACTTGCGTAGAGCTCTGAAAAAACGAGTTGAAAAATGGAGCACAGGGGCACAGCAATTCACAAACTGGCAGAGTAATAAAGGACAACTATCGTCCAAAAATCTCTTGAGGGAAGGCAACGAGCCGAACTTGAAAGAAAGGCAGAATAGCAGGAAACAGATTTCAAGAGGTACGTTGGAATCACCTTTAAAGAACAGGAAGAGGGGCAAAACGTCGACAATGACGCAGTTGGCCAAAAAGGGCGTATGCGTTTTCTCCTGAATATATTCAGGAGAAAACGCATACGCCCTTTTTGGCCAAACAAGCAAGTGGGCAATGCAAATCTGCACTACAAAGAAGTATCACTTCCCACCGTTCAAAAGGGACATCCACAAAATGTGTAATAACCAGAAAGGCAAGACAGGCCCTGGAGAATATGGAGCCTTGTTATGCTGATGGGCAGGATGTAAATTGCCAACTGCCTCACTGGAAGAGTGCATTGCGTTCCCTAAAACAAGTAAACAACAGAGCTACAGAGCCAAGGGCACTTCCAGTCTAGGGAATATACCTTGGGAAAACTGAAAATCAATAAGTCAGAGCCACCCCCAAATTTAGGGCTGCACTGCTTACAAGAACCTCAACTTGGGTACACCTTAAATATCCCAGGAAATATAAAAATGGTTCAAAAAACTGTGGTACTTATGTACGATGGAATATCCCTCAGCCATGAAATCAATGTCATAAGACCAGGAGCAGTAAAGTGAGTGCATTCAGGTACGATGATTCTAAGTGAAACAAGTCACACAGAAAAAGAAACTTCTCATAAGATATCACTTATGAAGATCCTGTAAACATGGCTACACATGAACTGAGTTAGGAAAGAGAACAGAGTCTCACATTTAGAAAACACTCTTATGCCTGCTTAAGGGGAAAGGAGAGGTGGGGTGATGCATAAAACCAGTGTTTGATATAAGCAAAGGTACCATTTCTAAAACCAACTGTGGAATAGACAAGACCTACAACTTCCTCAGTGAAAGGGACTCAAAACCCCATATTTCCCACAGAGGAATAGATCTGACTAGTAAGAATCTTAAAACCTATGTATTGATATGTCTCTGTAAGGGAATCAAGTGTGTCTAGACAGGCATAAACATGGCATCGAGAATCAGCTCAAACCCACAGTAAAAAGGAATTTCAAAAACAAAACCAAAAAACAGGGAAATTCTTTCCATTTCCTTCAGGGTCTCTGATGAAACCTGGAATGACCCTATCTACAATGACAGCTGGATGTGGCATAAGGCTGGACACTTGGGACTGAGAGGATTGGTGAGATTGGGTGAGCAAATGCAGACCCTTTAAAGCAAAAATGCATGGCCCCCATTCCATGTGTCCCAACTCTCCATGTTGAAGGGAATATTACTACAGCTATAACATGTACGGGAAACCTAGAGAATGGACACACTGTGAATACAAAAGGTTTCTAAAACTCAACGAGTAGTCCCTCTCCTGGTGCTCAGGTTTGACTTTCCAACTGCTTTCCTATCAATCTCCCAACTTGGAGAGACAACCCCTTTAACCTCCTGGTTCGCACAGGTTCCCAATTTGGCAGAGGATGGAAGGGAAGAGGGAGAACCAATGAGAGAGTAGCTGTTAGGCATTAGGACGGGAACATGTCACTAATTTCTCGGCAGGAAGAAGAATTAACCAGAGTCACAGACACCCGCCGGGAACCAGTATAGGTCCTGAACCAAAATTTTGGACTTGCGTAGAGCTCACAAAAAACGAGTTGAAAAAAGGAGCTCAAGGGCACAGCAATTCACAAACTGGCAGAGTAATAAAGGACAACTATCGTCCAAAAATCTGTTGAGGGAAGGCAACGAGGCGGACTTGAAAGCGAGGCAGAATAGCAGGAAGCAGATTTCAAGAGGTACGTTGGAATCGCCTTTAAAGCACAGGAAGAGGGGCACAACTTCGACAATGACGCACTTGGCCAAAAAGGGCGTATGCGTTTTCTCCTGAGTATATTCAGGAGAAAACGCATACGCCCTTTTTGGCCAAGCAAGCAAGCGGACAATGCAAATCTGAACTACAAAGAAGAATCACTTCCCACCGGTCAAAAGCGACATCCACAAAATGTGTAAAACTGGAAAGGCAAAACAGTCCCTGGAGAACAAGGAGCCTTGTTATGCTGATGGGCGTGATGTAAATTGCCAACTGCCTCACTGGAGGAGTGCATTGCGTTCCCTAAAACAAGTAAACAACAGAGCTAGAGAGCCAAGGGCACTTCCAGTCTCGGGAATATACCTTGGGAAAACTGAAAATCAATAAGACAGTGCCACCCCCAAATTTAGGGCTGCACTGCTTACAAGAACCTCAACTTGGGTACACCATAAATATCCCAGGAAATATAAAAATGGTTCAAAAAACTGTGGTATTTATGTACGATGGAATATCCGTCAGCCATGAAATCAATGTCATAAGACCAGGAGCAGCAAAGTGAGTGGATTCAGGTACGATGATTCTAAGTGAAATAAGGCACACAGAAAAAGAAACTTCTCATAAGATATCACTTATGAAGATCCTGTAAACATGGCTACACATGAACTGAGTTAGGAAAGAGAACAGAGTCTCACATTTAGAAAACACTCTTATGCCTGCTTAAGGGGAAAGGAGAGGTGGGGTGATGCATAAAACCAGTGTTTGATATAAGCACAGGTACCATTTCTAAAACCAACTGTGGAATAGACAAGACCTACACCTTCCTCAGTGAAAGGGACTCAAAACCCCATATTTCCCACAGAGGAATAGATCTGACTAGTAAGAATCTTAAAACCTATGTATTGATATGTCTCTGTAAGGGAATCAAGTGTGTCTAGACAGGCATAAACATGGCATCGAGAATTAGCTCAAACCCACTGTAAAAAGGAATTTCAAAAACAAAACCAAAAAACAGGGAAATTCTTTCCATTTCCTTCAGGGTCTCTGATGAAACCTGGAATGACCCTATCTACAATGACAGCTGGATGTGGCATAAGGCTGGACACTTGGGACTGAGAGGATTGGTGAGATTGGGTGAGCAAATGCAGACCCTTTAAAGCAAAAATGCATGGCCCCCATTCCATGTGTCCCAACTCTCCATGTTGAAGGGAATATTACTACAGCTATAACATGTACGGGAAACCTAGAGAATGGACACACTGTGAATACAAAAGGTTTCTAAAACTCAACGAGTAGTCCCTCTCCTGGTGCTCAGGTTTGACTTTCCAACTGCTTTCCTATCAATCTCCCAACTTGGAGAGACAACCCCTTTAACCTCCTGGTTCGCACAGGTTCCCAATTTGGCAGAGGATGGAAGGGAAGAGGGAGAACCAATGAGAGAGTAGCTGTTAGGCATTTGGACGGGAACATGTCACTAATTTCTCGCCAGGAAGAAGAATTAACCAGAGTCACAGACACCCACCGGGAGCCAGTATAGGTCCTGAACCAAAATTTTGGACTTGCGTAGAGCTCACAAAAAACGAGTTGAAAAAAGGAGCTCAAGGGCACAGCAATTCACAAACTGGCAGAGTAATAAAGGACAACTATCGTCCAAAAATCTGTTGAGGGAAGGCAACGAGGCGGACTTGAAAGCGAGGCAGAATAGCAGGAAGCAGATTTCAAGAGGTACGTTGGAATCGCCTTTAAAGCACAGGAAGAGGGGCACAACTTCGACAATGACGCACTTGGCCAAAAAGGGCGTAGGCGTTTTCTCCTGAGTATATTCAGGAGAAAACGCATACGCCCTTTTTGGCCAAGCAAGCAAGCGGACAATGCAAATCTGAACTACAAAGAAGAATCACTTCCCACCGGTCAAAAGCGACATCCACAAAATGTGTAAAACTGGAAAGGCAAGACAGTCCCTGGAGTACAAGGAGCCTTGTTATGCTGATGGGCGTGATGTAAATTGCCAACTGCCTCACTGGAGGAGTGCATTGCGTTCCCTAAAACAAGTAAACCACAGAGCTACAGAGCCAAGGGCACTTCCAGTCTCGGGAATATACATTGGGATCACTGAAAATCAAAAAGACAGTGCCACCCCCAAATATAGGGCTGCACTGCTTACAAGAACCTCAACTTGGGTACACCTTAAATATCCCAGGAAATATAAAAATGGTTCAAAACACTGTGGCCTTTATGTAAGATGGAATATCCCTCAGCCATGAAATCAATGTCATAAGACCAGTAGCAGCAAAGTGAGTGGATTCAGGTACGATGATTCTAATTGAAATAAGTCACACAGAAAAAGAAACTTATCATAAGATATCACTTATGAAGATCCTGTAAACATGGCTACACATGAACTGAGTTAGGAAAGAGAACAGAGTCTCACATTTAGAAAACACTCTTATGCCTGCTTAAGGGGAAAGGAGAGGTGGGGTGATGCATAAAACCAGAGTTTGATATAAGCACAGGTACCATTTCCAAAACCAACTGTGGAATAGACAAGACCTACACCTTCCTCAGTGAAAGGGACTCAAAACCCCATATTTCCCGCAGAGGAATAGATCTGACTAATAAGAATCTTAAAACCTATGTATTGATATGTCTCTGTAAGGGAATCAAGTGTGTCTAGACTGGCATAAACATGGCAGCGAGAATCAGCTCGAACCCACTATAAAAAGGAATTTCAAAAACAAAACCAAAAAACAGGGAAATTCTTTACATTTCCTTCAGGGTCTCTGATGAAACCTGGAATGACCCTATCTACAATGACAGCTGGATGTGGAATAAGGATGGACACTTCGGACTGAGAGGATTGGAGAGATTGGGTGAGCAAATGCAGACCCTTTAAAGCAAAAATGCATGGCCCCCATTCCATGGGTCCCAACTCTCCATGTTGAAGGGAATATTACTACAGCTATAACATGTACGGGAAACCTAGAGAATGGACACACTGTGAATAAAAAATGTTTCTAAAACTCAACGAGTAGTCCCTCTCCTGGTGCTCCGGTTTGACTTTCCAACAGCTTTACTACCAATCTCCCAACTTGGAGAGACAACCCCTTTAACCTCCTGGTTCGCACAGGTTGCCAATTTGGCAGAGGATGGAAGGGAAGAGGGAGAACCAATGAGAGAGTAGCTGTTAGGCATTTGGACGGGCAGATCTCACTCTAATTTCCCGGCAGGAAGAAGAATTAACCAGAGTCTCAGCCACCCACCGGGAACCAGTATAGGTCCTGAACCAAAATTTTGGACTTGCGTACAGCTCACAAAAAACGAGTTGATAAATGGAGCACAGGGGCACAGCAATTCACAAACTGGCAGAGAAATAAACGACAACTATCGTCCAAAAATCTGTTGAGGGAAGGCAACGAGGCGGACTCGAAAGCGCGGCAGAATAGCAGGAAACAGATTTCAAGAGGTACGTAGGAATCGCCTTTAAAGCACAGGAAGAGGGGCACAATTTCGACAGTGACGCACTTGGCCAAAAAGGGCTTATGCGTTTTCTCCTGAATATATTCAGGAGAAAACGCATATGCCGTTTTTGGCCAAGCAAGCAAGCGGGCAATGCAAATCTGCACTACAAAGAAGTATCACTTCCCACCGGTCAAAAGGGACATCCACAAAATGTGTAAAAACCAGAAAGGCAAGACAGGCCCGGGAGTACAGGGAGCCTTGTTATGCTGATGGGCGGGATGTAAATTGCCAACTGCCTCACTGGAGGAGTGCATTGCGTTCCCTAAAACAAGTAAACAACAGAGCTACAGAGCCAAGGGCACATCCAGTCTAGCGAATATACATTGGGAAAACTAAAAATAAATAAGACAGAGCCACCCCCAAATTTAGGGCTGCACTGCTTACAAGAACCTCAACTTGGGTACACTTTAAATATCCCTGAAAATATAAAAATGGTTCAAAAAACTGTGGTATTTATGTACGACGGAATATCCCTCAGCCATGAAATCAAGGTCATAAGACCAGGAGCAGCAAAGTGAGTGGATTCAGGTACGATGATTCTAAGTGAAATAAGTCACCCAGAAAAAGAAACTTCTCATAAGATATCACTTATGAAGATCCTGTAAACATGGCTACACATGAACTGAGTTAGGAAAGAGAACAGAGTCTCACATTTAGAAAACACTCTTATGCCTGCTTAAGGGGAAAGGAGAGGTGGGGTGATGCATAAAACCAGAGTTTGATATAAGCACAGGTACCTTTTCTAAAACCACCTGTGGAATAGAAAAGACCTACACCTTCCTCAGTGAAAGGGACTCAAAACCCAATGACAGCTGGATGTGGCATAAGGCTGGACACTTGGGACTGAGAGGATTGGTGAGATTGGGTGAGCAAATGAAGACCCTTTAAAGCAAAAATGCATGGCCCCCATTCCATGGGTCCCAACTCTCCATGTTGAAGGGAATATTACTACAGCTATAACATGTACAGGAAACCTAGAGAATGGACACACTGTGAATACAAAAGGTTTCTAAAACTCAACGAGTAGTCCCTCTCCTGGTGCTCCGGTTTGACTTTCGAACTGCTTTACTATCAATCTCCCAACTTGGAGAGACAGCCCCTTTAACCTCCTGGTTCGCACAGGTTGCCAATTTGGCAGAGTATGGAAGGGAATAGGGAGAAACAATGAGAGAGTAGCTGTTAGACATTTGGACGGGCACATGTCACTCTAATTCCCTGGCAGGAAGAAGAATTAACCAGAGTCTCAGCCAACCACCGGGAACCAGTATAGGTCCTGAACCAAAATATTGGACTTCCGTACAGCTCACAAAAAACGAGTTGAAAAATGGAGCTCAGGGGCACCGCAATTCACAAACTGGCAGAGTAATAAAGGACAACTATCGTCCAAAAATCTGTTGAGGGAAGGCAACGACGCAGACTTGAAAGCAAGGCAGAATAGCAGGAAACAGATTTCAAGAGGTACCTTGGAATCGCCTTTAAAGCACAGGAAGAGGGGCACAACTTCGACAATGACGCACTGGGCCAAAATGGGCGTATGCGTTTTCTCCTGAATATATTCCTGAATATATTCAGGAGAAAACGCATACGCCCTTTTTGGCCAAGCAAGCAAGCGGGCAATGCAAATCTGCACTACAAAGAAGTATCACTTCCCACCGGTCAAAAGGGACATCCACAAAATGTGTAAAAACCAGAAAGGCAAGACAGGCCCTGGAAAACAGGGAGCCTTGTTATGCTGATGGGCGGGATTTAAATTGCCAACTGCCTCACTGGAGGAGTGTATTGCGTTCCCTAAAACCAGTAAACAACAGAGCTACAGAGCCAAGGGCACTTCCAGTCTAGGGAATATACCTGGGGAAAACTGAAAATCAATAAGACAGAGCCACCCCAAATTTACGGCTTCACTGCTTACAAGAACCTCAACTTGTGTACAACTTAAATATCCCAAGAAATATAAAAATGGTTCAAAAAATTGTGGTATTTATGTACGATGGAATATACCTCAGCCATGAAATCAATGTCATAAGACCAGGAGCAGCAAAGTGAGTGGATTCAGGTACGATGATTCTAAGTGAAATAAGTCACACAGAAAAAGAAACTTATCATAAGATATCACTTATGAAGATCCTGTAAACATGGCTACACATGAACTCAGTTAGGAAAGAGAACAGAGTCTCACATCTAGAAAACACTCTTATGCCTGCTTAAGGGGAAAGGAGAGGTGGGGTGATGCA